>NC_083096.1:95113209-95753605 GCF_949774975.1 Lagenorhynchus albirostris
GAAACAAGAAACATCTCAAATAAACAATCTAACATTACACCTAAAGCAATTAGAGAAAGACAAACAAAAAAAAACCCCAGAAGTTAGCAGAAGGAAAGAAATCATAAAGATCAGATCAGAAATAAATGAAAAAGAAATGTAGGAAATGATAGCAAAGATCAATAAAACTAAAAACTGGTTCTTTGAGAAGATAAATAAAATTGATAAACCATTAGCCAGATTCATCAAGAAAAAAAGGGAGAAGACTCAAATCAATAGAATTAGAAATGAAAAAGAAGAAGTAACAACTGACACTGCAGGAATACAGAGGATCAAGAGAGATTACTACAAGCAAATATATGCCAATAAAATGGACAACCTGGAAGAAATGGACAAATTCTTAGAAATGTACAACCTTCCAAGATGAACCAGGAAAAAAGAGAAAATATGAACAGACCAATCATAAGCACTGAAATTGAAACTGTGATTAAAATACTTGCAACAAACAAAAGCCCAGGACCAAATGGCTTCACAGGCGAATTCTATCAAACATTTAGAGGAGAGCTAACAGCTATTCTTCTCAAACTCTTCCAAAATATAGCATAGGGAGGAACATTCCAAACTCATTTTACAAGGCCACCATCACTCTGAAACCATAACCAGACAAAGATGTCACAAAGAAAGCCACAGGCCAATATCACTGATGAATATAGATGCAAAAATCCTCAACAAAATACTAGCAAACAGAATCGAACAGCACCTTAGAAGGATCATACTCCATGATCAAGTGGGTTTTGTCCCAGGAATGCAAGGATTCTTCAATATACGCAAATCAATCAATGTGATACACCATATTAAAAAGTGAAGAAGAAAAAACATATGATCATCTCAATAGATGCAGAGAAAGATTTTGACAAAATTCAACACCCACTTATGAAAAAATCCCACCAGAAAGTAGGCATAAAGGGAACTTTCCTCAACATAATAAAGGCTATATATGACAAACCCTCAGCAAACATTGTCCTCAATGGTGAAAAATTGAAACCATTTCCACTAAAATCAGGAACAAGACAAGGTTGCCCACTTTCACCACTATTATTCAACATAGTTTTGGAAGTTTTAGCCACAGCAATCAGAGAAGAAAAAGAAATAAAAGGAATCCAAATAGGAAAAAGAAATAAAAGGAATCCAAATAGGAAAAGAAGAAATAAAGCTGTCACTCTTTGCAGATGACATAGAGAATCCTAAAGATGCTACCAGAAAACTACTAGAGCTAATCAATGAATTTGGTAAAGTAGCAGGATACAAAATTAATGCACAGAAATCTCTTGCATTCCTATACAGTAATGATGAAAAATCTGAAAGTGAAATTAAGAAAACACTCCCATTTACCATTTCAACAAAAGGAATAAAATATCTAGGAATAAACCTACTTAAGGAGACAAAAGACCTGTATGCAGAAAATTAAAAGACACTGATGAAAGGAATTAAAGGTGATACAAATATATGAAGAGATATACCATGTTCATGGATTGGAAAAATCAACATTGTGAAAATGACTCTACTACCTAAAGCAATCTACAGATTCAATGCAATCCCTATCAAACTACCAATGGCATTTTTCACAGAACTAGAACAAAAAAATTCACAATTTGTATGGAAACACAAAAGACCCCAAATAGCCAAAGCAATCTTGAGGAAGAAAAACGGAGCTGGAGGAATCAGGCTCCCTGACTTCAGACTATATTACAAAGCTACAGTAATCAGGAGAGTATGGTAGTGGCACAAAAACAGACATATAGTTCAACGGACCAGGACAGAAAGCCCAGAGATAAACCCCTGCACATATGCTCACCTTATCTTTGATAAAGGAGGCAAGAATATACAGTGGAGAAAAGACAGCCCTTCAATAAGTAGTGCTGGGAAAACTGGACAGCTACATGTAAAGGAATGAAATTAGAACACTCCCTAACACCATACACAAAAATAAACTCAAAATGGATTAAAGACCTAAATGTAAGGCCAGACACCATCAAAGTCTTAGAGGAAAACACAGGCAGAACACTCTATGACATAAATCACAGCAAGATCCTCTTTGACCCACCTCCTAGAGAAATGGAAATAAAAACAAAAATAAACAAATGGGGCCTAATGAAACTTAAAAGCTTTTGCAGAATAAAGGAAACCATAAATAAGATGAAAAGACAACCCTCAGAGTGGGAGAAAGTATTTGCAAATGAAGCAACTGACAAAGGATTAATATCCAAAGCACACAAGCAACTCATGCAGCTCAATACCAAGAAAACAAACAACCCAATCCAAAAATGGGCAGAAGACATAAACAGACATTTCTCCAAAGAAGATATACAGATTGCCAACAAACACGAATGCTCAACATCATTAATCATTAGAGAAATGCAAATCAAAACTACAATGAGGTATCATGTCTCACTGGTCAGAATGGCCATCATCAAAATATCTACAAACAATAAATGCTGGAGAGGATGTGGAAAAAAGGGAACCCTCTTGCATTGTTGGTGGGAATGTAAATTGATACAGCCACTATGGAGAACAGTATGGAGGTTCCTTAAAAAACTAAAAATAGAACAACCATATGACCCAGTAATCCCACTACTGGGTATATACCCTGAGAAAACCATAATTCAAAAAGAGTCATGTACCACAATGTTCAGTGCAGCTCTATTTACAATAGCCAGGACATGGAAGCAACCTAATTGTCCATCAACAGATGAATGGATAAAGAAGAGGTGGCACATATATACAATGGAATATTACTCAGCCTTCAAAAGGAACGAAACTGAGTTATTTGTAGTGAGGTAGATGGACCTAGAGACTGATGTAGGTCCAGAGTGAAGTAAGTCAGAAAGAGAAAAACAAATACCGTATGCTAACACATAGATATAGAATCTTTAAAAAAAAGAAAAAAGAAAAAGAAATGGTCAGAAGAACCTAGGGGCAAGACGGGAATAAAGATGCGGACCTATTAGAGAATGGACTTGCGGATACGGGGAGGGTGAAGGGTAAACTGGACAAAGTGAGAGAGTGGCATTTACATATATAAACTACCAAACGTAAAATAGATAGCCAGTGGGAAGCAGCCGCATAGCACAGTGAGATCAGCTCGGTGCTTTGTGACCACCCAGAAGGGTGGAATAGGGAGGGTGGGAGGGAGGAAGATGCAAGAGGGAAAGGTTATGGGGACATATGTATATGTATAATTGATTTACTTTGTTATAAAGCAGAACTTAACACACCATTGTGAAGCAATTATACTCCAATAAAGATGTTAAAAAGTAAAGAAAAAAGTATATAGTCAGCCGGGTGAAAAGCCAATCCAGAGAATGGAAAAAAGATTTGCATCTCATGTATCTGATAAGGGGTTAATATTGAGAATATATGAACCATATATATATAATATCTTTAAAATCAAAAACAAAAACGAAACAACCCAATTCAAAAATGAGCAGAGGTCTTGAATAGACATTTCTCCAAAGGTAAACAAACGGTCAACAAGCATACAAAAAGATGCTCAACATCACTAATCATTAGGGAAATGAAAACTATAACCACCATGAGATACCATTTCACATCCACTAGGATGGCCATTATCAAAACCCTGAAAATAATAAATGTTGGCAAAATTTGGATTTGAAGACATTGGAGCCCTTATACACTGTAGATTGGAATGTAAAATGATAAAACTGCCATGGAAAACAGTATGACAATTTCTCAAAAAATTTAAAATAGAATTACCATGTGACCTAACTATTTCAGTCTAGTTATATAACCTAGAGAATTGAAAGCAGGGACTTGATGTATTTGTACACTCATGTTCATAGCAGCATTACTAACAACAGAAAAATGTAGAAGAAACAAGTGTCCATGGACAAATGAATAAATAAACAAAATGTAGTTATACAATAGGAAGGAAATTCTGACACATGCAACAGCATGGATGAATGTTGAGGATATTATAATAAGCGGAGTATAATAAGCCAGGGACAAAAAGACGAGTACTCTTATTATTCCACTTATACGAGATGTACAGAGAAGTCAGTTTATAGAGATAGAAGGTAGAATGGTGGTTGCCAGGTGCTGGAGGGAGAGAGGAAAGCAGTTATATTATAATGAGTACAGAGTTTTAGTTTTGCAAGATGAGAAGAGTTCTATGGATAGATGATGATGCAAGCACAATAATGTGAATGTACTTAAGGCCACTGAACTATACACTTAAAAATGGCTAAGGTGGTAATTTTGATGTTATTTGTGTTTTATCAACATTTTAAAAAATAAATGCTAAAAAAGGCAAAATTATAAAAATAGATAAAATAAAATATAACCTAAATAAATATATCCTAAAATATCATCTTCGATCTGGCTTTTGAGGAACATGGTCCTAGTGAGAACTCTAACTGTAAGCATGGCTTCTGAAAAAGTCCTACACAAGTTAAGCTTACAATTTGCCCTGGTGATTCTTTCAGTTACACATCTTTTTTGAAGTATTTCTGTTTGTTTAGTGTGGCTTGAATTTTTCCTATAAGCATGACCAAAATGTTCTCTACTCCACCTCCACCTCCTCCCCAGCACTTCCTGGCACAGAAGTTCAGGGACATAATATCCATGCTCTGTTTTTATGATGACCCCATAATTCTAACAAGCAAGTCAGTGCATTTGGTCTGCAGTCCCAATCTTCCCAATCTCCTGCTCTTCTCTGTGAATTTCATCAGGTAAGAAATTTTTTTCTAGGGTGCTATGGACTGAATTGCGTCCACCCAAAATTCATATTTTGAAGTCTGAACACCAAATGTGACTGTGTTTGGAAATAGGGCCTATAAAGAGATGATAAATGTTAGATGAGGTCAGGACATAAGGGTGGTATCCTAATCCAACAGGGTTGGTACCCTTATAAAAAGAGCAAAAGACCAAATCACTCTCTTTCTCTGCATATAAAGAAGTCATGCAAGCACACGGCAAGATGGTGGCCGCATACAAGCCAGAAATAGAGATCTCACCAGAAACCAAATCCTACCAGACCTTGATCTAGGAATTCCAGCCTCTAGAACGGTGAGAAAATAAATTTCTGTTGTTTAATCCTCCTAATCTATGATATTTTGTTATGACAGCCCTAGCAGTCTAGTATACAGTTTTTCCTAATCTGAAATCTTGCCTCCCAGAGGAGAATGTTCCTCTTTTCCTCATATATACCACAGAGGAAAATCAGACTCAAAAGATTTCTGAATTGGAACTTCAGAATAATGGTGCTGTAAAGGCTCCCTAAGCCTGTGTTCATAGAGCTCTAGTGAGAAGCAAATATCCTCTATTGTGTATTTCTACCTAAAGCTTGTGTGCTACACCCGAGCATCTTCCCAGGTTGTGTCTGATGCAGTATCAAAGACTCTTTTTTAAAGTAATTACATATTCTTTTGAGGTTCTGATATTTTCCTCAGAAATAGTGTTCTGCTCATTTAGCATACTCTATCATACCCTATGTTCCTTGATCTAACAAAGGTTCTTAAAATTTTATAAGTAAATCTAATTCCTAGATACAAGATATTTCAATCTAGTGATAGAGATAACAATTAAACAAATTAATAAGTAAACATGTAATAAAATAATGTAACTTAGTGGAAAGAAACCTATAAAGAAAAATAGAGCAAGGGATAGAGAGAGAGAATGTATGGGTGCTATTGATATTTTATAAAGGATAGAGGAGTGACAGTAGAGCAGACACTTAAGTTAGAGAAGGAATCGTGGGCATATCTAGAGAAGAGCATGACAGGCAGTCTTGAAATCCAGAGTAAATAAGCCTAATGTGTGTGTGTGTGTATATATATATATATATATATATATATAACCTCCATACTGTTCTCCATAGTGGCTGTATCAATTTACATTCCCACCAACAGTGCAAGAGGGTTCTCTTTTCTCCACACCCTCTCCAGCATTTATTGTTTCTAGATTTTTTGATGATGGCCATTCTGACTGGTGTCAGGTGATACCTCATTGTAGCTTTGATTTGCATTTCTCTAACGATTAGTGATATTGAGCACCATTTCATGTGTTTGTGGCAACCTGTATATCTTCTTTGGAGAAATGTCTATTTAGGGCTTTCCCCCATTTTTGAATTGGGTTGTTTGTTTTTTTTTTTTTGATATTGAGCTGCATGGGTTGCTTGTAAATTTTGGAGATTAATTCTTTGTCAGTTGCTTTTTTTGAAAATATTTTCTCCCATTCTGAGGGTTATCTTTTGGTCTTGTTTATGGTTTCTATTGCTGTGCAAAAGTTTTTAAGTTTCATTAGGTCCCATTTGTTTATTTTTGTTTTTATTTCCATTTCTGTAAGAGGTGGGTCAAAAAGGATCTTGCTGTGATTTATGTCATGGAGTATTCTGCTTATGTTTTCCTCTAAGAGTTTTATAGTGTCTGGCCTTACATTTAGGTCTTTAATCTATTTTGACCTTATTTTTGTGTATGGTGTCAGGAAGCGTTCTAATTTCATTCTTTTACATGTAGCTGTTCAGTTTTCTCAGCATCATTTATTGAGGAGGCTTTATTTTCTCCATTGTGTATTCTTGCCTGCTTCATCAAAGATAAGGTGACCTTATGTGTGTGAGTTTATCTCTGGGCTTTCTATCCTGTTCCATTGATCTGTTTTGGAAATATCTGTTCCATATTTCTGTTTTTGTTCCAGTACCATACTATCTTGATTACTGTAGCTTTGTAGTATAGATTGAAGTCTGGGAGCCTGATTTCTCCATCTTCATTTTTTCTTTCTCAAGTTTTTGAGTTTTGGCTCTTTGGGGTCTTTTGTGTTTCCATACAAATTGTGAAATTTTTTGTTCTAGTTCTGTGAAAAATGTCATTGGTAGTTTGATAGGGATTGCATTGAATCTGTAGATTGCTTTGGGTAATATATTCATTTTCACAATGTTGATTCTTCCAATCCAAGAACATGGTATATCTCTCTATCTGTTTGTATCATTTTTAATTTCTTTCATCAGTGTCTTATAGTATTCTGCATACAGGTCTTTTGTCTCCTTAAGTAGGTTTATTCCTAGATATTTTATTCTTTTTGTTGCAATGGTAAATGGAAATGTTTTTTTGCAATGGTAAATGGGAGTGTCTCCTTAATTTCTCTTTCATACTTTTCATCATTACTGTATAGGAATGCAAGAGATTTCTGTGCATTAATTTTGTATCCTGCTACTTTACCAAACTCACTGATTAGCTCTAGTAGTTTTCCGGTAGCATCTTTAAGATTCACTATGTATAGTATCATGTCATATGTAAACAGTGATACTTTTACGTCTTCTTTTCCGATTTGGATTCCTTTTATTTCTTTCTCTTCTCTGATTGCTGTGGCTAAAACTTCCAAAACTATGTTGAATAATATTGGTGAGAGTAGGCAGCCTTGTCTTGTTCCTGATCTTAGAGGAAATATTTTCAGATTTTCACCATTGAGAACGATGTTGGCTGTGGGTTTGTCATATATAGACTTTATTATGTTCAGGTAGCTTCCCTCTATGCCCACATTCTGGAGAGTTTTTATCATAAATGGGTTTTGAATTTTGTTGAAAGCTTTTTCTGCATCTATTGAGTTGATCATAATGGTTTTTATCCAACAATTTGTTAATATGGTGTATCACATTGATTGATTTCCATATATTGAAGAATCCTTATACTCCTGGGATAAACCCCACTATATCATGGGATATGATCCTTTTAATGTGCTGTTGAACTCTGTTTGCTAGTATTTTATTGAGGATTTTTGCATCTATGTTCATCAGTGATATTAGCCTGTAGTTTTCTTTCTTTGTGATATCTTTGTCTGGCTTTAGTATCAGGGTGATTGTGGCCTCCTTGAATGAGTTTGGGAGTGTTCCCCCTTCTGCTATATTTTGGAAGAGTTTGAGAAGGATAACTGTTATCTCTTCTCTAAATATTTGATAGAATTTGCCTGTGAAGTCATCTGGTCCTGGGTTTTTATTTGTTGGAAGATTTTAATCAATTTCAATTTCAGTGCTTGTGATTTGTCTGTTTTTATTTTCTATTTTTTCCTGGTTCAGTCTCAGAAGGTTGTGATTTTCTAAGAATTTGTCCATTTCTTCCACATTGTCCATTTTAATGGCATATAGTTGTTTGCAGTAATCTCTCATGATCCTTTGTATTTCTGCAGTGTCAGTTGTTTCTTCTCCTTTTTCATTTCTAATTCTGTTGATTTGAGTCTTCTCCCTTTTTTTCTTGATGAATTTGGGTAACGGTTTATCAATTTTGTTTATCTTCTCAAAGAACCAGCTTTTAGTTTTATTGACCTTTGCTTTTTTCCCCTTCATTTGTTTTTCATTTATTTCTGATCTGATCTTTATGATTTATTTCCTTCTGTTAACTTTGGAGTTTTTTTGTGTTTTTCTTTCTTTCTGTAATTGCTTTAGGTGTAAGGTTAGGTTGTTCATTTGAGATTTTCTTTTTTCTTGAGGTAGGATTGTATTGCTATAAACCTCACTCTTAGAACTGCTTTTGCTGCATCAAATACATTTTGGGTCATCGTTTTTTCATTGTAATTTGTTTCTAGGTATTTTTTGATTTCCTCTTTGGTTTCTTCAGTGATCTCTTGGTTATTTAGTAGTGTATGTTTAGCCTCCATGTGTCTATATTTTTAGAGTTTTTTCCTGTAATTGATATCTAGTCACATAATGTTTGGTCAGAAAAGATATTTGATACGATTTCAATTTTCTTAAATTTACCAAGGCTTGATTTGTGACCCAGGATATGATCTATCTTGGAGAATGTTCCATGAGCACTTGAGAAGAAAGTGTATTCTGTTGTTTTTGGATGGAATGTCCTATAAATATCAATTAAGTCCATCTTGTCTAATGTGTCATTTAAAGCTTGTGTTTCCTTATTTATATTCATTGTGGATGATCTGTCCATTGGTGAAAGTGGGGTGTTAAAGTCCCCTACTATTATTGTGTAACTGTCAATTTCCCCTTTTAAGGCCGCTAGCATTTGCCTTATGTATTGAGGTGCTCCTATGTTGGGCGCATATATATTTACAATTGTTATATCTTCTTGGATTGATCCCTTGATCATTATGTTGTGTCCTTCTTTGTCCTCGTAATAGTCTTTATTTTAAAGTCTATTTTGTCTAATATGAGAATTGCTACTCCAGCTTTCTTTTGATTTCCATTTGCGTGGAATATCTTTTTCTATCCCCTTACTTTCAGTCTGTATGTGTCCCTAGGTCTGAAGTGGGTTTCTTGTAGACAGCATATATACTGGTCTTGTTTTTTATCCATTCAGCCAGTCTATGTCTTTTGGTTGGAGCATTTAATCCATTTACATTTAAGGTAATTATTGATATCTATGTTCCTATTACCATTTTCCATTGTTTTGTGTTTGTTTTTTGTGGGTCTTTTCCTTCTCTTGTGTTTCCTGCCTAGAGAAGTTCCTTTAGCATTTGTTGTAAAGCTGGTTTAGTGGTGCTGAATTTTCTTAAATTTTGCTTGTCTGTAACAGTTTTAATTTCTCCATCAAATCTGAATGAGATCCTTGCTGGGTAGAGTAATCTTGGTTGTATGTTTTTCCCTTTCATTGCTTTAAATATGTCCTGCCACTCCCTCTGGCTTGCAGAGATTTTGCTAAAGATCAGCTGTTAACCTTATGGGGATTCCCTTGTATGTTATTTGTTGCTTTTCCCTTGCTGATTTTAATATTTTTTTCTTTGTATTTAATATACGATAGTTTGATTAATATGCATCTTGGCATGTTTCTCCTTGGATGTATCCTGTGTGGGACTCTCTGTGCTTCCTGTACTTGATTGACTATTTCCTTTCCCATGTCAAGGAAGTTTTCAACTATAATCTCTTCAAACATTTTCTCAGATTCTTTCTTTTTCTCTTCTTCTTTTGAGACCGCTATAATTTGTATATTGGTGCATTTAATATTGTCCCAGAAGTCTCTGAGATGTCCTCAATTCTTTTCATTCTTTTTTCTTTATTCTGCTCTGCAGTAGTTATTTCCACTATTGTATCTTCCAGGCCCCTTATTTGCTCTTCTGCCTCAGTTATTTTACTATTGATTCCTTCTAGATAATTTTTAATTTATTTATTGTGTTTTCATCATTGTTTGTTTCCTCTTTAGTTCTTCTAGGTTCTTGTTAAATGCTTCTTGTATTTTCTCCATTCTATTTCCAAGATTTTGCATTCTCTTTACTATCATTACTCTGAATTCTTTTTTATGTAGACTGCTTATTTCCTCTTCATTTGTTTCATCTCGTGGGTTTTTACCTTGCTCCTTCATCTGCTGCATATTTCTCTGTGTTCTCATTTTGTTTAACTACTGTGTTTGGGGTCTCCTTTTTGCAGGCTGCAGGTTTGTAGTTCCTGTTGTTTTTGGTGTCTGCGCCCAGTGGGTAAGGTTGGTTCAGTGGCTTGTGTAGGCTTCCTGTGGAGGGGACTGGTGCCTGTGTTCTTGTGGGTGGGGCCGGATCTTGTCTTTCTGGTGGGCTGGGCTACATCTGGTGTTGTGTTTTGGGGTGTCTTTAACTTATTATGATTTTAGGCAGCCTCTCTGCTAATGTGTGGAGTTGTGTCCTGTCTTACTAGTTGTTTGGAATGGGGTGTCCAGCACTGGAGCCTGCTAGCTGTTTGGTGGAGCTGAGTCTTAGCATTGAGATGGAGATCTCTGAGGCAGCACTTGCCAATTGATATTACATGGGGCCAGGAAGTCTCTGGTGGTCCAATGTCCTGAACTTGGCTCTCCCACCTGAGAGGCACAGGCCTGACACCAGGCCTGAGCACTAAGACCTTGTCAGCCACACGGCTCATAAGAAAAGGGAGGAAAAAAAGAAAAACAAAAATGAAAAATATAATGAATTGAAAATTATTAACATAAAAAATATTTTTTTCAAAAAGAATAGAGCAACCAAACCAATAAACAAATCCACCAATGATAACAAGCACTAAAGACTAAACTAAGATAAACATAAATATCAGAAAAAAATCAGTCACAGACAGCAAACCCCAAGTCTACATTTGCTCCCAAAGTCCACCGCCTCATTTTTGGGATGATTCTTTGTCTATTTAGGTGTTCCACAGTTGGAGTGTTCATCAAGTTGATTGTGGGGATTTAATCTGCTGCTCCTGAGGCTGCATGGAAAAATTTCCCTTTCTCTTCTTTGTTCACACAGCTCCTTGGGTTCAACTTTGGTTTTGGCCCCACTTCTGCATGTAGGTTGCCCTCAGGCATCTGTTCCCTACCCAGAAACGAGGGGGTTAAAGCAGTGGCTGATTGCGGGGCTCTGGCTCACTCAGGCCAGGAGGAGGGAGGGGTACGGTAGTCATAATTGGAATGCGGGGCAAGCCTGCAGTGGCAGAGGCTGGCTTGATGTTGCAATAGCCTGAGGCACTCCACGTCTTCTCCCGGGGAAGTTGTCCCTGGATCATGGGACCCTGGCAGTGGCAGGCTGCACAGGCTCCCGGTGGGATGGGGGGAGGAGTGGGCAGGTGTCGATAGTGACCTGCGCTTTCACACAGGATTCTTGGTGGCAGCGGTAGCAGCCTTAGCATTTCATGCCCGTCTCTGCGGTCTAAGCTGATAGCCGTGGCTCACACCAGCCTCTAAAGCTCGTTTAGGCTGTGCTCTGCCTTCTGCTGGCAGACAGGGAAGGAATCCCCTCTCCTCATGCACCCCGAAACAATGGTCTCTTGCCTCTTCGGCAGATCCAGACTTTTTCCCGGACTACCTCCTGGCCAGCTGTAGCGACTTGCCCACTTCAGGCTGTCTTTACGCAGCCAACCCCAGTCCTCTCCCTGGGATCTGAACTTTGAAGCCCGAGCCTCAGCTCCCAGTCCCTACATGCCCCAGTGAGTGAGCAGACAAGCATCTCAGGCTGGTGAGTGCTGGTCGGCACTGATCCTCTGTACGGGAATCTCTCTGCTTTGCCCTCTGCACCCCTATTGCTGCACTCTCCTCCATGGCTCTGAAGCTTCCCCCCTGCCCACCTCCCATCTCCACCAGTGAAGGGGCTTCCTAGTGTGTGGAAACCTTTCCTCCTTCACAGCTCCCTCCCATTGGTGCAGGTCCCATTCCTGTTCTTTTGTCTATGTTTTTTTATTTTGCCCTATCCAGGTATGTGGGGATTTTCTTGCCTGTTGGGAAGTCTGAGGTCTTCTGCCAGCATTCAGTAGGTGTTCTGTAGGAGTTGTTCCACTTGTAGATATATTTTTTATGTATTTGTGGAGAGGAAGGTGATCTCTACATCTTACTCCTCCCACATCTTGAAGGTTCCCCCAGAATTTTTTTTTCTTAATGTGTTAAGGACCTCATGTGTTTTTCAGTGTATTATAAATAAAGAAAAACTTTTCTTCTGGAAATGACCTGAGAAGGAGGTTGAGCAATTCCCTTCAGAAGAAAAAAGTATAAAACTGGTTTAAATCATTAAAAACAAATTTAAGCATGCTGGAAAATGACTAAAGGCAGACAGCAACTCGAGAAGTGTTTACTTGGAAAAAGATTCCTACTCCGTTGGATTAAAAAAAATGAGATTGGTGGCATTCTTGAATGGAGGCATTCCCACCTCATCAGTTTGGTTGATGAAATCCCACATTTTTACCTGATGCCAGTGGGGGACATATCAGGGTGGCTAGAAGAGCAAGTTGAAATTCAGAGGGAATTTCTCTTGGAAGCAAGAGAACCAGAGAACTGAGACACTAAACTCTTCAAGTATTTTTGGCTGGCAGCTGAACTAAGAGTGGGCAAGAGATCCCAGAGAGCTCAGTGAAAATTGAAAGCCTGGAGAGACTGTGAACTTGCTGCACCTTTGCATATAATCCTCAATTCACACAGAACTGGGGTGGTAGAGGTAAAAAACTTACTGGCTGGAGGTGTCCGAGCATAACCTCTGTTGGAATCACTGACTAATCTCTAAACCGTGCAGACACACTAAGTCCACAGGGAATCAAGCTTAAAAAAAAAAAAGAAAATTGAGCGGAGACATCAGTACTTGCATGCCATGATGAAGACATATTTCACAATGTGAGTGCAGATAACAAACAAACAAACAAAACGGTCTTCAGGAAAACAACAGAGAGTCTAGAATGGCTATAATGTATTATCTATCATGCATAATTATCAACCATGCTCTTACACAAAGAAATAGAAAATTGAGAGCAATAATCAGAGTTTAAAAATAGCCAATAGAAATTGACTTCAAGTGAGTTCAGATGAGAGATTTAGAGACTTTGAAGCAAGAATTCCTTTATTCAAAGAATTAAAGGAAAACAAATCCAAATAATCAAATTACTAAATTATTTATTTCAAATAATTTAAGGGAAATATGCTGAGAATAATCAAAGTGATCAAAGCAATAAGTAGTCTCAACGGAGACCTGGAAACTGTAAAAAAGAAACTAATGCGGGCTTCCCTGGGGGCACAGTGGTTAGGAGTCCGCCTGCCAATGCAGGGGACATGGGTTTGAGCCCTGGTCCGGGAAGATCCCACATGCCATGGAGAAACTAAGCCCGTGCACCACAACTACTGAGCCTGAGCTCTAGAGTCCACATGCTGCAACTGCTGAAGCCCACGCGCCTAGAGCCCGTGCTCTGCAACAGGAGAGGCCACCACAATGAGAGGCCCGCACACTGCAACGAAGAGTAGCCCCTGGTTGCCGCAACTAGAGAAAAGCCCACACTTAGCAACAGGGACCCAACACAGCCAAAAATAAATAAATAGATAAATAAAAGAAACTAATGAAAATTCAAGGACAGAAAAATTTAACAGTGAAAATTAAAATTTCTCTGTTCAACAGCAGACTTGAGATGTCAGAAGAATTAGTGAACTTGAAGATAAAGGTCTTCAAATACAAAGAAAGGAGAGAAAAAAATGTTTAAAAAATAAATGAATAGATATTTGGAGGTAGGTAGGACAATAGCAAGTATTACAAAATTTGTGTAATTGGAGTTCCAGAAAAGCATAATATAAAGGGTCAGAAAAATATTTGAAGTAATAGTGGCCCCAAACTCAAAATTTGACCAGGAATGTTAACTTACAGATCCAACAGCCTCAATGAACATCCAATTAGTATAAATGAAGAGAGAAGCACACGTAGATACATCAGAGTCAAACAGCTGAAAGCCAAAAACAGAGATGAGTCTTGAAAGCATGTATCACATACATCACAATGATACAATTAATGGCTGTTACAATGGAGGCAAAAGGACACTGACATAACACATTCAAAATCTGAGGGAGAAAAACCTACCAATTAAGAATTTAATATATAGTGAAATTATCTTTTATAAATAAATGTCAAATAAAGGTATTTCCAATTAATAAAACTTGAAATAACTCAATGCTAACACAAGTGCACTGCAAAAAATACTAACAGAAGTCCATCAGATTGAAAGAAAATGCCATCAACATGTAATTAAAATCAAAGGAAGGAATGAAGAACACTAGAAATATCATAAGGCAACATTACAAATATTATAAGGTAAATAAATATAATACAAATAAAATATCTTGCGTATAATACTCTTCTATAAATTTCTTTATAGGCATTTATTACTGAAGTCAAAAATTATAACACTCTATTACTGAGTTTATAACATAAAGTTGTAATGTATATGACAAAAATAGCACAAAGGAGTGGGATGTGCTACAAAATTTTTATATTTTATCAAAAGCAAGGTAGTACACATTTGAAGTGGTATTGACAAACAGTAAAATAATATTGCAAAGAAATTGAATGTGCTGTCCATTATGTGACTGTATACATTTGTCAAAACTCAATTAGCTGTACACTTTAAAGAAGTAGACTGTTTTTATGTATATTATCTCAATGAAGCTGACTTTAAGAAAAGTAAAACAAGCTTTCCCAGATTTTTCTACAAACCAGGATGTCTTATTCAAATAAAAACAGTCATAGGAACAACTCAAAATTGTCTAAAGTTGGGAAAATTTATAAATCTGTGAATGTTAAACATTTTCAGAATAGAAAAAAGAAAATGTTTTCTTTCCATACTGAACTGTATACTGAAAAACAGGAAGTTGAAGAAAGAAAGAGCATTTAAAAAAAATAATGGGTGAAATTTGAGAATCCAATCTAGGCAAATAAAATATATCTCTAATTTATCAAATATCAGAATGTCCTGAAACTTTTCTTTTTTACTGAACACACAATTTATGTGGAATATGATGGCAAAAGATTGTCAAAATGCATCAAGGAGAGTGACAATGTTAATGCTTTGACCTCTACAATGGCACTTAAGATTTTAATCTGAAACTACAGCTTTCACATATAAATCTGAATTTAGCAACAGTTAAAATTAAATATTTTAGTAAATGTGATGCTTTCTAAATCAGCATTTCCCCAAAGCAGCACCCATAACTTTGTTACAAGAAATCACCAAATGATAAAATGTCAAGCTCTTTCCATGAATGCATCTTTCCTCAACCCAGTAGGTATTCATAGCACAGATTTTTTTTTCAGAGATACTTTATTGTTTTCCTACTTTTCATCAGGGTTGGGTTGCCATGGCAATAAAGTAGGCTATCTTGCTGGATTTCACCTTTGCTGTCTTGCTTCATGTGGTTCTCTCTCCTCAGAGCAAACATGGTGGATGCTGCACACATACAGATGTCTGATTTCGTGTTTCCTTCTTGAGTGTGCTTGGCAGCTACTCTCCTGAGACAGCTGAAGCATCACTTCACAGACTGGCATTCATCCTTCTCTCTAATGGCCACCCTCATATGTCTCACTTGTTTTGTGATCTCTCTTTTAAAAAAGACACAGCTCCTCTTGAAAGATTTCTTTTTCCCATTGAAAACAGAGGACTTTTAACATTTCAGTTAACTTGGTTGTCAGATCAGTATGCCCTGTTTAATACATGCTCTGTTTAAAGGTACCCATCATTAAGATGTAAAAGAAAAAAAAATCAAAAGAGCATATAGGCTTATCACAAACACAGGTTACTGTTACTTAGTGTATAAACACATTAGCTTTCAGTCTCTTTCTATTTATATGTAGCAATTACCAATTCTTCCAACTGTCTAAATGTAAAAGGTGATTCCTGACAAAGGATGCATTAGTTTTAGAAGTAGACTTGCCTCACTGACAAATTTTTTTTCCCTTATTTCCTACCTATTTCTGATTTCCCAAGTTCAATTCTACAATATTTATTTGCATCTAATAGCCAGTGGCATACAGTAGTATTTCTTTATCAGTTTATTTTGGCTTGGAATTCTAGTTAAATGAAATTTGTTAGTCCTATTACTTATAGTTCCAAATATGATTTTTATATATCATTTATAATAGAGATTCCTATACATTTAAGCAAAATTTGCAAGGCAAAACTTGGCAGTATTTTTAAAGATCTCATAAAGCTATTTTCTGGTTCCATTTAATTATATGACTATAGTCAGCATTATCTAGATAATGATATCTACCACATTATTATAATGGGTCTCACACTTTAAATGTTTTACTGTCCTAAAATTGATGTTTTATCTTATTTTGGTAGCCATTTTTCCCCCATCCAGGTGCACAGAATATTTTTTCCATATTTTTAGATAATCAGTATTGTATATGTGGGACTTCAAGATTTTTTTCCAGTCTGTCATGATTTCCTTTTCCTCCTTTGTCTATTTCCTTTGCAGAATCCCTCTATTCACTTACATTTCTGAAGTGCCTCTCCATTATGGTACCCATTTCCAACTCCAGGAAAAGCCTATGACCCAAGTTGGTCAAAGATACCATCCACATGGTCCCAGTGATTGCTTCATAGATGAGCATATTACCCCTTCAGAGCTAGGATATTCTTAGAGAAAAGATCTCTTTCTGCATGGGAAATGTAGATATGAAGTAGCTAGTAGCTGTCTTGCTCACAGTATGAAGTGCTTCTCTACAGAATAATGTCCAGTAGAGATAAGCTGAGCCAAAGGAGAAAGACATGAAGACAGCTTCATGCATACCTGAAACCAGTTTCATACATATTTCATTTATATGTCCTATTATAAGCCATTTTTTTAAGTTTGGCTCAAACATCAGTTCTGCAGAGGCCTTACCTGCCCACAGTAACAAAGTAATATCTTCTTTAAGAACCCATCAGTTACTCCTTCAGTGCACACTTTCATAATAAGCATAACAATCTGAATTATCTTGTTTATTTATTTAATTGTTTATAGTGTCTTTCTCTCATAAGAATGTAAGCTCCACTATGGCAAAATCTTTGGCTTGTTCACTACAATAGCTCTAGAGCCTAGCACCATGCTTGTTTTTCAATAAATGTTTGTTGAATAGATGAATAAATGAATTAATGAATGAATGAAGCTAGTTTGAGTTTCTGTTACTAGAAACTGAAAGAACCTAACTAATGCATACTTTACCTTTCCAGATTATGAAAATAACATAAAAATCTAGATATTAATGATTCTATTTTCTTAACTTCTATTTTCTTCACATTATCATGGCATCTGTCTATTTTAGGCACTCAAATGGGTTTTCAAAATAGACTACTAACAGGATTTCTTGCTCCTTAGTCTAATCCTTTGTTTCAGTTTTCACACTGTCACCAAAGTGATCTTTAGGAGAAAATGATTATGTTAAGTGCATATTCTGAGTATCAGAAGAGATCCTCCAGTGTTGAGGTGCTTTAGACAAGACCACCTCTCCCCTAGCTTCCACAGATCCACAGGAAGGAATTAAAAGGTATACAAATGCTCCATATACTCTAAATAAAACCTTCCCTCCTACAAATTCCACATGCCCATTGGCAAGAGTCAACAAGAGACTATGGAACTTATGATCCTTGCAAGACTCACCCCTTTTCATCCAATTCTCACAGACTCACCTTCACCTTGTTTGAGACTACCATTTCATTTTGTAATTTATCTGTTTCAAGATAGGCATCACAAGACATCCAGAACTCTTAATTCAGCCTTTATTCTCTGGATTCTAAACAACACAATGTCTATATATGGGCAGAGGGACAAGTCTCTCATCTCATCTCCACCCCCAATATTCTTTAAATCAATTTCCTGCTTTATTTTTCTGCTTAACATCTGTGTGTATTATGCATTCTCTTTCCCTTTTATGATGACAAATATAAAGTTCCCTTTGATCTCTTCTCAATTTCTGTAATCCTGCCACTATCCTTCTATAACAGATATAGGCACCAGTCTGAGACTTGGCTAATCATGGTACCTCATTCTCCTTTCCATAAGAGATGGCCATGCATGGTATCCAGTATAATGGCCTTCCAAATATGCCCATTTCCTAATTTCTGGAAACTGTGACTAGGTTATGTTATGTGGCAGAGGGGAATTAAGGTAGCAGATGGAATTAAATTTGCTAATACACTGACCCAAAGATCAGGAGATTATCCTGGAACATCCAGGTGGGTCCAGTGTAATCGCAAGGGTCCTTAAAGAGGGAAGGAGGAAACAGAAGAGTCAGAGTGATACAATATGAGAAAAACTCCACTGGTCAATTGCTGGCTTTGAAGATGAATTAAGGAGTCAGGAGCCAAGGGATGCAGGCAGTCTCTGGGGAAACTGAAAAAGTCAAGAAATATATTTTCCCTTACAGCCTCCATAAAGGAATGCAGTCCCACTGACATCTTAATTCTAGGCCAAGGAGACACAGTTCAAACTTCTGGCCCCCCAAATTGTAAGTAATACATTTGTTTTGTTTTAATTCACCATGTTTATGATAATTTATTAAAGCAGGCATAGGAAATATTCACCAGAGTTTCTTTAAAATACTTGCTATATTGATATTGGGAGAGAGAAAAAACTCTCTTCACAAAGATCCTAAGATTCAAGAAACTTGTAAGCCTGGAGACACCAGGAGCCTTCTTTCCACCACATGAAGAGAATTAAGGTAGCAGATGTAATTGAAAATTCTAAGAATCCAATCCAAACAAGGTGGCACATCTAAGACAGCAAACTCTAATGACATAATTTGTATCCTGGACTTTGCATTTATGTGGATCAGTATATTCTATTTTATCTTAAACTGTTTTAGTTAAATTTTTGTCACCTTTAGCAGAAAGAACCCTTTACAAAACACCATCTACAGTTCTTTGACTATGCCTTTACCTCCTGAAAAATGTCTATACATACTTAAAGATTTAGCTCTACTCCCCTCCCTTATTAAGTGTTCTCTGACTCTCACAAGTAGAATTTTTGCCACTCTGTGCCTACTATAAAGCTACATTGTTAAAGTTAGTATATCATGAAATCATTTGAGTGACAAGCTAAATTAAGATTTTCCTTATGCTTTCCATGTCCTCACCCTTACTTGAAAATGATTCTTAATCACAAGAATCTTTTCTAATGTAACTCAGATAAAAGAGAGATAAGTGCTGCTTTAATGATTTAAGGCCAGAATACTAGTTCATAAGAAATAAAGCCAATGTCACTTTAATCAGAGGAATATGAATTTTTCAGGGAAACACAATGAGATATTTGGGAAGGAATTCCATCCATGCTTGATTAGATATTTTTGATTTTTGATGGACCAGAGTAAAAGTAGCTTTGATAGCAAATCAAATAACTTTTCTTCCTTGTCTCTCCACAAACCTCTTCATCAATGACACCATAGCTTAGAACCTGTGCATTCATGGGTGCACACGTGCGTGCACACACACACACACACACACACACACACACACACATACACATCTTCCTGGATAAGCCAGTGGACTGAAATAATTCTCCTCTCCTTTCTGGGAAAATATGAAAAGACATTGAGGTATGTTTTTACCTAAGAATTTTCAGTATATGAGAGAGGGGAAAGTGTTAAAAAGAAATAGTGCTAGGGGGATAGTGATAGAATAGGGTAGGTTCAGTTTCCTGGGTGGTCTTCACAACAGACCCTCCATTGTCATGAGGTCTACATGAGGTACACATTTATACCTTTTGCATTTTGATAAAATAGGAAGCTATCAGGGATATGACACCTCGTTTCCTACCACCTCTCATATCCACACTGTGTAGTTTTTAAACAATCCTCCAAATCCCAAATTTTTTAAATAAATAACAAATCTTCAAAACTATCAGGAGCATATTAATTTCAAAAAATGGTAAATCAATATTGTTAAGTATATTCACATGATTATGCAACAGATCTCCAGAACTTTTCATCTTTCAAAACTGAAACATTATACCCACTGAACAACTCCCATTTCCCCCTCCCCAAGGCCCTGGCAAACAGCATTCTACTTTATGTTTCAATAAGCTTGACTACTTTAGATATATCATACTTAAAAGTAAAAAATACATGATCTCACTTACACGTGGACTCTAAACTAGTCCAACTTATAGAAGCAGAGAGTAGAATGGTAGTTGCCCACAGCTGCAGCAGGGGGGGGGATTGCAAACAATGCTGGTCAGGAGGTACAGTTTCAGTTACAAATATTGAATAAGTTCTGGAAATCTAATGTGCAAAAGTATGCCTATCATTAATGATACTGTACTGTATAATTGAAATTTGCTAAGAGGGTAAACCTTAAGTCTTCCCACCACATACACATAAAGAAGGAAATAGGTAATTACCTGAGGTAATGGATCTGTTAATTACTTGCTTGTGATGATTATTTCACAATGAACACATATATCAAATCGTCAAGTTGTACACTTTACATACATGCAATTTTGGTTTTGATTGTTGATTATGCCTTAATAAAACTGAAACAAAAAACGAGAAAGAAGTGGAAGAGAGACCAGGGCTCTCCTCTCTGTCATGTGAGGATGCATCCATGGGCAAGCCAAAAAGACAGACTTCACCAGGGAGCTGAATCAACCGGCACATTAATCTCGGACTTTTAGCCTCAAGAATCATGAGAAATACATGTCTGTTATTTAATAAATAAATAAATACAATACAGTATTCTAAAAATCCAGTAATGTTAGAAGGAGAAGCCCTCTACTCCTTGCAAAGTAAGTATCAGTAACACCACTATCACTGTAGAGTGGAGGGCTTCAGGGAGTTTCCTGACATAGCTGACTAGACCATAAGGGATGACGTGTACCTAACCTACTCATCAAGGAACAGCTGGAGAGACCCTCATTTCAATGGGTTTTACAATTGTCTCCATTCTATCCACAAAGAGTATTTATAGATAAATTCTAAGCTAAGAAAAGGAAGAGTCACTAACACCCAGAGACATTGGTTTACATGTTTAGCTACCCTAAAGACTATAGGCTCCTGGAGAAAAAAAAGAAAAGAAAACAAGGCTGTACTTATGTAATACTGCTTTTAAGTAAATTTAAAATAAAAGCTTTGAATTAATCTGCATGGGCTGCCATAACAAAATATCACAGACTGGGTGGTTTAAACAACAAAAATTTATTCTCACAGTTCTGGAGGCTGGAAGTGAAATATCAAGGTGATAGCAGTGTTGATTTTTGGTAAGATCTTACTTCCTTAGCTTGTTGCAAGCTTCCTTCTCTCTGTGTCTTTACATGGCTTCTCTTCTGTGTGCCCGTACTCCTAGTGTCTTTTACTCTTCTTACAAGGACATCAGTCCTATTGAATTAGAGCCCCATCCTTATCACCTGATTTAATTCTGATTGCAACTTTAAAGGCCTTATTTCAAAATATACTCATATTGGGGATTAGGGCCTCAACATATGAATTTGAGGAAGAAAAATTTACTCCATAACAAGCTTCAATTAAAACATAAGTTGAAAGCCTAAAAACCACCTTTAATTATAAAGCTAAAAAAACTCCCATAAATGTCAGCTTTAGATTGACATTTAACAGATGTCTTTAAATGCCAAATATTTTCTTGTTCACTAATTCTGAGCTGTTATGAGTAAAGCAATGTGTTAGCCACCTTTGGTTAAAGCTTGGAAACAAAATTAGAAAATTAAATTTACGAAGAGGATTTTCAAAAACTGAATTGTTTCACATGAAAGTGCAGGTGATATGAAGTACCAAATGTGAAGCAGAAGCTAGTACCATTATGTATGAAAATGCCTGAAAGGAAAGGAAAGATTTTGAAGTTTAGGAAAAGGCAAGTTTAATACCTTTTTCTGATGAACAGGCAAGGACAACTTTGCTGTCTTTTTTAATACCAATTGAGAAATTATGATAGATTCTGATTTATACATATGTTATAGTGGGTGACAATCAAAAAAGCCTTATGGAGAATCATAAATAATTGTGCTCCCATTCTACAAAAATGATAAGCCATAATCCTGTGAGTAGTTGCACTGAAAAATTTTTACATATCACTTTCTACTAATTTGGAACTAAAGTATGTCGATTTGTGTTAATCAACAGATTCATATAATATTATTATTCAGGATAATATTGATTATGTAAATTGCATACTGATATCTGTAGACTGAATTTTGCCCACTAGAATGTAAAAGCCAACAGAACAAGAATATTTGTCTGTTTTAATTTTATTTATTGTTGCTGTATCCATAGCACCTAAATCAGCCTCTGACACATTAAAGGTGCTTAGTGAATATTTATTGAGTGGAATATTTATTTAATTTATGCATGAGTACTATCAGTAATAAGATTTTATTATGTTGTAAACATCATCCCAAAGGAAATTAGTAGAACATCTAACAGTGATCTAACAGTGACTTGGCATGTGTCAATGAAAGAAAAAGAAATGTCAGGAGAGAAGGAAAAGACAAATGATAAAATTGAGAAAAAAATAGGAAAAATTGGTAGCATCAAATAACACAATGGAGACTTCCATGTAAAGAGTAATATGCTGTGTGAGGTAAGGTAGAGGTGTTAGGAAAGCAACCTGATGTCTTGTGACTTGTTTTAGTTTCCACCTCGGAAAATTTTTAAGATTTTTCTCTGCTTTAAAACAAATAGAAAAATGAAATGATTTACATACAGCCATTTTCCTGGAGCTTAATATCTAGAAGGAAAGTAGTGAGAAGTGTCGTTGAAGAAGTGAGGGGAAAGCCACATTTCTTTTATAGGATTTAACTAAAGAACCCAATCAATGCAAACTGGCATTCACTCATCAATTCATTTATTTCATTAATAATTTCTAATTTAATGTTACAGATACATGCTGCTCTTTATTTTATTACCTAAGCCAATAGACATATTTATCTTATGTTGATATTATAATTACTATTAACAATCAAAGTATGCCACACCGAAGATAAATTGCAGACTCACCGAGTGTCTAGCAAACCTGTTTTCTCCATGGTTTATCATGCACCATGCACTATGTCCCATAATGCTGTCACCCTGCTCAGCTGCCTGTCTGAACTACTAGACAATACCATGATGCAGTAGTTGTGTCTATTTTGTCCCCACTGCAGAACTTGCTCATGGAAAAGTGATTGTCACAAATTATATGCTTAATAGCTATGTGATAAAGGAATTGACTGACCGTTTTGAGAGTTCTGCTTAATGGGTATGCTGTAGTTAGATTGTGAATGGTCAAACCAATCATACCTTTTCTTGCGGTATCTGTGAGTCACAGACAATCAATTGTGTGGTTGAAAGCATCAAAAGAAAATGTCAGAATATTAGAATATGAAACATAGATTCTATCATCTCTACAGATGGACAAAAACCAGAGTTGCTCTCAGGTTACTAGGACTACCATTGCAATCATGAGTAGTGTTCTGCCCTTCTTGCTGTGCATCTGCTAAGGTGAAAGTCTGTTTTACTTTCCTTTGTATCTTTAAATAATTCACCATTTACTGAGATTATATGAATATGCCTCGGGTCTCTATAACTTGTAAGACCCTAACTAGCAATTAAGTTTAACAAATATGCATCAAATGTTTTATTTAGTTTATTTTATCGTTACCTACTTTATTTGATGCCGTTTTAACCTGTGTGTGTCTGCTCAAGACTTACGTACTTATTGTCATATAAATATAGTATTCACCTTGAGATTTCTTTGCACTGTAATAAAATAGTTCTTGTACTCTTACTGGCAAGCTAAGTGTTTGAAACCCTTGTAACTAATTATAGAACAGTGCTCCTGATAGGATATGGTAAGGTATGAGAAATGCTTTTATATAAATAACATGATAGGTTTCTATCGGTAGACTTTAGATATTGAAATTTAATGCCATTAAGCATAAGATTTATGTTTTGGGATTGCCCAATGGATGAGCTATAATATTACAAAATATTTTTGGTACTCTGGTAATTTACCCATCACCCACTCCTTGGAGCAGATGCTTCCTAAATTTCACAATATAATAAACAATGTAACAGAGAAGGTCTTGAGTAATTTCTGACTATGTTATTCTTTCAGACTGACTTTTAATTGGCAGTGGCTAACATTTATTGATTAAATTTATAGATATCAAACCATAGATCCTTAAATATAATAATAGATTTCAATATAAGGATAACAGCATATAGTTTTTACTGGTTACTATATATAGTACTAATATATGCCCATCTCATTTAATCTTCACATGTCCTAGAACAAGTTGTTATAGACTCCCTTTTAGAGTCATTTTAATAAATACTTCGAGAAAAAAGTCATACCTTTAGTTAGTGATAAACTTGGAATTCAAATGCATGTGAGTCTAAAGGATTGCTCTTAATCATTTTTGTATGCTACCTACCTTAAAGCTTTTTAAAATATTTTTGGGTTTATTAAAAGAAGAGCTCTTCATTAAATCCCTTTTAAAAACTATTTACACTTGGGATTATTCTTTCTTGAGGATTCTTAAAGCAGTGATTACCTGCATGATTGAAACTATTTAGATGTTGTTAGCTTCTAGCTAAATTTTCCCTATTGTAGTAGATTCAGTTTTATATTCTTCAGAGCACTAGCTCTGAAGAATTTTCTCAACAAAGTCCTGAAATCTAGAAGTTTGAAAAATATTTTCATAATATACCACTTCTTAAATATTCATCATGCACATGTTTTTAAAAATCAAGGGATCCTATAGTAAGAAAACATTTAATTTTATCTCAGCACTTCTAATTTAATCTGTTTTTATTTAATTTATTGAAACTCTTAGGTAATATTTTCTTAGAGATACAATGACAAATATATGTTATATTTGTTTATTTAAGGTTAAAAAGGAAGGAGAAGAAAGCCCTGGGGTAGTTTCCCATGTAAAATATAATTCTTTAAAAATACACAGCTTTATTTCCAAATGGATACACTGTATTTAAAAAATAGATTGATAGATTGATAGATAGATAGATATCCTTTAAAATCTCTCTATTGAAAACTTCAAAAAATTAAAAATAGTGATAACAGAAAAAAAAACATTCATATTCTACATAAGAAAAATTTTCATTTGTAAGATCTGCTTTAAGTTTTGTTTTGTTGTGTTTTGTTTTGTTTTGCCGTACGCGGGCCTCTAACTGTTGTGGCCTCTCCTGTTGTGGAGCACAGGCTCTGGACGCCCAGGCTCAGCGGCCATGGCTCACGGGCCCAGACGCTCTGTGGCACGTGGGATCTTCCCGGACCAGGGCACGAACCCATGTTCCCTGCATTGGCAGGCGGACTCTCAACCACTGCGCCACCAGGGAAGCCCTGCTTTAAGTTTTTAAAAATAAGTACAGCTATTTATTTTCAAGTGGCAATATATGTAACTTTTCTATTAAGGCTTCATGTGATGAATAATGTATGGATATAAAATAGTCATTAATCCTCTTTTAGAATCATATTTTCTCCTCCTTATCTAAAATAACATGGATGTGAGGTGACCACATGAGTTAAATTACCAAAGGCACTATATACCATAAGTGGACTACAGTGTTATTTAACAAACCCCAAAGGATATTTCCTTCTGCAGTCTCTTGCCAGCTCCAATGTCTGTCTCTATTGCTTCTCCTTTTCTGTCCTTTCTCAAATCAATTCATTTCTGTGCAAATGCTTGCATCTCTGTATGGAGGATATGTGATAAGAAACCAGACTTTTTCTATAGACAGGCTGCTTATTGAGTAATTAATCCATCATCTACTCAAACAGAAAATCTATGACTACCATCATTTATTCATTTCCAAGGGTGATTTCCCACCTGAGGCAAGGACACTATTTTAATTTTGCTTTAGAGCTAGTGGGCACATCTCTGCTGTATCATGGTCAGCAGCCCCACTTTTCATGTTATGCTCCAGGGGCAATCTTACTTGAGAGACTTCTAAA
The DNA here is from genome assembly GCF_949774975.1 of Lagenorhynchus albirostris. NCBI lineage: Eukaryota > Metazoa > Chordata > Mammalia > Artiodactyla > Delphinidae > Lagenorhynchus > Lagenorhynchus albirostris. Next base: position 95,139,326 of record NC_083096.1, read on the forward strand.
TATTCTTTTGTCACAGAATGCCACTCATCTTCCATGTTCTCTGATTTACCCAATCTTAGCCATCTTTTTGAAGGTGCAGCTTCCTTGGTTGCTGCAACACATCTTTATTCTGTTAATCTATATCAGACCAGCTGTCACTTAAAAGTTTACCTTTGTCTTATAGTTTTCCTGAAACAAATGATAAATACCTTGAGCACAGATACTACTTCTAACATGTATTCTGTTCTCAACACTACAGTATTCTCAGCCCATAATAGATAACCACTAAAGATTTGCTGAATTGGAATTATTGAGGTTATTAAGAGAGATAAATTACAGTTGGAGGAGGGTTACCTTAGTGAGAGGGAAGACCCAAAATAAAATAATGAAGACCTGTTAAATTCATGAAGTTACATTATCTCATAAATGTATGACTTCAAAGAATGTGAAAGTTTCTGGTTGTACATTCTATTAGGAGCCTAGAAAGTTTCTAATAGGAGGATCAGATGAGTTAGTAAAATATATTGTATTTCAATCACACAATTCTATGTCTTACCAAAAATAGCCCTGTTTTTGTTTTTGTTTTGTTTTGCATCTCAGATTCTACTATAGTTAATGCTCCTTTCAAATCAGTTATTTTTAAAATGCTCACAACCTAATTCTTTATATGTCTAAAACAGTGTATCAAGCAGTTTTACTATTTGGTTAAATAGTATATTTTAAAATCGCAATTTAAAAATATTTTTTGTATATCCTCAAGATATGTCTATAGAGGTAAATGAATTATTTACAACTCTAGTTAAGTGAACAGGCATTATTATTTATTCCTTCTACACATATTAAGCTAGGCATTGGGTATGAAAAAGTAAGCACAGAGATTTAGTCCCTTCCTTCTGGAGATTATAATTCTATAGAGAATACATATAATAAATTATCAATCAAAAAAAGGAAATCAAAAAGGAATATATAAAAAGAGAAAAAAACAAGAAAAAATAATAACCAATCAACAATATAATTACAAACTATAATAAATCCAGTGAAAGGAGAGTGAGGTGCTAAGAGATTAAATAGGGGGAAACTGTTTTGGATTATAGTGTTTTTTTAAGAGACTTATTTTAGGAGGTGACATTTAAGCTAAGACAAAAGATGAGTAAGAACCATTATATGAATGAAAGAACATTCCAAATTGAAGGAGAAAAAAAATCTGTTAAACAGAACCTAAACCAGGAAAGGATGTTTAGTATATAAAGCAAAGGGGAATAAGGAATAGAATAAAGCTAGAGAAATTGGCAGAGGCCAAATTGTAAGAGGATAATAAGCTAGGATAAGTACAATGGGGAGCCATTAAAGACTCTCAAGTAGGGAAGGAACAATGTTAGTTTAAGTTTTAAAAAGATAACAAGCTGCTATGTGGAAAGTATTAGAAAGGAACAAGTATGGAACAGGCTTCATGTTCTTGAAAGCTTTCTCCATATAATGGAGAGGGTTCTCAGTGACAGTCATGAGCCCATATACTTCAGATTCAGCATCCATAAATCAAATGTCACAGAAGAGCCAATTAACCCCTTCCAGTTCCACCTCTGCTCTAACACCCAATTGACACCTCCATCAATGTCATGTAATTGGGGCAACAGTGGATAAGAACTCTTGATTTGTTTCCCTTAATTTTATTCTTTCTTGTTTTTCATAATATCACTGTTCACTCAATTATCGTCATTCTTCTATATATTTCTATTCTTTATACTCTGAGTACCTTACGCTGACACCTTAAATATTGATGCTTTTCCACCTCAACCCACTTTTTCCATGCTTATTTTCAGTGTTTTTCTCTGAGTATGCACATCTATTTTCACAACTTTAAATCTCATATTTACTCGGTGAAATACTGTCAAGTACCAGGAACTATTCTAGGCACTATGGATACGATTAACTAAACATCCATTTAAATCTATCTATTCATCTACCTATCTACCACCTATCTACCTATCTACCTAATCTTTTCATCTACTGATGCCTCTCAAATCTAGATCTCTAGCCCACAACTCTCTCATAAGAGGTTCTGTCTACTGGGCTTCAGACTTATATATCCAGCTTCTTGCTATGTTTGCCTAAACATCACACAGACACTGCTTAACTCAAGATACCCAAACAAAAATCCTCTTTTTCCTTAAACTTGTTCTTCCTCATCTTCCATCTCAGCAGTTGGTACAGCCAGACCCCAGGGAGAAATTTTTCTTTCCTCCTTCTCTTTCACTTTTCACCCTTCGATTGGCCACCAATATTTTCAATCAAAATTAATTTTGAAGTTAATCCAAGCCTCCATCATCTATTGCTGTTCTATTGCTATAATTTCCAGTCTTGTTTTCCTGATTCCAATTACCTTTCCTTTAAATCAGACTTCTTCATCACTGACAGAGGGCTCCATCTAAAAGGGCCTGGCAGTCCAGTGGTTAAGACTCTGTGCTTCCACAGCAGGGGGCATGGGTTCCATCTCTGGTCAGGGAACTAAGATCCCGCATGCCACTCAGTGTGGCCAAAAAAAACTTTTTTTAATCTTAAAGAAAAGGGAGGGGGGCAGATCTGATTACCTCCTCTTAAAACTATTATTTCATCATAATAGTTTAAGTAACTTAGTATGACATAGGTTATCTGACCACCACCTCTACCTCCTCTCCACATCTAACCTCATTTCTTCCCAACTGCCCTCAAGCATTTTATGTTCAACAATTTCTCCTGACATTGCCTGGGCTTAGGATATTTTACTTTCCATCACCCCTTCTTTATCTGAAGAACAATTTATCATGCTTTAAGACAGTTTCTTCCCAGAAGGCTTTTTTGAAACTTTGAGTGTGGATTATATTCTTCTCCTCTGTGCACCTATTTATGTGTTCATTCACTCATTCACTTATAACATCCTTTACTTACTCTTGACACTAGTACTTGACACCTGCCCATGTGTTATTTTTCTTGATAGGACTTGTGAGCCATGAGAGGGAAGAAACCACGTCTTATTTATCTTCTTCTTTCTAGCACTAATTTAGTGCCTTACACAACATATGTTTATTTAGTGAGTGAATAATTTACATCTTCTCTTTCACACTTAAATATTTCAAACAAATATCCATACACATTCTAGTATAATGATAGTGTGTGTTTGAATAGCACCTTTAAATTTATGAAATGCTTTTACATTTATCATGTTTGATCCAAGTCACTCTATAAAGAGCATTAATAGGTTTTGATATTCCCATTTTAGTAACAGGGAAAGTTGAAGTTCAGAGAGTTTTATTCAAGGTCAAACAGCTAGTGATGAATTATAACTCTGAATATAATTTTTTCCAACAGACCACACTGCCTACTCACTGCAATGGGAACACAGCCTCCTTGATCCCCTCTTTCTGAAACATGCTAAACACATTTCCTAACCCAGAAGAGCCTAACCTGGTGAACATAGACACCTTTGTTTCAGTGAGCCTGACCTTTTTCCCTTGAGCTCCAGACCTGTATTTCTAGCTACCTGCTTAATATCTCTCTCCTTGGATGTGCCACACCACTTCAAAAGCAACATGTCTAAATTAAAATATATCTTTCCTCTGCTCCCAGAGCCTCTGACTCCCACCCAAACTAGCTTGTCCTTCAAATGTTATGATTTCTGTCAATGCTATTTTGTCTTCAGGATTTGGAAATTAATGTTACAGCTGTATCTAGCTATTCATCTCTTGAAAATAAGCCTCTTTACTGATAAATTGTCATTGTTTATTGAAAACCTGCCAGACTATCATTCATCCCTTCAGGGCCTTACTGAACAGAAATATTTTAGAGAATTAAATATGGCATACTGAAAATAGTACTCTCCCCTTTGCATAATTAGATTTAGGCATAAAAACATTTCAGTGACAACCTAAACTGATAAAAGGTGAAAATCTCTAACAATGAAGAGATTACTTTCATTATTTCAATGACTTTTTAAGTGAAAAGTATGGTACTATTATCTTTCATCTTGTTTTTATTTCAGTTAATTTTCTTTATAATGAAGAGGGCAATGATGCCATCTGTTTTATTTCTATTTATTCCTATTTTTGTTCCATGTGTGTCAGTCATTTAGCTAAACTAATGGAACCAGGGCAAAAGAGATTCCCTTCTGGATTTACCAAGTTTTGTAGTGGTGAGTCAGCTCTTCCTGTATTCTAACAGCTTTCTTGTTATTTTAACATCTGCTTAAAATCATTCAATAGATTAAAATGTAATTATTAACCTAAAATTATCTTTAAAAAACAAGAAAGTTTAAAATAAGTTCAAAATGTAAATCAAGTAACCAACTCAGTAAAGCATACCTAAAATATATTGCTGTGTAAGTAAGGCATAAACTATATGAATCAAATTGTTCTTAAGTGGTCTTTGAGTTAGATTTTAGAAATAAAATCTGAAAATCACCTCAGTGGCTAAAATTGAAGAGAGAAGGCTGAAGATTCTAGGGCAGGATTTCTCATAACCTGGGTCAGATAGACATTGTGATGTAGCACACAGATCCCATTCATGGAAGAACTTGCCCCAGCTGTTGGGAAGATTGTCATCAACAGGCTTTAGCCATCAGTCCCTTCAGAGATTTCCTCAGCTTCATGGAGGCCTACAGCCACTGCTTCCTGGGAAACACGTTCAATTTGACTGATCAATACAGAAGGGCCCAACTCCTGACAGGACTGAAGGGCCATTCTAGCTCTTGAGTGTGATCACCCCCATATGATTCTGATTGGCTGAAGCTTTGTTGGTTCTGCATCACAGCTCAGCTTCTCCCTCTACCCTATCTTGCATCCTTATCTTCCTTTTCATAGATACTGCTTCCTAGCAAATACCCTGCATACTAAACTGTCAGCTTCCTCCATCACAACCCAACATGGAACACAGGGCTCCAAGGAATCTGTGAACCCTCTCAGTTTACATGTACATTTTTAAATTTTGTATGTGTATGTGAATTTTCCTGATAGAGTTTTTTCCTAGGTGGCCTTTGTATCAAAAAATATAAACACCATTGTTCTAGTATGTTGAAGATCATCTGATTACCAAGAAAAGACAAAATGTGCCAGTTTTAGCCTTTAAATTAATTCTAACAATTCTGCACGACTATTGCACACATATCACTCATTCAATATCTCTTACATTATGAATGGGCAAAAATGAAAATAAATCATGAATGCTTAAAAGGCAAATACCATCCTGTTAGGGTAAAAAGAGAAATATACACCTTGAAAAAGCAGAAGACTATTTTTCGTGACCAGGAGACTGTTTCAGGCCATCATTTTCATTTTTATAATTTTTTCAAAGGATAGATGAAAAAACACCAAGGTAATCATGCCCCTTGAAAAAAAAAATTAAAGGATTGTGATACATTTTTGAAATTGTGTGCATGAGCTCTTGCCTAGAGCCCTGCTGAATCTTTTTTCAAATTCATAAAGACAGTCCCTCAGGATATTTCACAGTGAGAGGATACACAGTCTCCTTTCCTGACATGTCATTATTGAATATCATGCTGGGTTTGAGTACAGGGCTGGTGAGAGGCTTCTCTCCCTGCTTCTTCTGTAAATGTATGTGGGATTCAAGCTTTGGAATCTTAAATGTCCACGAGAGCTCAAAAGGTACCTGGTGATTGATTTGCACTACAGGACAGAGCTGACACAAGAATTGCAGTTGAGTTCAGCAGGATTGCAATCAGAGTCCTTGGCAAAAGTCACATTGTATGAGGTAGACCATCATGTGGTTAAGACCACCTGCTGCAGTTTTTATGACTCAGTTTTTTCTATGCAGTTTCTTTTTTTTTCATGTACTGGGTAAAGTTTTTGTGTTTCACTTTTTAAATTTTGTAATTAAAAGCAATGTCTTCAAAATGAAAAGTTAACAGCAAAAGAACATATCTGACTAAAGAATGGAAACTAATATAGGGTAAGTAAAACCATAGGGAGGCATATGCTGTGTGTTTAATTAGTCTACAGCCTTCTAAGTTGAGATACATCATAGGAAAGATTGTACTTGGAGCAAAGTGTCTTCCTTTAATAACGGCATACTTTTCAATCATTAAAATATTAAAGTCCTAGAAAATGTTACACAACACAATTCATGATTTCACTTTATATAGTTACAAAGTCTCTAGGAAAAAAAGTATATTTTTAAATTCACATTGTTTTAATAAATTTAATAACTTTTTTCCTTCTACTTTGCTCATTGTAAGAAAAATTTTAAATACAAAAAATATAAAGAAGTGAATGAAAATCACTTAAAACCTCACTACACAAAAGGGCACAACCCAGACTACTGAAAATGCACTACTAGACCCCGAGGTAGCCTAAATCCACTAAAGTTGTTATAAAATGTCAAAGAAATTTTAAATTGTTGAAAGCCAACAAAAATTTAGGTTAACTAAATTTTGAAATAAATTAACCACATTTTTTCAGAGTTACCTCACATTATTTTTTGTTTGTTTAATATGCAGCAAGCACAGGTAAGCAAAGATAGTTGTCTCAGAGAACTGATTTAAACTGAAACAAAAGCTAATCAAAACCAGATAACAAAAATGATTCTAAGGGTTTTGGTGTAAAAATTCAAAATCAAACTCTACTGACATTTCAGTCATATTTAAAGTTTATTAAAATCTTCATGGAGCTTCATTACATTTGCCGGTAATATTTCTTGCTAAGTTTTGATCCCTAATATTGGTCTGGACAGGGAAGAATATGAGGACTCTGTGCCCAAAGCTCTTAAGTCTTGAAAAATTATATCCAAACCTTCTATACCTGATGGCTATGTGCTTCATTCCTAATACTGAAGGGGGTTTTGTGTGAGTTTTTTTTTTCATTTTGGTTTTGCTTTTTACCCTCAGGGTTGGTTTTCATTTACAGAAATGAATATTCAGAAGTTTAATCTTTAAAAAGTCAACTAATTAAATTTATAATTATAAAAACAGTTCATTTTTAGGCTTTTAAGATTAAAGTTTACTTTGTTTACTTTCAAGCTCAGTTTATTTACCTTATTCTACTTATAGGACTAGAAAATTCTCAAACTATTTTAAAGGCCTTTCAATAATTCCTAGTCCCATTTACAAGCTTAGTTATAAACATTTTAGCATTTTAAATCAAAGTTAAATTTTTTAAAATTTATTTTCTTATATTTTTGTTTTCTGACTACAATTTCCCAACTGCTAAATGCTTTTTATAAATCTAATAAAGTAAATTTATAAACAAGAATTCTCTTAAATATTATTTTTAAAAAACTAGTCAGGTCTCAGCAATAACCAAAAAACCATAAGCCTAAAATGGTTGGTTAATTAGGCATCTTAATATGAAAATACAGGGTTTTAAAATGAAATAACATAGTTGACCCCCTGTGATTCTAGTTTTCCAATTTTCTTCAACACTAAAGGGACCAATAATAAATGTGCACCTAATTTTTACTAAAGAATATTAATGCTATGAGTTTTTAATATCTTAAATGTTTCCCTATTCAATTTTAAATCTTTCTGGTGTTGAAAAATGTTTTGCCCTCCATTCCTACTATTATTCCTCAAATTTGGAAGGTTAACTCTCCAAACCTACCATATTTATATATCAACTACATTTTAACCATGTTGTTGGACTCATCTACATCTACAGCTCCCACCTGGCTTGAGCTCTTGATTGGATTTTGCATTTCTTTTATCTCTGGAGGGCCAGCATGTGGACCTCAGCCTGTGGGATCACAGGAGGCTAAGCAACCCAAGTTGGGCAGCACAGTCAGGCCTATTCCTAGGTCCACCCTAAATAGAAGAGATGAACTTGAGGGCCCATCAGAATCTTACCAAGTAGGGGGATGTGGAGCCTAGCCCTGAGTGGCAGAGGCCGGCTCTCAGCTTTCTTCTGCCCTCAGTCAACCACTCCAGGGGCAGCTTCCTGTTCGAGTCCGACAAAGGGGGGAAAAAACAGCAACTTACTTCTGGGGATAAGTAAATATAGTTTCTCCCCAAAGCAAAACATTTTTCTATTTGAATGGAAGGAAACTGCATTATTTCATATACTTCCTAAGACTATACAACTCTTGGGATATTAAAATACTTGTCTCAATTTGGCTCAAATATTTCTTTGTACTCTATTAGGCCCAATGTATAATGTGTTTCCTCAGAAACAAGCATTTCCCATTTTTCGCTATATGAAGAGAGATAATAAAATATGACTGTCAGGATAGTCTTGCTTAGAACAGTCCATGCTGAATTCCTTTCTTGTTTGAATAGACTACTAATTCAACACAGGTAGCTTCTAGGAGGGAGGTGGACTCAAAGAGGATAATAACATAGTTTTTACATTAGGATTTGAGATTCTCAGAGTTTGGGGTGGCTAATTGCTGGGAACTTTTTGACCCTGTACTGTGATAAATTATCCTGAGGATGAGATACAATATTGGTGGCAGTAACACCAGCAGAAAACATAAAACTAGGATTGCACAACTTTTGGAAAGCCTCCTATTAATAGCTTCTTATTATGATCATCTTCTAAAATAGCATCTCACTTGCATATTAAACAGAGAAATAATCCTTACAAATATGCTTCCTCCCATTTTTCTTGAAACATGTGTCTCTTTTGGTATATCTTTCATTCATCAAGTTTTGATAGAATACAGATAAATATTTCTCTTTTACCAGAAAAAACAAATAGTCCATGCTTAATGATAAATGGCAACTGACAATCCATTTCTGGGAAAAGGAGACGATAATGTTCCATGGAGTCGGAACTAACTTGGAAAGTATACATCACTCTTGACAAAGGATCCATCACGCAGCTCTAGACCACACTTCTTATATTGGACTACAAACTCGACATTGTCAAAGATTTGGATCTTTATGTAAAATTGCCCTATTTCAAATCATTAGTTCAAATTTTCAAAGAACTGTATTCAGGTTAAAACAAACACACTAGTAAGATTTATTAGGTCCTAAGTAGCTAGTTTGCCTTTGATTGCTAGTTTGTCTGATTCAATGTGCTACAGTCTTTCTAACATGCATTATCTTACTGCCAGGTGGGTCCACTTGCCTGAGTTTGTAAAATTCTGTAGTAGTCATTTCTCTAAGTTGGGATTTCAGCTTTCATGCTTTTGCTAAAACTCAAACCTTCTTCTCTCGGATAGTATAATAAATCATTTTAAGCTAATATAAATAATCTTATGCCTCATTATCAATAATTGGAAAGTTCTTCCCTCATTCTCTGATTGGCTAATTTTAATTCCCCAGCCTTTAATACCCAGATCAAATGTCACCTCCTCAGTGAAGTGTTTTTAACATCAACATTAAGCATTTTTTTCTCCTCCCCACACTCAGAGACTCTATATATCACCTCAACTATGGCATATTGCCATGAAATTAACATGCCCCAATTAGCCTACTAGTCCAAGGAGGAATAAAAACATGTGGAGCAGACCTGAACTCAACCTCAGCTTGAAGCCAAATCAGGCTGAATTCAGGCAAAATGAGCCTACTCCAACCAATCTGCAGAAAGGTGACTGAGGAAAAAGTTATTTTACATTTCTGTGTAATTTTTTATATAGCAGTATTATGGCAATAACTAACTAGTACACTTTATCATAATGGTTAAGGGATCTTTTGAGAGCATTGTGTTCCTGTATATGTGAACACTAAAAGAAAAGTCTAATTTTCAGAGGAGAAAAGGAAACCAAGAATACTTTCCTCTTAATAATTTTACTTGAAGTTACTCTGAGAAGAAATAACTGCTCATTTTGAGCAGATATACAAGTAATCCTTGAAGTCCATGAGGTTACTACTTATTACTCTGAAAGGAGTATTCGCAATTAAAAAAAAATCTGACAATCATTACTCACTTTCCAGATTGAACAAACACCTTTAAAAGTATGTAATTCCATCATGCAGTACACATTTTTGAGCCCCATATAAACACTAAATATAAAATGAAATGAAGAGATCCAGAAATATGTTGTTGGGTACAGAGATCATGAGTTCAGTTAAGTAATGTCCATGAATAGATTTTGAGTAAGCTTTGGCTATATGAATTTAGAGCACAGAATGTGACTGGGTATCTTTAGTAGTCAAGTAGTAGCTGAAGGCAAGGGTTGGACATCATCTTCCAGGAAGAAACTATAGAGGAGAGGAAGATAAAACTGAAGATAGAACTCTGGATAACACTAATATTTAAATGTAGGGCAAAAGAAGGTGAACACATAAATGTGAGCAAGGACTGCCACAGAGATAAAAGGAAATTTGGAATAATTAGTGTCATGAAAACCAAAGAAGGAGAAAATTTCAGTTAGGAGTAGTCAACAGTGTCAAATATTTAAGAGGGCATGGCTATAACAAGGGCAAATTTTCACTGGATTTGGAATTAGGAATTCATAGATGATTTCAGTTACTGAAATTTCAGAAGAAAGAAAGGCAACAAGCCATATTACAGTGGGTTGAAGACTGAATGGACTGTTTAATAGCAAAGACTTCCAGTGGAGATAGCATTTCTGTAAGTTTGACTATGAATGGAACTGGGATAAAAATTCATCCGTTTAACTCCTACTTTGCCCTCACTTGTTCATGAATATTCTATTGAGTTATCTTTAGTGTCTTGATAAATACTTAAAATTTTTATTTTGTTTCTATACTATATTTTAAAGTATTTTTTATATAGACAATAGCGTTTTTTTGGAGAAATTCCTATAATTATCAGAATCACTCTATACTGCATCATATCTAAAGAACCTCATTCAAATTCCTGGGTCTACACTTAGTAAAATGCATGGTCTTAGATAAGTTACCTAAATTTTCTAAGCCTCCATTTCCTCAGATGATAAAAAAGCTAATATTTTCCACCTCATTGATTGTATGTAAAGATTAGATAAAATACAAAAATCTCATAAGACTAGCACTAAGTAGAAACTTAATAAATGGTGACTGTCATTATCATTGTTATTATTAATATTAACAGTGCAAAGAACATTATGCAACATTTGCTTACATTTTAGAGTCATAGAGTGAACGATTTTCTTTGGTAAGAGTAGCAGTCGCAGTCACATAGACAAAGGTACAGCTTATTATTTTTTAACAGACAAGAAAGTAAGAAGATATGATTTAATAAGTAAAATAGTCTTTTAGTTTGGATAAAAACAGAGCAAGTGAACGTTTCATTTTAATTATTTAATAGCAATACAAATTGACAGAGCATTTTTCCTATTAAAATTATTTGCTTTATTAATTGAAAACTCTTTTAAAATTTTATTTTATTGTGGTAAGAACATTTAGAAAGAGATCTGCCATCTTAACAAATTTTTTAGTGACAATACAATACTGTTAATTGTAGGGACAATGTTGTACAGCAAATATCTAGAACTTATTTATCTTGCATAAGTGAGACTTTATGCCTGTTGATTAGCAACACTCTTATTTTCTCATCCCCCAGCCTCTGGCAAACACCATTCCACTCTCTGATTCTATGAGTTTAACTATATTAGATACTTCATATAAGTGGAATCAGGCAGTATTTGTTATTCTTGCACTGACTTATTTCAGTTAGTAAAATGTCCTCAAGATTCATCCATGTTGTTGCATATTGCAGGATTTCCTTCATTTTTAAGAACAAATAATATTCCACTGCATGTATATACGTCACTTCCCTTATCTATTCATCCATTCATGAATATATATGTTGTTCTCACACCTTGGCTATTGTGAGTAGTGCTTCAGTGAACATTGGCATACAAAACATTGGAAAGATTCTGATTTTTTTTTTTTTGGTGGGGGCAGGGGTAAACACCCAGAAGTGAGACTGTTAAATCATGTGGTAGTTCTATTTTTAACTTTTTGAAGAATCACTATACAGTTGGCTATAGTGGCTGCATCATTTTACATTCCCATCAAGAGGGTGCAATGGTTTTCATGTCTCTGCATACTCACCAAAATTTGTCTTTTTTTTTTTTTAATATTTGCCATCCTAACAGATGTGAGGTGATACATCATTGTATTTTGATTTGCATTCCCCTGATGACTAGTGCATTGAATATTTTTTCATATATCTGTTGGCCATTTGGATGTTTTCTTTGGATAAATATCTACTCAAGTCTTAGCCCATTTTTTAATCAGATTATTTATTTATTACTATTGAATTATAGGAGTTCCTTATATATTTTGGAAATTAATCCCTTATCCAATATAATGTTTGTGAATATTTTCTCCCATTCATTGCCTTTTCACTTTGCTGATTGTTTCTTTTGCTGTGCAGAAGGTTTCTAGTTTGATGTAGTTCAACTTTTTATTTTTGCTTTTGTTATCTGTGGTTTTGGTGTCATCTCCATGAAATCATTGCCAAGACCAATGTCATGAAGGTTTTTCCTGTGTTTTCTTTTAGGAATTTTACAGTTTCAGGTTTTACATTTAGATCTTTAATCTATTTTGAGTTGACTTTTGTGTATGATGTAAGATGAGTCAAATTTCATTCTTTTGCCTATGAATATCCAATTTTCCCATTACCATTTGTTGAAAAGACAATCTTTTCCCCATTGTGCATTTTTGCCTCTCTTGTCAAAGATCAATCAACCATGTATGCATGGATTCATTTCTGGGCTGTCTATTCTGTTTTGTTGGTCTCTATCGTCTGTCTTTATGCCAGTGCCATACTGTTTCAGTTATTGTAGTTTTATGATATAGCTTGAAATCAGGAATTGTGATGTCTCCAGCTTTGTTCTTCTTCCCCAAGATTTTCTTTGCTACTCAGAATCTTTGTGGTTCCATATGAATTTTAGGATTTTTTTCTCTTTCTGTTAAAAATTTTTTTAAAAAAACCTGCCATTAGGATTTTGATAAGGATTGCATTAAATCTGAACCACTGAGTATTATGGGTATTTCAACAATATTGTCTTATCCATGAACACAAGATGTCTTTCCATTTTTTATTTTTGTATATTCTTTAATTTCTTTCATCAGTGTTTTGTAGTTTTCAGTGTTAAAGTCTTTTACTTCCTTAATTAAGTTTATCCCTAAGCATTTTATTCTTTTTGGTGGTATTGTAAATGAAATTGTTTTTTTAGTTTCCTTTTCAGATAGTTCATTTTTAATGTATGATATACTACTGATTTTTGTATGTTGATTTTTTTTATCCCACAACTTGACTGAATTAGTTTATTAGTTCTAACATTTTTTTTTGTGGAGTCTTTGGGTATTTCTATGTACAAGAGCATGCCATCTGCAAACAGGGACAATTTTACTTCTTTTTTCCAACTTAGGTGAATTTTGTTTCTTTTTCTTGCCTAGTTGCTCTGACTAGGACTTCTGGTACTATGTTGAATAGAAGTGATCAACCTGATCTTAGAGAAAAAGTTTTCAGTTTTTCCCAAATGTTTACAATATTAGCTGTAAGCTTTTCATATACGGCCTTTATTAACAGGGCATTTTTAAGGCAAATTTATATAATACTTAGAACAAAGAGAAAACTTGAAATTCTCCTAAATTATCCTCTGATTATTACTCATTAACAACTTGCATACACATTTAATCTAAAGATAGAATCAGTCCTTGTATTGATTTTTTTTCCCAAAAGCTAAAGATTTTTAAAAAACAGATAAGAGGCACCAGTCCCAATTTAACTAGAGATGGAAATGAAAACTGTGCTCTGCAAAAGGGCTTAGACTATAACGTTACTGACAGGTGCAAATATGAGGGCAAGCAGTTTTCTGGCATCATTCATTTCAATTCAATACTATATTAGTTAAATATTCTTTATATAATCTTTTAAGTAACATGTTCTTGTTTTAAGCATTGATGCCTGTGCTTGTTTTCTATTGCTTATAAAAAATCTTAGCCACTTAAAAATATACATTTATTATCTCACAATTTCCATGGCTCAGGAGTCAGGGCACAGCTTAACTGTGTCCTCTGCTCGGGCTCTTACAAAGCTTCAATCCAAGTATCAGCAGGGGCTGCAGTGTCATCAGAGGCTCAACTGTAATTCTTAGTTTTCAACATATCTACAAAGATTAAATTGTATTCTTTTTGATTAGTTATGGTTTTTAGGGATTTATAAAAATTTTCATAAATTTTAAATATTACAATTATTATTATTGTTAATGAGAGAGAAACTTAACAAAACCATCATGTTCAAAATCACCTAACTCTTTGAATTTGTATTTCTTTGTTTCTTTATTGCATCATCTTATTCTTCAGTCATTAAAGTTTTGTCACCACTTTATATTCTCAGTCCAATTTCCTACTCTACTTTGAAATTATTCAAGGGAGAGTTTCCACTATTTCCTGGGAAACTATTTGCCACTGTAAAATACCTCACACTTAGGAATTTTTCTCCTTATTCTGTCTAGTTTTCCCTTTGCTCTATCTTGTCTCATTACATCTCCTGCAATAGCACATTGCAGGCTTTTATCTAATTTTCAATGCACTGTCATCTGCTCATCTTTTTTTTAGTTCTGCTGTTTATCAAGCAGTTCTTTCCCAAAGAATCACTTTGCTTTGGAATTTATGTGCCAGGTGTATGATACTAACTTGCAATGCTGCCAGATGAATCTTGATTAATTTTATTTTTAACCTTGCTTTAAATTTATAGAACAGCACATCAAAATGCGTTGAACAGCAGGAGTAAAACACCTTTTTTTGTGGAGAAAAATAGAAAAGCATATATATAACCTATTTTATTTATACATAAATATAGAGTTGCTCTTCTACAGGTGGTTGTCTGCAGATGATTACCAAGAGGAAGGTACTAGAAGATAATGGAAATTAATACACTTAGCACAGCAGGAAACATTTAGCCTTTTAGATATACTTTAGGAAGAATCTCTTAATGGATGTGCTTGCAAAGTGTGATTCTGAACAGCAAAGCAAAAGCTAGCATCACCATTATTGAGACAATGTCCCACTTCAGGCATCCAAATGCTATAATCTAACAGATATAACTCTAACTCTTAAAATCACAAAATTTCTTTTATAAATTTCCAAACATAGGGAAGAGTGTTCTCTGGAAGAATGAGAAATTTTTTTCTGTTTGTTTTCATCTGAAACCTATTTTATATAATATTAGCCTTTGAAAATATCTTTATGCATACACATTTGAATACTTTAATTTTTTAACTTAATAAATAGCTATCTGATATAATTCCCTTTTGTTTAAAACCCGAATATTTTTAAAGTTGACAGTAATAACAAGAATTAAATCATATCTTATTTGTCATAAAGGCAAGAGTTTAAATATAATGCCTGGTGCCAAAAATCAGGTAAATAGGTCAAAACAGAAAAAAAATATATATATAGTGGGTATGTTTTCTCCAGTGCCTGGTAACAATATTCAAGGACAATATGACCAATTTAATTAGGAATATGTTATAGTAAAACAGAATCTAATACATTTTTATCCAAGAAAATAAATGTTCTCTGTCATGATTTTGGCAAGTTTATCCAGATCTGTTTAAATACTCCCAATGACTCAGACTCCCTTACTTCACAAGACCATTTCTTATAGTGTTGAGTTGTTCTATTTTTATATCTTATAAAATTTTATTTTTACAGAGAATAAAACTGCCTCTGTAGACAATCTATTCGTTAACCCTACTTTCACCTTGGAACTATTATTTATATATCTGTTTCTTACATATTACCTTCCTACAAATGTTTAAAAATTATTTTAACAAAAGAAATATTCAAGTTAAATTCTAGAATTTTCTCCAGTAATTTCCAATATGCTCTTCTGCACACAATCTTGTTGACCATTACCCTGATTATGAGTAGAGCTTAAAATCATGCACAGTTGCATAGACTAAGATTACAATACATATTCTTTTATGTTTATGTTCTGTCAACTAAAACCTTATTTTACTTTCTGATATAAAGCCCTCAAGATATGTCTTTTGATTGTGAAATTTATATTTGACATTTTTATAACCTTTGTGCTGAATTTAGGGGATGTTTTTGAATCTGTATTATTTTATCCAACATGTTAGTTATTTCTCTTAGCTTTTTTTATTAATAAGCATATGCATTCCCATATGTCTTTAGGCAAATCATTTACCCATATTTAGTTAAATATAATCACTTTATTAGAAAAATAAAATCAGTTTCCATATCTAGTTAAAGAAAGATAATCACATTGTCCCAGCCTTCAGCACAGGGCTATGATGAGGATTAAATGAGAGCTCACAAATGAGCTCTTTGTGAACTATAAAATGCAATACAATGTCAGGAATTATTATTATTCCTCTGAGTTAATATACCAAAAGCCAAAGAGCCCCGTTTATGTAATTAAAGCTTGCACTAATCCATTAATTAATAAGCATTAGGTATATTTGCTCAACCAGTTAAAATGTACCCAAATGTGTTTGTATTTGGTCCAAGTTTCTCCCTTTTTATCATAAAGATATTGTAGCAGAGAGTCAAATGCCTTGTTGAAATCAAGGTATAAAATGTATATATTTCCCTGAATTTTCCATTTCATTCCTTTATCATTCATTCAGTTAGTTGGTTAGTCAAAACCAGTAAACATTATTTTGGACCTCTCCTTTCACATCCTTCTCAGCAGTTTCACAACTCGTCAAAGAATCAATGGGAAAAATGCCTGCAAGCTTTACTTATTCCACTTTCTCTTTTCAACTTTCTTTACTTTATCTAATGTTTTTAAATTTTTTATGCAAATAGATAAGCACAGTACATGTTTCTCCTTTTTAGACTCTTTAAATTTTGTTTCCAATTTCAAAGATAGCTCTTCTTTTTTCTTTCATTTAATAGTGACTGTAGGTGAATTCTTCTCAATGAGCAAGAGGTATGGTATCACACTGAGAAGATATGAGGATTAAACATAGCTTTTAAATAAACTTTCATCCATCTAGTTTTTTCTCTTGGAAAAGATGAGTTATAAAAAGTGATTTTATCAATTTTTAATAAAAATTTATTTCTGATATATCCTGTAGCACCTATCATAATAATTACTCTCAAAAAATTAACATTCTTTGCTAATAATCATCCCTTGGACAGAAACAAATATATATATTTTAAAAAAACCTAACATGTATTTTGACAAATGTCAAAGTTCTACTTGTCATTGTCTCGCTCAAAACTAAACTAAAACCATAGCATTAATTACAATATTTGTGCTCTTTTAGCTGGAGAGTATCAAACTACTCTAGATGGGTAAACAAAGCAATCAACACTTTATAAACTAACAACCAACTTCAAATTCCATATTTTATCTAAATTGACATTTGTTAAATTTTTATTGTAGTGTGACTTGTATATACACAATCATATTTAATGCATCAAATGTAATTTTACCATTGGTTTAAAAATTCATTCACTCATTCTCCCCCCAAATATTTATTGAATGCCTACAATGCTCTATGTACTATTTTAGGCACTTGGAATATAGCATTAAACAAATTAGCAAGCAAATAAATACATAAAACTCCCTGCCCTGATGGAGCTTCCATTCCATCAGAGAGACACAGACAATTATAAATTAGCAAAATAAATTAGAAAAACATATGTTCAGAAGTGGTAAATGCTATGAAGAAAAATAAAGCAGGTTGAGGAGGTAGAGAGTGTCTGAAGTGGGAAGGGGCAGGTTGTAATTTTAATTGTGACAGGATAAAGTAAGGTCACCATTGATCTCATTAAGAAAATGACATTTGAGCAAAATCTTAAAGAAAGTGAGAGAGTTAGCTATATGGATGATAGGAAGAGGAAGCTACTAGAGCAGAGGCCCTAGGGTGGGGGCATTTTTGGTTTGAAGAGGGAGACTAGTGTGACTGGAGCCCCGGGGAGAGAGGAGCAGTGGAGGTGGGGCTAGAGACTTAAGGAAAGCAAAGTCATGGAAAGTCTTTTAGAACATTGCAAGAACTTTGGCTTTTACTCTGAGGGGCATGGGGAGTCAAGGAATAGTTATAATCAAAGGTTGTATTCATTTTCATTTCTACTGCAAAGGATTTCTCTGCCTGAAAACAGATTTAAGTGGGCATTGGTAGATAAAGGAGCACAATATTACAGACCATTGTAATAATGCCAATGAGAGATGGTGATGACTTATATTAGGATAAAATCAGTGGAGGGGGGGGTCAGAAGTAATCACAGTCTAAGTGTTTGAAAATAATTCAAATACAGTAAAAAGTAAAAATAGTAGTATGATGAACCTCATATATCCATCACCAATAAAGAAAAATTATCAATATTTTGCCATATTTGCTTTATCCCTCTTTATCATTTTCTTCCTTACAAAGTGTTTTAAAGCAATTCCTAAATATCTTGTAATTTTCCCCCTAAGTGATTTAATAGCATTTCCCAAAGCTACAGTTATCATGACCAGCAAAAGTAATGATATTCCTTAGTATCCTCTAATATCATAATCAGATTTCCATAATCAAACTTCATTCAGTTGTTTTAAAATGTATTTATACAGTTGCTTTCTTGAAATCAAGATCTAAACAAAATTTTTACATGGCTTTTTGTTTTATTGTGTCTCTTAGATCTCTTTATTGTAGAACAGATGCCAGTTAACTTATTTTAAGTGAGTACCTAGTAGACAACATATAGTTGGATCATACTTATAAAAAATTTATTCTGCCAATTTTTGCCTTTTAATTGGGCAGTTTAATCCATTTAAACTTAAGTAATTAGGGATAAGAAAGAATCTCTGTCATTTGCTATTTGTTTTGGATGTGTCTTTGTTGTTGTTTTTCATTTCCTCCATTAGTGCATTATTTGTGCTTATTTGATTCTTGATTCTTTATAGTGTACAGTTTTTATTCTGTTTTCCTTTCCTTTCTTTAAGTTATTTTCTTATTGGTTTCCCTGGGGTCTATAATTAAACTTTTAAACTTATTACAATCTATTTTGTACTAATACCACCTTATCTTCAATAGTGTACAAAATCTCTTCTCCTATACAGCTCTGTCCCTCCCCATTTATATTGCTGTTGTCACAAATTACATCTATATGCATTGTTGCCCATTAACATAGATTTTAAATTAATGTTTTATGTATTTGTCTTTTAAATCACATAGAGAAATAAAAGGGGAGTTAAAAAATACAGTAGGGTTTCCCTGGTGGCACAGTGGTTGAGAATCCGCCTGCCGATGCAGGGGACACGGGTTCGTGCCCCAGTCCAGGAAGATCCCACATACCGCAGAGCGGCTGGGCCTGTGAGCCATGACCACTGAGCCTGCATGTCCAGAGCCTGTGCTCCACAACGGGAGAGGCCACAACAGTGAGAGGCCCCGTGTACTGCAAAAAAAAAAAAACCAACAACAATAATACTGGCTTTGTATTTATTACATAATTACCTGTACCAGTGTTCTTTATGCTTCGTATGACTTCACATGGCTGTTCAACGTCATTTTATTTCATCCTGAAGTACTTTCTTTAGCATTTCTTATAGGGCAAGTCTACCAGGGACTAACACCCTCAGCTTCTATTTTTCTGGAAATATCTTACTTTCTTCTTCATTTTTGAAAGATAGTTTTGCCACATATAGAATTCATTTTTTTCTTTCAACACTTTAAATATGTTATTCCACTGCCTTCTGACCTTCATGGTTTCTGCTGATTAATTGGCTATTACTCTTATTGAGGATTCCTTGTATATGACAAATTGCTACTCTCTTGCTTCTTTCAGGATTCTCTCTTTGTCTTTCAACAGTTTGATTATAAAATGCCTCGGTGTAGATCTCTTTGTGTTTATCCTTCTTGGAATTTGTTGAGCTTCTTGGGTATAAAGGTTCATGTCTTAACAAATTTGGGAGGTTTTAGGTTATTATATTTTCAAATATTCTTTATGACATTTGCCCTCTATTCTCTCTTTCTGGGACTTCCATTATGTTTATGTTGGTACCCTTGGTGGTGTTGCACAGGTATCTTAAATTCTGTTCATTTTTCTTCATTCTTTTTTCTTTCTGCTCCTCAGAGTGGATAATTTCAGTCTTCAAGTTTGCCAATTCTATTCTGCCTGCTCAAATATGCTGTTGAAAAGCTCAAGTGATTTCTTCATTTTAGTTAATATACTTTTCAGCTCTCAAAATGTTTTCTTCTTTTTTATATTTTCTATCCCTTTATTGATATTCTCCATTTGTTAAGACATCTTTCTCCTGGCTTCCTTTAGCTCATTTATCATAGTTAACACTTAGTAAGTCCAATGTGTCTGCTCCCTTAGGGACAGTTTCTATGAAATTCTCCTGTGAATGGATTATATTTTCCTGTTTCTTTTCATACTCCATAATTTTTGGTTGAAAACTGCACAATTTGACATATTATAATGTAGTAACTCTGGAAATTATATTATTCTTGTCCTCATGGTTTGTTTTTATTGCTATGTGTGTTATAGCTCTTTGTTTAATGACTTCTAAAGTATTATTTGTAAAGGTTGTATTCTTTGTCATGTGTGGTCTTTGAGATCTCTGCTCCTTTAGCTTGTGGTTAGACGAGATAGAGTTTTGACAGAAATTTCCTTGAACACCTGGAGTTAAAGAAACAAGAAACAAATAAACAAATAAACTCTTCTACTCTGCAAATTGGCTTGATGTTGGTGTACTTGTTTAATGTTTAGCCAGCCTGTTTACAATTATGCTTTAGCCTTCACTTACAGCTTTTACTGAGCCAGAGGTGAAAACTTAAGGTCTTCTCAAGGTCTTTCCTGAACATGAGTCCTGCCCATGACATGGACATAGCTTTCTAAATACCCTAGTATTTAAATACCCAAGGAAATTTTTCACTGCCCTAATTTTCCAAAAAAATATATCTTCCCCTTTCAATGTCCCCTCTGTGACCTGAGGGTGTTCTACTTAGGAAAAACAAAGACAGGTGCCTTGCATCAGTCCTTTAAGTAGCCCTCAGACAGATCAAACAGAGAAACACAATTCTTTGAGAAGAAGGTCTGCTATGCTGTCTCTGGAATTACAAAGCAGGATTCAACACTGGGAAGATTAACTGCCATCTTCAAGACCACAGTAGACCCAAGGAAGGAGGTGTTGCAAGGACAAGTAAAATGACACAAAGGTCTTCTGCCATATCTTGGCTTCCTCTTTCTTCATTAAACCTTTGTTTGGTTGATGTGGACCTTTACCTATTTTTTCAGAATTTTAACAGTGGTAATTCTGACAGTTTTCAGAGATATCTATACCAGCATTTTTACTGACATTATTTCCTTCACTTAAAATTTAATTATATGTCTCTGATTATGAGTGAAATTGAAAATCTCTCTATATGTCTGAGAGTCTTTTTATACCTTCTATAAACTGTCTGTTCACAATTTTTGCCCATTTATCTATCAGGCTGGATATATCTTGAAGAAGCAGGAGAGTGTGGCAAAAAAAAAAAAAGCCAATTGTCCTCAGCCAGTGTCCATAAAACAAGAATCCCTAATTTTTATTTAAATAAAAATAATACAAGAATCCCTGCCATAATACAAGAATCCCTAATTTTTATTTATTTTTATTTTTTCCCAGTTTTTAATTTTATTCTATGGACGTACACCTACAGTCAAAATGTATTTCTAATGTTAGTATATTTTTTTTACTTCTCAATTAACCATGCTTTTTTTAGAAAACAAATATATTAACATAAACAAAAAGAAGAAAATAAAGTCATCTACAACCGTACAACTTAGAGGTAACAACTATAAGCATGTAGGTATAAAACACTCTATAATTTTTAACATGAAATATCAAAAAAGTGACCATACTTGTACAGATTTGTAATAGAGAATGATTTTTTAAGATTGATATGCTTAATTGAGCAAAAATGTAAAAATATTCTATTTATAAAAACATCACAACATTTCAGCAAATGATGCTGGAAAAATTAGATACCCATAAACTGAAAAAGTGAACCTTGACCCATATATCTCATCATGTGAAAAAATTAACTCAAAATATATCATAGATCCAAGTGTAAAACCTAAAACTGTACAACTCTTAGAAGAAAATACAAGATACAATCCTTGTGACTTTGTCTTAGGCAAAGATTTCTTTTTTTTATTGTGGTTAAATACATATAACATAAAATTTACTATCTTAATCATTTTTAAATATACATTAGTTATACCAATGGCTGACTAGAATAAAGTCTAAATCTCCCAGCCTCTCTTGCAGCTAAGTTTAGAGAGATGATTAAATTCTGGGCAATGTGATGCTTGCAAAAATAATGTGAGCAATTCTTAATTTTACCCTTTAAACGAAGGGGTATGAATTTCTTATTCCATTCTTTCCTCCATTCCATTGCCTGGAATGTGAATGTGATGATGGTACATTTGGGACCATACAAGGTAAGGGCAGTTTTCTTTTTTTTCTTTTCTTTTTGTGGTAATAAACAAGAATATCTTTATTCTTAAGAAATTCCACTGAAGTTTTTAGGGGTGAAGGCCATGATGTATGCAATTTACTCTCAGACTGTTCACAAAAAGGATATACTTGTTATTTGTGCTATTCTTATTTTTGCAGGATAAGGGCAATTTTCTATCATGAAGCAATAGCATAGTAAATGCAAGGTCCTTAGAAAACTTTATGGAGCATACCTGCCAAACCAGACTTTAATCTATTTTCATTTCATTACATTAAAGGAAAGGATATTTCTAACTCATTTAAGCCACTGTTATGTGGGTTTCTTTCTCATACAACATATCCTATATCCCAACTACACAAGATCCACTGAGGATGGTTCTAGTTGTCAGCAGTTATTAACATTAGAAGATCAAGTAGACCTGACATCTAAAGAATTCATTAAGGACAACATGCAAAATGAATATATAATTACTCGTACCTCTAACAGCATTTTAATTATTTATTAGAATGAAAGAAAATAAATAGAAAAGAAAGAAAAATCCTGGTAATAAGGACAATCTTGTTTATATTTAAAATACACAGATTTTCAGGAAATGTGAATTTTTTTTATTGCTGGCATGGCGTAGTCAGAATTAGGATATAAGAGTAAAGAAGCAAAGTTAAAGCTAAATTGTTTGCTACTTAAAAAAATAAGAGAGAAGATGTCAGTAGTATAAAAGGTTAGAGCCAGTGAGGTTTGGAGAGAGAGTAGGGAAAAGATTAAGAAAGAATCAGTAACCAAGAAGTTACTCTGGGAATAGAGAGATGAAAAAGATGTTTGGAGAAAAAGTAAGAAATACTATATGATGTAACTTTTACCTTCCCACTTAATCTTCAGTAAAATCTAAATAGTTCACTATCATTATAGAAATCATAATTGCCATTTAATAATACAAAGACATATTGAATTCTGATTTAACACTGTATAGATTGCATGAAAACACATTCTCTCTAGAGAGGTTCAATCAGATCTGTATTACATAGTATGTAATTACATACTGAATTACACAGTATGTATACACAGTTATAAATTCTAGGTATACAAATGTAAACAAGATAAAAATATGCATCCTCCAAGATTTCCCAATCTAAAAAGTCATAAAATAAAGCAAAAAGTGACAAAACAATGTAACGAATGTTGGATACTAGGGATATGTAAAGGGTGCTAAGACAGTGCAGGTGAGAGAAAGACTAAATCTAGTCATAGGGTAGGGAAAGAGGAAGTATCAAATTATTTCAGGAGGTAATACTTTTGTGGAGGCAGGTTGGAATTCTTCATGGAGTGAAGGAAAAAAACCCTAGGTAAAAGGAATAACAGCTACTTACAAATGTATAGAGGTATGAGCCAGTCAGACAGAGAAAGATAAATAACATATGATATCACTTATACGGGGCATCTAAAGAAAAAAAGTGTATAATTGAACCTATTTACAAACCAGAAATAGACTCTCAGACATAGAAAACAAACATGGTTACCAAAGGGGAAAGGAGGGGGAGGGATAAATTAAGAGTTTAGGATTAACATATCATCTACATGCTACTATATATAATATAGATAAACAACAAGGACCTACTTATAGCACAGGGAACTGTATTCAGTATCTTGTAAAAATCTGATGTAGAAGAATCTGAAAAAGATGTATATATATATATATATATATATATATATATATATATATGTTTGTATATATAGACCTGAATCACTTTGCTATACACCTGAAACTGACACAGCATTGTAAATCAACCATACTTCAATACTTTTTTTCTTTTTAATTTTTGGCCACGTTGAGCAGCATGAAGGATCTTAGTTCCCCAACCTGGGATCAAACCTGCATCCCCTGCAGTGGAAGTGCAGAGTCTAACCACTGGACTGCCAGGAATGTCCCCCCAAAAAATTTTTAAAGGGTATGAGCCAACATTTCACCTCAGTGGCCTACAAGTGGTTTAGTATTGTGAGAGTCCAGGATTTTTAAGGGGGACTGAAAAGAGATGCATTGAGAGAGTTGTACACTTTTTCAAGACATCTTAAGGACTTTTTGAATTCTCCTTTCATGTGGAAGAATGAAAACAATATGTTCACTTATTTATAAAACAAAGCTTTTCCTAAGCATCTATTTGTTCCAGATACCGTTTAGATAAAAACATATGGAGGGAGTAACCTGATATCTCAACTGTGTCAAATGTTATTGATAAGTCAAATAAGATGATTTGCAATGAAACATTGATTTTGGCAAGATGAAGGTCATAATTGGCTTTGACAAGAGCCAATTCAGTAGAGTACTGGAGACTAGAGATTGAAGTGGTTTGAGAAAAGAGTAGGATAGGTGAAGTAAGAGTACTTATAGAAAACTTTTAAGGTATATTGCCATAAAAAGGAGGAGAGAAAGGGTTGGTGAATGGAAAAGTTAAAGGTTAAGGGAGGATTTTAATTTTAGGTTTTATTTTAGTCCAAGTTACACATTCACATAATTCAAACAGTTAAATAATTCAAAAGCCTTCACACAAATGTAATTGTCCCCTGCATATATCACCCCCCATTTTTCAACCTTAAGAAACCTTAGAATCAACTATTTTAGCTGATTCTTTTGGCTTCTTGACTTCTGTGTCTGTACTGGCCTCCTTTGTCTAGATTAGACTATTCCTATCCACTATTTTCCTTTTTTGTTTTCCTCTTTCCCCTTTTCTTTCCTTTTATCTCTCCTCTCAAGTCTCTTTAATCTTATTCTTATTATTTTCCTTTTTCAAAAAACTAAGCTCTACCTTACTTTCTTTCCCTTTTCCTTCTTCATTTCCTCTTTATCCTCTTCATCTTCCTTCTTTCTATATCTATCTCTCGCCCCTCACCCCACCTCAGATATGGCCAGCCAAAGTTTTAAAATGTCATATATGTTACACTTCATGAATAAAGACTTTTAGGCCAGGTTCTCATATTTGAGTCAAGCTAGCCAAACAATTATAGTTCTCTTTCTAAGGAGGAAAAATGGGTTTTTGGAATGTCGTATTATCCTTATTTTGTTTCCTTCAGCATCAGTATTATTCAATAGAAATAATAAATAAATGATACACATAGAATATATTTCTAACTAGCTTAAAGACTTCTGAGAATAGGAGGTCTCCTTTACTCAATAGTTATTTCCTTAAGATCAACTACTCTGCCTTATTCATCTATTACCCTAGCACCTAATACTGTGCCTGGTAGGTAATAGCTGCTCAAACTTTTATATAATTGTATTCATAATCCTCCTAGCAAGTAGAGCACAGTGCTAACACATTGACAAACTCTGGAAGTGTCAACTTAAACAATTATAACATGGCTTTTCTTTGCATTTGACTATCTTCCACGTCAAACCTTGATCTTCAAAGTAAAATTATATTTTTAAGAAAATAATACCACCATTAAACTATATGGCATATGTTGTTCTTATGCTCCATTGCGTATTTGATATGACATTCACGTTTACTTAGTAAAATATGTGCCAGATCCTTATACTACACTCAAAGGCTAGAAAGAGTGGTTATAAAATAGTGTGATAAGTGCTACAAGAAGCAAAGAAGAATGTCACATTTTCCTGGGGGAGTCTTCATAGGTTTCAGCGAAGTGGTGACTTTTAATCTGAGTCTGAAAGTGTGAGTGGTAGGAGCCATTTCAATGAGCCCTGATACTCAACACAATCTTTATAACAAACAGTTGCAGGATAAAGTCATAAGTTTTAGTGAGACAAGTAATATATTTTAAAAATACTTCCTACTTTATTTGAGTGTACTGTGTAAATAAATATGGACAGCAGGAAACATGCCATCTAGAGACAAGAGCAATTTAAACTGAGCCCACTAAATGTGGGAACATTTTATTCAGAATTTTCACTTAATTTCCTTTTGTTTAAACCATTATTAAGAAATATCCTCCAACTTATCACATGTGAATTTTAAGCCTCAGTGGTATTATGTTTGACACAGACAGATCACTTCTGGGATTATATTAATTTAGGTAGTAGTACCTGTCAGTGAGCATTTGATTGCCCACAATGCAGAAGGATTTACTCATATTATTGATTTGTTGGCAAATATATTGGATGAAAATCCCCTGATATTGCTAGAAGTTGTGCAATCCAATCCAACTCTTATTGGATTTGTGAGCCATTTTCCTCTGTGTTTAGACTTGTGATATCTTTCTATAAATAGAAAAACTCAGGTGTTAACTGCAAAAGAACATTTACTGTTATGCAGGTGTACCCTAGGCTTGTGTCTCTGATGCTCAGTTAGAACAAGTGCTTTGATTCCTTTTCAATTTTAATTTTCTTTTGTCTTTTTCAAACCAGTCAATAGAAGAGAAAGTATAAAATAATTATAAGTATCTAAGCAAAGATAACCCTTTGACCTCTTGAAGACCAAAAGGGTTACATATTACGCTTGGATATTTTTAGGTAAATTATAAAATTTTCTTTCCAAATACATTGCCCTAGATTTGTCTGTGAAAACAAGGCAATTGTATTAAAATTTATTGGACATTTAATTTCAAATAATTTCACATGCCATAGTATATTTAAGCAAATTCTACCTCCAGAACTAGCCAAATCGTCATAAAATCTGTTTTGGTAAATCTGATACTATAGATTTTTTAGCCCACTACTAATGTGTAGCATCTGATATTTCACCATGATGGTAGAATCTTTATTCAAAATTAAGGGCCCAAAGCTGTCAAAACCTAAAACTGCTAGCATTTACAATTTAGTGATCAGGGCATTAGAAATAGAATTTACTTAGCCTTTGAAGTGTCCTTGGACAATATAAAGTCCACAGAAATGTCAATCTTTGTACTTCATGAGAGACCACTGTATTTCAGGGTGAAAAAATTACTGCAAAAAGAACAGTAAAGAAAACATACCACAGCATAATAACAATGGATGCCTCTTAGTCTTTCTAAGAGGAAAATTATATATTTGTATATTTTACATTAGATTTCTAATGGCATGTCTTAATAGCTAATGGTGGTGGTAGTAATTTTTCCCCCAGCCTAGATTTATTATTCTATTTCACTACTTTTTTCCCTTAGGCATTAGAAGACATAAACTTGGGAACAGGAGGAGTATCTAGCATGGAAAGTGACTTCAGAGATCATTGGGAAAGTATGAACTTGAATATTTGAGGCCATGGACTTAGAAAATAAGCACACAACAAGGGAAGACAAGAAATGAGATGTAACCATAACTGTACACCTGTGTATATTTTCAGGTACATTTCTAAACACACATAGCAAAATTTCTCATATTTCAAATGGCATATATGCAATCAATTTTTCCCTAGTTATATTTAAGTTAAAAGAAAGCACTGGTTTAGATGCTTGTCTGAGTTCTACCACCAGATACCTGTGTAAGTTTTGACAAGTAATTAAACCTGTCTGACCGTTAGGTTACTCAGGCTTAATTCAACTTGGTGAATATGAATTGTTCTCATATTAGGTGTCAGTCCTTGTGTTCAAATCTGAGAGCCCAAAGATAAAACTTACTTCTACTTGAGTTACTGCAATTTCCAATTCCAATCTCACCTGACTCAATAACTTCTAAATTGTCCACACTGCTCCAAAGTGATCTCTTTATAATAGAAATCTCATAGGTTTTTAAATGCTTCAATAATACCATGTGGCCCTCACAAAAAATCTTAAATTCCCTAGAAATGTACACCTGACTCTTTATGGCGGGTCCTTCTTTGCTTCTCCGTATCTATTTTTTATTCCTCCTCACTAAATAATCCCCCTGCTGCTCAGAAACGCTTTCTCTGTTTTCTGTTTTGTTCCTTTGGTAGTATATGTATTTCTTTCCACCTAAAACTGCATCCTTTATCACTTCTGCTTATTCCTAACTTCTGTTAACCCTTTGTACTTCAGCACTTAAGTCTCTCTTCCTTCAGACAGAAGTCTCCTCTGATCCTGCTAATGTATTGTGGAATTTATCAAGCAGTATTGTAAATCTCTTTATGGATCTGTTCATCAACTATAGTAGGGATCCCACAGTACTGATTAACAGTATGAGTTATTGAATTAGATCGTCTAGTTTCAAATTCAACCTATCCCAATACTGTGTGACCTTAAGCAAGTTACTGAGCCTCCTCCATCTTCAATTGTTTTATGCGTGAGATGGGAATTGATTATTAGTACCTAGCACTTGGGAATGTTATAAGGATTAGAAAACAAACATAAAACCAAAAACACAAAAAATGAAAATCAAATCGATGCATGTAAAATGCTATACTCAGAGCTTGAAACATAATAAGTGCTTAATAAATGTAATTTATCTTTTTATTATTGCTAAGATTGTCTCATCTCTGTATCTCTGATACCTTACACATTACCTGACATGACACATTTACCAATTCATTAATTAAGTTAATATCTATTATGCACCTCTGTGTCAACTATTATGTAATTTCAGGACATAAAATTACAAAGAGTAAGTATGATAACTGGATGAAGGAATGAATGAAAGAATGAACAAAGACAAGTTCTATTCCTATTCATAAAACGTGTTTGGTATCTAGTAAGGGAAAAGCCATGTAAGTAAAGAATATAACAAAGAGTATATAACAGTTCTGATTCAGTGCAGGAAGTTAAATCTTTTCAAAGTATATCAAGCAGAAAGGAAATTTAATTCAGGGAATCCATAGCTTAGACAATTGTTGAACAAGCTAGGAGTGGAAGTCAGGGTCAACCACTGGATTCCTGAATTTAAGGGCACATCACCAAAGTTGTAATGCAGGGGTATATAGGCTGCTCCTGTGGTCAAACTACCTCTCATCCACATAATACTGGTGACTCATGGCTGGGAAGCTGAGTGTGGGGCTCCTCAACTGCTTTATTCACACCAGTCTCACACCAGTTAGATCCTCTTGGGAAAGTCTGTGAAATGTAATAGTTTTCACTTCCCAAACTCTCCAACTACATAGTGTCCACGTACTTTGTAGGAAAATGTTTTAGTTTTAAAAGTCTCTGCTTTAACATTTATTTTTGATATCCCCATTTTTAAAAAATCCTACCATTCCAAAGTCAGTAGCAGTCACTTCACAGGCTCACAGAGAAAATTATTATTCTGGATCTATCCAGTGGTCCAGTGATGGAATTACATTCTCAGGATTTTATGAAGCACAGAGTAGGAGCATGTAAACCAGGTCAGGCTGGAGGGTGTAGGCTCAAGTGGACTTCCTGAAAGAAGAGCTCTGTGGAGAAGAAAGCAAGGAAGCAGTTAGAATAATGTGAATGTGGTCTTACATTTCAGGAGTTCCCTTACAAAGAACTCCCCGCTGAAGATATTTTCTTATTCGGAAGTGATACATTTGTGAAATGCTATTAACAAAGTACCAGTAAAAAAAACTGGGTGCCAAACATAAGAACAATTTAGTCTGTTCTTACCAAGTACTTATGGGGTTCTGATTGGACTTCTATGCATTGAGATCCCTGCAAAGAGATGATTGTGTCTGCCACACACACCAAGCACTAGACTTTAAGGCATGATTTGGAATTGTATTTATACAGTCTTTCTTAAAGTATGCTCTCTCTTTAAACCATACTCACGCAAAACCAGAACTAAAAATGAGAACTTGAAAAAGTATCAGGGGTTTTTCATTTCTTATTAAATCAAACAAATTTTCATCATGGGAAAATTAGTAATCTTGTTTTTTTAGATATAAGAGGCAACTCTGGGCAGATAAACCTGATTAAATCCATTTGATTTTTGTTATATATGTTGTAGTTTGTTATAGTAGGAAAGGAGATTTCATCACTTAAAAATGTTTTCTTTCATTTGCATTTCACATAATAATATTATTAACTGGTATTCTATAGTCTCCAAAGAGCTAAGAAATCCAGTTTTAATTCGCCATAACTCTAGATTAGTTGCAGTAGAGCTGTGGTCTACTGTAGAAAACAGGTAGGTAATTCATTAAAACCATTTTACTATAGAAAGCAGCAAATGAATTTTCAAAATAACTACCTAGCATTTTTTTATCTATTTGGTTAATTTGTGACTATCTTGGCCCTCTCAACTCCTGAATTTTATTATCTCCTTAGCCACAGTAAAAGATATAGAAGTTATTAGAAATTACCTCTTAGATATTAAAAGTTCTAATCTATAGTATTTCTTAACTACATTGGGAGCGTTTTTTTTTTAATTAGCATTCAAACATTTGATATTTAAGCCATTTTATTTTTTATTCTCCTTGATACAAGGTTTCTTTTCACTCCTCTCCAAACTTTAAGATAGGTTTACATAAGGTGAGAAGAAATTTGTTACCTTACATATCTTTGTTTTCTAGTGTTAAAAATGTCCCTTCCTTATGCTTTTATAGTTAATAGTATACTGGTGCCCTTTCACTAATTTTTAAATTAGAGATAAACTATCAAAGTAATACCATCTTATAAAATACAAATGATAAGTGATCTTCCTCTCCATCATAAATTGTCATAAGTATCTCTGCCTACCACATTTTACTTCCTTTTATAATAATCTAAGAAATTTTAAAACTATTTTCTAGATTTAAATAAAATTTTAGCAGACTATTGGATGATTATCAAACATACACAACATTTATCTTCAAGATTTATAATATTCTTTTAAAAAATTATTTTAGTGTTGAAAGTAATACATCTTATTGTATAAAGAATAGTAACAATACTGTAGCAACCATTTTGTTGAATGGCACCAATGTGGTTTAAGCAACTGACTTGATCTCAAGGGGTGAGCCTGATTGGTTGAATCATAGCATCGGTGCTGTCAGTGATTAGCTTAAGAATCATTATGTGACCAAATTTTGGCCTTGAAACACAAAAAGAGGATTGTTGGAATCCTTGTTCTTCAGTGAAAGAGAATCTCTATCATCCTTGAAAAAGTGTAGGGCCCTTTCTGCTATTGGCAGTTATCCCACCGTCATGATGAGCAGTGATATAGACAGAAGATGACAAAAGGGAAAGGAAAGAACACAGCTCTGCAATAACATAACTGAACGACTAATCAATCAATCCAGAAGCCTAGCTTCTTCCTAGCTTTTCTGTTAAATGGGATAATAAATTATTTTGTTCCTTAAGCAAATTTTTGTTTGCTTTTCTGTTACTTGTGACTGAAAACCGCCTGACTGATAAAAAGCAGAAAAGGAAAGTCTTCCTCCGTCTACCTCTCTAACACACTACCCTAAGGTAAACATCGTTAGCTATTGTATATGAAATCTTCCACATCTTGTCCCTATTCACACAAAAACAGATCCGCCTCTCTCATTTTCACTACACACAGAGAGAAAGAGAGCGAGAGATCTTTTTAAAATATTATTTTTATTATTCCTATTTTAAAAAATGAGATTGTAATGTACACAGTGATATGCACCAGGCTTTTTTTTCCCATTTAATGTAAGATGGACAATTTTCACATCACTATACATAAAAGAAAACCCATTCTTTGTAATAGTCACATAGTATATCATAGTGTGAGTGATATTTTAATTTATTTAACGACTGCCCTAATAATAGAAATTTAAATTGTTTTGAATTTCTTTGTTATTATGAACAGTGTAATTAGTATTTTAATACGTATATCTCTGAGTAAGTGTGAAAGTGTTTTCTTAGAATAGATTCATCACAATAAAAATGATGACGTTATTTATTTTGATTGTCTTCTTTACTCAGTAGTGGTAATTATACTGAGGCACAGAGTTACGTACTGGCTTTTGTAAGTTTTAGAGTCAGTATTCGGCTCTGACTTTAGAGCTAGCATTCTCTGAGTTATATTTTACCACCTCCTTTTTAGGATTTTCTTTTTTAGAATTGCATTGGATTTATGATTCAATTTGAGGAAATCTATCTTTCCATATTTTTGTGTCTTCTTTTTGGCTTTTTGGAAGAAAAATTACAGGTTTTTTTCCATGTAGGTGAGACATTTCTCATTAAGCATAATCCTAGGCATCTCACACTTTATATTAGAAGTTTTTAATAAAAGATGCTTGATATTAGATGTTTCTACCAGGGATCCCAAGAAAAAATATAATAAAGAGGGCAAATCTCCCTAAAAGCATCAGTTTACCTTATGGAGAGTAAGCTATATGATTTAGTTTATATTAAAACAGGATATAGGGTTTCCTTGGTTGTGCAGTGGTTAAGAATCCGCCTGCCAATGCAGGGCACACGGGTTCGAGCACTGGTCCAGGAAGATCCCACATGCCGCGGAGCAACTAAGCCCATGTGCCACAACTACTGAGCCTGCACTCTAGAGCCCACGAGCCACAACTACTGAAGCCTGTGTGCCACAGCTACTAAATCCCGCGCGTCTAGAGCCCATGCTCCACAACAAAGAGGAGCCACCACAATGAGAATCCCGCACACAGCAACAAAATTAGCCCCTGTTCACAGCAACTAGAGAAAGCCCACGTGCAGCAATGAAGACCTAATGCAGCCAAAAATAAAAAAGTAAATAAAATAAATAAATTAAAAATGGATTTCTATTAAAAAAAACAATAAATAAGAAAAAAAACCTGGATATATTATAAAAGAAAATTCAGAGCTCGTATGAAATTTTTTCATAAAATATAAGGAAAGGTATTTTGTGTCTATATACTAGTTAACTATTTATAAAGTGAATTGGCCAAAACTTGGAGCTTAAACCGACATTTATTACCTGATACAGTTTCTGAGGGTAAAGTTTCTGGATGTAGCTTAGCTGGGTATTTCTGGCTCAAGTCTCTCATTGGCTGTAGTCAAGCTGTTGACCAGGGCTGTAGTTATTTAGGGCTTAAGGATCTGCCTCTAAGTTCACTTACATAGATGTTGACAAGAGGCTTCAGTCATCCACCACATAGTCCTGTAGTGATGCGAGAGATGCCGGCGTGAGGGGAAGGTGCCCAAGAAGGAAGTCAGAGGCTTTTATAATGGGATCTCAGAAGTGATGTTCCATTGCTTCTGATGTTTTCTACTGCTTACACAGACCCACCCTGGTACAATGTGAGTGGGAACTAAACAAGGGTGTGAATACCATGAGGCAGGGATCATCAAAGGCCATCTTGGAAACTAGATGCCACAGGTCTTCTGGTGACTTGAACATCCTCCACTACCATATGGATACCAAAAAGAAAAAAGTTTGAGAAGCACTGAGCTATGGAATTTTATTTATATAGAGTCTTAAGGCATGTAAGAAACCTGTATTTGTAACTAGTTTCACAATTTTTTCAAAGAACTTCATATATATATATATATATATATATATATATATATACACATTTTCGTTCCAAAACTCCAGTAAGTAAATTTTACCTCAAAAGAAGTAAAGACTAGACTAATCTGGAGGATGAAACCATTTTGCTGTTTTAGCCCCAGCTAAGCTCTCACTTTAATAAAGCCACACTAGTAATACCCATTTTGCCACGTGGAGCAGAACAACCAATCAACTGATCTCAATCAACCCACAGAATCATAAGAAATAATAAGGACTTGCTCTTATAAGTCAGTAAGTTTTTTGGAGCGTTTTTACCACAGCAATACATACCTGAAACAGAAATTGCTACTATATAAAAGTGGGGTGCTGGCATCATACAAACATAAAATATTGGCTTTGGGACAAGGCAGCAAAAACCTGGCTAGAAGAGCAGTGATAAAATTGTTATTGGAAACTTGACAACAGCGTACCTAATTTATGTACTGATAGAAAATTAACGAGAATAGTGACCTTGATAACTTGTAAGATAAAACATGTACCTAATGACTTTGTGATTCTGGCTAAGTAGATTTTCAGACAGGATGTTGAAAGTGCCAATTGGCTTCTTATAGTTGCCTAAGATATGGTTTTATAAGAAAGAGATGAATGAAAGAAGGAACTGTTTGGTTTCAAGTGGAGCTTAATGAAATGATTTCTAACAGAAGACTAGCTGAGTTAGAATATAAAATTGGTCTTCATTCCCAGCTTCTCCAGTGGACAATAGATTATCAAATTAAGAGGTGAAAATGAAATTCAGGGTAATAACAGTAAAATGCAGCTTCAAAATGAAGATTAAATCAAGGCTATGAATGTATGACCCTTAGTTACTAAGACCTAAGAAAGATTCCAGTCGTTTCTTCTCAGACTCTCAAGCCAGACCAAAGGCTCCTAAGAATTTTAAGGATGTTGTCTCAAAGCACATTAACCCATATTTCAAAGTAGAAAGAGATCTGTCTTGAAAATATATGTCCCTGTGACTTTTGTTTAATGGAATGAACTATAATATGTAAATAGTCCACATGATTTTAAATGGAATTTTAGTAGTGAAAGCACTATCAACTTAGACTAAAAGGCACAGAGACAGTTCCAAACAATTTGGGGGGCTTCTCTGGTGGCGCAGTGGTTGAGAGTCCACCTACTGATGCAGGGGACATGGGTTCATGCCCCGGTCCGGGAAGATCCCACGTGCCACGGAGCGGCTGGGCCCGTGAGCCATGGCTGCTGAGCCTGCGCGTCCGGAGCCTGTGCTCCGCAACGGGAGAGGCCACAGCAGTGAGAGGCCCGCGTACCGCAAAAACAAACAAACAAACAACAACAAAAAAACAATTTGGGCCGTTGACTTTCTACAGCAGGAAACAACCTGAGAAACATACTGAACTACAAGCAAAAGCAATTTTTTTTACCAAAAAGGGGGGCACAGAGTTGAGCCAAGGGCCAGAGGGAGCCACTTGCAAATAGAAGTGGGTATAATCAAGAAACAACCCCTGCCTCTGGAACAGGGCAACTGGTGGCATGTACCTGACTGGATTCCAGAATTTCTATGTGTCTCTACTTCCTCTTTCCTTTCTGAGTGGGAGTGTCTAGCATGATTATCTTCTTTCTATCTCACCATTTTATGAACTTATGTAGAGGGCAGACTGGTAATTTACCTTTCCAGTTTATAGGTCTCTGCACCCAAAAAATGAGCCCAAGTAACTGTACCTAAGGGATCACCCTGAGCATTATTTAGATGTGGGCTCTTGAACTTCAAAGGTAGATCTGATGACATAATAGGATAAGACTTTTGGGTCTTGGAGAGAGCATGATTTTATTTTGCATGTGAGAGGAATGGATCATCAGGGATCAGAGAGATTATGGCAAAATGTTAAGTGAGCCTTGACTCCCAGTGTTTCAGCCCTTGTGTAGTCCCCTCCCACATTGAACCTAGGCTTGGTTCTGTGTCTTGTTTTGGTCAATGGGACATCTGCAAGTATGATGCAAGCAGAGGATTGATAGGCATATGTGTATTGGAGTTTGTCCTCTTGGAATGCTCCCACTAGGAATTTAGTCACCTAGCTGTAAGGTAGTACAGACTAGAAGTGCTGAATCATTAGAGATCACATGGAGATAAGCCCTAAAGGATGAGAAACCATTCTGGACCTTCCATCCCAGACAAGCTCCAGCTAAATGCAGCCACACGATTTACCTCAGCTATATCACATGGAGCAGTAAAACTACCCAGATGAGCCCAGACAACACACAGAATGGTCAGAAATGATTAATCAGCATTTAGTCTCAAAATTTTGGAGTGGCATGTTACACAGGAATAGATAACTGAAAAGATTTATTCTGAAAGACTCTTAACATGGAAGTTTTGTTAGTCTCCAATATATCACCCTAAACTACGGTAAAGAAGTAAAATTAGGCAAATTCTTTTTGTTTTTTATGCTAAGGTTTGAGTGCAAGTGCAATTCCTAAGGCTCTAAGCAGAATTTTTCTGACTTTTTTACATAAAGAAATTCATTGATAAATGGAGTATTTGGCATGCAATATTTTTTGCTAAATTCACAAATGATTTATGACCTATTTACCTATTAGAGGTGATCATCACAATACTAACAGTTGAGAGACAATGCAAGTTAACTAATAAAACATGCTAGGCATCCTGCCAAAATACCAGCGTCTGACTAATAATTTCAATCATTTTCAGTTTAAATTGGATTATCACTTTATGAAGTCTCATTAGAAGTTTATTTTTTTGTTTGAAAATTTTAAGTGACACATAAGTCAATGTTGAAAATGATACTAAAAACCAAAGAAGGGCTTCCCTGGTGGCGCAGTGGTTGAGAGTCCGCCTGCCGATGCAGGGGACACAGGTTCATGCCCCGGTCTGGGAAGATCCCACATGCCGCAGAGGGGCTGGGCCCGTGAGCCATGGCCCCTGAGCCTGCGCGTCCAGAGCCTGTGCTCCACAACGGGAGAGGCCATAACAGTGAGAGGCCCACATACCGCAAAAAAAAAAAAAAAAAAAAATTGCATGTTTAGAATTTATATCAATTTTATTTTAAGGATATTAAAAATATTGAAAACTATTTACTTTGATCTTATCAAGTTGATATTTGATTTCACATAAATTCAGTTTTAACAAAAGAGTTATTTGAACTGTTCTAGTTTAGTTATTGGTCTAGTTGAGTAACATATCCCAGAAAAAAAAAAAGAGAATCCATCAGAAAAATACAACAGTTCTGCAAAAAATCCCTGGAAAGTTTCATCTATAAAATAATGTGATCATCCACAATAGAAGATTCAGAGAATGTTTGGCAAACCTTCCATAATGTAAGTCTCTATGGTTTCTAGTAAAGACTTGCTTAAATAAAAACATATTCAAGATTTAATATTTTTCAAGTTAGTCTTTATAGAAATACAATCATTTTAAATTATTAATAAAAATTATGTTGGCTATTGACACAAATCCTTAAGTTGCCTACTGCTACATTTCAAACATTTTGTTAAGCTTAATTGTACTTCTAATTATAAATAATTTTCAAAAATAATATGTAAATAAAAATCACAAGACAGTTAAACAAGAACAGAATATCTTGAAAAACCTGAATCTGGACAATCTGAATCTGAAAAAAGATATCAATGGATATGCTGAGTATATATCTCAATGTTTTAAATTTGTGATATATTTAGATGTCTGCATTCTCATCTCCAAATTGGGAATAACATTACCTTGTCTGTAATTACTTATGCTAGCTAATGAGAAAAGAGAAATGAAAGAGCTTTGTATACCACAAAAATTCACTGTTCTTCAAAAGTAAAATATTATTACATATATAATTAATATATATGATGAAACTCCTTAGTGACTATTTCAAAATGTTACTTGTTTGGATATTTTATAAGCCTCTCATCTTTCTGTGAATAACTCAAAGTAGTAAGCAAATCATTTTCTCTCAAGTGGCAGTTTACCTTATTTTGTAGAAAGGAAGGAGGCATTATTCAATTGAAAAAGAAGAATCAGACCATTTGATGTCAGAGCTCTGCCGCATTAATCTTGGGCAAGTTAACTACCCTTTTGAAACTTCATTGCACATACATAAGAAAGGAATGTAGAAGTCATATACAGAGAGCATATCCAGCACCTGTTACAGAGTAGATACTAACTCAGCAGTTAACATTCTTCATTTGCCCTTCCACATGAGATTCTGAGGTTCTATTTCATCATAGTTGTCTTTAATCATATCTTGAGGTTGAGATACATCTAGCCGATCCACGTGGAGATGTTACCCTGAAGAAAGTAATATTGTAGGTTTCTTTAAATATATTTGCCAATCATTAATTCAACTTTTAGCAGTTCTTCAGGACTCAACAGCTTTTCTTTCAGCCTTCCCTAATGCCTAAGGCTGTGTTAAGTATATTTTTTTATATTCTCATATCATTTTGTGTTTATTCCTAGGAGAGCACTTTCTATATTGCATTACAATTACAGTCATCTCACAGTGTCCTGGCCCTGGAACGAATCCCGTGAGGATACCAAAATACAAGGATGCTCAAGTCCTTTACATAAAATTGCATAGTATTTGCATATAACCTATGCACATTATCTGTATACTTTATATCATCTCTACATTACTTATAATACCTAATACAATGTAAATTCTGTATATAGTTGTAAATACAATGTAAATACCATGTAAACAGTGACCAGCTCATGGCAAATTCAAGTTTTGCTTTTTGGAACTTTCTGGAATTTTTTTTTCAAATGTTTGATTTGTAGTTGGTTGAATTCAAGGATGCAGAGCACAGGGATATGGAGGGCAGACTGTATTTGCTTTCTTTCCCTATTTCTCCTCAACTGTAAACTCATATGTTTTATGCATTACTGTACTCCAGTGCCTAGCAAAGAGAAATACATATTTGTTAAATATGTGGACTGGTTAAATTATTTTATCAGGGTTGTTTGCATCTCTGCATGAAGTCCAGCTTCTCTCCTTCCATGTGTAACCAGATACAGTCTCTGTGCAAGGTAAATTTATTCAACCTCATTCTTTGCTTCATCCTACCTGAGGCGGTCAGGGCTTCTTTGGACTAATTTTAGACAGCCTTTGTTTGACTTTCAGATATAACAATCACTAGCTGTGCAAATTTGGGGAGTTACTTAACTTCTTTGTGCATTACTTTCCTCATATGTAAAATGACTATAAATTGTGATAATGGTTAATCATAAGATTCTGTGAAAATTAAATGAGTTACATGGATAAATGAGCTAGTATAGGTAGGATGCTGCCTGTTACTAAATAAGTTTGCTATATTGGTTCCCACATGCTGGGAACCAACATCACTGATCCTACTCTAAGTTAAATGTAAGTGGGACCATTTTAAAATTAATGACAATTTTATTTATAAATCATTTAATACTAAAGTAATGACAAGGGATATATTTTGGCAAGAAGGTTCAATAGGTACAGATTTTCTTACGCATATATGTATGTGTCTGTGTGTCTGTATATATGTATATATATGCACTTTTTACTCAAGGACTTGGGAAATAGTATAGGTATGTTGAAAACTAGTATTTCATAGTTGCAAGACTAGTCATAGAAGTCTACTAAGAAACTGATTTAAAACATAGTTTTGTTTTGGACAAACTAATATACACAGAAATAGTAATAAAATATGTATTTTTAAAAAAGGTTTAATTTAATCATTCAATTCAATTTAATCCATTATAGATATTTCTATTAATCTCATTCTTACAGTGTTCTGAGGATACATTCTTTAGTGGAATTTTTATAGTATTATGATTATAGCTTTACTATGCTTTCTACTTTTTCTATTTTGAAATAACACTTCCTGCACATGCAAAGTAAGGTGGATAACTGAAACAAGTATCTATATATTCTAGATTTTAAAAATCTTTTGATTTCAATTATCTAGATCTGTACTTTCCAGTCCAGTAGCCACAAGTCACATGTGGCTATCTGAACACTTAAAAGTGAAATGAGGCTGGTATGAGTTGAGATGTGCTGTAAGTGTAAAGTAACTATAGGATTCTGAAGACTTAATAGGAAAAACATGTAAAGTATCTTATTAATAAGTTTTATATTGATTAGATATTGAAATGATATTTCAATATATTAGGTAAACAAATGTATTATTTAAATTAATTAAATTTTTTTCTTTATATAGTTTTAATGTGACTACTAAAACACTTGGAATTACATATGTATTTCAAATTGTATTTCTATTGGATATCACTGATCTGGCTAGTTCAAATAAAGTAATTTTTTAAAAATTTTGTTGGTCAAGAGAAAGAAACCTCTTTATCCATTTTACTTTGTGAGTATAAATACAATCTGAAATATATTTCTAAAGCTAATGTTTGACATAAAGTTAAATAATTATATAGGTTTTTAAGCTGTACTAAATCTAAAAGAGCAACAGTCCACCCGAGATATTTTTATATACTGTCCAGTCTAGTAGACAGTCCTCAGATTTTTACTCTGAATTTTCCCCCTAATTTCTAACCCATGCTGATATCAGTATATAGATACATTACATACACATGTATATAAATACATACATACATATATATAAGTGAAGGGAAAGGGAAAGTTCTTCCTTATGTAAGAATGACAGCTAATAAATGTATAAGACTTAGAAAAATCACAGTTGGTAAATTATTATAATGATAATTTATTCAGGCAAGAATGAATCACGAATGAATACTAAAATGACTGGGTAAAATTTTACTAAGGACAAAGATATTTAAATAGGTATACAAGTGGCAAAATATTTACTCATTATAAAGAGAAAAATAGTAATTTTACAACAGAGAATCCCGGCAAAACACTACCTTAGCCAAGTGATCGAAGGTAACATCACCAGTAATGCAAGGAATCAAGAATCATGTTGTTATGATGTAAAGAAAAACACAGAATCACCTCTTTAATATCCCTGCCAAAATGCAAAAATTGAATTTAATCATGAGAAAATATCAGGTAACCCAAAATCAGGAACACTCTACAAAAGAACTGGCTTATACTCTTCAAATCTTAGAAGTCATGAAAGACAAGAGAAGGCTGACGAACTATTGAAAAAACTCAGGAGACATCTCAATTATATGCAGTACGTAATCCTGGACTAGATCCTGAATATGGAGAAAAACCGGATTTTTTTTGCTATGAAATGTGTTACTGGGATAATTGGTAAAATGTGAATGGAGTGTGTGTTGATAGTATTATATCAGTGTTGATTTTCAGATTTTAATGATTGTACTGTGATTACAGACAATAGTGTCCTAGTCTTTTAGGAAATATTGAA
Organism: Lagenorhynchus albirostris; assembly: GCF_949774975.1. NCBI lineage: Eukaryota > Metazoa > Chordata > Mammalia > Artiodactyla > Delphinidae > Lagenorhynchus > Lagenorhynchus albirostris. Next base: position 95,180,163 of record NC_083096.1, read on the forward strand.
GCATACAAGAATAATGGGTTAAATGGCAATTTCCTCTCAATTGGTTCAGATGAAAACATTACACACACACACCACACACATACACATACATACACATTTATATACAGGCACTTATGCATACAGAGAGAGACAAGACAGAGAATGGTAAGGCAAATGAGGTAAATTGTTGACATTTGACATTTTACCTGGGTGAATTCTTTGTTCTATTTTTGTATCTTATCTGTAAGTCTAAAATTATTTCACAATAAAAAGTCTTTAATACACGTTAAGTGGCATCCAAGGTAAACCTTGGGAAAGTGCTGGTAGTTCCTTCTTTGAGATAGGAAAGAAGCAATCTTTGTATGGACACGAAGCATCTAATGACATAGACAAATATTCTGAAAAATATTAGAACCATTTGCTTACTTTGCTTAAGCTCCGCAATGCCCTTAGCTCTCTTCTTGTCCGATCATATGCAAAGGTGGCAAAAAGCTGTATTAAAATGTTTTTTCCTTGAGTTAAAAAATGAAAGAAAAGTCCTACTGAGTTTTGCTTTTTTTTTTTTTTTTTAGTTTTGCTTTTTGATTAGCTCAATCAGTTCAAATAAGAAGAGCCGTTCCCAAGGCAAATAGCAAGCTCCACAGCCCTCCTCACTTCCTTAGTGTTGCCACCTGTGTTTTGAAGGGCTTCTCCACACCCTTCTTTCACATCGTGGTTTTTTTTTTTTTTTTTTTTTTTTTTTGCGGTACGGTACGTGGGCCTCTCACCGTTGTGTCCTCTCCTGTTGCGGAGCACAGGCTCCGGACGCGCAGGCTCAGCGGCCATGGCTCACGGGTCCAGCCGCTCCGCAGCATGTGGGATCTTCCCGGACCGGGGCACGAACCCGTGTCCCCTGAATCGGCAGGCGGACTCTCAACCACTGCGCCACCAGGGAAGCCCAATACTCAGTTATTTTAACTTTACCTCCAAAGCAATCTTTCTTTGTTATAATTCCATCACCATAAAATAAAATTGCATCTGGAAACAGATACTAAACTAATAATCATAATAAAGTTATCAACCTAACTCCACTAAGCATTTTATAAATTCCCTATTATTTTAAACCAATGACCATCTTCTCTGTGCCCTTTTGAGGATAATTCATTTTTTGTTATCAAATGTTTTATTAAAAATGCTTCTCAATTTGCAGTATTGAGACAACAGTAACTTATGAAAAATTCTTAGACATACATTAAATTCTAATAAAACAACCAAAAGTGTCCAGAAATGATTCTAAGTTAGATAATACAAAAATCTGGGTCCAGAAAGAATTTTAAAAGATAATAAAAGTAGTGTCTGAGGACCACTTCTGACATTCCTTAACCTTGTGACACTAAACAAATCATTTGGTCTCTGAGCCTCAAACATAAAATAAAGAGGTGGAAATAGATTTAATACTTTGATTCATTGGCAAGTATAATTTGAAGGGTCTTAAACGTCTGCAAAATGCAATGGTTTAATTCTAATTTATATTTTTAAGGCTCCAAATACTTTAAACAATAAATTCTCAGTAGATTTTATACAAGGCATTTTCTTGAGTTTTGCTATTCAAGAAATGACTAATTATCAAACTACATTATGCTAGTGACACAAATAGAATTTTGTGACACAAATAGAATTTTATAATATGTTCTACATATAAAATTTAATAGAAAAAATGCAGATGACTTACAGTTCCATTCTGGAAGTATACAGAATTCCCAGTGACCTATTTACTAAATAAAACTCTGCTACTGTGATGTTCTCTGTATTGCACAGAACACTATAAACATACACAAAATGTCCTTTATTTCTAATTCATTTGAATTACTTTTTCCTCACCTTTATTCAACAGGGAAAAACAAAAATCCAAACCTCTTTAATAATAATGTTATTCATTAGTAGATGCAAAAATACTTTTGACATTTTTACCCCATCAAGGATAATAACAAATGAATGCTATAGAATTAAAAGAGATTGCCCATACTATATTGCTTCTTCCTGAAAGTAAAACAACAAAGAAATCAGGTTTCATTTTCAAAGGGAGAGATTTCTTACTGTCAGGGTTTTTTTTTAATTATTAAACTTATTATTCTAAGATAATTATAGATTCATATGTAGTTATAGAAATAATACAGAGATCTGTATATGCTTTATCCAATTTTTCTCAAATGTAACATCTTGCAAAATTATAATACAATATCACAAGCAGAATATTAGTATTAATATAGTCCAGATACAGCACATTTCTGTCACCACCATGATCTCTCATATTGCCCTTTTATAGCCACATTAAATTCCCTCATGCCTTAATCTTTGGCAACCATTAATCTGTTCTTCATTCTATCATATTGTCATTTCAAGAATGTCTCATAAAGAGCTTTTCTCACTTGGCATAATTCTGTGGAGGTTTATCCAGGTTGGTGACTGTATCAATAGTTTATTGTGATACATGTATCACAATTCATTTAACTAATCACCAGTTGAAAGACACTCTGTGTTGTTTCTAGTTTTTGTCCATTAGGAATAAAACTGATATTTGTGTACAGTTTCTGTGTAAACATAACTCTTCATTTCTCTGGGATAATGCCTAGGAGTGAAATTGCTGGATCATATGGTAGTTGCATATTTCATTTTATAATAAACTATTTTCAAGAATGGTTGTACTAATTTACATTCTCATCTGCAATATATGACTGATCCAGTTTTTCTGCATCATCACCAGCATTTGGTGTTGTCACTTTTTTTTTGTTTCTGACATTTTTGTAGACATTTAGTGATATCTAATTGTGGTTTTAATATGCATTTCCCTAATGGATAATGATGTTAAACTCTTTTCCTGTGCTTATTTGCCCTCTGTGTATCCTCTTTGGTGAAATTTCTCTGCATGTCTTTGCCTATTTTCTAATTGGAGCTTTTTTTCTTTTTTCTGTACTCGAGTTTTACATGTTGATGTATTCTACATAATAATCCTTTCTTGGATATGCAGTTTGTAAATATTTTCTCTCTGTAGCTCATCTTTTCATTCTCTTAACAGGGACTTTCCAGACCAAAACTTTTTGATTAAAATAAAGCCCAATTTATCATATTTTGTTTTCATATATTGTGCTTTTTTTTTTTTTTTTGCGGTACGCGGGCCTCTCACTGCTGTGGCCTCCCCCATTGCGGAGCACAGGCTCCGGACGCGCAGGCTCAGCGGCCATGGCCCACAGGCGCAGCCGCTCCGCGGCATGTGGGATCTTCCCGGACCGGGACACGAACCCGTGTCCCCTGCATCGGCAGGCGGACTCTCAACCACTGCGCCACCAGGGAAGCCCATGTATTGTGCTTTTGATGTTATGTCTAAAGTCTCTATGCCTAACGCTAGAGTCTGAAGATTTGCTTCTAATGCTTTTCTGAAAGTTTTATAGTTTTAAATTTTACATTTAGGTCCTGTATCCATCTTAGACAATTTTCCTTTTTTTCCTTTCCTTTCCTTTCCCTTTCTGTCTTCCTTCCTTCTTTCCTTCCTTCCTTGCTTCCTTCTTCCCTCCCTCTTTCTTTCTTTCTTTCTTCCTTTCTTTCTTTCTTTCTTTCTTTCTTTCTTTCTTTCTTTCTTTCTTTCTTTCACCTGTCGATGTTTAATTGTTTCAGCACCATTTGTAGAAAAGGTTCTCTTTCCTCCATTCAATTGCACACTTGTGAAAAATCAGTTGGTGATGGCCATTCTGACCAGTGTGAGGTGATACCTCATTGTAGTTTTGATTTTCATTTCTCTAATAATTAGTGATGTTGAGCATCTTTTCATGTGTTTGTTAGCCATCAGTATGTCTTCTTTGGAGAAATGTCTATTTAGGTCTTCCCCCCGTTTTTTGATTGGGTTGTTTGTTTTTTTGATATTGAGCTGCATGAGCTGTTTGTATATTTTGGAGATTAATCCTTTGTCCATTGCTTCACTTGCAAATATTTTCTCCCATTCTGAGGGTTGTCTTTTCATCTTGTTTATGGTTTCCTTTGTTGTGCAAAATCTACAAACAATAATTGTTGGAGAGGGTGTGAAGAAAAGGGAACCCTCATGCATTATTGGTGGGAATGTAAATTGATAGAACCACTATGGAGAACAGTATGAAGATTCCTTAAAAAACTAAAAATAGAACTACCATATGATGCAGCAATCCCACTACTGGGCATATACCCAGAGAAAACCATAATTCAAAAAGACACATGCACCCCAATGTTCACTGCAGCACTATTTACAATAAACAGGACATGGAAGTAACCTAAATGTCCATTAACAGAGGAATGGATAAAGAAGATGTGATACATATATACAATGGAATATTACTCAGCCATAAAAAGGAATGAAATTGGGTCATTTGTAGAGACATGGATGGACCTAGAGATTGTCATACAGAGTGAAGTAAGTGAGAAAGAGAAAAACAAATACCATATATTAACCCATATATGTGGAATCTGAAAAAATTGGTATAGACAATCTTATTTATAAAGCAGAAATAGAGACAGACATAGAGAACAAATGTATGGATATCAAGGGGGAAAGGGGGGCGGGATGAATTAGGAGATTGGGATTGACATATATATACTATTGATACTATGTATAAAATAGATAACTAATGAGAACCTACTGTATAGCACAGGGAACTTTACTCAATGCTCTGTGGTGACCTAAATGAGAAGGAAATCCAAAAAAGAGGGGATATATGTATAGCTGATTCACTTTGCTGTACAGTATAAACTAACACAATATTATAAAGCAACTATACTCCAATAAAAATTTTTTAAAAATCTGTTGGGCCTACTTGCATGGTATATTTCTGAATACTCTTATTTTGTTGCACTGAATAGACATTAAATGTGTCTATACTTCCACCAATACCACAGAGTCTTGATTAATGTGCTACATAAAAAGTCTTGAAGTCAGAAAGATGATTTGTCCCACTTTATTCTTTATCAAGATAGTTTTCAGCAATTCCAGTTCCTTTGCCTTTTTATATAAATTTTTAATGATATCATCTATATCTACAAAATGTATTGATGGAATTTTAATAGGAATTGCATTAAACCTGTTTATCAGTTTGAAGAGATTGATATGTTTACTATTTTGAATCTTGCAACATTTGAATACAGTTTGACCACCCATTTATTTAGATATTTTTTTCTATTTATTTTATTAACGTTGTGTTTTTTTCACCATACATGCCCTGAACATGTTTTGTCAGATTTACACAAGTTTAAAAAAAAATTGTAAATGATATTGTATTCTTGATTTTGTTACCCACTTGTTCATTGTTAGTATATAGAAATACAACTGATTTTTGTGTGTTTATCTTGATTTCTGTGGCTTTGCTGAACTCATTATTTCTAGAATATTTTTGGTAGATTCCTTAGAATTTCCTATGTAGACAATCATGGTTATCTGCAAATAAGGGCAATTTTATTTCTTCCTTTATGGCCTATATGCCTTTTCTTCTCTTGCCTTACAGAAATGGCTAGAACTTTTAGTACCATGTTGGATAAGAATAGTGAGAGTGGGCATCCTAGCCTTGTTTCTGATTTCAAGGAGAAAGTATTCCATCTTTCACCATTAAGTATGTTAGCTGTAAACTTTTGTTGATGATTTTATCAAGTTGAAGATCTTCCTCTTTATTCATATTTTCTAAGATTTTTTTTATCATGAATGCATGCTGAATTTTGTGAGATGCCTTTTCTGCATTGATTTATATGTCTATGTGAGTTTTCTTTTTTAACCTGTTTAATATGTTGCATTACAGTGCTTGATTTTTAAATATTAAACCAGCCTTTTAACCTTGAAATAAATCCCACTTGGTTATTATACATAATTATTTTTATGTATTGCTAAATTTCATTTGCTAATACACTATTAAGGATTTTTGCGTATATATTTGTGAGAAATATAGGTTTGTAGTTCTCTCTCTCTTTTTTTTTTTCTTTTTTTGTACTCTTTATGTTTGATTTCAGTATCAGGGTAATACGTCCTTCAAAAGTGAATTGGGAAGTATTCTCTCCTCTTCTACTTTTTGGAAGAGATTGTGTAGAATCAATGTTAGTTCTCTTTTAAATATTTGTTAGAATTTTCCAGTGAAATCATCTGGCCCTGGAGACTTCTTTTTTCGGAGTTTTATAAATATAAATTCGATTTCTTTAATAGTTATCATGCTACTCGAATTACCTGTTTTGTGTTTGGTGAGTTGTAAATGGTGTTTTTCAAAAACAAGTCTATGTTACCTAAGTTGTCAAACGTATATGTACAGAGTTGTTTATAGTATTCCCCTAACCTTTGGATGCCTGCAGGGTCTGTTTCATTCTCTATGTCATTTCTGATATTAGTAATTTGTGTCTTTTGTTTTCATTGTCACCATTGCTATAATTTTTCAGTTTTATTTATCTTTTACAGAACTAGCTCTTTATTTTCTCTAATGATATTGATTTCTGCTTTTATATTTATTATTTCCTTCTTTTTGCAGGTTTTCAGTTTATTTAGCTCTTCTTTTTTCTAGGTTCTTGAGGTGGACACTTAGATTATTGAATTGACAATATTTTATCTCAGCCCTGACATAGTTTTGTCCCATGAATTTTGATGTATTGTATTTTTATTTTCATTCAGTTCAATGTATATTTTAATACATTGAATTGAATGTATTTTTTTTCCTTGGGACTTTCATTTCAAACCATGGATTATTAAATGTGACTTGTTTCCAAATGGTTGTAGATTTTCCAGTTATCTTTCTGCTATTCACTTCTAACTTGACTCCATTGAGTTCAGAGAATACACTCTATAATTTCTATAGTTTAAATTTGTTGAGGTTTACTTTGTGGATGAAGATATGATATGATCAACCTTCCATGGACACTTACAAAGAATGTATAGTTTGTTGTTGGTTGGGTGCTCTACGAATGTTGATTAGAATGTTATGTGATGGTGGTGTTGATTTTTTTTCTATATAATTTCTGATATTCTTTTTATTCTATCAAATGTTGAGGGAGGAAGTACAGTCTACAACTATAATCACACATATGTCTATTTCTCCTTCAGTTATATTAATTTTTGCTTCACATATTATGCAGATCAGTTGTTTGATGTATACACCTTTATAATTACATGTCCTCTTGGTTGATTGACATTCTTATTATATAAAGTTCCTCTCTGTCTCCAGTAACTTTCTTTGCTCTGATTCTTACTTTATTTGATATAAATATAGCCACTCCTGCTTTCATTTAATTAAGGTTTGCATGCTACCTTTATCCATTTTTTTTTTACTTTAAAACACCCTGTAAATTTGTATTTGAAATGAGTTTCTTATAGACAAAACAGAGTTGGGTCATGTTTTTAAATCAATTCTGTCCATCTATGTTCTGCCTAGTCTTCTCACCACCCCAACCCCCAGCAACCTCTGATCTTTTGATTGTCTCCATAGTTTTACCATTTTCAGAATGTCATATAGTTGGAATCATATAGTGTAGGCTTCTTTCACTTAGTAATATGCATTTAAGTTTCCTCTGTGTCTTTTCCCAGCTTGATAGCTCATTTCTTTTTAATGCTGCATAATATTCCATTGTCTGGATATAACACAGCTTATTTATCCATTCACCTACTGAGGGCACCTTAGTTGCTTCCAAGCTTTGGCAATTATGATTAAAGCTGCTATAAACACGCATATACAGGTTTTTTGTGTGAACATAAGTTTTCAACTCCTTTGGATAAATAAAAATGAGTGTGATTGCTAGATCATATGGTAAGAATGTGTTTAGTGTTGTAAGAAACTGCCAAATTGTCTTCCAAACTATCTGTACCATTTTGCATTCTTACCAATAATGAGTGAGAGTTCCTGTTTCTGCACATCATCACTAGCATTTGGTGTCATGTGTTCTGGATATCAGCCATTTTGATGAGTAGTGGTATCTCATTGCTGTTTTTTTGTCTTTCTTTTTTTTTTTTTTTTAGGGAGATTGCAATTGACACATATACACTTTTTTTTTAATTAATTTATTTATTTTGGGCTGCATGTGGTCTTCGTTGCTGTGCATGGGCTCTCCCAGCCATAGCAAGCAGGGGCCACTCCTCATTGCAGTGCACGGACTTCTCATTATGGTGGAATGTCTTGTTGCAGAGCACGGGCTCTAGGAGCATAGACTTCAGTAGTGTGGCAGGTAGGCTCAGTAGTTCTGGCTCGTGGGCTCTAGAGCGCAGGATCAGTAGCTGTGGTGCATGGGCTTAGCTGCTCCGCGGCATGTGGGATCTTCCTGGACCAGGGCTCGAACCCATGTCTCCTGCACTGGGAGGTGGACTCTTAACCACTGCACCACCAGGGAAGTCCTCATTGCTGTTTTAATTTCCATTTCCCTGATTACTTAGCATCTTTTCATATATTTATTTGCTATCTTTATATCCTCTTTGGTGAGGTATCTGTTAAGGTCTTTGGCTAATTTTTTATTTGGGTTTATTTCTCTCATGGATTACTCCTTTTGTGTGGTATCTAAAAAGGCATTGCCATACCCGAGGTCATTTGAGTTTTCATTTTCTTATTGTTGCATTTTAAGAGTTCTTATATATTTCGAATAACAGTTGTTTATCAGATGTGTATTTTGCAAATATTTTCTCCCAATCTTTGGCTTAGCTTCTCCTCCTCTTTACATAGTCTTAGGCAGAGCAGAAGATTTTAATGAAGTTCAGGTTATCAGTTAATTTTAATGAAGTCCAGTTGTTCCAGCACCATTTGCTGAAGAGACTTTGTACCATTATAATTACCCTTCCTCTTTTGTCAAGTTCATTTGAGCATGTTTACAGGGGTCTATTTCTGGGCTCTCCATTCTGTTCCATTGATCTACTTGTCTATTCTTTCCCCAATGTCACTCTCCTGAATACTGTAGCTTTATAGTAAATCTTGAACTCAGGTAGTGTCAGTGGTCCAACTGTTCTCCTTCAATATTGTATTGGTGATTCTGGGTCTTTTGCCTCCCCATAAACTTTATAATCAGTTTGTCAACATCCACAAAATAATTTTCTGGGGTTCTGTGTAAGATTGTATTGAGTCTATTGATCAAGTTGGGAAAAACTGACAACTTGGCAATATTACTTCTTTTTATCCATGATATCCATGATAAATTTAGTTTATTTATTTAGTTCTTTTGTTTCACTCATCAGTTTTATAATTTTCTTCTTATAGATCTTGTACATATATTGTAGGATTTATACCTAAGTATTGCATTTTGGGGGTGTGCTAATGTAAATTATATTGTGTTTTTAATTTCAGATTTCATTTGTTCATTGTTGGTATATAGGAAAGTGACTGACTTTTGTATATTAAGCTTATAACCTGCAACCTTTCTATAACTGCTTATTAGTTCCAGGAGGTTTTTAAAAAATTCTATTGGATTTTCTACATGGACTGTTATGTCATCTGTGAACAAAATTGTTTTATTTCTTCCTTTCCAATCTGCATACTTTTTTTTTAATAATACACACTTTTTAAATTTATTTATTTATTTTTGCTGTGTTAGGTCTTTGTTTCTGTGCTAGGGCTTTCTCTAGTTGTCGCAAGCCGGGGCCACTCTTCATCGCGATGCGCGGGCCTCTCACTATCGCGGCCTCTCTTGTTGTGGAGCACAGGCTCCAGACGCGCAGGCTCAGTAGTTGTGGCTCACGGGCCTAGTTGCTCCGCGGCATGTGGGATCCTCCCAGACCAGGGCTCGAACCCGTGTCCTCTGCATTAGCAGGTGGATTCTCAACCACTGTGCCACCAGGGAAGCCCTCAATCTGCATACTTTTTATTTCCTTTTCTTGTCTTATTGTATTAGGTAGGATTTTCAGAACAATGTCAAAAAGGAATGACGAGAGGAGACATCTCTGCCTTGTTTCTGATCTTTGTGGGAAAGCTTTTAGTTTCTCATAATTAAATATGATATTAGCTGTAGGTTTTTTTCTAGATGTTCTTTATCAAGTTGAGGAAGTTCTCCTTTATTCCTAATATACTCTGAGTTTTTATCATGAATGGGTGTCCGATATTGCCAAATATTTTTCTGCATCTTTTGATATGATACTTTTTCATTTTTAGCCTGTTGATGTGCTGAATTACATTAATTAATTTGTGATGGCTAAAAGAGCCTTGCATGCCAGGGATAAATCCCATTTTGTCATGGCATATGATTCTTTTTATACATTGTTGGATTTAATTTGCTAATATTTTGTTTAGGACTTTTGCATCTAAGTTTGTGAGAGAGATTGGTCTGTAGTTTTATATTCTTTAAATTTTTCAGGTGTATCTTATAATCTGGAATGTGGCCTATCTCAGTGAATGTTCCATGTGAGCTTGAGAAAAGTGTGTATTCTGCTGTTGTTGGATGAAGTAATCTATAGATGCCAATCATATCCAGTTTGTTGCTAGTGTTGTTGAGATCAACTATGAAATGATTTTGTGCTTGGACAGTGGATCTGTCCACCTCTAATATAGGGGAAGTAAAGATTCTGACTATGATAGTGGAATTCATCTATTTCTCCTTGGAGTTCTATCAGTTTTTGCCTCATATAGTTTAGCCTTTTCTATTTTCACTTAAGTGTGTTTTAGTTGCTTGCTTAAGCATTTTTATCATGGCTGCTTTAAAATGTTGTCAGAAGGGCTTCCCTGGTGGCTCAGTGGTTGAGAGTCCGCCTGCCAATGCAGGGGACACTGGTTCGTGCCCCGGTCCAGGAAGATCCCACATGCTGCAGAGTGGCTGCGCCTGTGAGCCATGGTCGCTGAGCCTGCGTGTCCGGAGCGGGAGACGCCACAACAGTGAGAGGCCCACGTACCGTAAAATGTTGTCAGATAATTCTAACATCTCTATCATCTCATTGTTGTCATCTATTGATATCCCGTTCTTAATTGTTTAGATCTTTCTCATTTGCAGTATAACTGATTTTCTATTGAAACATGGACATTTTTGTATTATGTTATGAGATTCTGGATTTTATTTAAACATTTTGGTGAAACTGGTTTACCCTGACAACACTTTGCCAGGAGAGCTGGGAGTTCTGCATTGTTACTGGCAGACAGAAAGTGTTTGCGTTGAAGCTGGGTGAAAATATATAAGGGTTTATTACATTATTTTCTCTATTTTTGTATATGCTTGGAGATTTTTATACTAAAATTAAATAAATAAATAATATCTAATAATATCTAAATTGAAGATACTTTTTTTTATCAGAGCCTAACATATTCACTGGACACTCAATGAATAATAAGTAAATAAATAACATAAAATAAAATATCTATACCAAAAAAATATTTAAACTGGGCTTTTAAGGTGAAACTTCATAAATTTTTAGGCTATGTTGAGAGCATTAAGCCTATATGATAAACCTGGGACTTCAAAATATGAAATATCAGCAATGAGAAACAAATTCTTTGTTTTTACATAAAAAGTTCCTTATTCTTTAATTTACTCCACCATAAGTTGTATGGGTGGGGCATGTCAGTATGACAATACAATTAAGATATATTTAATACAAAATGAAATTGTCTGCTTTTGGTTTCTTCTCTTATTAAAGTTTCATATTAATGACCTGTCACCTTACGATACACGCTTAAAAATGACACACTATAGTCTTAAACTTTGGTTAAACTCACATTATGGGACATTTTATTATTAATTTATAGTTTCTATTGCTCTTCCAAAGCAACAAACTTCCTTCAGGTATATTTAGGGACTTTAAAAGAGTTATATATTAGAAATTAGAAGGTACCTAAGCAATCATGCAATTCAAAGATCTAATTTTACAGATAAAATCATTTAGTCCCCCTAGAGGATGTGTATGTGATTGTTTGCACAACATCCTCTGCCCCAGATTTCCTGGTAACTGTATTTCACCCATTCCATCCACATGATTTCTACTTTTCATCTTAGTTTATTTCATTTTAACCCTGGCCACAGTTGATTGTTCCAGAAGTTGGTATCTTTACAAAGGTTGTTAGATTTTGATAGGCTCTAAGTTATAAAATTGTTAGCAGCTGTGCTTTCTATCCTTTAGGAAAATAATCTTCTTGGCAACAAGATAGAAGGCTAAAACTGGTAAAGAGAAACAGATATGAGAGCCGCATCAGGACTCAAGTCTCTGACCCCTGCATCCCTGAGCCTCTGCCCAATGCTTGTTTATTCCATTAAATACCCCAACATCCTCCAAATAAATTTCTTCTTTTGCTTTGGCTAATTTTAGTAAATGTCATTGCAATAGAAAGAACCCTAATTAACAGTGTTATGAAGGTTAAGCAATTTATCCAAGGCTTCAAAACCAGTTCAAAAGTTGCTTTGGAATCCAGATATTCTCCCAACCCAGTAATAGGCACTAATAATAGGCACTAATAGGCAATTATAGGCACTTGATGAAATCAAATAGACTGCAATATATCATGTTTTCTAGAAATTTGTGATACATTTTATATATGACTATTATGTTGCACTGTCTTTAGTAGAACTTTGTCTCAAGTAATGAAAAAAACATGCTTCATTTGTAACTTCTAACACAGTTGGACAGTTCTTACAGTGGAAATAACGTGTCTGGGATTTGCAGTCAAATACTGTCCCACTACTGGGCATATACCCTGAGAAAACCATAATTCAAAAAGAGTCATGTACCAAAATGTTCATTGCAGCTCTATTTACAATAGCCCAGAGATGGAAACAACCTAAGTGCCCATCATCGGATGAATGGATAAAGAAGATGTGGCAAATATATACAATGGAATATTACTCAGCCATAAAAAGAAATGAAATTGAGCTATTTGTAATGAGGTGGATAGACCTAGAGTCTGTCATACAGAGTGAAGTAAGTCAGAAAGAGAAAGACAAATACCGTATGACAACACATATATATGGAATTTAAGGGGAAAAAAAATGTCATGAAGAACCTAGGGGTAAGACAGGAATAAAGACACAGACCTACTGAAGAACGGACTTGAGGATATGGGGAGGGGGAAGGGTAAGCTGTGACAAAGCGAGAGAGAGGCATGGACATATATACACTACGAAATGTAAGGTAGATAGCTAGTGGGAAGCAGCCGCATAGCACAGGGATATCAGCTCGGTGCTTTGTGACCCCCTGGAGGGGTGGGATAGGGAGGGTAAGAGGGAGGGAAACGCAAGAGGGAAGAGATATGGGAACATATGTATATGTATAACTGATTCACTTTGTTATAAAGCAGAAACTAACACATCATTGTAAAGCAATTATACCCCAATAAAGATGTTAAAAAAAAAATAGTGTAGCACAAAAAATGGGGAGGGCAGCAATGTATAAAACAAGATTAGGAAAATAATGATGATTGCTAAAGCTATGAACAAATGGAATTCATTATATTATTTGCTCTTTTTTGTGCATGTTGTAAAATTTTCATTGTACAAAATTATAAGAGAATATATTATAATATCTTGGAAATTACAGGTTCTCACTAAATACTGGCTATCTCTATCCCCCATACTCCAATTTGGAGGAGAAATAGGAAGAAATGAGAGTAACCAAGAAAGGTAAGGACTATACTTTCTAACCCTGGGTACATCTGCTTTCTGAATTATGAGTGATAGAAGGAATTTTAAACTTCAGATCTCTTAATAGCTAGTTACAAATTCTATCCACTCTTCCCGTGTCTTTCACCATTTGATCATTTCATCATTTGACAATTTCTATGATACATTTTTATTGCATTTTATTGCAATTTCACTTTTTGACTCACTTTTGTAGGTATAGGAAATGAAAACAGTTTATTTGTAAAAATGGGATCATCACTTGTACTTTGGTACCTTTTAAGTTTATGGGTTTTTTGTCTCAGCTTCTTTGTTGTAGCTAAATTTAAATGAAACTAGGAAAAGTCTCATAGTGTATTCATTGGGGGAAAATATGTATAAATGAATATACAGTATATTTTCTTTGTTCCTCAGTGTTTTGTTTTGCTTTTTAAAAAATGGAAGTAAAAGCACAAATGCTAACAGTAGGTATCAATATAGGATTCCAAATTATACAATTTAGGAGGCACTATTCAGGTAGTATGACTGAATAGTAGACTATATAGATTTCTACTTATTTCTATATTCTTTATTATTCTGTATACATGTTAAGCAAATAGACATTTCTTTTGTAATTAGAAAAAAAATGTATAAAATTTTAAGTGAAGATCTCTGCAGTGTATTCCAGTCTGGGTAGCAAGATTATTTTGGTTGGAATAAAAAATCATCTAAACAGAGCTGAGATGAGAGGAAACCATTACAGAGAGGACAGAAATCCATTCCTTTCCTCAAGGAGAGAGCAGGTAAAATTCAATGGAAATCCATAAGAATGAGCACTTAAGGGCAGCTGAAGAATTCCTCAAATGCCCATGAGTGAGAGCAGATAAAGGGCCTAGCCATGCCACCTGTGAGTTTACCCATTTCCTATCTTGTGCTACTATTTCTGTAGCCTAAAAATCATACTGAACTTATGATCAAACTTGGCCTTTCTCAAGTAGGGGGAAAACAGGAAGAAACTGGCACCAACTCAGTAAATTGGAACCAACATCCATCTTTCTAGAAACTTAGGAAACATCTTTGACAACTTAGGAAACAATCGTTGACAAACATCACTGACAACTCTCTTTTCCTTATCAAATCCTCCACCGAAGCCTATAGATTTTATTTCTTACATATCTATTTGAATCCATTGACCTCTCACTAACACCATCTACTGCTATTCTAATCTAAACCGCTATAATTCCTTGCTTGGACCACCAAAATAGATGACTAACTGGTCTTCCTGCATCAACTCCAACCTTCCTCTATTCTGCAACCAAGATAATTTTTCAAAACAAATCCAATCTTGACACCTTCTCAGCTTAATACTCTTCATTGTTCTCATAATATAAAGTCCTTAATATATTCCACAAGGCTCTGTGTGGCCATATATTGAAGTGATAAAGAAGAGAAACAAATAACTTTATATAAAATAACCTCATCTTTATAAATTACACAAATTACACCTCATCTAAAAATTATACAAATATACAGACACACATGTATAAGTATATATATATATATATATATATATATATATATATATATATATATACACATACACAAAAAATGAGGAAATTTTGTTTTATGTATCTATATAACACAAGCATATAGAAAGAGGTGCAAAGCTATTTATTACTTAGGGTGGGAACAAGGTGAGAAGGTAAATAAAAATAAAGAGTTGATTGAAAAGGAAAGGGAGGAAATAGAGAAAAGAAGAAATAAGAAAATAGCCATTTTTTTTATAAAAGGACATTTATATATGACTCCACTTATACAAATTTATACATTTGTGTATTTGTTGAGGGAATCTTGCTAAAGAATGATCACTAAATCATTAACAGTGGTGGTTGTTTGCTGATGGAATTTCACTATTTTTTAAAAAATTTTACATTATTTTCATTTTCTAAAAACAAATCACATGGAGTCTGAAATCAGAATATCTGGATTCTTATCCCAACTCACTGTGTGTATTAAACAACTTGCCATATCAGGATGAGTACTGAATCTAATTCTTCCAGTTTCCTCTTCAGTAAATGGAAATAGTAAATAGTATCATCTATGTGGGGTCAGTGAGACAACTGAAGGATATAATTCACATATATCTCAGTACTGCAGGTTGAAAGTAATCAATAAATATTAACTATTATTATTTTAAGATGGAAAAGAATTTTAGTTAAGTGAGAAAAGCCCGATAGAAGTGACTGCATGTGGGGAGATGCTGGTATGTGCCAGGCAGAAGGTAGAGGTTGGTTAGTTATTCAGACTGGTCTTCATGATTGTATTAGTTTTCTGTTGCTGCATAATAAATTACCACAAAGAGTGGCTTAACACAATACCCGTTTATTACCATACAGTTAGGTAGGTGAGAAGTCCAAAAGAGTGAGGTTAGGCTCTCTGCTCAGCATCTCAAGTCAAAGCCACAATCAAGGTTTTAGCCAAGCTTCGTGCTCACCTGGAGCTTAGAGTTCTCTTCCAAGCTTGTGTGGCTGAGGCAGGATGCAGTCTCTTGCAGCAAGAGCACTAAAGTCCCTGTTTCCTTGATGGATCAACAAATGACCCCACTACACTTCAGAGCCTTCCCACATTCTTTGCACATGGTCCCCTCCATCTTCAAAGCCAGCAAAGCCTGAGAACCTCCCTCACATCAAAATCTTTCTTCAAAAACTCAGTCACTTTCAAGGGCTCACCTGATAGATCAGGTCTATCTCAGATAACTTTGCTTTCTTTAAGTCATTGTCTCATGTAAGATAACCTAATCATGAGAGTAACTACCCCATCATATCCAGAAGCCCCCATGTGAGAGAATCTTGGAAGACCATGTTAGAATTTGACCTAACACAATGATGTTTCATTATCTTAGACTCTTTTATTTATTTGAGGGTCAGACATTCAGATTTTCTATTCCAGTAATTCTTTTGGTGGGATCTATACCATTTAGTAGCATGTGGTTGGGGTTTTATTAAGCTAATCATAGTCTCTTGAGAGTACACTTGATCACACTGACTACATCAGTGTACTAGGAGAGGTGGGTGGGAGAAAAGGTGTTTACTTCTATCTAAGCTTAATTTTATGCTTATATGTTGGGTTACATTATCTTCATCATTTAAGACTACATAATATGGCACCCAAAGTACCAACAATAATCTCAAGGAACAGCAATTTTCCATATTTCAACATAATTTTACTCCTGTTACGTTCTTCCTTCTCTTCCTCACTTCCTCCACAAAGAAAGATGCAGAGGTAGAGGGGAAAGTTTTGAAAGCGAAACATTTATTAATATTAATAATGACAAATATAAGCCTAGTATACAAAAGTGACAGTAAAGTGCTACTCAGGGCTTGAACGTAAAATAATTTTACTCTCTGAAATTTAAATACTGTATAATCAGAGTAGTGATACACTCTGGTAAAATAAAGTAAGACAGGAACATCATTTTTTCCTTCATTATTTGATACTTTTTAAACAGTTTAACATCTCAAATCTGGATCACCTTACAACTGATGGATACATTTATAGTGAGTTCTGTCTTTCAGAAAAAAAAGAACAGTTAATATATTGATAGAAAGTCTTAGAATAAATAGAGAAAATACTAAATAACTTGTAGCCAGCAAGACTGAAGTATTAAATAACTAAAGAAAAAAGTGCCGTTTAACAAGGTCAGATTTTTAATTGAAATGGAAAAAAATGGGGGAAGTAGACTTCAGCAATGTTCATTTAAATGTTTTCTAGGAATACTCTTGTTCAAATTCTTGATATAGCCATGATGGTAATAGGCATACCTCTATGTAAAGATGGATTTTGCAAATACACTTAATTTTTCTCTTCATGCCTCTTCTATTCTACTCTGTCTCTTCTGCTTGTTGAATCCTACTCATCTAGGAAGCTTGTCCTAATAAAATTTCCCTTAACTCAGGCTCAACTACTTACCACCCCCTCAATTCCCACAGCAACCTATGCCCACCTCTATCACTGAAATTACCACATTGTACTTATTTATTAGCTTGTTACTCAAACTTGTCTTGCTTATCTTTGTTTCCCAAGCACATGGCACAGTATTTGTGGCTGAAATATATAAATGGATGAATGTTGGCTTAAATCACACTTACCAAGCTGAGTACTCTATTTCACTGTGTGTCAGTGGTATCTGAGTCCACACACAAATGGCTTCACACACCCTTGCTGGGAGAGAACAGCAACCCAGAGCATCATGTTTTGATATTAAGAGGGTCAGAATATTATTTTTATTTAAAAAGAAACATGGATATATTATGAAGTAAACTATAAAATATGTAAAGATATTTAAGTTATATTCTTAGAATTCAAGGTTAGTTTTTTCAAGCTATATCCCCAATCTCTGTCCATAGAAGCATGTAGAGAAAAATGTTTGGAAGCCTGCCTAAGCTTAGGCCTAGACCAAAGCTCTCTGCCTCGCTTTATCTGTACCTTTCTGCTCTCATCTCCATGGGAGTGGCTATGGCATTCAGCCAGCTATTCCCAGGAGGCAAGCATGCCCCAATTTGAGAAGTTCTGGTTGGCTAAATTATCATTCAGGAAATATTATTATCTCCAGTAAGAAGACTGAATAAGAAGATTGAATGTTTGTCTGTCTAAGACTGAAGTCAGAACTAATGTATGATGAATTTACCAAGCAAATGCCACTTGGCAAGTCCCCTTTGTGGCCACAGCCCAAATATTCTGATTCCTCAAACTTCGACATATTTCTTGTACGTTCTATGTTACATATTGATTAGAGAAAAATGATACAGGACATCCAAAAGTTTTAGTCAGTTAGGTAAAGCCAGATTTCAAACATTGTCTAGTAATAGCACCCAAAATTCATGTTTAATAAATATCTATTACAGGTTGCTCACTATTATGAAATAAAGCAACTATATCTATATATCCATGATGTATGAAAATTCATTCATTTATTGAACAAATATTTATTGAGAGACGTATTATGTGTTAAGTGTCTGAAACACTGAGGATGCAGTAGTGAACAAAACAGTAATCCTGCTCTCATGGAGTTTATAGTCTAGTGAGGGAGACATAACACGCAAGTCTGTATCTGCCATGTCTGCGTACTGGGGGTAAAGAGGGAGGAGTAGTCAAGGAAGGGGCTCTCTGATAAAGTGACATTAATGTAGGAATCTCTAACTGGAGGGACTTGTGTTTTTGTTTAGTCTTATTTTCTTCTCTTTTTCCTCTTTCTTCTTCTTACTTCCAAGTAACTAATAATAAGAATATTCAGGAGCTTCCCTGATGGCGCAGTGGTTGAGAGTCCGCCTGCCGATGCAGGGGACACGGGTTCGTGCCCCAGTCCGGGAAGATCCCACATGCCGCGGAGTGGCTGGGCCCGTGAGCCATGGCTGCTGAGCCTGCGCGTCCGGAGCCTGTGCTCCGCAACGGGAGAGGCCACAACAGTGAGAGGCCCACGTACTGCAAAAAAATAAATAAATAAATAAATAATATTCAGAAGACTGGCTTATTCCAGACTAACTGCAGAAGGTATACCTTCCGTGCATGCTAGCATGACCAAACCACGTGTTAAATCCAGAGACAAACACAAGTTATCTACCTATGGCAAGCAGGTTCATTCAAGGTTTGAACTGTAACTTGAATTATTCCTTAAGAACATACAATTTGTTGAGCTTAAAAACTGTTCTGCTATTCTTTCTAAAAATGTACTTTTAAACTATTTCTATCTCTCTTGGTAACTTCAGGCAGGAAAGTTGTTTTTAGCATTATTCTTTTCTCTTTAAACTTATGAAGGTGACTGTTTGCCTTTAGCAAACGTTTATTCTTATTAGTCTTTCCAGCCTGCTTAATGAGCATCAGCTCTCACCTTTTGGCTTCTATAGCTTAGATACTTTATTCTGAAAGTACTGCATTCATGTAAAAAAGTGATACTCTGTATTTGTAACTATAGCTATAGAAATCATACGTACAGTGAAAATAAGCCTCAATGAATATTCCTCACAGAGAATGTAAGAGCGTGTGATGGTATTTTACTCAGTTCTGATTTCAACTTTGTGCATATGAGATGTGCTTTGGTAGTAAGTTCTATGACACTGCCTTCTTTTCAAAATACCAATTCAGAATCTTAAATCTTTTCTCTTTCCTAGAAATAATAGTAATTACTAACTTAACGGACAAAAGTTGATTGTCACACTCTAACAATGATTTTTTATGAAATTGATTATTTTCTTAAGAAGTCAATAAAGAAGAGATGAAAGTCAAAAATAGAAGTATTATGGACTGAAATATGTCTGTCTGCTTATTTTTTTCCCTTAGATTAGTATGTCTAAATTCAATCAAAGTTGGATGTTTGAGACTGAGAATTTTACACATCTTGATGAAAAAAAACAAAAATCTGCAAAAATTATAGCCAATAGGTAACACTAATTGTGGATGCTACTCTAAAAGTTTATCTGAGATCTAAACTCCTTAAGGTAATACGAAGTATTTTCAAAGCGTTTTAAATATTTTAAAAGATCACCCCGAAGAAAAGAAAGGGTAGATATAGCCTCATATTTGAGACAGCAGTGCCACCTTGTGACAAGCTATTTCAACATAATTCTGCTCCTTATTTCTTTATTTTTAACCGACTCTGTTTACTTACACCATATAATGATATGATGAGGAAAATAAGGCACTTCGAGTTTTTCAGGGCACTTTATAAAATCACTTATTAAAGAGAAAAAAGTCAATTTTCCTTTATTTATTAATCATTAGACTAACAATGATCAACAGTTTTAAGCAGTCACTATATTAAAACATTTTCCTAGGCTTTATAAAAATTTGTAAAATAGCCATTGGTTCTGACTGCTGCTCTTGAGAAACACATAATCAGATAGAAAGACTGACAAAACCAGGCTCAAGAAACAAACATTTGACAAATAAATTTAATAGCAGAGAATGGCACTTTTCAGAGTACTTCAAACCAGGAAGGTATTCCGGAAAAGAGAAAATTTCTATTCGCTCACAATTCTTACTAGACCATAAAAGGAATAACAAGTAACCAAAAAAGCAATCAGTAAGAGTGAAAGGATAGGAGAATTGGTCATAAAACTTTTCCTCTTTAAGTTTAAAGCTCCTTGAAAACTGAGCATCTTCTTGTTCTCTGTGATCCCATGAAGGCTTAACAATAACAAGTATCCATTGAATTAAATTTTTTAATTCTTTCATCAATGCTCTTAATCCTAATATATTTCAAGATTTTTGGAGTCCTTTTATTACACTGGCAATATGCAATTTATCATTAACCTGAAAGATAACTGGGTTTTATCCTCTAAATAATTCTTTTATAGCAAATAGATATTTTTCAGACATTCAGCTGTTTTGTAATTCATGTCTAGTTATAATCTAAGAGGATATTTGCCCCCTAAAGATGGTTAAATATAACCCCTTCTTTAAATCCACTGGTATTTTAACACAGAAAATTAAAGTGTGCTTTTCCCCTAGGCTAATCTAGTGAAATGTGCAGACTTTTTGTCCATATTGAAAATGTGCAGACTTTTTGTCCATTAGATTCTTGCATAGAAGGTCAATTTATTCTCTTCCTTTGGTTTGTCAGGCCTTCCTCCACATGTCATCACTACTTTACAAGAAAAGTATTTGTGTTACAGAGCCCAAGCTCGCTCTGCTTGCCACACAACGGGCCAATGAATCGGAGATGAGGTGTTGAGGCAAGGAATACGACTTTATTCAGAAAGCCGGCAGACCAAGAGGATGGCAGACTAGTGTCTCCGAAAAAACATCTTATGGGGGTCTGGATACCAGTTTCTTTTATAGCACAGAGAAAGGGAGGGGATGAGGAAGTAAAAAAAGGCCATAGTTTTGCAAATATCCCCTGGGATGGCCAGCCTCAGGGAGGGGATGTGTTCATTTCATCTTTCTTGCAGCCATCCACAGGAGGAGAGGGTGCAGATATTTCCCTGAACAAAGGCACTTTGGTTTAACATTCAGGCAGAGGGGGAGGGTTCCCCGAGGCAGGCCATTATGTACAGACAGTATCCTTTTAGTGAACAAAAGCAACAGGAAGCAAAGGTTAAAGTAAAAGAAACGGATCCAACATGGAGTCAGATTTGGCTTTTCTCTGTTACATTTTCTTTGAATAATTTACCTTCACTATCTCTCCCTGTAATTTGTATATATATTAAATATATACATATATTTATATAAATATATTCACATGCTTTGCTACCAAATTCTTACTTTTAAAGTTTACTTACTAGTCATTATTTAACAACATATTTACTGTTACTTAGAAAGTGGCTTTCATTTTCTGACAGAAGATGTAGCAAGTTTATAAATGACTACTTTTAATTATAAAAGGTTTTAATATGCTGCCATGAATCTAAAATATAATTTCATTAACATATCCTAGAGGTTAAGCTGGTAGTGAATATTTACTTTTTTTAGCTGGTTAAAGTTATGTTGACATGCAGAAATAACAAGGAACAGAAGATGAGATATCTTTGGATTCTGTTTCATAACGGGATCACTTTAGGTGACAGAGCAGATGGTCAGCAATGTGTAAACAGAGCACTGATTTAACCAGATTAATTCCAGCATAGGTATAATGGATGTATTTCAGACTCAGTTTCATCATTTACTCTGCAAATTTCATATCATCCCATTCCCTGTTTCATAATAACATTATTCATAGAAAAATAAGTAATAATTAAATGCTTATTTATGCTATACTCATTACTACATACTGTTTTATATACTGTTATTTAGCATTATAAATATGCCCAGAATTATGAATTTTAATTTCATTTACTTTAATCCTACATTATATATATTTATATAACTCAATCATAGGTAATATATATGACACCATATTCTTTTATGTTAGTAAGTAGTCATGCAAAAAAAAAATATTCAAGATTAAAGAACACCGTTGTATTATTTTGTTTTTTGTTTGTTTGTTTGTTTTGGGGGTACATGGGCCTCTCACTGTTGTGGCCTCTCCCGTTGTGGAGCACAACCTCCGGACGTGCAGGCTCAGCGGCCATGGCTCACGGGCTCAGCCGTTCCGCCGCATGTGGGATCTTCCCGGACGGGGCATGAACCCGTGTCCCCTGCATCGGCAGGCGGACTCTCAACCACTGCGCCACCAGGGAAGCCCCGTTGTATTGTTTTTGTCCAATTTTTTCTCCTACTTTCTGTTGCTACATTCAGTATGATTTTCACCCTCAAAAAATATAAGAGGATTACATGTGACACATCTGATTGCTCATTGCTAAATTTTGAAATAAAAATCTAAAATCTTCGTTAATTTTAAACTGCTAAGTAAATATTTCTCCAATTCCTTCCTTAAAACACATTAAAAATAAGGTGTAGTTTTACTTTAGCCTTAATTTTTAAAATTTTATTCATTGCCCTTTCACATTTGAATTTTTATATTGACAGAAATAGATCTAGATAGTAAATAAATATATTTTCTGGTATAAATAAAAACCAATTTTAAAAAACAGACACATAAATTATGGGGAAATCCAAATTGAAATGATTATGAGCAGCCCTAATTCTTCACCCTTCATATTCATTCTTGCTGTCTTCCCAGTTTGTAAATATATGTTTTATGCTTCTGGATCATAATTGTCTTTTATTGTAAAAAGGGAACATGATTCATCCACATACAGATTTCCAGGGGAAAATTTTTCTACTTTCTCACAACCTATGTAAAGAGGAATTTCTTCTTTAATCTCTCCCATTTCCACTAAATCTAGCTTAGGGAAAAAAAACACACTTCTCTTTAATTTTTTGTGTTAAAGTATCAGTGGATTTAGAGAAAAGGTTATATTTAGCAGTCTTTAGGGGGGAAATATCCTCAGATTATTTTAAAATTACAATTATGAATTACAAAACACCTTAATGTCTGAAAAACATCTATTTGCTATAAAAGAATTATTTAGAGGATAAGACCCAGTTATCTTTCAGGTTAATGTTAAATTTCATATTGTCAGTGTAATAAAAGGACTCCAAGAATTTTGAAATATATTAAGATTAAGAGCATTGATGAAAGAATTAAAAAATTTAATTCAGTGGATATTTATTATTGTTCAGCCTTCATGGGATCATAGAGAAAAAGATGCTCAGTTTTCAAGGAGCTTAAAATTTAAAGAAAAACAGTTTTTTAACTGATTTTCCTATCATTTTACTCTTACTGATTGCTTTTTTTGGTTACAGAATTAGATATTGTAGGAAAAGATTAAATTACAAAACTGTTGACTGGGGTGAGGAAGATAAGAACTAGCCATAGTTTTCATTGCATTGAAATCATCTGAAATTCAATAGCTAATATTGAGAACTCTAACTGCCACTTAATAAAAATATCTGGTTTGGAAATAGAAAATGCAACCCTGAAAACTCAACTCTTTCTTTTTAATTAAGTTCTATCTGTAAGAAACAGTTGCTGCAACTTTTCCTTTTTGTGTGTGTGCAGAGGATTTATGTGAATATATCAAATGTTCAAAACTGTATTAGCCTCCTACATCTAGGCAGCCACTTCCTTCTATACTAACCCTAACTTGTCCAGGTAATGGAAAAAAGTAATTTTGAAAGTCATATTTCGTATAACTGGATGTAGTCATAGCACAGCAGCAAATGTCTTAAAGTTGTTATAAATCGTGCAAAACTACTTCCTTGTGACAGTTTGTTGAGCATTTAAATGGAAATCAGAGAACCTAAGCTATCTATTTCAATTCAGTCAGCAATTCTGCAAAGCTAAAAAATGTAAATGCCACAGTACTGTGAAAACACAAACTATCAAAAATTTATACAATTAAATTAAAATCTATAAAACTACTTTGTTTTCAAACATTTACTAATCTCCTTGTAAACATACATTTCTTTTACAAAATCATGTACACTCTATAATGCCCATATCATGTATATTGTCTTCAAATTACTTTTATGTTCTGATTCTATTTAAGCTTTAGATTTCTAAACAGGGTTATTTGAAATTATTAATCCTCCCCCATATGATTCTCACAGAGGAGGTTTCCAGTTGCACCACTCTACTGATACTACCAAGGTAACCAGTTGTCTATCCAGCACTTCTGCCCCTATATGTTTCCTATGACTCTTTTCCTTATTTTAGTTCTTTTGTTTTTGTTACAGTAAGTCCTAGTTCTGAGCTCCATAGCTATTTCTTATCCTCTTTAAAACTCCTTTTTCCAAACCTTCACTGTTTCCATTCCCATCTTTTCCATTCCTTTTTCTTCCCTTCCTTCCACTCCTTTCCTTTCTTTTCACTCTATAAATATAAGTAAAACTCCACATAAGGCCTCAACTACCTTGTATATTGAAGACTCCAAAATACGTATATGCAGCAAAGATTTTTCTTATAAAGCCTGAATCTATATGTTCAGCTGCCCACTGAACTCATGTGTTCAAACCTGAATTATCGTCTTTATTCCATTTCATTCACCTCCAATTCTTTATTCCTTTTCAATTCTTTATCAACTCTTCTCTAATTCTTCTCCACTCATATTCACCATGTTCTCCTTTTTAGTGATGGCACCATCTATCTTCTATACTAAATCACAAATTTTAGAGGTTATTCTTAAATTATTCTTCACCATCTATATTACATTAATCAGGAAACATTCTTAATTCTACTTCCTGAATACTGTAAGGATTATTTCCTTAATTTCTATCTTTACAACACTGCCTATATTCAGTTTCTCCCCATTTTTCACTAGCAACATCCTGACTAGTCTCCCAACCTCATCAAAATCATCTTCCTCACTAAAAACACAATGCTTTCTTTCTCTTTCCTTTTTTCACAATAGTACCTAGTTATAGATAAACATATAGAAAACAAGTAGTCTCTCCAGAACTAACACAAATAAAGTGGTCTTCTCTTCTTTCTGCTCGTATATTGCCAAACATTTAATAGTGAGTCTTTATATTACCTAGTCAGATATCATGCAATTGAGGACAAAAACACCAACACTAGTTTCTCTGGGAGCATGTCTGATTTCTAATGGTGGGGCCTATAAATCTTCTATATTTATCCTTCACTTTTCATACTCCTAAGCATTCCACTCCTTCACCATTTTGGTGGCACTTTTACAAACATCCCCTAATTACTAGCTGAATGTAGTCTCTCCTGGGATTTCAATGCTCAACTATATTATACAACACAATATAGATGGAGCATATTAGTGACTTTAACCCATCAAATAAATGTTATGGATCACCTTTGAGCAAATATCCAACCTGTTAATAAACCATGTGTTATGTATAAATATTAGGATTGTTTTTCTCTTTCTGTGAAAATGCCATTGAAATTTTGATAGGGATCATGTTGAACCTGTAGATCCTTAAGTATTATGGACATTTTTAACAAAATTAATTCTTCTAATCCATGTACATGGGGTATCTTTTCATTTACCTGTGTCTTCATTTCTTTCATCAGTGTCTTATGGTTTTCAGTGTACAGGTCTTTCACCTACTTGGTTAAATGTATTCCTAAGTATTTTATTGTTTTTCATGCTGTTGTAAGTGGGATCGCTTTCTTAATTTATCTTTTAGAAAGTTTACTGTGTATAAAAATGCGACTGATTTTTGTAGACTGATTTTGTATCCTACAGCTTTACTGAAATAGTTTATGAGTTCTGAAAGTTTTATTGGTAGAGTCTCTAGGAATTTTTATATATAAAATCATGTTATCTATAAAGAGACAATTTTACTTTTTCTTTTCTGATTTGGATGCCTTGTATTTCTTTGTTTTGCCTAACTGTTCTGGCTAGTACTTTCAGTACTGTGTTAAATAAAAGTGGCAAAAGCAGGCATCCTTATCTCATTTCTAGTCTTAGAGGAAAAGCTCTCAGTTTTTCCCCACTGAGTATGTTACTTGTCTGCTTATTATATATGGCTTTTATTATGTTGAAGTACATACTTTATATATCTAATTTGTTAAGATTTTTTACCATAAAAGTATATTGAAGTTTTTCAAATGTTTTTCTACATCTACTTATATAATAATATTTTTTTATCCTTCATTCTGTTAATGTGGTGTGTCACATTTATTAATTTGGTATATTGAACCATTGTTACATCCCAAGTATAAATCCCACTTGACCATGGTGTATGATCTTTTTTAATGTGTGTTAAATTCAGTTTGATAATATTTTGTTGAAGATTTTCGCATCTATGTTCATCAGGGATATTATTCTGTAATTTTACTTTCTTGTAATGTCATCATCTGATTTTGGAATCAGAATAATTCTGGCCTCATAAAATGAGCTCAGAAGTGTTCCTTCCTCTTTGATTTTTTTTGTTTGTTTGTTTTTGTTTTTGGAAGAGTTTGAGAAAGACTGACATTAATTCTTCTTTTAGTGTTTAGTAGAATTCAACAGTAAAGTTATCTGGCCCTGAGCTTAGATTTTCTATTTATTTCAGATTTTCTATTTATTTTTTACCCAGTCTTGATAGGTTGTATGTTTTCCAGTCTTGATAGGTTGTATGTTCTACAAATGTATTACTTTCTTCTAGGTTATCTAATTTCTTGGCATATAATTGTTCATAGTAGTCTCTTACGATACTTTATATTTTGTGTTACCAGTTGTAACATCCCTTCCATTTCTGCTTTTATTTGTTTGAGTCTTCTCTCTTTATTTCTTAGTTGTTCTAGCTAAAAGTTTGCCAATTTTGTTTATCTTTTCAAAAAACCAGCTTAGTTTCATTAATCTTTCTGTTGTTTTTCTAGTCTCTATATCATTTATTTTTGTTCTAATCTTTATTATTTTATTCCTACTTCTTACCTTGAGTTTAGCTTGTTCCTTCTTTTCCAGTTCATTGAGGTGTGACGTTAAATTTTTTATTTGAGATCCTTTTTTTTTCTTAATATAGGCAATTATTACTATATTTCTCCCTGAGAATTGCTTTTGCTGCATCCTGTAAGATTTCATATGCTGTATCCACTGTCATTTAAAAAAAATTTTATTGAAGTAACATTGATTTATAACATTATATGTTTCATATGTATAACATTACATTTCTATTTCTGTATACCCTACAATATGCTCACCACCAAAAATTTATTTTCCATTCATCACCATACAGTTGATCCCACTTACCCATTTCACCCTCCACCCTCTTTGCATCTATTTGTTTGTTGTTGTTTGGTTTGGTTTGTTCATATATTTTGTTTTTGTGTATTTGTTTGTTTATTAGTTTTTTTTGTATTCCATATATGAGTGAAGCCATACAGTATTTTTCTTTCTCTATCTGACTTATTTTACTTAGTATAATGCCTTCAAGTTCCATCCATACTGTTGCAAATAGCAATATTTCATTTTTTCCTATTTCTGGGAAACATGTCCTTGGGATTTTTATAGGAACTGCATTAAATCTGTAGATTGCTTTGGGTAATATGGACATTTTCACAATGTTAATTCTTTCCATTCATGAGCACAGAATATCTTTCCATTTATTTGTGTCTTTTTCCATTTCTTTCAACAATGTCTATAGTTTTCAGTCTATAAGTCTTTCACCTCCTTGGTTAAATTGATTCCTAGGTATTTTTGTTGTGATTATAAATGGGATTGTTTCTAAATTTCTCTTTCTGACGTCTCACTGTTATTATAAATAAATGCAACAGATTTTGTATATTGATTTTATATCCTGTTATTGTACTGTAGTCATTTATTATTTCTAATAGTTTTTTGGTAGAGTCTTTAGGGTTTTCTCTATATTAAATAATTTCATCTGCAAATAGTGACAGTTTTACTTCTTTCTTTTCAATTTGGATGTCTTCTATTTCTTTTTCTTGCCAAATTGCTCTCACTAGGATTTCCAAAACTATGTTGAATAAGAGTGATGAGAGTGGGCATCCCTATCTTGTTTCTGATCTTAGAAGGATAGCTTTCCACCTTTCACCATTGACTATGATGTTGGCTGTGGGTTTCTCACATATGAGCTTTGTTATTTTGAAGTACATCCCTTCTATACCCACATTATCGTTTTTATAATAAATGGGTGTTGAATCTTGTCAAATGCTTTTTCTGCATCTATTAAGAAGATAATACTATTTTCATCCTTCATTTTTTTAATGTGGTGTATCACACTGATTGATTTATGAATGTTAAACCATACCTGTATCCCTGGAATTAAACCCACTTGACCATGGTGTATGATCCTTTTAATGTATTGTTGAATTTGGTTTGCCAATATTTTGTTGAGGATTTTTGCATCCATTTTCATCAGAGATATTGCCCTGTAACTTTCTTTTTTTGTGTGATGTCTTTGTCTGGCTTTGGTATCAGGGTGATATTGGCCTTGTAAAATGAGTTAGGAAGTGTTCCCTTCTCTTTAATTTTTTTCAATAGTTTGAGAAGAATAGGTATTAGATCTTCTTTGAGTGTTTGGTAGAATTCCCTTCTGAAGTAGTCTGGCCCCAGACTTTTGTTTCATGGGAGATTTTAATTACTGTTTTAATCTCTGAACTAGTGGTTGGTCTATTCAGATTCTCGATTTCTTCACAACTCAGTCTTGGAAGGTTGTATGGTTCTGAGAATATGTCCATTTCTTCTAGGTTGTCCAAATTGTTGGTGTACAGTTGTTCAAAACATTCTCTTACAGTTCTTTGTATTTCTATGGTATCCATTGTTATTTCTCCTCTTTTGTTTCTGATTTTATTTATCAGAGCCTTCTCTCTTTTTTTCTTAGTGAGTCTAGCTAACAGTTTGTTGATTTATCTTTTCAAAGAACCAGCTCTTAGATTCTTTGATCTCTTCTATTGTTTTTTTAGTCTCCATTTCATTTATTTCTGCTCTGATTTTTATTATTTCCTTCCTTCTACTAAATTTGAGCTTCATTTGTTCTCCTTTTTCTAGTTCCTTTAGTGGTAAGTTTAGATTGTTTGAGATTTTTTTCATTTCTTGAGGGAGGTCTGTATTGCTATTAAACTTCCCTCTTAGTACAGCTTTTTCTGTATTCCATTGATTTTGATATGTCTTATTTTCATTTTAATTTATCTTCAGGTAATTTTTGATTTCTCCTTTGATTTCTTTGTTGACCCAATACTTGTACAGTATCATGTTGTTCAGTATCTATGTATTTATGACTTTTCCAGTCTTCTTCCTATAGTTGAGCTCTAGTTTCATTCCATTTTTATCAGAAGTAATGTTTGATATGATTTCAATTTTCTTAAATTTATTGAGACTTGTTTTGTGTCCCAACATATGGTCTATCCTTGAGAAAGTTCCATATGCACTCCAGAAGAACGTGTAGTCTGCTGCATTTGGATGGAATGTTCTGTACACATCTATCAAACCCATCTAGTCTAATGTTTCATTTAAGGCTGTTTCCTTGTTGTGTTCTGTCTGGATGATCTGTCCATTGATGTAAGTAGGGTGTTAAAGTCCTCTACTATTATTGTGTTGCTGTCAATTTCTACCTTTAGGTCTGTTAATAATTGTTTTATATATTTTTGTGCTCTTGTTTTAGGTGCATATATTAATTACTGTATATACTTCTTGATGAATCATCCTCTTTATTTTTGTATATTGTCTCTTATTACTTTTTTTTGACTTTAGGTATATTTTGTCTGATATGAGCATAGCTACACTAGCTTTCTTTTGGCTGTTATTTGTTTGGAACACTGGCTTCCATCATTTCACTTTTAGCCTATGTTTGTCCTTAGAGCTGAGCTGAGTCTCTTGGAGGCAGCACATAGTTGGGTCTTGTTTTTAATCCATCCAGACTCTCTGTGCCTTTGATTGGCAAATTCAGTCCATTTACATTTAAGGTGATTATTGATGGGTGAGGACTTAATACTGCCATTTTATCTTTTGTCTTCTGGTTGCTCTAGATCATTATCATTTCTTTTTCCTTGTGTTTCTGTCTGCCATTTTGGCTTGGTGATTTTTCTATGATATTTTTATCCGTTTCTTCTTTTTTATGTTTTGTGTCTCTGTTATATGTTTGTTTTGTGGTTATTCTGATTTTTGTGTTAAATGTCTCATAGATAAAATAGTCCCTTTTCTGCTGATAGCATCTTATCTTCATTTATATATATGAATTCCATCTTTTTCCTATTCCCCTTTTACGTTTCTGTTTCAAATTATCCTTTTTTTATGTTGTGAGTTTGCTGAGACAGCTGTAGTTATTTTTTTTGCTTTCCTTTTTTCTCCCTTTAACCTTTATGCTATAATAAAGTATTTAAAAACCTAATCAGATAAAGAGTTGTAATTTTCTAGTTCTATTTATCACCTTGTTCAAAGTTTTGTGTATTTTTACCATTTTGTTTCTGGAAGAACAACTCCTTTCAATATCTTTCATAAGGCAGATCTAGTATTGATGAACTCCCTCAGCTTTTATTTGTTTGGGAAAGTCTTTTATTCCTCCTTCATATCTGAATGATGTTTATTGGATAGAATATTCTTAGGTGACAGTTATTACCTTTCAGTATTTTGAGAATGCCATTGCATTCCCTCCTGGCCTGTAGGGTTTCTGTTGAGAAATCTGATGATAGCCTAATGGAGTCTCCTCTGTAGGTTACCATACTTTTCCCTGGCTGCCTTTAAAATTCTTTCTTTGTCATTGACTTTTGACAATTTAATATTACGAGTCTTGGAGAAGGTTTCTTTACATTAAAATAATTAGGTGTTCTCTTAGATTTATGGGCTTGTATATCCAGGTCCTTCCCAAAGTCTGGGAAGTTCTCAGCTATTATTTCTTTAAATTATCTCCCTGCTTCCTTTCTCCCTTCTTATCCTTCTGAGATAACCATTTTCCTAATGTTGTCCTTCGTAAAAGGGTTGAATAGCTCTTGTTGAATTTTTCATATCTGTTTCTCTTTCCTCTCTTCTAGACTTCTATCTTT
The DNA here is from genome assembly GCF_949774975.1 of Lagenorhynchus albirostris. Taxonomy (NCBI): domain Eukaryota; kingdom Metazoa; phylum Chordata; class Mammalia; order Artiodactyla; family Delphinidae; genus Lagenorhynchus; species Lagenorhynchus albirostris. The sequence goes on from NC_083096.1 coordinate 95,211,544, forward strand.
GAGCTCACTAATTCTCTCTTTCCATATGGTCTGCTTTAATTTCAATGCTTTCTAATGAATTATTCACCTCATTTATTGAGTTATTCAGCTCCAGAATTTATGTTTCGTTCTTTTTTAGAACTTCAATCTATTTGGTAAAATATTCCTCGTGTCCATTAATTTTAGTCCTGAGCTCATTAAACTGCCTTTCTGAGTTTTCTTGTACCTTGTTGAGTTTCTTCATGACAGTTATTTTGAATTCTCTATCAGTTAGACAACAATATTCCATGCGTTTAGGTCTGATTTCTGAAGAACTTTCATTTTCATTTTGTGATTGTTCATTTTACTTGACAAATTGCTCCTCTTTCAATGCATTTAAAGTTAAATGACGTTAGAAATTAGAGTCCTTTCTTTTATTTTCCAGTAGGTGGCGCTGTGACACAAGTTTTTGGTTTCTCTACAGTGAGCTGCCTCTGGTTACAAATATTTGAAAGTTCGCACTTTTCAGCCTCCATCTTCTGTGTAAGAGGTATGGCTCTGTGCCTTCGTTGTTGCTTCTTGTGACTCTGAGCTCCTTGCAGCCTTGCTTCCGCCAGAGCCCCTGTCGTCACTGGGATGGTGGGCTCCTTCCTCCTGTCCCTAATCCCTTGAGACACAGGCTCTGGCCCTGGGGTGGGAGGGTGAGAGTTGTGGGGAGAAACCAGGGTCACACAGGCACCTCTACTGTGTCCAGTGTTGTAAGGTTTCTGGCCTCTTCCACAGCCAGTGGAGGGGTGTGGAGGTGTAGAATTTGTGGGCCCCTCAACAGCTGGAGGAATGGGGTTTCAGGCCCCACTGCCATGCCTGCCCAGTTACCTGTGGCCACAGGTACTGGAGTGGTCTGGAGGCTGGAGTCCTGTGCACCATTGTTAAGGTTTCTTAAGCTGTGGGCTCAGCTACCATGGTCAGAGGGCTGGGATGGCAGGTACCAACTCCTCTGTTCCTTTAGTTCTGCCTCTTCTATGTGTTCCAGTCCACTCACCTTTAAATGCACAGATGTGTAGAATCCTCCTACATCCTTTTGTCTTGGGTGGAGGTACCTTTGTTGAGTTGTGGGTATTTTATTGGTTGTAGATTGAAGAGGAGAGAAAAAGGTAGCTTTTCTCCCCACCATTCTTCTGATAACACTCCATTTGTGTTTGTTTCAAGTTATTTATGTATTTATTTATTTATTTTATTTTTTTATCTTTGGCTGCATTGGGTCTTGGTTGCTGCATGCGGGCTTTCTCTAGCTGTGGCGAGCAGGGGCCATTCTTCGTTATACTGCACAGGCTTCTCATTGCAGTGGTTTCTCTTGTTGTGGATCATGGGCTCTAGGCTCACAGGCTTCAGTAGCTGTGGCATGCCGGCTCAGCAGTTGTGGCTTGTGGGCTCCAGTGAGCGAGCTCTGTAGTTGTGGCGCACAGGCTTAGTTGCTCTGTGGCATGTGTGATCTTCCCGGAACAGGGATCAAACCCCATGTCCCCTGCATTGGAAGGTGGATTTTTAACCACTGTGCCACCAAGGAATCCCCCTCAAGTTATTTTTGATAACCCTTTTGATTTCTTCTTTGACCCAGTGTTATGGTATGGAACCACAAACACACCAAATAGTCAAACCAATCTTGAGAAAAGAGAACAAAGATGGAGGCACCACACTTCTTGATTTCAAACTACATTACAAAGTTATGGTAACTAAAACAGTATGGTACTGGAATAAAAAAAGGCACATAGACCAATGCAACTGAATAAAAAAACCAGAAATAAACCCACACATATATGGTCAAATGATCTTTGAGAAGGACACCAAGAACACGCAATGGGAAAGGCATAGTCCTTTCAAGAAATGATGGTAGGAAAACTGAATGTCCACATGCAAAAGAATGAAACTGGGCCCCTGCCTTACAGCACTCACAAAAATTAATTCAAAATAAATTAAAGATTTAAACGTAGAACTCAAAACCATAAAACTCCTAGAAGAAAACAGGGAAAAAGTTTCGTGACACTGGTCTTGTCAATGATTTCATGGACATGACACCAAAAGTACAGGCTAAAAAAAGCAAAAGTAAACAAGTGGGACTGTATCGAGCTAAAAGGCTTCTGCATAACAAAGAAAACATTAAAAAAAAAAAGAAAGAAAAGGCAACCTACAGAATGGGAGAAAATATTTGCAAACTATGTATCTGGTAAGGGTTTAATATCCAAAAATATATAAAGAACACTTACAACTATATATATACATATAGCACAATTTAAAAATGGGCAAAGGACCGGAATAGACATTATTTCAAAAAGACATACAAACAATCCATAGATACATGAAAAGGTGCTCAACACCACACGTCATTAGAAAAATGCAAATCAAAACCATAATGAGATATTACTTAACACCAGTTAGAGTGTCTACTATCAAAAAGACAAGAGATAACAAATATTCACAATGATGTGGAGAAAAGGGAACCCTGTACACTGCTGTTAAGAATGTAAATTGGTACAGCCATTATGGAAAACAATAGTTCCTCAAAAATTAAAAATAGAACTACCGTATGATCCAGCAATCCTTCTATGTATATATCTGAAAGAAAGAGAGTCAGTATCTTGAATTGATACCTGCACTCTTATGTTCATTGCTGCATTACTTACTATAGCCAAGGTATAGAAATAACCTAAGTGTTCCTCAGTGGGAGAATGGATAAAGAAAACATGGTATATCTATATATAATGAAATACTATTCAGCCATTAAAAAAAGAAATACTGCCATCTGTGATGACATGAATGAAACTGGAGGACATTATACTAATTGAAATAAGCCATACAAACAGAGACAAAACTGTATGATCCCACTTATATGTGGAATCTTAAAAAAAAAATGGAGCTCGTAGAACCAGATAGTAGAATGATGGTTGTCAGGGTCTGGGGGTGCTGGGGGAAACGAGAAGGTATAACACTTTCAGTTATAAGATGAATAAATTCTAGGGCTGTAGTGTATTGCATAGTGTCTATAGTTAATAATACTGTACTGTATACTTGAAATTTGCTGAGAGTCTTTTTTTTTTTCTTAAGAGAGTAAGTCTTAATCATTTTACCACACTCACAAAAGAAAATAGTTAACTATATTAGGTGACAGATATGTTAATTAACTTAATTGTGGTAATTATTCCATTGTTTAAGGATCAACACAATTCTACTCTGTTCCATGTACCCAACACTTTGTTACTGCTGGTTCAGTTTGAGAGTGGTGATTTCATTCAAGATGCAGTGGGGTCCAAAGCCTTAGTTCACACGAACCTGTATAGTCCCTCAAAATATGGGCCAGATGTCATCTAGGGATTGCCTGCCCCTTGAGAGCTAGAAAGACTTGATAATATTCCCATCCCACTTACTTTGGAAACCCAAAGCCGTCAAGATTTCTGTTGATGGATGGTAGGGAGGGAATGAGTTTTTGTCTCCATGGTCATCTCACAATGTTTTACTGGCTTCTCTAACTCTTTTCCCTCATCAGTTCCTAATTTTATGTCCTTTCCTAGAAAAAAAAATCTCCTTCTTTCTAGTACAGACCTAGAAAACCACATTTACACTCTTGGGGTCTTGTCTCAGAATCTCACTCTGTCAGTGGTTTTTCAAGATATCTTCTTAAAGAGGAAGATTTTATCTATGAGATAATTCAGATGCCAGATACTAAAATAATATATTTTCACCTTCTAATAACTGTCTTATTACTCAACTTCTATGATTTGGGAATTTGTTTCTTAGCTGTAAAGTGGCTCCATGGAAGGCAGGCCTGTTCAAGTACCTTAAATATCATCTTTTTCAGTATCCTGAGACATGTAGAGGAGAATGTCTTTCCCAAGATCACACTGCTATTTAGTATCAGAGCCATACTGTAGCTAAGAGCCTCTGAATTCTCATTCCAGTGTCCTTATCACTCCACACCGCACTGATATTCCAAATAAATGCAATCATTATATAGGTAACCTATTGAAAGAATTTTCTCATTTAATCAAATGTGAAACATTCAAATTACTTAACGAGAAGATTTTAAATTTTTATTTTCCTTTGAATATTGAAATTGATAGTAACCCCTCCTGGACCAGATATTCTTTGTGACTTTACATTAGAAAAGCAATTACATATTCTTACAATTTATTGCTCTTTCAAATATGCCATATAGTTCAAAATATCATGTAGTAATACAATTACTAAATTAATCACTGCTGCGAAGTCAATTTTTATTTATTTACAATTTTAACTCAGACTATAGGCAAATTTAATTTTATAAAATTTAAAAATTAGAGATGTTTAAGTAGAGAGAATTGAAGTAATTAAATGAAATTGACTTGTATCTACTCAATTTATACAAATGCCTTATTTATTTTTTTTCTAGTCAATATAAGGTTTTATTGGGATAATAAGTAAAACTTGTTGCACATTCATTGTGGCAGGCACTATGCCCTATATATTATGCTGTTTCTGTAACTTCTCTATGAGTTAGCTGTTATTTACAATTATTAGCTAGGAACATGAAGGTGCATGTGGAAAGTAAATTGCCCACAGACACACACTAAAGTAGTAGGAATTGAATTCATACCCAAATCTATCTCACACTAACACCCACATTTTTACAGATGTGAAAATTGATTCTTTATTCACAATTATCAATATTATTTTACTATCTATATCTATATGTATGTAGATTATTTTTCAGAGGTTGCATGTTAATATCTAATGAAGAACTATACTTTTTCAATTACTCACTCATCAGTTAATTCATTTAAAGCCTATTTTATGTCAGACAGCACGTTTGGTGCTAAAGGTTTAATATATGCTTAGATGTAAATAAGTATTTGAATAATTATGAAGATTTTCCCTCCTAACATTTTATTAGCTTTTCTCAAATTACATATTTATTAAAATAGATAAAATACTATTAATGCAATAATAAATTTTGAAAATATTTTTCTAAGCTGTTTGAGATATTTTCCCCCTTGGAATCCTTGCCAGTTCCTCATTTAAATTTTTTCCTCCAAAATCTCTGGAATAATGAGAATGCAGCTTTGCCTGACCTGTAAATGGACTCACTTTCCCAATTATATTGAACATATTTTCTTAGCTTTTTTGACTGTCCATAACATAATGGTTCATACTCATACAGTATTCATCTTTAAGCAACAAAATCTAGGACAGGATTTTGATAAGAAGGCTATCAAAAGCCTTTTGGAAGGCTTAGGAAGGATATCAAAAAGGAAAGGAAGGCTTTTGATAGGAAGGCTCACCCTAATTGGAAATATGTCAGCATTTTTTCTAGGTTACATGTAATGATGGACTTGATTGCATAAGAGTAGGGACATACCTGACCTAGCAGCATGTAAAGCATTCGCATAACACAGATGATTTAACTCTATGAATATACAATACTCCCAACAAAAATCTTTTTTCTTCTCAAACTAAACCTACCATTTTTAAAGTTTAAAACATGTATTAAAATCCAGATTTGACTTTAATAATCTAACAAGGATGAACTAAATGATATAAACCTGTTCCAAAATCTAATATGACTTCAATCTAATTTGGTGGAAGATAGAAGATCAAGAGCAACAGACACCTTCTTGGACATACTTTAATTTGTACCTAAACTAGGAGATTTCAGAGAAATCCTTGGTTTTGGGAATGGTCTAGACCTATACAAGGGAATCCATATTGGCCTGTGCACCTACTTCTATTTCAAGGACAAGATGATGTAAGGTATTATCTGAGACATGTGAGAGAAAGGGAGAATACAAAATCCTTATAAGGATAATTCTAACATACCTTGAAACATTAATGTCACCACTTTATGGTATGTATGGAAAAAGAAGAGTTGTTTCACCTGTATCCCTGGGTGACCCACTATATACTCATCCTCAGTGTCTCTAACTCTGTGGTAAGCTACTACTCATGTTCTTTCTTGTCATCTTCCAGAATTCTTTCAAAGAATGCTGCTCCTTCCTCTTAAGTGGCAAGAAAGGGGACTGGCCTTACTTGCATTTGCCTTCCCTGAACCTTTATCCTCCTGTGTATATGTCAATCATCACTGGAGGCTGGGAGAGATTAGAGACAAACATAGCCTGGACACAGGTCATTGCCAAAGATTAAGCCCATCTTCAAGTCTACCTTTCTCTAGGAGTGCCTATTTCTTCATAGTGCAGATTCTGTAACACTCATTATCCAACTCTGCCTGCCATGTTGGTCAAGCTGTACAACATATGTGTTCCCATATTTCCAAAGTGAAGTGGGACACAGATTCCCCAGGATTTTCCAAAGTCTGTTTAACACTGTGGGGAGACTACATCAGGATTGCCTAGATTTTAACCTGAGATGGATCAGGCAAATTAGTTTATGCTTGTGGATTCAGAAATAGGAAATAGGAAAAAAAATTCAGAAAAAACTTGTATTTATATCTTTAAAAAGAAAACCATTGAAATATCCTAATTCAAAACTCAGAACTTTGTTAGAATTTCTTTCATTTATAGAAAATTTAGAATTTTGTTTCTTTTTAAAAATTATTATTACAAAAGAGTGTGGATTCCAAATGGTTTCAGTAGTTAGTGACTCTAAAAGTTTGAAACTAGCACTGGCTTTGGCATTTGAGTGACCATTGATATTTAGAAATGAATGTGAAATGAAAAGTAAAGTTTCTTTTATTTTCTCTAGGAGATATCTATTATGAAAGTCTGTCTCTCTGTCTCTCTCTCTCTCTATGTTATAGATATTATGTCTTGATTTCCAAATTTATAAGATTATAATTTAGTACTATAATGCATCCCTCATATATGCACATTTTCTGTTTCCCATCTTCCCCATATGGTTTTATTAATTAAATCCAAATTTACTGTTGTTAATATTATGTCTATGTAAACATTTTTCATTCTGAGCCAAGCATTATGACATTTTATTTCCTTTCTTAGACAAGAGTTTTTACTTTTCTAAAAGTTATTTATTTTTTTATTTGCTTGGCATTCTTCAAATATCTACTTATGTCTTCCCAAACTTCCAACAACTCTCTAAAATGCTTTTCAATAAAATGATTCACAAGGTCAAACCCTTCAACTTTATTTTATTTTATTTTTCTAAAAAGACCTTTCTCACAAATTCCACCAATGAACTAACCTCATATTTACTGGTTTATCCATAGCCTCCTGGAGCCCTAATCTCCTGGGACTTTTTTTGTTATTATATTGAGAATTCCCTTAGCCTCTCTTCTGTATAGGATTCTATTTCAGAAATCTTAATTTCCTCTTTCTGGGTTTAATTCCTCCTTTCTGTGAAAAAAGGTATATGGGAGTTAGATATTTTTAGGTTTTTGCATGTGATAAGTATCTATTCTCCCCCACAAATCATGGCTGATGGTATGGCTGGCTACAAAATTCTAAGTTGGAAATCATTTTCCTCAGGATTTTAAAGAATTTTTCTACTGTGCTCAAGCTTTCAGGGTTACTGTTAGTAAGTTTTCTAAAGTAGCTAACATTAATTTAGGAATTCCTATATACCATGTTCTATATTAGCCTATTTATTCCTCATAACAAAGTTATGAAAAAGTAATATTATCCATAATGATAGTTGAGGAAATTGAGGTCGAAAGAAATTGAAAAGCTTGTCTCAGGTTACTTAGCAAATAAATTTTACAGTCAAAATCTGAATCTACACTCTATTGAGTCTCTTGTACTGGCACTCTGGTGCTAATCTAATTTTGATCCACCATATGTAAACATAGTCATTCTCCTTCTCTGGAAGTTAGCATCACTTTTTCCCCTTTGATTTTCTGAAATATTACAATATGCATTGCTTTTAACATTTCCAATTTTAATCTGTATACTCATATCCTTGATCTCATAATTGCCTCTTTCCTGTTTTCCATATAGTCTCTTCAAAAAATCTTTATAATTTGATGTTTAAATTCTGGGAATAATCCTCTAATTTTTTAACCTATTCTATTTTATTTTTTGTCTCTTGCCATTTTCCTCTATTTTCTGGAAGGTTTCCTCAATTTTACATTTCAACTTTTCTATTGAATATTTATTGCAGTTAGCACATTTTATTTTCAGGAATCCAATTCATGTGTATAAATCTATTTCCATTCTTTTTTATGTGTCCTATAACATTCTAGAATTTTTATAGTATCAATTTCCACCTTTGTTAGGTTTATTCTTAGGTAACTTATAGTTTTGCTGTTGTTGTAAATTATGTTTTTTAAATTACTTTTTCTAATTATGTTTGGTTTTCAAGAATGCCATTGATTTTGTACTGCTGTTTTTTATTTATCTTCATTTTCTTCTTTTACAATTACTTAGCATGGGCCATATATAGTTTCCTTCTTGATTATTAATCATTTTATTATTAATAAGTCTCTTAATCCAACAAAAGCTTTGTATGTCTATGCTGGGGTTTGGCGGCTGTGTGAATTGGGACAGCTTCATTTTGTGTATATTGTCTCAGAACATTTTTTCATCAATCCATCTGCTCTAAGATCATTTATTTTCTTTGTAGTACCTTTGTCTGTTTCTCAACATCTTTTCAGAATGAGCAGAAAATCTATATGGCTCCTTATGAAACTTATTATGTTATAGATTTCCTTTATGGTATTAGAGAGTGTATTTTATTCCCCCAAGCTAACACTTAGAATTGGATTATCAAATCAGACAAAAGTGAATCAGAGATCCTATTCCAGCATCAAACTTTTATAATAATTTCAAGGATATAGTCAATCAAGATGTTCAGACAAAACAGAGAAAGGCCTGAGATATCAACAGCAGCTCCTCAGGTCCCATTTTCCTGCATTGGTCATTAGTATCTGGCTCAGAACAATAGATCAGGTTTCTAAATAAGGTTAATGGGGTCACCTCAGAAAACAAGAGCAGTTAAGGTATAAAACATTTCCATTTATGTCTCAGAGAATTGTATAACTTACAAGAAATACACCATACCGCATAGATTCTAGGTTATATTTATTATAGGTAAGCCTGAGCCAGGAACACTCTATAAAGGGCATTTCAGAGATAAAATTTGTTCCCCCAGCAAATATCAGTAGTCCCTTTTCCCAGAAGTCCAGCTGACAAGGAGATTAGACCAGGTCACCTACCTTCTATTCTTTCTCTCAGGGCATCTGATGGTAAACAGAGTGAATAGATTGCAGGTTAACTGCTTTAGTTACTTCTTTACACTCCCAAAAGGATTCTGTACAACTATCAAGCTGATCATCAAATATGTTCCTTGCTAATACTTGCAACTCTTACTAACTTCTTCCAGAAAGTATTGGTTTTCGTTGTGACTTTTAGAGTTTGTGTATAGTTCCAAGGCTCACCACATCCTGGTAGCTCTCTGTTCAAATAAACAAGTCTTTGATTAGATCTTTAAGGTCAGAGACCTCTGTATTTCTAAGAGGTTTGGCCATGCTCAAAGTCTGTTGGTATTATTTCCTCTCTAGAAGAGTCCAAATTCCACTCTGTTGAATTTTCATGCTGGTCCTTATTGTTTATTATATGGGCTGACAATCTCACAGTTTTATTAGAGATGAAGGGGATTATTCCCTATAGTTTTTGTTCTTGTTATTTTCTCTTTTCATTAAGGAGGAGGTTGGAATGGAGATAACTTTGCTGTGTAATCTTCAAACATAAGAAAATGAAACTTTTTTTAAAGACCTTCTTCTGCTATAACTAAAATGTCTGTGATTTGAAGAAGTTTCCTAAAACAAGATTTACTTCAAACTCATGTGCTTGATTTTTTTGTGAAAGAATCAGTTTTATAAATTCTAGAATTAAGGAGGATCCTATATAAACTTTAAAAATACACAAAAAGTTTTTGAAAAGCAAATGGTTAAATTTTGTGATAATTGCTTTTGGATTCTGAAAGTATATAATTGATACTGGTGAATATAAGAGTAAATAAAAGAAAAACAGAACTAAAATTTAGACTCACTTTCAACTACTTTAAATCAGTACCTAGAGTGTCAAATTTTATCTGCAGCAATAAAGAATTTAATTAATTTAAAGAATACATTGAAATTATACTCTATGGTGCTTCTTTTTTCTATATTTTGGATTAGCCCTTTATATTTTGAATTAATAAGAGAATCAGATGCAAAATTCCTGACAGTATAGGGAATTATTGACCAGTTTCCACTAAATGATAGGTCAAAAGAGTAAAGGCCACACCTTATCTTTTTACCTCTCATACTTTAGCATTTTATCTTGCTCATAATAGTTTTCAAGTGGGTGTGCCCTTTACTTCTATCAATAATGTGATGAAAATATTTAAACAATATTCTTTTATTGCCACTTTTCCAATTAATTAGTATATGTCAATAAAAATGTTGGCACTTTTTTCATAAGCACCATCTCATTTATTTCTAACGTCTCTAAAGATTCTTTTCAATGAGTTAAAAGAGCACAAAATATTCTCTACTGGAAGGGGAATAGCAAATCTTCAGCAAAATAACACTTGTCAAAAAAAAAAGATATATCTCTCATCAAAAAATCTACAAACAATAAATGCTAGAGAGGGTGTGGAGAAAAGGGAACCCTCTTGCACTGTGGGTGGGAATGTAAATTGATACAGCTACTGTGGAGAACAGTACGGAGGTTCCTTAAAAAACTAAAATTCGAACTAACATATGAGCCAGCAATCCCACTACTGGGCATATACGCTGACAAAACCATAATTCAAAAAGAGTCATGTACCACAATGTTCATTTCAGCTCTGTTTACAATAGCCAGGACATGGAAGCAACCTAAGTGTCCATCAACAGATGAATGGATAAAGATGTGGCACATATATACAATGGAATATTACTCAGACATAAAAAGAAATGAAACTGAACTATTTGTAGTGAGGTGGATGGACCTAGAGTCTGTCATATAGAGTGAAGTAAGTCAGAAAGAGAAAAACAAATACCATATGCTAACACATATACATGGAATCTAAAAAAAAAAAAAAAGGTTCTGAAGAACCTAGGGGCAGGACAGGAATAAAGATGCAGATGTAGAGAATGGACTTGAGGACATGGGGAGGAGGAAGGGTAAACTGGGATGAAGTGAGAGAGTAGCATTGACATATATACACTATCAAATGTAAAACAGATAACTAGTAGGAAGCAGCTGCATAGCACAGGGAGATCAGCTCAGTGCTTTGTGACCACCTAGAGGGGTGGGATAGGGAGGTTGGGAGGGAGTCACAAGAGGGAGGGGATATGGGGATATATGTATACATGTGGCTGATTCACTTTGTTGTTCAGCGGAGACTGGAACAACAATGTGGGGCAATTACACTCCAATAAAGATGTTTAAAAAAAAAAGATATGTCTCAGTCAAATTAAATTACAGAGAGTATTGACATTGATAGAATAAAAATTCCTAAGATAGAACTGGGTAGAATTCCTAAAGTAACACACAATTCTTACAAAATCTACCACTAGGAAACAGAGGTTTCATTTTATATCGCATTGTAACTGCACCAAGGAATCTTCTTTAGCAAAGTCCCAACATCCCTCTTCAATTTCAGTATGACATTTTATTTTGAAGTTAATAGATAATAATATGTACAACCATAGAATATCAGCTAAATCAAGACACTAAATATAGACAGGGTAATACTGTAGCTTCTGTTCTATTAGGACATAAGAACAGGACCCAAATCTGACCAGGTATAAGATCTTTAGACTCATTCAGTCCAGTACTGCATGGCAGAGCAAGCCTCTCAGAGACAGTGTTGTGCCAGAAAAACCTTCCTGACTTAGTTTTCCTCCCTCTCAGAATCAATTTGGTTAAGAGAGGAAACCAAAGCCATACAACATCATCATGTGAAAGCCATTGGAAAGAGAATGAAAAAAGAATATTTAGAATGTAGGAGAAGATTCCTGTGAGCTCCAGATAATTAATTATTATAGACTGCATAATTTGTTTCTTTTAGATTTTAACTTATTAAACATGAAAGGGCCTTTATATTGTGAAAAGCACCCAAGTGTTATGACTTTGTATGGGAATCATCATTAAATCAGCTACCCCTAACTGTTAGAAACACCCTATGTAAGAAATACAGACATGTATTAGAGATACATAGCCGGGCAAGTGGTGTTAATGGCAACAAACATGTTTTTCAATATGCTTTTCTGAGTTCTTAGAAATGCCTTTGACAAAAAGGTTAATGAAAATCTTCTAAAACACAACAAAATGTTGATTGTAATGATATTATTATTAGTTAAGTATATGTGTTTTTTATGCCTTTCTGAGTTTTTCAAGTTGATTACTTATAAGAGCTTTAACCAAAAATTAATGAATTATGAGAAGTTATAGATTACATATATATAAGAACAGAAACACCTTTTATTTCTCTGTGTGTATATATTTAATTCAAACTTTATAATTTAGATTCAGCATGAATCGCAATAAATGGATCTTCAGCAGAGTTACTAATAGAAAAGTTAGCATTGCCATCACCGGAAACATAGATTTTAATTCCTGTACAATAGTTACCAATTTTATCTCCAGAAATGACATCACAATATGTACCAGCAGGAAGACCAGTTTGCAAAGTTGAAGATAATGCCCTGTAAAATAAAATTTAAGATTTCACCACAATTAAAAGCAAGAATACAGACTATCTCTAAAACAAAGAGTTTAACTTTGTGCTGTAGAAATCTAAGCAGTCAAGGTCTCAATGAAAATAAAATCCAAATACAAAGGCCTCTCCAGTGGCTGTAAGCAGTTTTCTTAGGGCCAACAATATTCATATACAAGAGAAGACTTAGGCGTAACCTAGTCAAGAGTAAATATTATTAAAAAAATAATAATAAGGTTGAAGAGTATCAGTGAAGATTTGGTTGAATTGGCTCCTTTAGAGAAAATTGATTCCTGTGGTAAACACACCCATTTAAAATTTGTCTTCATCTGAACTTAAGAAAATACTGATTACTGTCAAGAATTTAAATATGATTATTTCTTCAAAAACCTCTTTTTTTTCAAGAGGGTCAAATAAATTTGGGCTGGAGATAAAAATAATCTCGCATTTCTATGAAGAAGTATATGGTTTTAAAATACAAATCTGTCCCAGAAATTTATTTTGATTCTCCCATCTACAAAAGACAGAAATTAAAGGACTGGCAATGGAGTCTTGGGGAAGAAAGAGATACACTTGATTTATTTTTTGTCAGTAAAATATAATTTGTGCTAGAGTGAGCTAAGCATGAGTGGAAGTTAGCCTTTGGCAAAGGCATTTCAACTGCTTGCAAAGAGGTCTTCTCAGCTATAGTTCTCTGTGTGAGGGAATCAGTATACTTGAGACAGAGAATATTAAGTGTCACAAATGAAAAGCCAGTAATGAGATGTTTCAGAACTAAAACTAAAAAATCTCCTGACGTCAATCAATGACCATAACATATATATTCTTCATATATATATATGCTTTAAAAAGTATTATTTGCCACAGAAAGACAGGACAGTGAAAAAAAGAAGACCAAAGAACTAGATACCAGGGTAGGTGAAAAAAAAGAGACAGAAAAAAAGATATTTCCATCCTGAGGCAGTATTTTTCCATTATTTATTTTAAAAGTCCTAGAAGACAGTCTTCTAGGGATTCCACAACCTTTATATTATGTGAATTTTATGTGAGATGTATATGTTAGCATATATATGTGCATATCTTCCCATGATATGCACAAGTATACAAAAAATAACTCTACTTAGAAGAGAAAGCCCTTATAAAGAGAGGAGATCAAAATAATAAGAGTCATCATCATTTTTCTGCTGATCACTAAGTTTTCTTAATCTGCTGACTAAAGGATTTTTCAGATATGAAAGAAGTAAATGAACAGGAAAAGAATAAATCAAGAACATGTTGGTACAAAATATTACTTCTAATTGATGTCTGCTTACCAGTCATCATTGTTAAAGACAATGAATCCTCTGTTTCCTCTTCCAAAAGCTACTTGGTTGCTACCATTATCCCACCAGTTTGTAAAAGGTTGGCCATCAACTACATTGCGGAACACAACCATGTTCCTAAACACAAAATAGCATAGGAAATGCTGATGAATATGTCAACAGTTTAAAACAAAATGTTAAGAAACTGTATTATTAGAGGATATCTCTAAATAAGTATTCCTACCTTATTTGACGCCATCGATGTTCACAGACCCAGTCATTGCCACAAGTAGTATCTGGATTAATAGTAACTTCTTTAATGACTCCATTATTATTTGGTGGCCCAATCCAATTATTAACATCCTCAATTAACAAAAAAATATTAATACATTTTAAAAGCTCACATTATTAACATTACATGTGCCCTTATTCAGTCCACCAAACCCAATCTGTCCCTTATGTGTCTCTGTAGTGTCTTCATTGAGAATTCAACTTGTTCCATATTTTTACTGAATTTATCTTCCCCCTAACTTCCCATTCTCTAGTGCCATATTTCAAACAAGGCTATGATTCTCTTACCCTCTCATTTTCTTTGCAAGGAATTGCAATGACTTCTTAATATCACTCTAGGTAGTGCAATGTCACTGAAATGGCAAGGCCTTTAGTGTCAGAAACAGCAGGACTAAAAGATAGGCTCTATTAGTACTAGCTACAAAAAACTTAGTTAATATACAAAACTTCGGTGCCTGATTTTCCTCTTCAGTAAAGTGAAGATATTACTTAGTGACTATAAAAATTAAATGAGGTATGTAAAAATGCTTTCCACATGATAATTGATAAATAAATATTAGTTTCTTTCATTCTTCTTAGTTAAATAAATGTACTAATCAAAGCATCACAATATCCCTTAATAAATTGACCAAATTTTTAATATTGTGGTTTCTGATTGGTACTTTCAAAGATAATCATAGGATAAAACAGATTATGTCTAGGAAGTTTATCAAGGTCTGTCTTAAATCCTGTTGTATGATGAATAGTGGACAAAACTAAGAGTTGTTAGCATGCACAAGTCCTGGAGAAATCTTGGAAATGTTATGGGAAAAGGGGAAATGGACATACGCCATGACTCCAGCCATCAGAAATAAGACCAGTTAGTGGGAATTACAAGAAATTGACTCAATATAAAGGGACATCTTCTAAATATTAAGCCTATCTAACAATAGAATGAGTTGCTGTACAAAGTAGTGGACTTCTCAATTTGAAAATAATCTACTACAAACTAGATAAATATCTATCTGGTTTGCACTGAAGAGAATTTTCTACTTCAGGTATGAAGTTACTATATGATGTTGCATTTGAAATCTTCAGTTTGAAAACTGTCCACTAACTTTCTAAATATATTCTTTAATAATCTTATTTCTCAGTCTTTTTAAAATTATTACTCATATTATTGTCTTTACCATACCACCCAAATATTTTTCATTTTTAACATTCCCAGCAGAGTCAGCAAATGTCTCTTCTTTAACACATATACTTTCCTTCCTGTTATACCATACTTTCCCTATTGAACCTAGGTCTAATTGGATCATCTCTTTGTTTTCCAAAAAACTTCTTTAAAAGTATTTAACAAATATTTATATTGCTCGTACTGTAGTGCATGTACTGTTTTAATTTTTTTGAAGTGTTAATTTGTAATCATATCAACTCTATGAAGTAGGTACTTATGAGAAGTACATATTTTACTCACTGTATCCTATTTTTAAGTGTGTTTTGTTTTCTTTGGTGAGGGGCTACCTTTGTCATATTTTGAAATAGCTTACATACTCTTTGTCCATAGAGATCATTATTTTTTTTAATATTCACTGCATTTTTAAAAGAGTTCTGCATCAGGTCTACACTTAATAAATATTTGATACAAAAAATACCGAATGTAATAGCATCATGTGAAATTAAAACAAAATTAACCTCTTTTTCTTGAGGAAAAGACATTTTGGAAAATACCAAAACTTACTTTTCCGTTTTCAAAATGTCTTGGCCAACGGTAGCTTGACATTACTCGTGTAAATCCATAGGGATGAGCGAGCATAAATCCAACTCCCATTTTGTACAGTCTATAATATTATAGAAGAAAATTTTTTTTTAATATCATTAAAATGTAGGTTTAAAAATAGGGAACTTGGGCTTCCCTGGTGGCGCAGTGTTTGAGAGTCCGCCTGCCGATGCAGGGGACACAGGTTCGTGCCCCGGTCCGGGAAGATCCCACATGCAGCAGAGCGGCTGGGCCCGTGAGCCATGTCCGCTGAGCCTGCGCGTCCGGAGCCTGTGCTCCGCAACAGGAGAAGCCACAACAGTGAGAGGCCCGCGTACCACAAAAACAAAACAACAACAACAAAAAATGGGGAACTTTGTTTCTTACCTAGGGTCCCAGAATGTAAGAATAGATGCTCCCCCAGCTCCACTCCCTCGCTGATTGTCATGGTTATCAACAAAGACAAGTGCTCTGTCAGAAGGCATGAAACCCCAGCCTTCTCCCCAGTTCCTATTTAAAAAGAAAAAAAAATCTTAAAAGCACCTATATGTATTCTTTTACAATAGCTTTAGAGTAACCTACATGTGTATTTCATTCAGAATATAACCCTCTAATGAAATTCTCTCTCTAATTAAATGAGTATTCTGTAGGGCTTTCAAAATAGAAACTATATAGATATATTATCTACAAATTCATTTCATGCATGTGTATATGTAGGAATTACTTGACTTACATTCATGTTACAGGTATAAGATTTTTGTTATAAAAGTTATTTTAGAAGTTTCACTAAATTATAATTTAGATGGACTGTAGAAGGTTCAACATTCTTATCATTTTATACACAATGGCAAACTGTTTTTAAATAAGGCTTCAATATTATATTGTTATAATATAAATATTTTAATATTTGAAATTAATTAATTGATTAATAATTCTACAGGACGACCACATTGTAAGGACTTCATAAAGTACAGAATCATTTTAACAATAACCTGGCCTGCACAAATTATGTGCAAACATTAGTCAAATCTAATAGAGACGTATAATACCAGGATTAAAATTTCTATGTGATGTTTTGGATCTCTAAAATTACTTCCTCATGATTGACGTTCTAAATAATGATGATCAATTGGTGTTTGGGGAACTCTGACACTTGCTATTAGTAAATGAATCCTTGGATGTTGTCTAAATAAAAAGGCTTAAAGAGGAAAATTCATGTTGGGTAATATCACAAATAAATCTGTGAAATACTTCAAAGGATCAATTGTATTTCACTTACTTTAAGTAAGACATCTTCTCTCCATTCCACTTGCGCAGAACTGTGCCTAGTTTTGCACCATATTTAAATTCTGTCACACGGCCATTTCCAAAGTACTCACTGCTTTTAATTGGCTCACCACCCAGATCAATTACCTAGTAGAAATCAAGAAGAAAATATCATTTTAAATAAGAGTTGAAAAGAATTTTAATTAACGAGTTACTATTATATAGAAAATAACTTTATGCTATTTATGTTATGTGAAATGACCCAAATCCTTTTGCTTATGTTAAGATTCTTATTTTCCTTTGTTAAAATCTATGCTACAATATTAAAAGTAACATGACAAAATAACCTGTTGTCCTGTGAGAATGCTGACCTAATTTACTCTTGCACATAAATGATAAGAATAGCTCACACTTATAGAGCACTTAATATCCAGCTGGTAATATTTCTAAGTGCTTGCTAAATATTACCTCTTTAGTTCTCCAAAGAAAACAAAGACATAACCATTATCATTATTCCTTTCGATAAACTTTGAAAAAATTGTTGCTCAGAGAGGTTAATCAATTTGCCTAAACAGACACAGCTAACAGCACTACAGCCAAGAATTTAAGTCACATAGCCTGGCTCAAGATAGCAACTATATTCTAATCTGTGTTCTATAATGGTCTCTGAGGAGATTATACATGACACAGAGACTTTTGGCAGCCTAAAAAATTCTCGGCACTTGCATAAAAAAGCTCCTGTGATAGAGTCAGACGTGCTGTCTCTGAATCAAAGGAGTTTAAGGAACATTCCTCCGTATACATGAGTCAGCCATTAACCTACAGAAATTGCACTTTTAATGAAATCTGCCATTTATTTTCTGATGAATCTTTGTTTTATCTGCACATATGTGTATTGATGTACCTCCTGGTAAATGAAAGGTTTACTTCCTGCAGGGAACCATCTTTTGTTTAGATTATGCAGTTTATCCAAAATTGCCTTCATGTCTCCAGGCCACATGTGCTTAGCGGCATCAATTCTGAACCCTGCTACACCAATGTCAATGAGACGGTTCAGATATTCAGCAATTGTGGAGCGCACATAATCTTTCTCCAGTGCAAGATCAAGAAGACCAACCAGACGACAATCTCGGACCTATTGAGGTAAAAAATGTTGTGATTGGTACATAAAGCATCACCTTTGCCTGAGAATCCATTTGATTATTCATTCATTTATTCATTAATGGATATTTCTATAGTGTCTTCTTTGCATTGGTCTCTGGGGATACTGACGTTCTAGTATGGACATACCTTTGAAACATTTTCTAGTATAAAAATGGAGAAGGTAGGAAATACAGTGGATGAGCTTTTTCATTGTGAAAACTTTAATTGGGAAAAATGTTTTAAATATCGATTTGAGATTCTTTGTTTGAACAGTCAGGCTTAGAATCCTGTTCTAAGGAATCTCAACTAATATTTAAAATGAGATCAATAAGCTACATGTGGATAATAAAAGACATAGACAGCTCTTTTTGCTAATTACCTGAGAAGCATCATTATAGCTCTCAATTTCTCCACTTCTAGTTTTACATTTACCATCATTAAAATCCCAACCAGAGTACGGGACTGCTGGAAAATCCTCAGTTCCAGGGTTGAAGTAACTCCCACAAGTACTGCTCGTTCCTGCAGCCACACCATTTCCACACATATGATTAATTATAGCATCCACATAAATACGGACCTGAAAGGCCAAATATCTATTTCAATGAGACTTAGAGAGAGGTAGAAATTTATAATGGTATTAATTTGAGTTTACAGCACATTAATATCACTCCAAAATATCTCTTTGTTATTTTATAACTTACCTTCCTAGAAGAGCAACAGTCAAATATGAAAGGAAATAATTGGGAACTAAAGCCCTACATGCATTCTAGCCACTTGGTCGAATATTTACATATATGATAAATTAAGATAACCCAAAACTACCATAACTGTGAAAAAATGCAAAGACCCTTTTTTTTTGGCGGGGAGGGGTAGGAGAAAAGAATCAGATGAGGCAGGAGAGATGACTGGTTTTTGTAATTTCCATGGGTCATCCTAAGAAATAAAAAGCCAGTCTCTACTATCTATTTAGGATCAGTAAGTATTGTCTCTTGTTATGCTCCTCATCAAAGAGAAAATAATTATTTACCATCAAAGAACCTATAGGAAGAAAAACCCGGGACTTACGGGTGGAGACACAAGTCACATAAAAGTAACAGCCAATACTGTAACTGGAATTTCCGATTCCTAACTGGAAAAGTGTTCCTCAGAAACGTATGCAGCCAGGAGGGTTAAAAGGTGATATTTTGCTGTATGAGTAAGTTCGTGGCCTTAAACTTTTTCTTACATCTTCTTTAGTGCATAAATAAATATTTACAAAAGCTGAACATAAGGCAACAATCACATTTTAATTTATGGCTAAAGCATGAAGTAAAATTTTAAAATATATGAAAATCGTTCTGCTTGAAAGGAACAGGAGGCAAGAGAGAGAAATCCTTTTTCTATATAATACTTTTAAAGGGAACTTTAATTCACTTACACCAACGTTGTTACATCTAGTCACCATGTCTTTGAATTCATTCTCATTTCCTGATCTTGTACATAACTTGTAGCTAACTGGTTGGTACCTTTCCCACCAAGGTCTTGAAGGATTATTAATTACCGCATTTTCATTGGGTGAGGAAACCTACAAATAAAACAACAGTAGTAAGTATCAAATTACAGATTACTTTGTGTCACTGAATGTTCTAGAAATGACTCAAGAGTCTAAAATTGTTTCTGAATCTTTGTATTTGCAGCCACATTCCTTAACAACCATTAGAAAATATTAACTTCACATTGGAAATGTCCTGCTGAAAAAAATATTGTATTAGAAATAAAACATGAAGTTGCCAACAATTTCAAATTTTTTTCTTCCTCAGAAAACTGTTTTACTTAGAGTACTTATTTGTGAAGTAAAATGTTGTCCCAGCTTCACAGACACAGAGCATAATACCATTTACTCTAAGCACAGTGAAGTCTGCAATTTATACTGTGAACAATACCCACCTGAACCCCTCCAAATCCTTTGGGAGCTAAGTATCGCTCACATTCAAGAGCAATATCAACCCAGCGCCACTCAAACAGATGGACAATAGATGTCCGTCCAGATTCGGTATTTGGGGCATACTGAGCCCAGCAGAATCCAATGGCTGAAAGCAATAGAAAGAGCTTCATTTTGCTTTCAAGCTGTCAGTGTTCTTTCCAGCAACTATTTATATTCCTGTAAGAAGCATATTTTACAATGTAAATGTTAACATGAATAAACAGAGCACAAACCATTTATTCATAATCTGAAAAGAACTATCGATAATAATGTTAAACAGGTGAAGAACAGCCATAAAATCTCCCAGGAATAACACCTAAATGACCTTTTAGAACAATGTTTTCCTTTTTGAGGGAATATTAACCATTTTTAAACATCTGGCATTTTATATATCTCATTTATTGTGTTGTTCATCGTTGTTTGTTTCATCTTTAGTTCTTCTAGGTCCTTGTTAAATGTTTTTTGCATTTTGTCTATTCTATTTCCAAGATTTTGGATCATCTTTACTATCATTATTCTGAATTCTTTTTCAGGTAGACTGCCTATTTCCTCTTAATTTGTTAGGTCTGGTGGGATTTTATCTTGCTCATTCATCTGTTGTGTGTTTTTCTGACTTCTCATTTTCCTTATCTTACTGTGTTTGGGGTCTCCTTTTTGGAGGCTGCACGTTCGTAGTTCCTGTTGTTTTTGGTGCCTGTCCCCAGTGGCTAAGGTTGGTTCAGTGGGTTGTGTAGGCTTCCTGGTGGAGGGGACTAGTGCCTGTGTTGTGGTGGATGAGGCTGGATCTTGTCTTTCTGGTGGGCAGGTCCACGTCTGGTGGTGTGTTTTGGGGTGTCTGTGGACTTATTATGATTTTAGGCAGCCTCTCTGCTAATGGGTGGGGTTGTGTTCCTGTCTTGCTAGTTGTTTGGCATAGGATGTCCAGCACTGTAGCTTGCTGGTCGTTGAGTGAAGCTGGGTGCTGGTGTTGAGATGGAGATCTCTGGGAGATTTTCGCCTTTTGATATTATGTGGAGCTGGGAGGTCTCTTGTTGACCAGTGTCCTGAAGTTGGCTCTCCCATCTCAGAGGCATAACACTGACTCCTGGCTGCAGCACAAAGAGCCTTTCATCCACACGGCTCAGAATAAAAGGGAGAAAAAGTAGAAAGAAAGAATTAGTAGAAGGAAAGAAAGAAGAAAGAAAGAAAGAAAGAAAAGAAAATAAAGAAAGGAGGGAGGGAGGGGAGGAGGGAGGAAAGAAGGAAGGAAGGAGGGAAGTAAGGAAAAAATGAAAGAAAGAAGATAAGGTAAAATAAAATAAAGTAAGATAAAATATAATAAAGTTATTAAAATAAAAAAAAATAATTAAGAGAGAAAAAAAAGGACGGATAGAACCCTAGGACAAATGGTGGAAGCAAAGCTATACAGACAAAATCTCACACAGAAGCATACAGATACACACTCACAAAAAGAGGAAAAGGGGAAAAAATCATAAATCTTGCTCTCAAAGTCCACCTCCTCAATTTGGGATGACTCGTTGTCTATTCATGTATTCCACAGATGCAGGGTACATCAAGTTGATTGTGGAGCTTTAATCCGCTCTTCTGAGGCTGCTGGGAGAGATTTCCCTTTCTCTTCTTTGTTCTCACAGCTCCCAGGGGCTCAGCTTTGGATTTGGCCCCGCCTCTGCGTGTAGGTCGCCGGAGGGCGTCTGTTCTTCGCTCAGACACGACGGGGTTAAAGGAGCCGCTGATTCGGGGGCTCTGGCTCACTCAGGCCGGGGGGAGGGAGGGGCACGGAGTGCAGGGCGAGCCTGCGGCGCAGAGGCCGGCGTGACATTGCACCAGCCTGAAGCGCGCCGCGTGTTCTCCCGGGGGAGTTGTCCCTGGACCCCGGGACCCTGGCAGTGGCAGGCTGCACAGGCTCCCCGGAATGGGGGTGTGGATAGTGACCTGTGCTCGCACACAGGCTTCTTGGTGGCGGCAGCAGCAACCTTAGCGTCTCATGCCTGTCTCTGGGGTCCGCGCTTTTAGCCGCAGCTCGCGCCCGTCTCTGGAGCTCCTTTAAGCAGCGTTCTTAATTCCCTCTCCTCGCGCACCAGGAAACAAAGAGGGAAGAAAAAGTATCTTGCCTCTTCGGCAGGTCCAGACTTTTACCCGGACTCCCTCCCGGCCAGCCGTGGCCCACTAACTCCCTGCAGGCTGTGTTCACGCCGCCAACACCAGTCCTCTCCCTGCGCTCCGAACGAAGCCCGAGCCTCAGCTCCCAGCCCCGCCCGCCCCAGCGGGGGAGCAGACAAGCCTCTCGGGCTGGTGAGTGCCGGTCGGCACCGATCCTCTGTGCGGGAATCTCTCCGCTTTGCCCCCCGCACCCCTGTTGCTGCGCTCTCCTCCGCGGCTCCGAAGCTTTCCCCCTCCGCCAGCCGCCGTCTCCGCCCGCGAAGGGGCTTCCTAGTGTGTGGAAACCTTTCCTCCTTCACAGCTCCCTCCCACTGGTGCAGGTCCCGTCCCTATCCTTTTGTCTCTGTTTATTCTTTTTTCTTTTGCCCTACCCAGGTACGTGGGGGGGGGGGGGGGGCGTTTCCTGCCTTTTGGGAGGTCTGAGGTCTTCTGCCAGCGTTCAGTAGGTGTTCTGTAGGAGTTGTTCCACGTGTAGATGTATTTCTAGTGTATCTGTGAGGAGGAAGGTGATCTCCGCGTCTTACTCCTATATATCTTCCCGGAAGCTCCTATATATCTATATGTATATAAAACGTCTGCAATCATGTATTATTTAACTAGGATTCGATCATATTTCTTAAGTCCTTCACTAAACGAAGGAGATTAACAATTAGGGCCAACTGAATTCACAGTGAAAATTTTGCCTGAACTATCTATTGCAAACATTTGTAATGTTTCAATTTCAAGAAGAAACAGAATATTCAATTCAGTTCTGGTTTCACCTTCAAAGAAAATTTGTAGTTATTTCAATTTCTGGATTAAGATTTAAGAAACTATTTGGAAGATGGATGCCCATGCATTGAGGCAACAGACCTTTCCCCTCCCCCCTCCTCCCTCCATCGAATCCTGTGCTTAATGCATTGGCTATAGCAGTCGAGTGTGGCTTTTTTTTCTCTCTCTCTCTTATTTCTTATAACCAAATATCTCTTCTACCTGATCAAACACTACATTAATAAATTTGCATCCATTTTCCTTCTTAATGTACACGAAATCCTGTACATTAATATAGAGAATATAGTACAGGCGGGAAGAAGTCCATTCATTCAACAAGCATTAACTGAGTGCCTGCTTTTTGCTAAGCACATGGATGATACTCAGGATACAATGATGTAGAAGATGGACAAGATTTTATTCTTGAGCAGCTTACATTCTAGTGGAAAAACAGAAAATACATGAGTTAATAATAATAAAACTTCAAGATGGCAATAAGAACTAATATGAAATAACAGTGTAATGAAATAGAAAATGACTTCACCATCAGGGTATTTTAGACTGAATAATCTGGGAAGGTATCTTCAAGAAAGTGATTTTCAACTAGAATTTGGAGGTCTAGAAGGAGCTAGTTATTTGAAGATCAGAGAAAGAGAAATCTAGATAGAACAAAGTGCAATAGTAAAAGCCCAAGGTAGGAAAAAGCTTAGAATACTCAAGTCTCTCTCTCTCTCTCTCTCTCTCTCTCTCTCTCTCTCTCTCTCTCACACACACACACACACACACACACACACGCAGTCAGCACAGCTAAACAGTGTGTGATAAAAGGGAGAGTAAAGTAAAACTGTATTCCTGTAAGAAGCATATTTTACAAAGTAAATGTTAACATGAATACATACTTAGAGCACAAACTGTTTATTTGTAATCTGAAAAGAACTATCAGTAAAAATGTTAAACAGGTGAAGAACATCCATAAAATTTCCCAGCAATACCATCTAAGTGACCTTTTATAACAATGTTTTCCTTATTGAGGGAATATTAACCTTTTTAAACATCTGGCACTATATATATCTACAAAGTCTGTAATCATGTGTTATTTAACTAGGATTAGATCTTTTTTTTAAGTCCTTCACTAATAGAAGGAAAATAACAATTAGGGCCAACTGATTTCACAGTCAAAATATTGTCTTAACTATCTAGTGCAAGCATTTGTAATGTTTCGATTTCAAACAGAAACGGAATATTCAATTCAGTTCTGGTTTCAGTCCCAACCAAAGTTTTTAGTTATTTAAGTTTCTGCCTTAAGAAATTTCAATATGAGGACTTCCCTGCTGGCACAGTGGTTAAGAATCCGCCTGCCAATGCAGAGGACACGGGTTCGAGCTCTGGTCTGGGAAGATCCCACATGCCGCGGAGCAACTAAGCCCATGAGCCACAACTACTGAGACTGTGCTCTACAGCCCGTGAGCTACAACTACTGAGTCCATGTGCCACAACTGCTGAAGCCCGTGCGCCTAGACCCCGTGCTCTGCAAGCAGAGAAGCCAGTGCAATGAGAAGCCCATGCACATCAAGGAAGAGTAGCCCCTGCTCGCAACAACTAGAGAAAGCTCACGCACAGCAACAAAGACCCAATGCAGCCAAACACGAATAAATAAATAGATAGATAGATAGATAGATAAAGAGTAGCTCCCGTTCGCCGTAACTAGAGAAAGCCCAGGTGCAGCTACGAAGACTCAATGCAGCCAAAAAAGAATAAATAAGTAAACAAACAAATAAATAAATAAAATTTTAAAATGAAAAAATAATAAAAGAAATTTCAGTATGACATTTTATTCTGAGGTGGATAGATATTAATAAAACGTACAACCATAAAATATTAGCTACATCAAGACATTAAGTTTAGAGAAGGTAATTCTGTGGCTTCTCTTCCATTAGGACATAATCACAGGACCCAAATCTGACCAGACATAAGATCTTTAGACTAATTCAGTCCACCACTGCACCACAGAACACCTGAGCAAACCCGTAGGTGACATCTTTCCTGATGTCCTGGATGTTTTGGAAACTGTGGGTTTTACCATCAAAAGCAGTGTCACTGTGAAAGACTTTGAGTTCAGATATGATACGGTAAGGTCTTAAGTGCTAATGATCACAGTACTGAGATCAGGCATATTTCAAAATATAAGCACTGATGCATTTAAGTTGTATTGCTAATCTTGTAAATACATTAGGTTAACTAAGCGAAGCAACAAGTCTATTCTCAGTAGAATGATTTATAGATAGGTTGGGCAGGAGGTTTGCAGCAGGGTTAGGTGCCAAAGTGAGTCCAGAGTGACAATTCCAGATAATCAAAAAAGGAAACAAAGAATACATCCGATGATTGAAATAATTCTAACAGCGCTCTAATTTCTAACAGTGAATGATGGAACCATTGAGAATTCTAAAGTGTTTCTGCTTTTCTGCCTGGCTACAGGGTATGCTCCATTCTATTTAAGTGTTGAGGTTCTGTGATCTTAATTTACAGTGATATATTTGTTTGTTGTTTTTCTAAGGATAAGAGGAGATAATGGAGTGGTATCGTAGAATGCAGACTGTAAATTTAATGTCCATAAAAATCCATGAGCGCAGTGTATCCAGTCAGAAATGTTTAGTGGAGGGATTCTCAACATGATCAGAAGCTGTAATAATGATACAATTCAACCAATAAAAAAGGACTGAGAGAGACAAGACCTCTCTCTTTCTCAAGAAATCAGGAAACCTTGAAGAAATAACTCATAAAGAAATAAAGGCAAAACCTGATCAAACGGTTAAGGGAAAGGAGGGAGGAGTCTGAGTCCTCTAATGCCTCTGTCTCTCAGATGGATTGTGGTCAAATTCCCACAGACTGATTGCTAAAGTCTGGAGAAGGAACAAACGCATGTATACTGAAATTCTTTGTGATACATTTGAATTAAAAGGCAACACTGATATGAGACTTATGCAACATAGTGTTGCAGGAAAGAGATTCTTCCCAAACAGAAAAAGACTGGCACTAAAGAGCTCTAATAGCGGCTTTGGCGTGGAAGTGTGGCCTCAACAGCATGGTCTCTGCACAAGGAGAAATTGCATCAGCAGGGAAAGGGCTGGTGGTCTATATTAGTCAAAAGACAGTTTCACATGGTAGCTTAGCAGGCATCAAGGAAGCCACAATATAAAGGAGGAAGATGGCTGGTGCCACACGGTTCAGGAGAATACAATCACGTCTGAAATATGGCATCACATCTTCCAGATAGAGAATCTGGAAGACTTTGAGGGCAAGCTGTCAGTGCCACAGGAAATGAGTGGAGTCAGAGTTTGAGACATACAATGAAACATGTGAATCTTCAGACACATCTTCACTGAGACCAGAGAGTTGATATGAAACCTAACTGAGGAAACAAAGTTATTGGCTAAAGAACCCCTTTTATTTAGCAAATCTGCACTTTCAGGAGAAATAACAAATGAATTAAGTGTGAGTCCAGGATATAGTGAAACATTAAGATGACATGGAGTACATGACCCTTGAAATGAGGGGTCATGTGTGTGCTAGCAAAGTGATATGACAAGTGAGTCCAGAAAAAGAAAATTTTGGAGAGATACCACAGAGCAAAAAGAAGCATAGGTTTTAGTATGAATGCTTTGGATTTCAAGTGGCAAAAACAATCAAGAACAATTTGTTAGCTTTGTCACTGGGAAGTTAAGGGATACAGATGGCTTCGGACTGGAATTAAAAGCTCAAAGAAACCTCAAGACATTTTCTGTCTCCATCTCTTGGCTCTGCTTTCCAGTGTCTTGGCTTCATTCTCAGGCAGGATTTTCCCACACCGTGGCAAAACTGGTCAAACGCAGTGTCAAGCTTACTTCCAAGTAGACTGGCAAACTCAGAGAAAAAAGTAAGCACCTCTTTCCCAACAGTGTAAGCCAAAGACTCAAGACTGACTCTTAATTGGTCTGGCTCGGCATATAAACCCACCCCTGAACCAAACACTGAAACAAGGGAATGGAATGTCCTGATTGTTCCAGCATAGATCACATGCCTACCCCTGCAGGTGAGAAATAAGGCTAACTGTGCTTTAACAGAATGGGTGAAACATGGTCTCTGTGTGGCTTCTTACCAGGAAACTTCTGTACTATTACCACTAAAGGAGGTGGGGATGCTTGACAGGGATGAACAATAAATACTCATCACACGTACATGTTCGAATCTTCTGGCTCATGTGGATAATACCCTGGAAGGAATTATCACTAAAAGTTATTGCTAACTATAATAATTAACTATAAAAGGAAACTACATAATCTTAGAATTATGGTAGTGGAAAGTGTGCATGTACTTGTAAGTATGTTGTCTAATAAGTACATTGTGGATTTAGTATACCCTATTTGTCTTGAAGTGTCCATGATAAATGTTGAGTTTGGTTTTTGTCTGTACTTGCCTTTGATAATTTTGGTCTGGATTATTATTCCAAATTCTGTAGTTTGTCAATGCTAAAGAAATATACATGCAAGTCTTTTGCCATATGGCTTTGCAATTCTTCCTATTAAAGTATACAGAGTATATCTACTTACTCAAATGGCATTACTTCTTACTCAAAGCCACTAATAGAGCTCTTAGGCTTGTCCATGTGTCTTGCTTTAATCAATGGAATATTTTCACACTGAGGCAAGCAAAGGCTTTAAATGTTCTTTCATGACAAGACTTGGTCCCTGTATTTCTGTTTGCATCATGAAAAGAACATACCTTGAGCAGCCACTGACTGAATAAAATGGATCAGACATGACTTTAACTCACAGCCTGAAGTCAAGCCCAGGTAAACGACATCATGAAGCCGAGCTGTCTCAAACAACCTGCAGACCTCGGAGCAGGAAAATTCAGCATTTGTTGTTTTAAGCTCCCAAGATTTTGAGTTTCTTGATTATGTAGCATTATTGCAGCTAAAAACTATTCAGCTTTTCACACTCCCTGTGAGTTACATTCCACTTATTTTCAACATAATATATTGTATAAAAATGCTGCTGTTAAAAATAGTAAGAACATTTTGACATATTACAGATTATTTCATAATATTCTTTTGAACACTGTAACTTTTAAAGGTCTCAAAAACATTTTCCACAGAAGGTATTGAATTTAAAAATCAAAAATATAGCATTTACAAAATTTCTTCCTGTACTTAAGTTTAAAAGCAACATATCATGCCCCTATAGATGCTTTCAAGTGTTCCTGGACAAGGAGGGAGGAGGTGAGGGCGGGCAATCCAGCTCCCAAATATCCCACCACAATTCCAAAGAGAGGAGCCTCATTATTAGAGTTTTATACATTGATTTTCCACAGGAGGTTTTGATTTTAAAAGGGGCAGGGGGAGGGGATTGTCCTGATAAGTTAAAAAACACATTTGTAACCTATGTGACTACACAGTCATCCTACCTAGAAAATTACAAATTTTCTCCTTACTCCTAAAAGTAATTTGTTTCTGTGTACCCAAATGACATCCACATATAAATAGCTAAAAAATAATCAATAATTATGCTAAATGATGCATCATAGAGGAAATATCCCTTTCCTCCACAACATAAATAATCACATTATAAAAAGTAAGTGTTCTTCTTATCACTCCTTTAGCCATGCCTTTACCAGAATATGTCCCATGTTAAACGTCGCCAATTGAAAAGATCTTAGCTCCTTGTTAAGTGTACCCTTGAGAGAGAAAATGAAACATTCTCTCATTTGCACTCATGAGTACATTTGTGGAATATGTATGTTACTGCTAAATAGAAAACAAACATACTTCCACACAGCTTTTCAGCTGATGTGTAAGTAGATTATGGCAGATTCTGACACTCGGAGCATTCTTTACCCTCTAGTGGGAAGTGACGTGGTAGTCAGTGACTGACATTTGGCAGTTGGAAGACTGCTCAGAGTCTACCTACATATCCTCCCTGTTAGATATTCCTACCACTGCAGTCACACCTCTGAGTTAAGACATTATCTCCAGGAGATTTTTTTAAAATAATCATTAAAATTTAATTCAGTTAATATAAACTATCAATATATTAAGCCATTAACACCTACTAAGATTTTGAGGCAGTAAGAAGGGATAAATTTTATTTTCTTTGAGGACTCATTTCCTCTTTTCTTTTGATAGCTTACTAAGAAGGTTGACTCCACAGGTCTGAGTGAGCTCAATGGAAGAACAGGGAATACCAGAGGCTAGACTCAGAAGCCATATTTTCTAACAAAGCCACTTATTGGCTGCTCCCTCCCATATTTATATTGCATTGGGGAAGTGGGGGTCTCTGTCCGCTGAGCACTTTCTGTGGTCACCCAGTCCAGATGTGCCAGCCAAAGCATCACTCTTTGTGGATTAATGAAACTGTGAAGCATTATATGTGTTGTGTTTGTAACATTCCCCAGTAAACCCTCTTTCACGTTTACTGTAATGAAGTTAGTATGTCCTTCGAGAGACAAACATGTTACTAGTTGAGATGAGTTAACAAAAAGAAAAAAAGTTTATTTATTTATTTGCGGTACGCGGGCCTTTCACTGTTGTGGCCTCTCCTGTTGCAGAGCACAGGCTCCGGACGCGCAGGCTCAGAGGCCATGGTTCACGAGCCTAGCCGCTCCGCGGCATGTGGGATCTTCCCGGACTGGGGCACGAACCCGTGTCCCCTGCCTCGGCAGGTGGACTCTCAACCACTGCGCCACCAGGGAAGCCCCAACAAAAAGAAAAAAAAGTTTTAATGGAAGAACTTGTGAGAGTAAAATTGTAAAATTGTGGGATGCTATTCTTGTGAGTTTTCCATGACCAAATGTTGCATAAGGGTAGGAAGGCTCCAAAAGGGGGAGAAAAATCAAAGACAATCATGGGGCATGGATAGGAATTCCAGAGCAAATGAACTGTTAGAGAGAGCTCTGAATATTTATTACTGAGTCACTAGCAAGGAACAGTGAAAATACATAGAAACTATAATTGAGGTTCTTTATTTTTTCATATTTTTTTTTCTTCTTTAAAACTACTGACTTTAACACAACACACTTATTGTACTTTCAAAACACCAAAACGTATGAAGGAGATTATTTTTCTCTATTCATCTTCTTTTTCTATTTTGAGGAATAGCTACATGTACCGAACACTCTGGCGTCTCTCTGCCACTTCACTCGCTAGAGGAAGTGGGTAAAGTCTTTTTGATGAGTTTGGAAGGAAATACTGCACACATGTAGCCCGGCTCCTTCTCTTTCTCTTGTCGGTTGATAAAGGTATTCTGCTTTTTTCTTCTAGAGAGGCTCTGCTCCGTCCAGGGGAGCCCTGCTCCAGTTCAGGCTCTTGAGTGTAAACGCTGATCTAATTCTTAGGTTCACTATTAAGAATGACGCTCGTCTGCTGATAAAAACTAGTCTCTTACATTATTAGCTTTTAAATAAAGGTAATCCTTTTGATTTGTATCTTCCTTACATTTTTGTTTGCTTTTTCAGTAAGTTTCACTCCAGGACCTGGGAAGATGGACTCTTATGTAGTGACACCTCTAAGCCTGCACACTGGAAATGTTTCCATATAGTACCTCTAAAATTAAACCTCTATAACATGAAACTGTATTTACACAAAATATTTTCTTTTACTCAGAAAAATTTCTGTGTAGATATAAGTCCTTTTTATTTTTCTTCCCTTTGTTGTTTTTTTTAACAACAACAAAAAATGGATACCAATTTCTTCTTTAATTTGGTATCATTAGACTATAAAGCAGAAAATCCTTTATACCAAATAATGCCTTTCCTTCTCAAATGAAAAAAAAATTAAGTTTATTCTCATTGGAGGAGGGTTTTGCTGGATGTAAGTCTCTATTCTAATTTTTTTAATGTATTAATACTCATTTTGGTACAGGAAAATATTTCATAGCTAAACTTTCATCTTCTACAAAGCCAGCAATATTACTAAAACCATCCATTTCTGGCAGATTGAGGGGCTTTATAAAATGTTATAGTATGCTTGAGGTGTCACTGGACTGACAGTTAAATCAAGGGATAGTTCTGTTATTTCCATCCCCAGTGATATAAAAATAGTAAGCAGGAAGTAGGTTGTCATTCAAAATCAGTGATTTCAACACATGACAATAGTAGCCTGGAGTGAGGATTGACAGACGTAGGTTTACACAAATCTGAAAGGATTCAAAGATTGGCAGACCTATGTGCAAGTGGACTACAAGTGTTGAATTCAGTTTCATTTAAACTACACAGCTCGGGGCTAGTAGGAGGAGTGAAGCAGACCACAAAATTAATGTAACCTAAAACTTAATAAACTAACTCTGTATTACTATCAGTTTAAGGAATGATAGTTCCTAGAATTTCCCCACGGAAACATTTAAAGGTCTTGCATAGAAAGTGATCTTCTACATAGTCAGAAATGCCATTGCTGGTATTGATGTACCAAATCTATTAGGAAAGCCTTGACAGGAAATGTGTTTTTCTGATATTAGTCTCTTTCTACCTATCCAACCTATTTTCCCCTCGTATCCCATAAATCTCCCTCTCCAGCCTCACTAATCAACTAATCTATTTAGTACCACCACACAGTCTCTTTCATTCTTCTGTGCCTCTGTCACTACCTTTCTTCTTGGAATACTCCTCCCTCTTTTCTCCTCCTTACAAATCCTCATCTATATATCAAGCCCTTCCTTTTCCACAAAGCTTTCTCAACCATTTCAGAACAGGCATCATTTTCCTCCTTTGAAGTCAAACAACCTACTACCTATACTTCATTATGCACAGTTACAATATTTTCCTCTATTTTTATTAATGTATCACATAGTTTTCTTTTGCTCTCACAACTAGACTCCTACTTAAACATGGGTTACATGTTTCAAAGTACCTAAAAGAGTCTTATGCACTTAATAAACATATGTTGGATTGATTGATATGTGCTTTCATTGTAAGCTACAGAATTTACTTAATCTTTACTTGCGGCCCTATAGCACATGGAAGATAATATACAAAGCTAAGCTGAAGTTTCTGATAGAGGCATTCCTACAGATGCTATGACCTAGAACTGAATCAGAAGTACTAAACTCAAGACAGAGAGGTTTTCTGTCAACTGACTTTTACAGGTAAGCACACACAGACTGACCCTGGCAAGAGTTCAAGTTAGAGTTGAATGTTACTTTCTGCTCCAGTTCCAATGTTCTGTGATTTTCTTTCTTCCTTGAGTTAGATTTTAGGAGAGTATTAGGCTGACAGACCTCAGCACTAAGAATAAGAAACAGGGCCTCCCTGGTGGTGCAGTGGTTGAGAATCTGCCTGCCAATGCAGGGGACACGGGTTCGAGCCCTGGTCTGGGAAGATTCCACATGCCGCGGAGCAACGGAGCCCGTGAGCCACAATTACTGAGCCTGCGCGTCTGGAGCCTGTGCTCCGCAGAGAACAAGAGAGGCAGCGATAGTGAGAGGCCCGCGCACCGCGATGAAGAGTGGCCCCCACTTGCCACAACTAGAGAAAGCCCTCGCACAGAAACGAAGATCCAACACAGCCATAAATAAATAAATTTTAAAATAAATATAATAAATAAATAAAGTTAAAAAAAAGAATAAGAAACACATCTTTATTGAGGACATGAAGAAATATGCGTTTAGGCAGAAATAATGATTAGTATATTATATACAATTTCTCATTTGATACATCAGACTAAAACAGTAGATATTCCTTTCATTTTACAGGTGAGGAAACTGAGCTTCAAAGAAGTGTTTCCAAAATGTCCATTCATTGAACTGATGCACATATAATCATTTTATAACACATAAGACCTTGAAAAGTATCCCAAAATATCAGTTGTATTTTGCAGATTTGCTATCATAGGGAAATAATACATATTTTACCTTTTATTCTAGTGTAAATCGTGCTCTTTGTACCTAAACCCTTTCAAGACACCCATTTCTACCTAAAAACAAATTATGTGAGTGGCTCTTACCCACACTTTTTTTTTCCCCAGAGTCTATGTTTAAGGACAAAAAGAGCAAACAGACTGCACATCTACATCTGATCTGTTCAATTTCTTGTGAAAGACCTTTAAAGGTCTTTTAATCTATCACTTTCCATTCTGGTTTTTTTTTTTTTTTTGAAGTATTGTTTTTATTGGAGCCCTTGAATGATTTCTTCTAAAACTTTATAATTTTCTGCAACAAATTCTAAGCTACATCTGAGGGATCTAGATGTTTTTTCCTTTATCTCTAGACTTATTATTTTTTTTTAAGAGGCTTGCAGTGGGAAACAAAAGAGAAGAAAAATTAAGTCAATTGAACTAGCCCTGAATAAAGACCCTGAACTTTTTCCATATTTTTCACACTTTCATATTGGAAGGAAGGAAACTGCTTTGATACAGCCATAAGAACAAAATGCAAATGTTCTAAAAACTTTGGTTTAAATACGTGAAGACTTTTCTATCCTTTGCAAAAACCATCTGACTTATCTCTACATACCACAGAAAGTAATCTCTTTAGAGATTTGGTTTATTGAACATAAGTGTCTTTTTGGAAGCTTATATCACATATTGGTTCAGCATCTAGGGGCACTCTGTTTGGAAGCTGAATGATAATAAAAAATGATCCTGATCATCATAATATTGAGATTACTTGCAAAGGCATGAGCTAATGTTCCAATCATTCTGTTATCTGTCATACTCTATGATGGTGTTTGTTGGCTCAGTTTTGAGTTACAAATGGAAGTCTAATCACAAATAATAATTCTTCAACACAAATAGTTACTTTCCCTTCCATGAGAAGAGAAATAACTCAGTATTCATAGGCAGAATTACTTCTGTAGATAAAATGAAACATCTAAAGGTGGAAACTGTTAACAAGTTATTACACATGAGAAAAGGATTAGAAAATACTGTGAACAAAGAAAAAACAGATTTCAAATGTATTATACCCAGACCATGTGACATCATTTTGCCTGTTTGGGAGTACTTGGTTGACATAATAAGGGTATAGTGTACCAAAGAGTTGACAACTCTTATGGTTTGAAAATCCTAGAAACGTGATGGGGTTTTGTCAAGGTATTTGACTTCCCCATGATTTTTTTCTAGTTTTATTGAAGAATAATTGACAAATAAAACTTTATATATTTAAAATGTACAATGTGATGATCAGATATAACATTAGCACTATGAAGTGATTGCCAAGAGCAATTTAATTCACACATCCATCACCTCACATAGTTAACTCCCTTTTTTAAAAAAAAATTTTTGGTAAGCACTATTAAAATCTATTCTAAACAAATTTCAAGTGTACAATCCCATATTATCAACTATAGTGACCTCACTGTACAGTAGATCCTCATTCACCTTATAACTGAAGGTTTGTACCCTGTGGACTACATCTCTCCATTTGCCCCCCCCCGCCCCCAGGCCCTGACAGCTACCATTTCTACTCTCTTTCTATGAGTTCAATTCTAATTTTTTAACGCACCACACATAAGTAATACAATACAAGATTTGTCTTTCTCTGCCTGGCTTATTTCACTCAGCACAATGCCCTTCAAGTTGACAAATAACATTATCTTTATCCATTCACTGCTGATAGACATTTAGGTTGTCTCCATGTTTTGGTTATTGTGAGTAATACTGCACTGAACATGAGGGTGCATATATCAATTCGAGATATTGATTTCATTTCTTTCGAATCTATATGCAGGAGTGGGATTGCTTGGTCATATGGTAGTACTACGTTTAATTTTTTGAGGAACTTCATACTGTTTTCCATAATAGTTGTATCAATTTACATTTCTACCAACAGTATACCTGGGTTACCTTTTTCCACATCTTTGCCAACACTTGTTATCTCTTGTCTTTTCGATAATAGACATCCTAACACGTGTGAGGTGATATCTTGTGGTTTTGATTTGCTAGTTCCCTGATGATGAGTGATGTTGAGCACCTTTTCATGTACCTCTGGCCAGTTGTATGTCTTCTTTGAAAAATGTCCACTCAGTCCTTTGCCTATTTTAAAATTGGGTTATTTGGGTTTTTTCTACTGAGTTGTAAGAGTTCCTTATCTATTTTGAATATTAACTCCTTAACAGATACACCGTGTGCAAATATTTTCTCCCATTCCATAGATTGCCTTGTTTATTTTACTGACTGTTTTCTTTGCTATGCAGATACTCTTTAGTTTGATCTTGTCCTCCTTGTTTATTTTTGGGGTTCCTTTGTCTGTGATTTTTGGTGTCATATACATGAAATCACTGCTGAGACCAATATCCTGAAGCGTTTTCCTGTTCTCTTCTAGGAGTTTTATGCTGTCAGGTTCTACATTTAATCTTTCATTTCAAATAAAATTGTTTCAGTGATGTAAGACAGGTGACCAGTTCCATTATTTTGAATGTGGATATCCAGATTTTCCAACACCATTTATTGAAGAGACTATCTTTTCCCCATTGATGGGTATTGGCACCCCTGTCAAACATCTTTTGACCACATATGTGAGGGTTTATTTCTGGGCTCTGTTGCCTAGTTTTGGGCCAATACCATACTATTTTGATTATTGTAGTTTTGAAATTTAGTTTGAAATAAGGAGGTGTGATGCCTCCAGCTTTCTTTGTCGTTCTCAAGATGACTTTGGATATTCAAGTTCTTCGGTGATTCCATATGGGAATTTTAAGATTGAATTTTATTTCTGTGAAAAATGCTATTGGAATATTGACAGGGATTGCACTGTTGATAATAGATCACTTTGGGTGGTATGGATATTTTAACAATATTAATTCTTCCAATCCAAGAACATAGGACATCTTTCCACTGGTTTACGTCTTCTTCAATTTCTTTCCTCAATGTCTTACAGTTTTCAGCATACAGATCTTTCACTCCCTTGGTTAAATTATTCCTAAGTATTTTATTATTTTTGGTGCGGTTGTAAATGGGATTGCTTTTTTACATTCTCTGATAGCTTGTTGTTATTGTATTATTTTTTTCATGTTGATCTTGTCCTCTGTAAATTTACTGAATTTTTTGACTAATTCTAACAGATTTTTGCTGGAGCCTTTAAGAGTTTCCATATATAAAATAATGTCATCTGCAAACAGAGACAAGTTTATTCTTCCTTTCTCATTTGTATGTCTTTTATGTCTTTGTCTTGCCCAATTGTTCTGGTTAGAAGTTCCCATACTATTTTGAATAGAAATGAGGAGAGGTGAGGTTCCTGATATTAAAGGAAAATTTTTCAGCTTTTCACCTTTCAGTATGATGTTGTCCATGGGCTTGTCCTGTACGACTTTTATTATGTTCAGGTACATTCCTTCTATACTTCATTTGTTGACAGAAGAATGTTGAATTTTTTTCAAATACAGGCATATCTCGTTCCTTGTTTTGTTGTGCTTTGCAGATATTGCACTTTTTACAAATTGAAGGTCTGTGGCAACCATGTACAGAGGAAGTTTAAAGCCATCATTTTCCAACAGCATCTGCTCACTTTGTTACTTTGTCATACATTTGGCAATTCTCGCAATATTTCAAACTTTCTCATTATGATTATATTTATTACAGTGATCTGTGATCAGTGATATTAGATGCTATTACTGTAAAACTATTGTGCCTCACTAAAGCCTCAGATGAGAGCCTCTTTTAGCAATAAAGTATTTTTTCAAACAGGCACGTACATTTTGAAAGATATAATGCTATTGTACACTTAACAGATTACACTATAAATATAACTTTCACATGCACTGGTGAAGCCAAAAAAATTCTGTGAATGGTTTTATTAAGATACTCACATTATTATGGTGATCTGGAACTGAACCTACGATATCTCTGAGGTATGTCTATACTTCTTCTGCTTCTATTGAGATCCCAGGACATTTATGACCTGAGAAATCAAGGTAATCAGGAATTGGTGAAATGTGGGAAGAATTAGACTGAGGATGAGGAGAATAACTCTATTCCAAGGCCTTATATTTACTAAGTTTCTACTTCTCAAAAATTGACATGTTTTTCTTTTCTTCTTCTCTTTCATTATGTCACTTTATCTTACAAATAATTATTGAGTTCTTAAATAATATCTGCCAGACCCTGTCCTGTGACTGAGGATTCAATAAAGACCAAAATAGACACTGTCCTATAGATTTATGGTGAGTGGTAAGAATGAAAGTACAGAAAGTCATGACAATAGTAGGGGAATTTGACCTAATCCTGGATAAATGACTTTATAGGAATGGCCTTTGAACTAAGAATTGAATGATGAATAGAAGTTAATTAGGGAAAGAGGTGAGAAAAGATCCTTCCAAGAAGAAGAGGCAGAATTTCCCAGAGTTGAACTTGAGGAGATAAAAGGAGCTCAGTGAATCTGAGTAACTAAAAGATTAGTATGGCTATAGGAAAAAAAAAAAAAAAGTTGAAGAGGAGAGTTTGGGAGATGAGGCTTCAGATGCAGAAAAGTCTAATAGCCCTGCTAAGAATTTTGACCTTTTATTCTAACGTAAGTGGTAATCCATTGACAGGGTTTGGGAAAGGTGGTTGTGCTGGTGGTGGTTTTCTGATTTGAGAAGACCATTCTGGATGCACAGTAGACAATGGAATGATTAGAGGAAGGGCTAAGGTAGATGCTGATGCTGAAGCGAGCCCCGCCATAGTCAACAGAATGTGAAGTTCTATCAGTTTGATATGCTAATAGTAACAATTTCAATAGATGTCCTTGATGTTTTATTCTCCTGGACAAGCTCTTTAACCTCTATACACATATGCTCCCTGTACAAATACTTCTATCCCATCATAGAATCCCTTTCAAATATCCTTTTTGAAGTTTGCAGCCTTAAGTCCATAATGTTCATCTTCCCTTCCCGGATGTACATACCTGATTACCATGGTTACCCTACTCCCCTGCTAACGACCAGGAAATTCTTAAAAGGGTTCTCTGTGTACAATCTTACCTAAAAGAAAGCATGTAATTCTGATGTGTTACAAAACTGCTGTGAGGTGTTCCCAGGCCGTGGCTTGTGTTTGGACTCCCTGCATCCATCCTGCAATGCATTTGTTACAAACAATAAAGTCTGGTTTTAAATTGTGAGTCTGTGGTGTTTTCTTCGTAATAATGTTGGTAAAATAAGAGATTTTAGTCATTTAAAAAAAGCATGGCTAGATAGTGGCAGTGGAGAGAGAAAAGAACTCAGTCGAGAAATATTTAGAAGGGAAATTAGGAATGTGATTCTGAATGCATGATGGTCTGAGTGACATATGAGAAGAGGGTTTCAACGATGAGACCAGATTTCTTGCTTGCAGAACTGAATGACTGGTGATGCCAGTCACTGAGTTATGGGACCACTTATAAAGAACAGGAGCCAGCCATACTAAAACCTAGGTTAGGAGCATTCCAAAATAAGTGGGGGTAAACATCCCCAAAAATCTCCAAGGTGAAAAATAACATGGCCCATTCAAGTAAATGAAGAAAGGCCATCATGACTGAGGGTATGGGATTGCCAAGGGAAAGAGCAAAGCTGAGGTTCGAGGGCTAGGTTCATGCCAGATAATGTGTAGTATTGTAGGTTATCATGAGGAGTTGAGATTTTAGTCTAAATGCAATAAAAATGTAATAGTGTTAGGCATGTGAGTTTGTAATTTGACTTAAATACTATGAATATTATTTTGTGGTTTGTAGTAAAATCAATTGAGGAAGTAAAACAGTACAAACAGGAGAAAAGTTGTTTTGGAACACAGGCAAGACATAATGATGACCTGGATGAAGAGGTGGAAGAGGATACAAGAAAAAAAGTGCAAGGAATTAAGAGATAGTTTGAAGATAAAAATTCATAGATCATACTAAGGTTTATATGAAGAAGTAGGGCAAGTTGTTAAGAGAAGGGGGAAAAAAATCAAGGAAATACCTCAGGTATCTTAGTAAGTGGTGAAACAGAGCAGTGGGGAATACCAAAAGGCTTCTTGAGGAAACAAATTGAAGGTCACATTTTGGATATGTTAAGTAGGAGATGTCTGTGAAACAGTGAAGTAGAGATGTGAAGCATCTCCTGTAAATGTGAGGCTGAAGTCCAAGATAAGATCTGCTTTCAAGATGCAGGCCTCCATGCCAAAGTTTGTGTTTTAAATCCGTGGAAATGATGGCAAACACTTCAAAGAGAGGATTGAAAAGAAAGAAAATTAGATCCAAATGAGTTCTTAGGTCAAAGGGAAAGTAAGACAATAAAAAAAATCTGAAAAAGAGCAATTAGTGAGAGAGAAGGAAAACAAGGAGAGAGTACAATCACAGAGGCCAAAGGAAGAGAGGAAGTGAGATTGTCTTTCCATATTGAATCCTATTGTGAAGTAGAGCAAGATGAGGATAAAAAAGGTACACTGTATGAGTAACAAATATTTTATGTTGACAAGAGCAGATTAAATAAAGTGATGATGGAAACTGAACAGTAAGGAGAGGAAAAATAACTAGTGTTGAGGATGTTGAGACTGTGTGATGAAAACTCAGCAGTTTGACTAAGTAGGGAAAAACTGAGGGTCACAGATATTTTAGTTGAAAGATTCTAATGTGATATATGTAATCTGAGGGGACTAATCTGTCAGAAAAAGAAAGACTGTTAAATCAGAAGAGAAAGGATAATTTAAGAAATAAAGTCCTCACAAAGGTAAAAATGGAGGGAATGGACTTTGGTAAAATGAAGTGCACTTTGTTCATCATAACAGGAGGATAGAAGAAAATGACAGGGGCAAATATAGATAGATTTGTGGGTGAAAAGAAGAGAGAGCTTCCAAGTTATGGCTTCTATTTTCTTATTCAATCATTAAAATAAAATAACTGAAAATTATAAGAAGACCTAGATGAAAGCGTTAATAAATTCCACATTTACAGTCAAGGTGAAGGAGAATAGCTAGAGGATCAGGAAGAAAACTCAGAGTAAATGGTGTCATGAGAGCCCTACATAAACATCCATTTGTATTAGGGGTTAAGAGAGGAAACCAAAGACATACAACATCATCATGTGAAAGCCATTGGAAAGAGAATGAAAAAAAGAATATAGAGAATGTAGGAGAAGATTCCTGTGAGCTCCAGATAATTAATTATTATAGACTGCATAATTTGTGTCTTTTAGTTTTTAACTTATTAAACATGAAAGGGCCTTTATATTGTAAAAAGCACCCAAGTGTTATGACTTTGTATGGGAATCATCATTAAATCAGCTACCCCTAACTAATTGTTAGAAACACCCTATGTAAGAAATACAGACATATATTAGAGATGCATAGCTGGGCAAATGGTGTTAATGGCAACAAACATGTTTTTCAATATGCTTTTCTGAGTTCTTAGAAATGCCTTTGACAAAAAGGTTAATGAGAATCTTCTAAAACATAAAAAAATGTTGATTGTAATGATATTATAATTATTTAAGTATACGTGTTTTTTTATGCCTTTCTGAGTTTTTCAAGTTGGTTACTTATTAGAGCTGATCTAAATGACATTTTATAACAATGTTTTCCTTATTGAGGGAATATTAACCTTTTTAAACATCTTGCATTATATATATATACACACATCTATATATATACATATAAAAAGTCTGTAAGCAATTATTATTTAACAGGATTAGATCTTATTTCTAAAGTGCTACACTAATAGAAGGAAAATAACAATTAGAGCCAACTGAATTCACAGTCAAAATATTGCCTTAAGTACCTACTGCAAACATTTGCAATTGTTTCAATTTCAAAAAGAAACAGAATATTCAATTCAGTTCTGGTATCACAACCAATATTTTTAGTTACTGAACTTTCTACATTAAGATTTAAGAAACTATTTGGAAGATGAATGACCATGAATTGAGGAAACAGACCTTTCCCCCTGCCCCCCCTATCAAATCCTTTGCTTAATTCATTGGCTATAGCAGTAGAGTGTGGCTTTTTTTTTTCCCTCTTATCTCTTATAACCAAATATCTCTTATACCTGATAAAACACTAGATTAATACATTCACATCTATTTTCCTTCTTAATACATGAAATCCTACTAGAGAGAATATAGTACATGTGGGGAAAAAGATCCATTCATTCAACAAGCATTAACTGAGTGTCTGCCTTTTGCTAAAGCACAAGGATGATATTCAGGATACGATGATGAACAAGACAGACAAGAATTTTCTCCTCGAGCAGCTTATATTTTAATGGAAAGGAAAGAAAATACATGAGTAAATAATGATAATAATAAAACAATTTAAGATGGCAGTAAGAACTAGTATGAAATAACAGTGTAATAAAATAGAAAATGACTTCACCATCAGGGTATTTTAGCCTGAATAGTCAGGGAAGGTATCTCGGAGAAAGTGATTTTTAGGTAGAATTTGAAGGATTAGAAGGAGCCCGTTATTTGAAGATAGGAGAAAGAGCAACCTAGATAGAAGAAAGTGCAATAGTAAAAGCCCAGGTAGAAAAAAGCTTAGAATACTCAGTGACACTAAAATAAAATAAAGGCAGTGCATCTAAATAATGTGTGATCAAGGGGAGAGTAAAACGAGATTAGGTCAGAGAGGTAGGCCAGATCATGTAGCACCCTTTGGAACATAATGAAAGAGAAAGCCATTGGGGCTCAAAGAAGGGGAGCTAAGAGATTCTGATTTACTTTAAAAAAAATCATTCTTCCTCTTCTGTGAAGAAACTGGATTACAGGAAGACAACAGTGGAGGCAAGGAGATCAGTTAGGCTTTTTCAGTGGTCTAGGAAAGTAGTAAGTGGCTTGGAGTGCTGCACTGACAGAATACATCTCAGAGGTAGAAAGGCAATAGGTTTATACATAGATTCAATCTGAAGAATGAGGGAAAGAGAAATATTAAAGAAATAGGTATTTGGTGATACCATTTATTAAGATGATGAAAAATGAGGAAGTACTAGCTTTTTGGAGGGGGTACCAAGAGCACTCTATGAATCCTAATGCTCTCCTTTGGTCCTTTCTAGGACCCAAAGTGGGTCCATATTCACCCACTTTATGAATATACTCTGTGTCCTACTTTATGAATATATTCTGTGCCCTATTTTCTTATTCAGTTCAAGCTGCTATAACAAGAATACCATAGACTGGATGGCTTATAATTAAATATTTATTTCTCACATTTCTGGAGTCTGGGAAACCCAAGAACAAAATATCAGAAGATCCAATGTCTGGTGAGAACCCCCTTCCACATTCACAGATGGCCACCTTCTTCTTGTATCCTCACATGGTGTAGAGTAAAGAAAATCTCAGTCTTTTTCCCTTCTTACAAGAACACTAATCCCATCGGGGGGCTTCACTCTCATGACTTCACCTTAATGTATTTACTTCTCAAAGGCCCCATAGACTAATACCATTCCATTGGGAGTTGGGGTATCCACATTTGTATTTTTGGTGGGGTGGAACACAAACATGAAGTCCCTAACACCTATCCATTGCAAAACTAAAATTTCTTCATATTTTACAAGGAATTTTATTCCTCCATGACTTTCATGCACTTTATTTAACTTTCTATGGTTCCCTTCCATCACCCCTGAATATCTGGTAACTTTTCTTCCTTTCAGATGCAGTTAAAAAAGCATCTGTATGAAGCTTACCTTGATATTCCCAGAATAGTTAATGACTCCTCTGTAAGACAGCTTTTTAACTTATATGATATTATTAAGTGATATTTGATTTATATTGTAAAAAATAAGTATTTATATGGCCATCGTTCTGGGACCAATCTTCTTAAAGGTAGGCTTCATATTTAATATTCCTTGCAAAAAAAAATAGTATAATGGCTTATGTGATCAATAAATGGTTACAATATACAGACTCTAAAATCCAGGTATTTTGCAAGACATTGGTGTAGGTTGGGTCATGTCCACATTGGTTTTTTTTAAGTAAATGAACACCATATCAGAAACTGTGTAATACAGTCAACTCTAATCCTTGCAAAAACTTTGTATACATAAAGGAACTAAGGCTAAGAGAGACTGAATAAATTGTTCAGGCTCATATAATAAGTAACAAGGCCAAAATCTGATAATCATCCTACCACGAGTCAACATTCTCTGTACTACACCAATGTTTCTCATAGAATTCTCAGGTTGTAATGTCCAATATGGTAGCCAAAAGCAACACTTTGCTATTGAACCCTTGAAATATGATTTATCTGGACATAAATATGATATGTATGTAAAATACACTCCAGATTTTGAAGTTAGCATGAAAAACAATGTAAAAAATTAATTAGTATGTTGTTTACATGCTGAGATAATATTTTGTGATACATTAGGCTAGATAAAGTTTATTATTAACATTAAATTTCCTAGTTTCTTTTTACCTCTTTTAATATGGCTACTAAATTTTTTAAAATTACATATGTGGTTTTCATTATATTTCTATTGGACAACACTGTTGTAACACCTTTCTCATACTAAGTCTGAGAAAGGACACGTCCATGCACAAATACTAATAACAATAATAAAATGAAGGATATGATCACTATCTTAAGAGAGAGATGAGTAGAGTGCTTTAGGATTTCACTAATAGGAAAATCCTTTGTAACTGATGGGAATACGGGAAGGTAAAATTGACTTGAAGAATAGATTCGATTTTAATGAAAAGAGATAAGGTGAAATGGCTTTTAAGCAAGAAAAAATATAGCAATTGTAGGAATTAGGCAAGGACAATAGCAAGAAATTAATATAGTTTTGTAGAACATTGAGTTAGAAGTAGGGGAGACATAGGACTTAGGAAAGTTATATTGGGGGCTCTCAAAGTTAGGGAGAAGAAAGCAGACTTTCTTCTGATAGCTAGGAGAAGTTATAGGTTTTTATTCATTTGTTTATTTTTAAAAAGGAAAGTAACATGACTGGAGCTTTTGGAGTCTAGCAGATGGATTGGCAGGCAAAGAGAACTGAGTTAGAAACAATCGAAACCTTGTGCAGTAGTAAAACAGAGTAGTGATGAAAATCTGAACTATGATTTCAGCAGTAAAAATGAAAATTAGGAGACTGTGGTAAACTGTAACAATAAGTGCCACCCAATGAATGACACTTGACAGTATCCATATTTTTGTGGAATCTCTTCCTACATAGATTATGGAATTGGTTTATAATTTGTTTTGTCCAGAGGGATGTCAGCAAACAAGCCACAAACACAAACAGAAGTTTGATTAGCATCTGCACATCTCTTGAAAATCTGAGACCACTGTGTTGTGATGATAACTGGGAAGGCCACATGGAGAGATCTAATTGGCCCTAGCCATTCTAACCATGTGAGTTGACCTACCAGCTAACTGTTAGTTGAATGATTG
The DNA here is from genome assembly GCF_949774975.1 of Lagenorhynchus albirostris. Taxonomy (NCBI): domain Eukaryota; kingdom Metazoa; phylum Chordata; class Mammalia; order Artiodactyla; family Delphinidae; genus Lagenorhynchus; species Lagenorhynchus albirostris. The sequence continues at coordinate 95,256,012 of NC_083096.1, forward strand.
TTCCAGAGCTAAATCAGCAGAAGAACTAATTAGTCAACCATAAACATATGAGACATAATAAATTATTATTATTCAGCAATAATGAATTGATATAGAGAGGAGAGATGCAATAGATTTGGTGGAGATAATTCTACGGAAATGGTAGCTAATCAGATGTAGGGGAATAGAGAAAAGGAAGAATCAAAGAGGACTCTATGATTTAAAGTTTAGTTAGTGGAACAATGACAATGGCATTATCATGCATAGTGCAACCTAGAGGCAGATTGATTTAGGGAAACTGAAGAGCTAATATGGAATATACTGAGTTTGGGCTATAAAAAAATTAGATATGAAGAAAGAAGAAGAGAGACTTGGAAGCTTTCAACAAAGAAATGATAGTTTCAGAAATGGCACACAAAAGATTTAACAACTAATTTAACACAGACACCAACCAGTCGGAACAGATACCATTCATAAGCAACTAGTATGTGTAGGCCATTTCACTCTGGTGGGATTATCAGGCCTAGAGAGCTGGACCCTTGAAAGTTGACAAGGTACCAATAGACATATTGAATCCAATGTTATAACTCTGCAGTCTATATGATAGGGCAGGTAGTAGGGAACATATAAAGAGTTACCTTCAACATAAGGAGAGGAGTTTAATTACCAAAGAAAGGTATTCAAAAACAAATGGAAGGAAAATTTGCAAGGAGGACAAGAGACTAACTGAATGTACATGAATATTAGAAACTGAATAGGAGAGAAGACTGACTAAATAGTGGATGACATATGGCTGATGGTGATAAAGAGTTGAGAGTTAGAGAAGAGAACATTTGAACTTCATACTTGACCCAAGGTTCCAAATGTTAAAATGTAATGGTTAAGACTACGACCTTAGGAGTTAGACTAAGCATTGTTTAAATCCTGACCTTACCATTTATCTGCTGTGTGATCCTGGAAAGTAACCTCTCTAAATTTATCTGTAAACTAGAAAAAGTAGTATGTACCTCATAGAGCTGTTATGATGATTAAATGGATTAACACATATAAAGCTGTTATCCCAGTGTATGGATACAGTAAAAGCTCAATGTATTTGGTTGCTGTAATATTGTTATTATTTTATTGCTATTTTTACTTCTGGTACTATTCAAACTGCTAGAAACTCATGTTCTCTTCCCACTTTCACTTATCATTACTTGGACATTCTGTCTTTCCATTCCACTATTCCCAAATTCTAATAATACTTTCTACATCTCAGACATATTTTTATCCTCCAGAGGAACAGACAGTGATAAGAAAGAACCAGCAATGTTTTCTACCTGCAATTTTTTCCCCATTCTCTTCTCGTTTTTAAAAACTCTTTAGAGCTTCTGGCAATCTACATGTTAGTTTTGAAACAACTTTTCCTCATTGCCTCATCAGTTATCTCTGAACTGTTCTTTAAGTAACAAGTAAGTGTTTTTCACAAAGCATTTAAAAATATTATTAAAATAAAGGATAACTTGCAAACACAATTTGGGGGACTTTATTAGCATCCTAGCATAGGTGGAGATATGCAAACATATAATAAGCTTCTACCAAGGATCAGCCATTGTCATATGTTTTCTCATTTAATCTTAATTTTCATCTCAGTCAATCTAAAGAGTTATAAACTTCACAGCAGAGGAATTAAAACAACTAAAGTATATTTATATCATGGGAAATAAACAATGCAAACAAATTCTTGACATCTTTGGCATCAACAACAAAACAAAAAAATAAGAACTTGAAATAGTTATGTCTACTTCCCACTATAGTTTTCCTAAAATGGTTCTCCTCAGAGAAGCTATTCATAATTAGTGATACTAGTATCAATGCTCTGTTGCCCACACCTCATTTTTTCTGGATTGCTCTAAATAGAGGAAATTTCTTTTTATTTTAAAGCTCTTATGGTTACTATAATGTGCTAAATAAGATGTCTTGGGAATTCCTAAATATTAAATAGGATATTTGGTAGTAGCTTAACAACAAAGCAGTACTTTTTAGGGAGTATTTATATTTGAAAATTTATATTTGAAGTTTCAATAAAACATATCCAATATTAGGGGAAAAAAAATATTAGCTCAGACTTACCCATAAGGTTTATTCTCAGGATAATAAGTCACATGTGAAGGTTAGAGAAATGAGGGCAAAGATAATGAAGTTTGCATACCACATTTCTGAAATGAGAGAAACATTTTGAGCCAAGCCTCAGACGCATTTCAAACACAAACAGTATACGCTGCTGGAAACTGAAACTTGAGTTGTCAACAAACCTAAAACAGATTGTGAGACTCTGAACTATATCAAAGCATATGACAGAAACCACCTATTTCAAGAAAAAAGGGAGGGGGGAACTATATGATACACAAAAACCATTAAAATAAGTTACCACATTGACTTCCCTAAAGTCAGCAGTCTCTCAAATCCACAGTTTAGTCATTTCAATTATAAAACAACAAAGTCACACAGTTCTGGGTTTGCTTTCTCTTCAGTTAGGAAAAAAATGCTGAATTTAGGACTTTATAGATTTCCTATAATACTCTTCCTTTCAGTAGGTGGTCTTACAATCCTGCTCTAATTCTCCAAATCCAATTTGTACAAAAAGTCTAATCTGAGCTCCACAACGGCACCAGATTGACCACTATCACTCCTGCTTCCCGAGCAAACCACTGACTTCCGTCCACCAGCTCAGTTGGCTGCCCTGCCACCTACTCTAATTACACTGTACCTTTTCAGTTGCTTGCTTTCTCTTTGTCTTCCTTTCTTATTCTCAATATCCTCTCCCAATCTCAGGCAGTCTTTTTTTCCTGAACCATTTATATCAATCCATAGGAAAAAAACAAACAACCTTTTGCTAAAATAACCTTAAAGACACAGATTAGAATATGATTGTGTCAAATTAGTTAAATAAGTGTGACTAGAATGTAAACAAAATCTCTAAACCAAAAATCTAATTTTGAATCCAAGCTTTGCCATCTACTATGTGAACCTTAGAGAAACATTAAAGTCTATAGATTGCATTTAGGTTTTCATTTAGAAAATGGGAATCATAGTACTGTTGATAAATGATAAAAATACAAAAAATAATTAACAACTAGCAATATGCATTGAGTGTTACTATGTGCCATTTCCATGTGTTATCACTTTGACTCCTCACAGATATATAAATTCAGGATAGAATTACGATTATATTCAGTCCTAAAAGAAGGAAACTGAGACACTGAGAAAGTAAGCAATGCAATTTGTCCATGAACATATTTTAGTAAATGTTGAGACTGAAATTCAAAACCAAACAATCTAACTCTGTAGTGAGACTTTAGCCACAATTCAGTCTTTTTAATCTCCCTCACTGGGTTGTTCTAAAAAATCAAAAAAAAAAAATGTACGTGAAGATATTTTGATATCTGGAAATTTCTGTTTAGCTAATATTAATATGTTCAGAAGATTGGAGAAGTAGTAAGAGTTATTCTCAAATTTCCTGTTTTTCTAATTTTCATTTTAAATAAATTCATTTTTCTGTTAGTTTTTATTCTTAATATCATACTCACCCATAGAATATATTGTTGTTTATAAATATTCAGTGCTCCTCCCTGCAGGTGAAATATATATCCCTGTCCTATTGAATTCAGGAGTGCTCATGTGATTTGCTTTGGCAATGAGATGCAAACAGAAGTAATGCTTTACTTTGTGGCTTCTATATGGTAAAAAATGTGTCAATATGTTTCTCTGACAGAATGTAAAGTGACTGATACGAAGAATCCCTTGTTGATCTGAGATGAACAAGAGAAATAAACTTTGCTATTGTAAGGCACTGAGAATTTTTAGTTCTTTGTTACTGCAGCATAACTTATTCTACCCTGATTGATACAACCATTAAGTTCCCTTAAGATATTTGATTCATAAAACATTCTTATATGACATTTTCTTTCTCTTGGGATGTAGGAAGTCAAGGGAAGAATAAACCGTAAGATCAGAGAATGTTAACCTTGAGAGAGACTATTGGAATAAACTAGTCCAGTGGTTTCCAGATTTTAAATAATAACTAAAATTTCAAAACATTGTATAAAAACATATTTTAATATATAGTCATGAAATTGTAGATTTATAAAAAATATGCGATTAATTGTAATGTCCCTTTTTCTGGTAATTTGAAAACACATATCTAAATATAATCATCTTGTTTTATTGATATAGAAAATAAGACCAAAGAACAAGACAATTAGCATTTACATTAGAGAAATAACCACTCTAAAAAGTAACAAAACTAACATGACATCAGCATCATGGTGGTATGCATTGTTCCTTTTTTCTCTCCCCTTTGATTTACAACTAATTGGACATCCATAACCAAACAAAAGTCCTCTGCATTTTATACCAGGATACCTAGGAGATTTCTACCCACCTGTGCATTCAAAGTAGGTAGATAGGACCTCAGATGGGGCTGCAGTTCCAAGGAAGTAGATGAGTCTGCTTTACTCTCATTTGCTCCAATTGGGAGAAAGGGAACCTGGAGAACACACAACTGGGTGGATCCTCACAGGAGACAGAGAATTTGTGGAGGTCCAGCCAGCCTGATGGGGGAAACCAGCATGCCACTAGAGCAGGACTGAGACAAGTTTGGAGACAGAGGAGAGGCAGGAACCTGCTGAGGCAGCCCCCCTCTCCAAGGTGACCCTAAACAACACTGGACTTTTAGCAATGGAAGTAGGTACCTCTGTGTTAGAGGAGGAGGAAGGCAAAAGTGGTGAGTGACAAACTGCCCAGATGCAGGTGGGTTGCAGCTGGAGGGTCCCAATTCTCTCCAGCAGACCTGGAGTTCTGAGGAGGGAACCTCCATGACTGGGGGGTTGGGGAGGAAGAGGAAAGGAAAGAGGGCAGATAAGACTATCAAAGGGCATTGAAGGAACATGTTTCCTGCTATCTGCTTCAGGACTCTGGGAGACGCCACTCTAGGACCCCCCTACCAGGCCATGGCACCCCCAAAGTCTCAGTTCCTAAGCCCAAGCCTCCTCCCATTCTGATGCCAGCTCTTTTTAAAACTCCCAAGCACAGCCCCAAGAGCCAGCTTCTACAGGAGAAACCTAAAACTTGAGCTACAGTGCCACCTTTTGGAAAACAAAAGAAAGTTTTCTAATTGCCAGCCTGATGAGCTGTAACAGCCAAAGCAAACAAATCCTTAACTAAGAAAAGTGCTTGCTACTTCAACTGCGAAAGTAGAGGCACATATCGTCAAACACTGTGAAAAATCAAGGGATATGGTATCACAAAAAGAAAATGATAACTCCCCAGGAACTCAAAGGCACAGTATACTGAGATCTGATAAAGAATTCAAAGTAGATGTTATGAAGAAATTCAATAAACTATAAGAAAACTCAGAAAGGCAAGTCAATCAACTCAGGAAAAAAATTAATGACCATAAAGGATTCTTTACAAAAGAAACTAATTTTTTAGGAAACAAACAGAAATTCTGAAGCTGAATAAATCAATGAATGAAATAAAGAACTCATCAGAGAGCAAAGGTAACAGAACAGATCAGATGGAAGAAAGAATAAGTGACTGGGAGGATAAGAATTTAGAAATGATTCAGTTAGGAGAAGAGAACTATTTTTTTAAAACGAAGAAGCCCTGTGAACCCTAAGGACTTGATCAGAAAAGCAAATATAAGAATAACTGGTGTACCAGATGGAGAAAAGAGGGAAAAGGGGAGTTTATTTAAAAAATTATAGCTGAGAACTTTCCAAACCTGGGTAAGGAATTAGACATAAAAGTCCATGAAACTAATAGAACACGATGTTATCTCAATACAAAAAGTCTGTTTATAAGACACATTATAATGGAACTGTCAAAAAAATCAATGACAAAGAAAGAATCCAAAAGGCAGCCAGGGAAAAAAAAATGAAAGTAATCTACAAAGGAATCCCCATTAGGCTATCAGTGGATTTCTCAGAAGAAGCTCTACAGGGCAGGAGAGAGTGACATGACATATTCAAAGTGTTGAAAGATTGAAAATTACCAGCCAAGAATACTTTACCTGGCGAAGTTATCCTTCAGACATAAAGGAGATACAAACAAAAGGTGAAGGAGTTCACCACCACTAGACCTGACTTATAAGAAATGTTAAAAAAAAACTCTTCAAGCTGACACGGAAGGATGCTAATTAGTGACACAAAAACGTATGAAAATACATAACAATTTAGTAAAGGTGAAAAATAGACAATCACAATTAGAAAACTGTAACTCTATATTAGAATGGTGTGTTAGCCATTTAATTATAGTACAAATGTTAAAGGAAAGAATAATTTAAAATAACTATAACCACTACAATTTTGTAATGAATTCACAGTACAACAATAGGAAAATTTGGCATCAAAAATATAAAAGAAGTAAAAGGATGGAAACTTTATAGATGAAAAAAGAGAAGTTGTTATCAGGATAAAAAGGACTATTTTGTTCCTATGAGATGTTTTGTGTAAGCCTCATGGTAACCCAAAAGCAAAAATCTACCATAGGGACACAAAACATAAAAAGGGGGACTGAAAAAATCAATAGGGAAAACCACCAATTTACAAAGGTAGGCAGAAACAGAAGGAAAAAGAAACAATTGAGATGAAAAACAAGCAGAAGATGAATAATAAGATGACAGTAGTTAAGTCCTTACATACCAATAATCATTGTAAATGTAAACATACTGAATTCACCAATCAAAAGGCACAGAGAGGGCTGGGAAAGCCAAGACCCAACTATATGCTGCCCACAGGAGACTTATTTCAGGTCAAAGTGACATACATAGGCTCAAAGGATAGAAGAAAATATTCCAAATAAGTGAAAACCAAAAGAAAGTGGGGTTAGCTATAATTATATCAGACAAAATAGACTTAAAGCCCAAAACAGTAACAAGAGACAAAGAAGGTTATTAGATAATGACAAAGGGGTCAATACTTCAAGAAGATATAACAATTGTAAATATACGTGCACCCAACATGAGAGCACTAAAATATATTAAGCAAATACTAAAAGATCTAAAGTGAGAAACAGACAACACTACAATAATAGGGGACTTCAATATGCTACTGTCAGCAATGGATAGGTCATCCAGACAGAAAACCAATAAGAAAACATTGGATTGAACCACACTTTAGAACAAATGGACCTAACAGACATTTATAAAACATTCCACCCAACAGCAGCAGAATACACATTCTTCTCAAGTGTACATGGACAGTCTCTAGGATAGATCATATAATAGGACATAAAACAAATCTTAGCAAATTTCAAAACACTGAAATCATACCAACTATCTTTTTTGACCACGATGGTATGAAACTAGAAATCAACAAGAGGAAAGCTGTAAATCTACAAATATGTGGAAACTAAACAACACATTTCTGAACAACCAGTGAGCTGAAGAAGAAATCAAAAGGGAAATAAAAAATTATCTTGAAACAAATGAAAATGAAAATACAACATATCCAAATGTATGGTATGCAGCAAAAGCAGTTCTGAGAGCAAAGTTCATTGTGATAAATGCAGATATTAAGAAATTAGAAAAATCACAAATAAAAAAATCTAACTTTAATATCTCAAGGAACTAGGAAAAAAGAACAAAGTAAGCCCAAAGTTAGCATAAGGAAGGAAATAATAAAGATCAGAGAGAAAATAAAGGAAACAGATAAAGATCAGAAAAACAGTAGACAGGATCACTGAAACTACGAGATGGGTCTTCAAAAAGATTCTTTTTAAATGACAAATCGTTAGCTGGACTAGCTAAGATGGAAATAAATGCAAATAAATAAAATTAGAAAGTAAAAAGGAGATGTTAAATATAATACTACAGAAATACATAGGCTCATAAGAGACTATTAAGAACAATCATGTGCCAACAAATTAGATAACCTAGAAGGAATGGAAATATTTCTAGAAACACACAACCTATCAACACTGAATCAGGAAGAAATAGAAAATCTGAACAGACCAATAACAAATAAAGAGATTGAATCAGGAATCAAACCCTTCCAACACAGAAAACCCCAGGACAAGAGAGTTTCACTGGCAAACTCTATTGAACATTTTCAGAAGAATTAACACCAATCCTTCCCAAACTCTTCCAGAAAATTAAGCAGAAGGGAATACTTCCAAACTCATTCCATGAGGTCAGCATTATCCTGACATCAAAGCCAGATAAGGACACACAAAAAAGAAAACTGTAGGCCAATATCCCTGGTGAATATAGACGTAAAAATTCTCAACAAAATATTAGCAAACTGAATTCAAGAACACATTAAAATGATTATACCTCATGACCAAGTGGGATTTATCCCTGGGATGCAAGAATGGTTCAACATATACAAATCAATAAATGTAACATATCACACTAATAAAATGAAAGATAAATATCACAGTCATCTCAATAGATGCAGAAAAAGCATTTGACAAAATACAACATCCTTTCACGATAAAAATACTCTACAGATTGGGCACAGAAGGAACATACCTCAACATAATAAAGGTCATATAGAAGAAACACACAACTAACATAATCAATGGAGAAAAATTGAAAGCTTTTCCTTTAAGATCAAGAACAAGACAAAGATGTCCACTCTTATCACTCTTATTCAAATAGTAGAGGTTCTAACTAGAGCAATTAGATAAGACAAAGAAATAAAAGACATAAAATCTGAAAAGAAAAAGCGAAACTGTAGCGATTAGCAAGTGACGTGAGCTTGTATATTGAAAATCCCAGAGACTCAGCCAAAAAAAAATTGGAACTAGTCAATTGCAGTAAAGTTGCAAGATACAAAATTAACATACAGAAATCAGCTGTATTTCTATACACTAATGATGCACCATCTAACAAAGAAAGAAATCTATCCCATTCAAAATAGCATGAAAAACAACAAAATATTTAGGAGTTAATTTTAACCAAGAAAGTGAAAGATCTGTACAACAAAAACTATAAGAATTTGCTGAAAGAAACTGAAGAAGACATAAACAAATGGAAAAATATCCTGTGTTCATGGATCAAAAGAATTAATATTGTTAAAATATCCATACTACCCAAAGCCATCTATAGATTCAACACAATTCCCATCAAATACCAATGGCATTCTTCACAGAAATAGAAAAAAAATCCTAAAATTTTTGTGGAACCACAAAAGACCCTAAATAGCAAAAACAATACTGAGGAAATAGAACAAAGCTAGAGATATCACACATCCTGATTTTAAACTATACTATAAAGCTATAGTAATAAAAACAGTATGGGACTGGAACAAAAATAGACACTTGGACCAATGGAACAGAATAGAAAGCCCAGAATTAAAACCCCTGAATATACAGTCAACTACTATTCCAGAGGAGAGCAAAGAACACCCAGGGGGAAAGGAGAGTCTCTTCAATAACTGGTGTTGGGAAAACTGGATAAACACATTCAGAACAATAAAATTATACCCCTATGTTACACCCCATGGGAGCTCAATAAAGACATTGAATTTTTAAAAAGATTACAATATGCAATATTTCTATCACATCTCAGAATCTCTTTGTAGTCAATTCATCTACCCAGACCTGGTCCCTTGGGGCTCATTCATCAGGTAGTTGTCTTACAGTTTTGTTTTTATATTACTTTATAAATATGTAGTCACAAAGTATGTGACTTTCTGAGTCTGGCTTCTTTTACTGAACATGATACATCTGAGATAAAGCCATACTGTTCCATGTATCAGTCATCACTATTTTGTATACAGGTACTACAAAAGTTGAAGAACATTCGAGTTGTTTCCATTCTGGAGGATGATGAATAAAGCCACTGTAAATGTTTACATGCAGGTTTTTTTGTTCAAATTTTTGTACTGTTACACATACATCAAAATCTACCATCTTAATTTTCTAAGCATACAGTTCACTGGTATTAAATACAAACATAATATTGTACAACCATCATCACCATTGATCTCCATAGCTCTTTTTGTCTTGCAAAAGTGAAATTCTGTTCCAGTTAAACTCCCCATTCCTCCCTCCACTCAGCCCCTGGCAATCACTGTTCTATTTTATGTCTCTATGATTTTTATTACTACAGGTACCTCATGTAAATGGAATCATATGGCACTTGCCTTTTTGTGACTGGCTTGTTTCATTTAGCATAATGTTTACCCTGCAAGGTTTATCTCTGTTGTAGTATATCACAGAATTTCCTCACTTTTTAAGGCTGAATAATATTCCATTGTATGTATATACCATATGATTCTTATTCATTCATCTGTCAATTGACACTTGTGTTTCTTCCACCTTTTTTTTTTTTTTGCGGTATGCGGGCCTCTCACTGTTGTGGCCTCTCCCGTTTGGAGCACAGGCTCTGGACACGCAGGCTCAGCGGCCATGGCTCACAGGCCCAGCCACTCTGCGGCATGTGGGATCCTCCCAGACCGGAGCACGAACCCGTGTCCCCTGCATCGGCAGGCGGACTCTCAACCACTGCACCACCAGGGAAGCCCTCTTCCACCTTTTGGCTGTTGTGAATATTGCTGCTATGAACATGGGTGTACAAATATCACTTTGAGATCCTGCTTTCAATTTTTTGGATATTCACCCAGAAATGGAATTGCTGGATGGTATGATAATTCTACTTATAACTTTTTTTAGGAACTGCCATACTGTTTTCCACAATGGCTATACCATTTTAGATTCCCACCAGCAGAGCACAAGGTTCAATTTCTTCACATCCTTATCGACACTTGCTGTTTTCTGTTTTTTTGATAGTAGCCATCTTAGTGTGAGGTGGTATCTCATTCTTGTTTTGATTTGCATTTTCCTAATGATTAGTGATGTTAAGCATCATTTCACATGCATAAATTATGGGCTGTCTTCTTTGGAGAAAAGTCTATTTAATGCTTTACCCATCTTTCAATTGGGTTGCTGTTTGTTGTTGAGTTTTAGTAGTTCTCTATGTACTTTGGATATTAATCCTTTATTAGATACATGACTTGCAAATATTTTCTCCCATTATGTAGATGGATTTTTCCTCTATTGATAGTATCTTTTGATGTACAAATTTCAAACATTTTCATGAAGTCCAATTTGCCTGTTTTTTGTTACCTGTGCCTTTGGTGTCACATCTAAGAAATCATTGCCAAAAAAAACATTGTGAAGTTTTTTTTTTTTTTTTTTTTTTGGTACGTGGGCCTCTCACTGCTGTGGCCTCTCCCGTTGCAGAGCAGGCTCAGCAGCCATGGCCCACGGGCCCAGCAGCTCCGCAGCACGTGGGATCTTACCGGACCGGGGCACGAACCCATGTCCCCTGCATCGGCAGGCAGACTCATCAACCACTGCACCATCAGGGGATCCCCCATTGTGAAGTTTTTGTCCTATATTTTCTTCTAAGGTTTCATTGTTTTAGCTCTTAAATTTAGGTCTTTGATCCATTTGGAGATAATTTTTGTATATAGTGTTAGGTAGGTGTCCAAATTCATTCTTTTATGTGTGGCTATCCAGTTTTTCCAGCACCATTTGTTAAAAAGAATCTTTGCCCGTTGAATGGTCTTGGCAACCTTGTCAAAAACTATTTAACCATATATGTAACATGTTCATTTCTGGGCTCCCTATTTTACTTCATTGGTTTATATGTCTGTTTGTATGACATTATCACACTGTTTTGATTACTGTAGGTTTGTAGTAGGTTTTGAAATCAGGAAGTGTGGGTACTCCAGTTTTGTTCTTCTTTCAAAAGATTGTTTTGGCTATTTGAGACCCCTTAAGATTCCATATGAATTTTAAGATGGGTTTTTCTATTTCTCAAAAAAAGTCATTGGGATTTTGATAGGAATTGCATTGAGTCTGTAGATCACTTTCCATAGAATTTACATTTCAACACCATTAAATCTTCCAATTCATGAACATGTGATGTGTTTCAATTTATTTGTCTTCTTTAATTTCTTTCAGCAATGTTTTGTAGTTATCATTGTACAAGTCTCTCATCTCCTTTGTTAATTCCTAAGTATTTTATTCTTTTCATGCAACTGTAAATTAAATTGTTTTCATAATTTCCTTTTCAGATTGTTCGTTATTAGTGTATAGAAATGCAACTGAGCTGGTTCACTTTGTTGTACAGCAGAAACTAACACAACATTGTAAAGCAATTATACTCCAATAAAGATGTAAAAAAAATGCCACTGATTTTTGTATGTTGATTATTTTATCCTGCTACTTTGCTAAATTTATTACTTCTGACAGTTTTGTGTGTGTGTGTGTGTGTGTGTGTGTGTGTGTGAAATCTTTAGGGTTTTCTAAGTAAGATCATATCTACAACTTAATAGAAAAAAAACAAATAACCCAATTTCAAAATAGGCAAAGGACCTGAAGAGACATTTTTTCAAAGAAGACATACAAATGGGCAACAGGTACATGAAAAGGTGCTCAATATCACTAATCACCAGAAAAATGCAAATCAAAACCACAATGAGATCACCCACTTTACACCTGTTAGAATGGCTATCGTTAAAAAGACAAGAGATAATAAATGCTAGCAAGAATGTGAAGAAAAGAGAAGGCTCATACACTGTAGGTAGAAATGTAAACTGGTAGTCACTATGAAGAACAGTATGAAAGTTCCTCAAAAGATTAAATACATCTACTATATGGTCTACTAATCCCACTTCTGGCTATGTATTCAAAGTAAACAAAACCATTATCTAGAAGAGGTATCTGTACTCCTATGTTGATTGCAGTAGAACCAAAATGGCCATTAAAAAATCAATGGATCAAGAAAATGTGATATATGTATATATGTGCATAAACACGCACACACATACATACACATACATAATATTCCATGGTGTGTGAATGAGCTTGGGGGTATTAAAGAAACCAGACAGAAAAAGACCAAATACTGCATTGTATCACTGTATCATTTCTATATCAAAAAAAAAAAAAGTTGAACTCATATGCAGAAAGTAGGAAAAGTGGTTGCAGGGGCTGGATGGAGGGGGGGAAACAGAGAAACACTGGTAAAAAAAAGTACAGACTTTCAGTTATAAAATGAATAAGGACTGAGGACATAATGTATAACATGATGACTATAGTTGGTAACACTGTATTGTATAATTGAAATTTGCTGAGAGTAGTATGTAAATGTTCTCACCAAAACAAGATAAAACAAAAAAATGTGATATGATGGATGTTAATTAAATCAATGTGGAAATTCCCTTCACAGTGTATACATATATCAAATCACCATGTTGTATACATTATCTTAGAATTTTGTCAATTATATCTCAATAAAGCTGAAAAAAAATCATATTATCTGTGAACAGAGATACTTTTACTTCTTCTTTTTCAATTTGAATGCTTTTTATTTTTTTCTTGCCTGATTGCTCTGGTTAGAACTTCCAGCACTGTGTTGAACAGAAGTGGCAAAAGTGGACATCCTTGAGTTGTTTCTGATCTTAGAGGAAATGCTTTCAGCCTTTCAGTATGGAGTATGATGTTCACTATGAGTTTTTCATATAAGGATATTATTATATTGAGCTAGTTTCCTTCTGTTCCCAGTTTGTTGAATGTTTTTATCATGAAAAGATGTTGAATTATGTCAAATGCTTTTCTGTGTCAATTAAGATGATTGTGTAGTCTTTGTCCTTCATTTAGATTTGATAGATTTTCATATGTCGAACCATCGTTGCATTCCAATATAGATCTCTCATAGTCATGATGTATAATCCTTTTAATATGCTCCTGAATTTGGTTTGCTAGTGTTTTGTTGAGGAGTTTTGTATCAGTGTTGAACATAAGGGATATTGGCTTGTAGTCTTCTTTTCTTGCAGTGTCTTTGTCTGGCTTTGATATCAGGGTAATATTGGCCCCAAGAAATCAGTCAGGAAGTTTTCCTTCCTCTTCAACTTCTGTGAAAAGTTTAAGAAAAACTGGTTTTAATTCTTCCTTAAATGTTTGCTAGAAATCAATAGTGAAGCTATCGGGTTCAGGACTTGTCTTTATTCTGATCACTGATTCAATCTCCCTACTAGTTACAGGTCTATTCAGAATGTCTATTTCTTTGTAGTTTAGTCTTTAGTAGGTTTGTATTTCTAGTTATACAATTTGTCTCGTTATACAATTTGTTTTTTATCTCGTTATACAATTTGTTAATGGAGAACTGTTACAGTACTCTTATAATCCTTTTTATTTCTGTAAAGTCTGTAGTTTGTCCCCACCTTCATTTCTGATTTTAGTAATTTAAGTCTTTTTCTTAGTCCCTGGAGCTATAGGTTTGTCAGTTTTGTTGGTCTTTCTGAGCAATCAACTTTTGATTTTATTGATTTTCTCTATTTTTTATTCTCTATTTCATTTATCTCTAATCTTCTTCCTCTGCTATCTTTGGGTTTAGTTTGCTCTTCTTCTTTGAGTCCTTTAAAAGTTGTAAACCTAGCTTGCTGATTTGAAATCTTTGTTAATGTTAGTGATTGTAACTATAAATCCTCCTCTTAGACCACATTGATGCATCCCATAGTTTTGGTATGTTGTGTTTTTGTTTTTATTTTTTTTAAGTATTTTCTTTTCTAATTTCCCATGTAACTTCTTTGACCCACCGGTTGTTCAAGAGTGTGTCATTTAATTTCAACAATAGTGTGAATTTTCCACCTTTCCTTCTGTTATTCATTTCTAACAATCCCATTGTGGTTGGAGAAGACACTTTGTATATCTCTTTTCACTGAAACTTAATTTGTGGCCTGACATAGGGTCCATTCTGGAAAATGTTCCTCGTGCACTTGAGATAAATATGTATGCCATTGTTGGCTACAGTGTTCTGTATATGTCTGTTAGACAGTTATTAAGTCCTCTATTTCCTTACTTCTGTTTGACTGAACTATCCATTATCATTATTAGGGTCCTGAAGTTTCCAACTATTATTGTAGAATTGTCTATTTCTCCCTTGAACTCTGTCAGTTTTTGCTTCATATATTTTGATGATGTGTCATTAGGTTTGTAAATGTTTATAACTATTATATTATTTTGCTCTATTGAAACTTTCATTAATATGTTTTACTTTGTCTCTTTTAACCTTTTTTTGATTTAGTGTATTATTTTATCTGATATTAGTATAGCCACCCCTGCTCTCTTTTGGTTATTATTTGCACTGAATATCTTTTTCAACACTTTCAATCTATTTGGTCTTTGGATCCAAAGTGACTCTTGCAGATAGCATACAGTTGGATCAAGTGTTTTAATCCATTTTCTCAATCTTGGTGTTTGGCCTGGAGGTTTAATTCATCTATACTCAAAGTAATTACTGAAAAGGAGGGACTTACTTCTGTCATTTTGCTTGTTTTTTATATGCCTTATAGGTTTTTGTTTTTATTTTTGGTCTCTCATTTCCACCTTAACTGTCTTTTATGTTTAGTTGATTCTTTTGGTAGTAAAATGTTTAAAATACTTTCTCACTTTCTTTTGTGTATATTCTGTAGCTCTTTTCCTTGTGGTTACCATGGGGTTTACATTTACCATCCTAAAGTTATAACATTCTAATTTGAATTCATACTAGCTTAACTTCAGTAACATACAAGAAGTGCCTTTACAGTTCTGTCTCCAGTCCTTTCTCCCCCAAATTACATCTTTATACATTGTATGCCCCTAAACATAACTATTTTTAAATGTATTAGTCCCTTAAATTATGTTGAAAACATGTAGAATTAGACCACAGTTACAATAATATCAATACTAGCTTATAGGCTAACAAGTGTCTATTCAATGTATTAGTCTGTTAAATCATGTAGATAACAAGTGTAGTAACAAACCACTGTTACAATAATACTAACTTTTATAATTGTTCATGTATTTCCCTTTGTTAAGATCCGTATTTCTCCATATGGCTTTGAGTTATGGTCTAGTGTCCTTTCATTTGACTCTTGAAAGAGTCCCTTGAGCATTTCTCACAGGCAGGTCTAGTGGTAACAAACTCTACTGCTTTATTTAGGAATGTCAGTTTCTCCCTCACTGTTGAAAAATGGTTTTGCCAGATATAGGATTCCTGGTTGAATTTTTCTTCCTTTAGCACTTTGTATATGTCAGTCCACTCCTTCTGGCCTCCAAAGATTCTAATGAAAAATCTGCTGATAATCTTATTGAGAATCCCTTGTATGTGAAAATTCACTTCTCTGTCTTTGTTTTTATAAGTTTTATTATGTCTTGATGTGGATCTTTGAGTCAATCTTACTTGGAATTCGTTGAACTTCTTGGATATTTATATTCATGACTTTCATCAGACATGGGAAGTTGTCAGCTATTATTTCTTCAAATATTCTCTCTCTTTCCTCCTCTCTTCTGGTACTCCCACAGGGTGCATGTTGGTCTGCTTGATGGTTTCCCATAGGACTCTTATGCTATGTTCATTTTTGTTCAATATTTTGTCTGTTCCTCAAACTTGATAATTTCCATTGTCCTATTTTCATTGTCCTATGTTCACTGATTCCTTCTGCATACTCAAATCTTCCTTGGAGCTCCTCTAGTGTATTTCTCATTTCAGTTATTGTACTTTCCCAGCTCCAGAAATTTTTGGTTTTATTTTAGATTTCCTATCAATTGATATTTCCATTTTATTCATAAGTTGTTTTGCTTTTACTTTCTCCACATCTTCTATTAGTCCCTCGAGCATCTTTAGAACAGTTATTTTAGTCTTTGTCTAAGTATAGCTGCCATCAGGTCTTCTTCAGGGATAGTTTCTGTCCATTTAGTTACTTCTCTTTGAACCACCCATATTTTCCTGTTCCTTTGTATGTCTTGTAAGTTTTTTCTTTGAAAACTAGACTTTTTTTTTTTTTCCCGGTATGCGGGCCTCTCACTGTTGTGGCCTCTCCCGTTGCGGAGCACAGGCTCCGGACGTGCAGGCTCAGCGGCCATGGCTCATGGGCCCAGCCGCTCTGCGGCATGTGGGATCCTCTTGGACCGGGGCACGAACCTATGTCCCCTGCATCAGCAGGCGGACTCTCAACCACTGCGCCACCAGGGAAGCCTGAAAACTAGACATTTGAATTTAACATTACGGTAACTGAAATCCATATTCTCCCTTTTCCATATGGTTTGCTCTTTTTTTATTGTTTTTGGTTTTTTGATTATTGTATGGTGTATCTGTGTTAAGGACCAGCTTGATGTGTAAAACCCAAGGTCTTCTCAGACTTTTGAGCCTTTCCCTGGGATTAGTGGGCAATTTCTAATTTTCCCCATATGTGCAGTTGTTTTTGAATATCCTAGTTTTTAAGCATGTCTGGCTCCCCAAAGGGGAAAAGGAAAAATAAAGAGGGAGGGGAAAAGGGGGTGCCTGCCTTACTATTCCCCTGTAAGTCACTTCAATGGGGCAGCAGATAGAAGGGACAGCTTACAAAAATGGGAGGAGGTACAACAACCATGGCTGCCAACCTCTTTGTACCTCTGTGATCAAAAGCAGCAATTAACAATTAGAGCATAGATTCCCCAGTATTTAGAGTTCAGGGTCCTTTTGCCCACCCTGACTCCTACCAGCTGCATGCAAGGTGTTCCAGGGTACATGGCTGCCTGCCATGGCTGCCTGCCACATGGCTGCCTGCCACATGGTTGGGGTTGGGGGATTGGTAGCTGCTACTATGAGCTGAAATTAACCTAAATTAACTACAATTTATTGTCCAAGGCTTACCCTGGAAGTTGCAAGCTTTTAATAGACTCCAGAGTTCCAAAATAGTGACATCAGGCAGATTCTGCTGGTGCAGCTGTCTACGTGGGGAGATGGAATCCTGGTACTTCCTACTCCACCATCTTCCCAGAAACCTCTTAGGTATAGATTTTCATGTGAACATAGTTTTTTTTTGTTGTTCTTCTTGGGTAAATACTTAGAAGTGTTGTGGATAGGTCACATGTAAGTGTATGTTAACTTTATTACAAACTTCCCCAAACTGTTTTGCAAAGCAGGTGTACCATTTTATACTTCCACCAGCAATGTATGCGAGCTGTAGTTGCTCCACATTCTTGACTACTCTTAGTACTATCAGAATTTATCTTAAGCCTTTCTAATAGGTGTGTGGTCCCATCTTATTATGGTTGTATTTTGCATTTGTCTAATGGCTAATCATGTTTAGCATCATTTCATGTGCTTGCCATCTGCAAATCTTTGGTGAAGTGTCTTCAAATTTATTGTTCATTTTTGTTTTTGTTTTGTTCTTACTGAGCTTTTAAAGTTCTTTATATATTCTGGATACACTCCTTTGTCAAATATATGTTTCCCAAAGACTTTTCCTAGTCTGTGCCTGCCTTTTCATTCTTCATAGTGTCTTCTAAACAAACAAGATTTTTATTGGACAAAGTCCTATTTAGTTTTTTAATGGATCAAACTTCTGGTGTTGTATTTAAGAACTCCTTGTGTAAGCAAAGTCACACAGATGATTTTGCTAGAAGTTTTATAGTTTTACATTTTGGTCTATGATTTATTTTGAATAAATTTTTGTGTGAAAGAAATTAAGGTTCATCTTTTTTCGGGGTGGGGGCACATACAGGTGTCCAATTATTCTAGCATCTTATATTTAAAGGACTACCTTTCTCCACTGAATTGTCTTCTCATTTTTGTCTAAAATTAATTTACTATACATGTGGGTCTATTTCTGGACTTTTCTGTTCCAGTGATCTATGTGTCTATCCTTCTGCCCAATACTATGTTACTTATTCTAGCTTTATAATAAGTCTTAGAAGTATGTAATCCAAGTCATACAACTGTTTTTCAAAATTGTGCTGGCTATTCTAGTTGTTGCTTTTCCAAAGAAATTTGAAAGTCAGCTTAGCAATATCAACACAAATATCCTGCTAGAATTTTCAATCTGAAATGAATCTATGTATCTGAGAAGAGGTGACAAAATAATCATGAGTCTTACGAAACATGTACACAGTGTATCTCTCCATTTATTTAGGTCTTCTTTATTTTTTTATCAAAATTTGGTGGAGGGTCTTCAACATACAGGTCTAGTACACATTTTGGTAGATTTATACCTAATTATTTCATTCTGAAACTACTGCAAATGGTAATTGTAGAAAAAAATTTCAATGTCTAATTGCTCATTGCTAATGTACAGAAGTATAACTGATTTCTACATATTTACTTTTAATCTTACAATCTTGTTTAACTTGACTACAGGAGCTTTTTGATTCTTTGGGATTTTCTACATAAACAATCATATCATCTCTGTATAGGAATAGTTTAATTTCCAATCTGCTTAGCTCTTCTCTTTCTCATTTTAAGCACTGGCTGCCAGTGAGATTTTGAATAGGAGTAGTGAGGGTGCCCTTCCTTGCCTTGCTTGCCCTTTCCTTAGGGAAAAAACATTTAGCCTTTAACCATGGAGTATCAGGATAGCTGGAGGCTGTGCAAACACTTTTCAGCTTAAGGAAGCTCTTTTCCTAGTTTACTGAGTTTTTATTAAGAATGGATATTTAATTTTGTCAAATGCTTTTCTTTCACTTATTAAGATGATCATATGCTTTTTCTTCTTTAGTCTATTGATAGGATAAATTATATTTACTGATTTCCAAAGATTCAATAGCCTGCATTTTCTAAGATAAACTTCTCTTGGTCATGATTTAAATCCTTTTAATGTATATCTTGATTCAACTTGCTCATATTTTGTTGAGGACTTGTGCATCTATATGAGAAATAGGAATATGTAGTTTTCCTGTAACTTTTTTTACCACCAGGATAATGCAGGCCTCTTAATATGAATTTGGAAGTGTTCTGTTGTATAGTATTGTTGTTTTTTTCATTTAACGTTTGGCAGAATTCACCAGTGAAGCTATTCAGCCCTCCAGGGAGATTTTTAACTACAAAGTAAATTTATTAGATATAGAATTGTTCAGGCTACCTACTTAAAAAAGGTTTGGTAGTTTAACACTTTCATTGGCCCATTTCATCAAAGTTGTCAAATTTATGGAAATAAATTTGCTAAAAATACTCCAATATCATCTTCTTACAATTTGAGGGGGAGGAGGGGTTGTTTTCCTTGGCAGCAACGCTAGAACTTTTTCCACTTTATTCATCTTCTCAGGAACTAGTTCTGTTTCCAATGATATTTTCAACGGTTTTCTGTCTATAAGTTCATTGATTTATGATTACTTTTATTATTTCCTTGCTCTGCATGGTATGTGCTTAATTTACTCTTTTTTCTAGTTCCTTAAGGTAGAAGGTTAAACCTATTATTTTTCTTCTTTTCTAATATATCTAATATAGCCAAATTCTCTTTAAACCCTCCTCTTAGCTGTATCCCCCAAATTCTGATGTTGTATTTTCATTTACATTCAAATATTTCCTAATTTTTCTTATAAAAAAGTCTGCTTTGATCCATATATAATTTAAAAATGTTATTTAATATCTAGGAACTTGAACATTTTTTCAGATATTTCTTTTACCAATATCTGGTTTTAATCAGCTAAAATCAGAGAATGTACATTGTATGATTTAAAGTTCTGAACTTATTAATGTTTAATGTTTTGTGATACTGAATCATTTGTCTTCTAAAGTATTCACTGTTGTTTAGTTCTTGGGGTTGGGTAGGAAGAAAAATCTTACTCTTTTTAAACAAAAGGATGGATACACACAGTTCAAAAAGAGACATAACATCATATTGTGGTATTACAATTTCATAAATGATGATTAGGAAAAAAAAAGTCTAAAAATCCTCCTGGATGGGGGGGGCAAAAAATGGCTAAGAAACACTAGATTAGAGGTGTTTGACTGTTTTATTTTTCATTTAAGATGTGATATATTTGTCATACAGAAAAGTGTAAAAAAAATATAACAGACCCCATATCCCAAGCCCCAGATTTAACAGATGTTAACATTTAGACAAAATAGTCTTCAGATATCTTTTTTAAAGAAAAATCCAATATATACAGAACTACCCAAACTTCAATCTCTTTCCCTTCCACCTTTTTCTTCCATAGCAAGATAGTCAGTCTTCATAAATAATATATAATATTTTGTGTACCTTATTAAGCTCTGAAAAGGTTTAAACAATAAAGAAATTAATCAGTTGCTCAGATTTTCTTCTGGAATTCTTAGATTTTCAAAGATCCTGGTATATAAGTAGTATAAAAGTGGTATATTGATACTATACCATAATTTAAAAAAATAAAATTTCCTGTGTAGTCAAATACCTTTTACTCATTTCTGATATGTATAAATATACACATATATTTTTAAAAGAATATAATCCCTTTAAATCTTTGTATATTAAATCATAGATACCTCATTTGATCTCCCAGTTTTTCCCCACAGCATTAAAGCTTATGCTTACTATGTAAAGGATCTCTCTTTCCTGGTACTTTTTCCGTATTCGGTGAGTCTTTGTTGTTTATTTTAGATTCCCTATACTGGCCTTTGTGTGACTGCTGTATCTCTACTACAGTTTGCGTTCAGGAAATGCCAGAGTAGAATATATAGTAGTTTAAGTTCTTGGGGTGGGAATTCTATTTCTGAGAATCATCAGTTCTATCTTTTATGTGCCTAACACATGTAGTTAGCTCTCATCTACTGAACAGTCCTACTGAAGTCTCTATTTTTCATTTTACATGCATTAGTAAAGGAAATTAAATGTAACAAAGTATCTTACTAATTTTATTAAACTTCTCCATTACTCACAAAGGCAAGTGTTCTCTTCTTACAGGGTGATAAAGATCAAATTACTATACCTAAGCACTCAGTACTATGCTTTTTGAATTTTGGATACTTAATAGGTATTGATTCCTTTCCCTTACTTCCTTTCAAAGACTTAATCTCTCTCAACATTGATTTTTGAAGGAGTCTCATTTGAACAGAAAATACCTTCCAAATCCTCTAAAACAGCAACTTGTATGCTACTACTTTTTATTTGGTGATTTACCTAATCAGGATTATGCTGATGCTGTTCATGACTAGGGTGAAGTTACTCTGAGAGCATATGCCTCCTTAAATTTTACACCCTAGGAGCCTCGCTCCCTATACACTAGTCCCTGCCCTTGTAAAAGGCATAAATGGAAAACAACCACACGGCAGTAAGAGTTTTATATACTGTATATTGTAGTAAAACATTTGCTTTTGCCTGCCTAATACCTAAGTTTCTCTTTTGATTTCACAGTGCTTTGCTTTTCCTTTAGAGAACAAGTCCATTCCCAACTCTCCTTTCATGTGGTTTATATGAAACTTCACTTCTCACCTCAGAGGTGACATATTTGACCCACACTTGACCAGTGTGCCAAATCCCTCCAGCAAAAAGAAAAAGGTACTTACTGTTTAACTGAAAAATTCAATGACAGACTAGCTATTAGGGCTTTTGCTGTGGGATCAAATTATAAGTAATTCTCCAATTCCATGACGACTTTTTAAAAAACTCATGGGTTGGGGGCAGTTTCTGTACAAGTCCTAGAAATCTTTCTAATTTTACTTACTTGAGGCACATGCTCAGTTTATGAAGTAGTCATGGGGTTGGAATGTGCGTTATCCATAAAAAGGTTAATTCATAGACACCAAAGATCCTAAACTTATCAAAATAGTCTCATGTTCCCTAAGTGTGGCAAGGAAGAATCTGGGCATCTCAGTGATGATCATGGTGGAAAGATGACTAAAGTTTTATCTAAGACCTCGGAATTTTTACATCACCTTCAGGACCAGGTGAGTTGAGAACCACCACAACCACCACCATGACAGCTAATGTTTATTGAAAACTTGATTACATATATAATATATAAATACCAGATTTTATATATATATTATATGAAATATAAATACCAGATTTTATATATGTATTATATGTATTTTATATATATATATATATATATATATACACACCAGGTTTAAGTATTTTATATTCATCTGATCATCTTTACAACCCCGAGGTAGGTATTTTTACTATCCCCATGGAAACGGAAAAAAAGGTACAGAACTTGCCCAATGCCATAAAGCAATTAAGCTATACACACAAGATTTGAATTTAGAACCTATACCTGTAAAACCACTTTAATACACTATTTCTCAGTAAACTAGTTAGGCTGAAATTCCTGTCACTGTGGAAGGATAGGGACTCCAGAGTTTTATTTAGGTTGATTTTTAAAAATATAAGTTTTTGGCATACCTGACAGATCTAAATGTTCTAAGGAATAATTTTTTTAGCTTTTGATTCACTACTCCTGTCGTAATTTTTGATAATTTCAAAATCCACTTAGATGATCCTTTCAATACCTGAGTTTCTCAATTTCTTCAATTCATCCCTTTCCATGACCCCACTTGCATTCAACTACCATGTTCACGTTCTAGAATGTGAACTTAGTCACTCATTACTGCACTCTAATACTGTCAATTTCAGTCCCTTTCTCTTATTTCAACCTCCCAAATTTCCTACCTCTAGAAATTAACTACAACACATCCTCAACCACACTGCAATCTCAATGGATCATACCATTTCTCCACTGTGCCTCAAACTTCTTCCTTTTATTAATTTGCTCATTATTAATTTGCTCATTAATTTGCTCATCCTCAACCACACTGCAATCTCAATGGATCATACCATTTCTCCACTGTGCCTCAAACTCCTTCCTTTTATTAATTTGCTCATTACCAGATTACTTTCCATGTCCCTCCTTCATCATCATTCTCTTGATTATAGCAACACCCTTCCCTTTCTCCCTTTTTGTTGTATTCACCTGGGAAAATTCCAACTTTAATCATTTGACTCTGTGTCTACTCAATGATAGGACCAAGGCTAAACTTAACTGGAGAAAAACACAAAACTATGTTGACTGATCTCACTTAAATTAATAACCATGGACTTCAAGTATGCATTTTAAGTAACGTCTAGCAATTCTTCTAACAGTCTATTCATTCTCTCACTTTCCTAAACATCTATTTTACATCTTCTTTTCTTTCCTCAATCCATTTTTCCCCAACACTTCTTCCCTCTACTTCATGACCTTGCTTCCTATTTCACTGACAAAATGTAACAAAACTTTTATATGCTCCCACTATATGTACTAAACTGCAAATACCTAGACATACATAATCTGTCCTTCCTTCCACTGCTATTAATGAGCTGTTTACACACCCATCTTTAAAACTAACCCTTCTATTTGTACACCATATCTATGGCTCCAGCAATATTCCTCTCCTTCTTCCATCATGTTCTCTACTAGCTTAGTCCTATTAACACATAAATCTGCTATATCTTCAATCTTTATAAAATAAAATAAAAACAAAAACCTTGATACCATACCCCCCTATAATAACAGACCCTTTCTCTACTTCCCTAGAGAGTAAGACTTAATAGAGTTGTCTTCAGAACTCATCTTTCTTGCATCATTAACAGACCTGACATGTTTAATCATTCCTTCCTAGTTGAGATTTTTTTCTTCATTTGGCTCTACCTATTCCTAGTCATTCTTCTTTGATGTTTTCTTACCACTTGACATCTAAATGTTAATATGTTCCAGGGTTCACATTCTCATTCTTCTAATTCCTATCTTTAAGTTTCTCATTTGCCTTATTTCACAAAGCTATGAGTAAAAGGGAAGAAGCTATGATTCACAACATCATTCCAACAAAGATGTGACTCTAAGGTAAAACTGTTATTACATACTCACAGGAGAGTATCAATCAGAGCAAATTAAATAAAACATATCAAAGTTTCATACTTAACAGAGAGCTGAAATTAATTTCACTAAGGGAACAGAATAATTTTATATGAGAAACATTTACACCACTGAGTGACATTCTGATAGATTGGGGGACACAAAACTGGAAGACTAAGTTAGGGCAAGGATACAAATTCCCTAAACTGTGAAAAATCCCCCACTACTAATGAAACACAAAAACAAAATCGACAACAAAAAGAATCATCAAAACTCATAGCCAATCAAAACCACTCCTAGAATAATTACAAGAAATAAGATTACTATAAAAAAAATGTTAAGTGCATCAGTATCCAGGTAAGAATGAAAAAAGGGCAATATTTGTAATCATAAAAGAAAATTTATATTTAATATAAAGCCACTTAATAAAAAATTTATACTTTCTTTGATGTATAAAACATAAAGAAATTATACTTTCTTTGATGTATAAAACATAAAGAAAAATTAAGATTATTTTATTGGAAAGAAAATAATTTATTATATATGAGGAAGATGATGAAAATACATGTGATATATCTCTAATAAACTGATTTAAATGCATATAGTTTTAATTTTTAAATACACTTTAAAAGCTGTTACGCACAGTTCCATAGTCCAGGTGGTCAATTTCGTCTCCACAAAGTTGGAAAGCACTTGAGATATATGAAAAATTCAAATGGAACCTAAAATACCATAGAAATTCATTAAAAGTAATCATGATTATAAAACAGTTCACTAGTTTTAAAATAACTAAAAGCTAAAACATTTATATTTAGAAAATTAGTGAATCATGTCAGTACAAAATTTTAATTGTCTAAATAAACAGCTTACACAGAAATTGATTTATAACATTAAAAAATAAAACATTTTAACTGTGCCAATAGAAAAAAGTAACAGCAATTTCAGTATCTCTTAACTTTTTGTACTCAGAGTGACAATGATTAACAGAATTTTTCATTGGTTTCATAGTACTATTTATAGCAGGATTTGCAAGAAAGAAATGTAAAGCCTTCAGTGCTTTATTTTCCTACTTATAAAAGTTTAGATGGTTAGGTTGGTGTCTCGGATCCACCTTGACATTTTAATCTAACAAGTAGAATCCAAACTGGTCAGTCCTTAGAACTACTAAGGGACCTTTTTAAATTAGATTCTTGGTCCCAATTCCAGAGATTCTGATTTATTAGCTCTAGGGCAGAGTCCAGGAATCTTTATATGTAAAAATCCATCCTCAGTAGTTCTCAACCTTAGTTGCACATTAGAACCAATACTTTGGGAAATCTGAAAATCCTAATATGTATGCTGCAATCCAGACCACTGAATCAAAACTCTGGGGGAGAAACCCAGGCATCTGTATATTTTTTAGTTTATTATTATAGTTTTCTTTAGTCAGTATTTTTTGAAAAAGTTCCACAAGTCATTCCAGTATGCAGCTAAAACTGAGAACCACTGTTTGGGTGGTTCTGGTTATCAACTAGTCTCCTCTTACATACCTACCAGAATTTTTCTTTCCACTTATTGAGCTACCCTGAGTCAACATTATGTATTCTCCTCTCTGTTACTCTTTTCTTATTCCTTTTGTTTTACTTTGCTTAGAAAAAGAAAGAGGAAAAAAGATACTTCTACTTGCTATCTCAATAATAAAACCTCAGATGTAAGGTCTGCTACTCTTATTTGGAATTTACATTGAAATCTAGTTATTTAAATTTTTAACAAATGTACTTTTTAATAGGAAAAAAAAAACCCAATCAAATTTTACAACACATTATATATATAGAACACCTAAAGCAGATACATCATGAAAAAGAAAACATATATGTTACTGAATTAGGTTTAGAAAATACAAAATAGAAGAAACAAGAATAAAATTTGTGTTAAAGCAAATGTATACATTGTCCAAGTAAAAAGCTGACCTGATTCACTAACTTTCCCTGGAAAAACTACATAACCTAAAGGATAGCACAGAAAATTAAGCAACAAATCTAAAAACCACATAAAAGATTTGTTCAATCAACACACGTAATTTTTAAAATACTTCATTTCAATACATTGTAAAAAAATTACTGCTTAAACTGGATCAATGGGTTGGGGAGAGACAAAACATTTGCAGGAAAATCAAAAAAACACTGCCCCAAAAAGGATACGACAAGAAAGGATACACTTTGTATGACAGTATTACAGCAGTATTTACGCAGGAATGCTTCTAAAGAAGAACAGCAGAATGCAATTTAATTTTTTCTTATTTTTCATGTTAGATTTACAAATAAAATGATTTTTTTAAACATACACTGAAAATGGTTAATTTTTATCTTTTCTTCTACGGTATTTGTAAGACTTCTGGCTATACTAGTATAGACACTTTACAACAAAATTCAAATATTCAA
The DNA here is from genome assembly GCF_949774975.1 of Lagenorhynchus albirostris. NCBI lineage: Eukaryota > Metazoa > Chordata > Mammalia > Artiodactyla > Delphinidae > Lagenorhynchus > Lagenorhynchus albirostris. The sequence goes on from NC_083096.1 coordinate 95,283,020, forward strand.
GGTGCCTCCCAAAAGGAATAAACATTAGGCAAAATTTTCTTTATATAATTTTTTCAGCTTAACCCTCAGTAATTCTGGCTCACTTACTTCATGTTCTTCCAGTATACTAAGGCAGAAAGATTTAAAATAATAAAAAACAAAAGGAATATATTTCTACTCATCTTTCTTAAATCAATGTAATATAAAATGCTTAATTCTACCATTTTTAATCATTAAATTACTTAAGTATGAATTAAAATTACTTATTTGAAAGATGAAATACTTCATTCCAAAAAAATATGTACATATTTCTGTGAGGTGTACAATTAGTAATTAGCAATGCAAATTGTCAGGTCCCACCAAGGGTAACCAACTTGTCCTGGCGTGGCAGACACTTTCCCAGTGTTAGCATTAAAAAGTCCAGTATCCTGGAAAACCCCTTACTCACAGGAAAACTAGGGATGATTGACTGCCCAAGGCCCAACCCCCTTGCAGACCGACTGAATCAGAAACTCTGGGTGGGGGTGAAGGGAAACCCAGTAATCTGTGTTTTATCAGACCCTCTAGGTGATTATAATACATGTTAAAATTTAAGAACTACTGCTTTACTCTATGAAGAAAAAGTAAATAAAGACTAATAAAGATACACTACCCTTATGAAATTCATTCCCCAATTTTAATTTTTACATACAAATAGGTTTTATTCCATAGTTTTAATTGTGAAGTTTAATGGAAATTAACTGCATAGACAGAAAGAATCAGAGGGAGGATCCTTTAAAAACGTTAGAAGGTACACAAATTACTATTCTCTCAGGCTTTTATCCTTCCTTAATTTTAATCTCAAGAAAGTCTTGTCTTTTTATTACGTTATCTCCACACTTACCTTTACTAATTTTTAACACTTTCTTTTTCCTTCTTTAGAATCTTGTTTTGGTCTAGCAGATCGAGCAAACTGCTAATATTTAAAAATTAAGGTTTTGTTCACAAACATGAAAGTAATCTTTTCTAAAGAATTTTCAAGAACTTCCTAATGTAGGGTAGGAGTACAGTTTTTAATTTATCTCTATATTTGTCTTCCTACTCAGTCATTCATCAAATATTTGTTGACTGCCTCCTAGCTGTCCATGATCTGGGGAAGAAGTAAATAATTTATCTTTTCTTTTAGTCATTTTTTACACCTAGACCTTTGCTCCTTCATTTATCCCACTGATTTCTAGTTTGAAACTGCATTAACTACTGAAAGTAGGATGGTAAGTCAATGATATATTTTGTTATTAAAATTCTCAAACATAAATATGAATTATAATACAATAAAATATAAGATAATAAAACTACAACAAATCATATCTTTAACGATTCCAAATGTACTTCTGGATACCATAGTATCTTAGGCTTAGCATGAGTATGTATATTTTAAGCTGTATTAAGTAAAATGTTTAGACTTGGCTGGATTTTAATAACCTCATGATGCTTATTTTCCAATAAAAATTTAAATAACATTGTCATTTGACTCAACTAAGTATATTTATAACTGAGTTTTCTCAAGCTAGAATGCCAGCTGTTGAGATGAAGGATAATATAAAAACTGGTTTCAATTATACCCTTACTCCTAAAAACTATTGATCCATAAGTCTTGGAACAGACAGATTTGAAGGATACAACCACCATAGGTTTTCCAAAAAGAATGTATCCATTAGCTTCCTTTAATGCTTTTGCTGCTGCTTTTTCATTTGGAAGTCCAATGAAAGCTTGTCCTTTCATGCGACCTTCTTTCATCAAGCGTATATCAAACCTAGAAGTCATGGAAGAAAAAATGGTTTTGACTCAAAGAATTGTCAAAGAATTCTGATGAAGTCAATGGGAATGCATTGAACAATTTAAAAATTTGCTATTTCAGAATAAAAATGACTATACTATCTGATTAGCACATTACTCAGGCTTTCTAAAATTGTATTTTATATTCTGTTCTAAAATTGATTCTGTAAGTAGGTAATACTTACAGAATTATTTTGATGATGTGCTTATCTTTTTTTAGCTGTTATAAATATATGGAATTTAAAAATTATATTACTAGCAACTATAAAAGCAAAGTTTTTCTTTCATATCTCTATTTTTAAACAGTTTTATTCAGCCAACTTAATACTACTGATATTTACTCAATTAAAAAAAACAACTATACGACCAAGAATAAAAGGGCTGACAGGAACTATGGAAAAGTAACCCAGAATTTCAGAGTAGGAAGGGACTTCACTGATCATGTAGTCAAAAACCCCATTTTACAGATGATGTGTAGAGACGGAGTGACTTCTTCAAGGTCACACCGATCGCTAAAGTTAAAGCCAAAAACACAAACCAGAATTTGCATTCCAAGTGTAGTCTTCTATTCTCCTACTGTATTCATTTTTCAACATTTTGGGGGAGGAAACTATACTCAAAACTACTTAAAAAAACAGGCTAACTTATAACTAAAGTACTGCCTACCATTTAGTCTATGAGACTAGCAAAAGCATATAAAGAATGTTTAAAGTATCAAAAAATGCAGGTAAATTCCTTTTTAACAAATTCACATGACTAGTCCCACAGGAGACAATTATCAATTTATCATTTTGATGTGTACAGCTTTCTCAATATAGAATTTTCTCTTCCCTTCAAATTCTAATGGCAGGCAATACTGGAAATAGAAAGTATATACTTGATATATATATATGTGCGCACGTATATATATATACACAGACACAATACATATACTTATATATATCTATGTGACACATACATATATTTATATATATACACACACACACACACACATTATCTATTTTTAAATTTTTTCCCCTTACAATCATGATTCAAAGGCGGCAACGAGAAAAAGGGCCAGTATTTTGCATGGCCAGCAACACAAACTTTTGGTATCCTGATAAGATATATCTGTCACTAATGAATATAATATGGACATGGTTGTTAAGACATGGTGCTCACTGTGCATGCCTATATAAAAAGGTACACAGCCCAGATAAGACTTTAAAAATATTAGTTTCGGGCTTCCCTGGTGGCGCAGTGGTTGGGAGTCCGCCTGCTGATGCAGGGGACATGGGTTCGTGCCCCGGTCCGGGAGGATCCCACATGCGGCGGAGCGGCTGGGCCCGTGAGCCATGGACGCTGGGTCTGCGCGTCCAGAGCCTGTGCTCCACGACGGCGGAGGCCGCGACAGTGAGAGGCCCGCGTACCGCCAAGAAAAAAAAAATTTAGTTTCACATGAAAATTAAAGCAAAATTAACTACAGTCATTTCTCTAATTTACCTCCATTCAAAAGTCTCTCTCCTTACCTTTTCTAATTTTCTTTACTTCTAATTTATATGGCCAAGATCTTACATACTTTAGAGTTAACCAATTATAAAATTTTAAAGAATGAAATTCTAACTCCAAACATTAGCTTTTATATCATTTACAAATCATATCCTCTCTTTTGCACTCATAAAACTGGAAGCCTTCCCAACTGAACGAAGAGAAGTTACTGCCATGGTAAGAATCTAAAAAACTCTGCCTGACTGCTATATATTCCTGGATGAGTCATTAAAATGCTAGTTTTCAAAATGTAATCTTTGGACCAGCAGCTTAGTCATCATCCATACACATTTTAGAAACACAAATTCATGGGCCCTATCTCAACCTGGAATATCAGTCTAGGGATAGATCAAGGACATGGTTTTAATAAACTCTTACACAGGTTAAAGTTTCAGAACCACTGCTTTAGAGCTAGGGATTGAGGCCTGTTTATATAAATAATGCTTTACTGGAACACAGCCATTAACATTCATTTATGTATTGTTTACAGCTGCTTTAATGCCACAAAGACAAAACTGAGTAGTTGCAACAGACACCATAATATTTTAGTATAAAAATATTAAATTTTTACTGTCAATTTAAAAAGATGTTTGCTGACTCTTGCTCTAGATGTCTAAAAGATAAGAGCAATTTCTTCATATAATTTTAATCTCTAAAGGGGAAATGTTTAAAAAAGGGCTAATTTCTAACAGATTAAAAACAAAACACAATTTGAGAATATACATGACACTTACATTATGCGTTGTGTTTCTGACGAAAAGTCAACGTATCTTCCAAAAATAAATTTAAGGTCCTAGAATTTCAACAAGGAGAAGACTAATAAGGAAAGCCAGGGGAAAAACATGTAAAATAATAAAACCAATTTATAAATTTCAACTTACCTTTTCTTGAACTTGTTTAGCTAAATTCTTTACATAAATTCTACAGTTTGGTTCACCAGGTTCATAACTTCTAAAAACTGAAAGTGTTTCCATTTCTTATATAAAAACAAAACAAGGATATAAAATTAAGACAGTTTCATCAATTTTTCAAAGAAAAAGTATAGTGGCATTCAAATATATCTGTTAAATAGACAAAATAAGCATTAAGAAAATGTTAAAACCATACAAATTAATGGCAATGTTACTAATGGGATAAAAATACCCATTAAAAATCTAAAGTAGTAATATGACAAAAAGTTTAAAACTTTCAGGCATCTAGAATAACTAAAATTTATCCAATAAAATATTTCTGTTAATACTCTGTAAAGCTTAACTTTAAGATCAGTTACTTTATTAAAAAAACTAAAGCAAATAAAGATGCTACCAAATATTTGTGTAATTATTTTGCTTAAAGTCAATCTCCCAAACTACCAGCACCAATATATTCAAATGTAAAAATAAAGTACTCATATGTGATAATCAAGTATTTCAGGCAAACTGTGGCTTATGAATCTCTATACAGTTACTCCTATTTAGTGACAATAACCATCTTTCCTGACAACTAGATGTTCTAGGCAAAAATATGTCAGTTGGAAGTCTGTTTCCATTATGGGAAAAATTATAATGTGTTACATGTCAATCTAAAACCCCTAAATATTCTCCTAAAATATACTAAAACAAGAAAACTCCATTAAGAAGTAAAAAACTATCACATTAGAATATAAAATTCATAAACACAGGCTTTTAATCACCAAATAGTTAAAACTATTTTTTTTTTGACAAATAATTGCTCTGCATACATCTCAGATACAGTACTGTGTTGGTCTATCAACTGTATCCAGAATACAGAATTCCAGACTGTGGGCCACACTGATTTAACATGTCATATAAGTTTCAGGAATGAAAACATTCTTCCAAATAAATATAGACTGGAAACATTATACTGAGAGATACTTTTCCTCCGTATAAAGTATGAGTACTAAAAACCAAAAGTGGTGATTAAAAACATTAACTGGAGGGTGTTCTGAAGATGGCGAAAGAGTAAGACACGGTGATCATCTTCCTCCCCACAGATATACCAGAAATACATCTACACGTGGAACAACTCCTACAGAACACCTACTGAATGCTGGCAGAAGACCTCAGACCTCCCAAAAGGCAAGAAACTCCCCACGTACCTGGGTAGGGCAAAAGAAAAAAAGAAAAAACAGAGACAAAAGAATAGGGACGGCACCTGCACCAGTGGGAGGGAGCTGTGAAGGAGGAAAGGTTTCCACACACTAGGAAGCCCCTTCGCGGGTGGAGACGGCGGCTGGCGGAGGGGGAAGCTTCGGAGCCGCGGAGGAGAGCGCAGCAACAGGGGTGCGGAGGGCAAAGCGGGGAGATTCCCGCACAGAGGATCGGTGCCGACCGGCACTCACCAGCCCGAGAGGCTTGTCTGCTCACCCGCCGGGACGGGCAGGGCTGCGAGCTGAGGCTCGGGAGGCTCGGGCTTTGGTCAGAGCACCGGGAGAGGACTGGGGTTGGCTGCGTGAACACAGCTTCAAGGAGTTAGTGCACCACGGCTAGCCGGGAGAGAGTCCAGGAAAAGGTCTGGAGCTGCCAAAGAGGCAAGATACTTTTTCTTCCCTCTTTGTTTCCTGGTGCGCGAGGAGAGCGGATTAAGAACGCTGCTTAAAGGAACGCCAGAGAGCCACGACTAAATGCGCGGACCCCAGAGACGGGCGCGAGCTGCGGCTAAAAGCGCGGACCCCAGAGACGGGCATGAGACGCTAAGGCAGCTGCTGCCGCCACCAAGGGGCCTGTGTGCAAGCACAGGTCACTATCCACGCCCCTCTTCTGGGGAGCCTGTGCAGCCTGCCACAGCCAGGTTCCCAGGATCCAGGGACAACTTCCCCATAAGAACGCACGGTGGGCCTCAGGCTGGTGCAACGTCATGCCGGCCTCTGCCGCCGCAGGCTCGCCCCGCAATCTGCACCCCTCCTTCCCCCCGGCCTGAGTGAGCCAGAGCCCCCGAATCAGCGGCTCCTTTAACCCCGTCGTGTCTGAGCAAAGAACAGACGCCCTCCGGCGACCTACACACAGAGGCGGGGCCAAATCCAAAGCTGAGCCCCGGGAGCTGTGACAACAAAGAAGAGAAAGGGAAATCTCTCCCAGCAGCCTCAGAAGCAGCAGATTAAAGCTCCACAATCAACTTGATGTACCCTGCATCTGTGGGATACATGAATAGACAACGAATCATCCCAAATTGAGGAGGTGGACTTTGAGAGCAAGATTTATGATTTTTTCCCCTTTTCCTCTTTTTGTGAGTGTGTATCTGTATAGCTTTGCTTCCACCATTTGTCCTAGGGTTCTATCCATCCGTTGTTTTTTTTAAATTTTTTTTCTTAATAATGAATTTTAATAACTTTATTTTAGTTTACTTTAACCTTTCTTTTCTTTTCTTTTCCTTCCTTCCTACCCTCCCTCCCTCCATCCCTCCCTACCTCCATCCCTCCCTACCTCCCTCCCTCCTTTAGACAACGAATCATCCCAAATTGAGGAGGTGGACTTTGAGAGCAAGATTTATGATTCTTTCCTTTTCCTCTTTCTGTGAGTGTGTATGTGTATGCTTCTGTGTGAGATTTTGTCTGTATAGCTTTGCTTCCACCATTTGTCCTAAGGTTCTAGCCATCCGTTTTTTGTTTTAATTTTTTTCTTAATAATTATTTTTTAATTTAATAACTTTATTATATTTTACTTTAATTTTACTTTGTCTTCTTTCTTTTTTCCTTCCTTCCCTCCTTCCTTCCTTCCTCCCACCATCCCTCCCTCCCTCCTTTCTTTCTTTCCTTCCTTTTCTTTCCTTCCTCCCTCTCTCCCTTCCTTCCCTCCTCCCTCCCTCCCTCTCTCTCTCACTCTCTCTCTCTCTTTCTTTCTTTCTTCCTAATTCTACTAATTCTTACTCTCTACTTTTTCTCCCTTTTATTCTGAGCCGTGCAGATGAAAGACTCTTGGTGCTGCAGCCAGGAGTCAGTGCTGTGCCTCTGAGGTGGGAGAGACAACTTCAGGACGCAGGTCTCAACAAGAGACCTCCCACCTCCACATAGTACCAAAAGGCGGAAATCTCCCAGAGATCTCCATCTCAACACCAGCGTCCAGCTTCACTCAACGACCAGCAAGCTACAGTGCTGGACACCCTATGTCAAACAACTAGCAAGACAGGAACACAACCCCACCCATTAGCAGAGAGGCTGCCTAAAATCATAATAAGTCCACAGACACCCCAAAACACACCACCAGACGTGGACCTGCCCACCAGAGAGACAAGATCCAGCCTCATCCACCAGAATACAGGCACTAGTCCCCTCCACCAGGAAGCCTACACAACCCACTGAACCAACCTTAGCCACTGGGGACAGACATCAAAAACAACAGGAACTACGAACATACAGCCTCCAAAAAGAAGACCCCAAACACAGTAAGATAAGCAAAATGAGAAGTCAGAAAAACACACAGCAGATGAAGGAGCAAGATAAAAATGCATCAGACGTAACAAATGAAAAGGAAATAGGCAGTCTACCTGAAAAAGAATTCAGAATAATGATAGTAAAGATGATGCAAAATCTTGGAAATAGAATAGACAAAATGCAAGAAACATTTAACAAGGACCTAGAAGAACTAAAGATGAAACAAACAATGATGAACAACACAATAAATGAAATGAAAAATACTCTAGATGGGATCAATAGCAGAATAACTGAGGCAGAAGAAAGGATAAGTGACCTGGAAGATAAAATAGTGGAAATAACTAATGCAGAGCAGAATAAAGAAAAAAGAATGAAAAGAACTGAGGACAGACTCGGAGACTTCTGGGACAATATTAAATGCACCAACATTCGAATTATAGGGGTTCCAGAAGAAGAGAAAAAGAAAGGGACTGAGAAAATATTTGAAGAGATTATAGTTGAAAACTTCCCTAATATAGGAAAGGAAATAGTTAATCAAGTCCAGGAAGCACAGAGAGTCCCATACAGGATAAATCCAAGGAGAAATACGCCAAGACACATATTAATCAAACTGTCAAAAATTAAATAGAAAGCATATTAAAAGCAGCAAGGGAAAACCAACAAATAACACACAAGGGAATCCCCATAAGGTTAACAGCTGGTATCTCAGCAGAAACTCTGCAAGCCAGAAGGGAGTGGCAGGACATACGGAAAGTGACGAAGGAGAAAAACCTGCAACCAAGATTACTCTACCCAGCAAGGATCTCATTCAGATTTGATGGAGAAATTAAAACCTTTACAGACAAGCAAAAGCTGAGAGAGTTCAGCACCACCAAACCAGCTTTACAACAAACGCTAAAGGAACTTCTGTAGACAAGAAACACAAGAGAAGGAAAAGACCTACAATAACGAACTCAAAACAATTTAGAAAATGGGAATAGAAACAAACATATCGATAATTACCTTAAATGTAAATGGACTAAATGCTCCCACCAAAAAACACAGATTGGCTGAATGGATACAAAAACAAGACCCATATATATGCTGTCTACAAGAGACCCACTTCAGACCTAGAGACACATACAGATTGAAAGTAAGGGGATGGAAAAAGATATTCCATGCAAATGGAAACCAAAAGAAAGCTGGAGTAGCAATTCTCATATCAGACAAAATAGACTTTAAAATAAAGACTATTAGAAGAAACAAAGAAGGACACTACATAATGATCAAGGGATCGATCCAAGAAGAAGATATAACAATTGTAAATATTTATGCACCCAACATAGGAGCACCTCAATACATAAGGCAAATACTAACAGCCATAAAAGGGAAAATCGACAGTAACACATTCACAGTAGGGGATTTTAACACCCCACTTTCACCAATGGACAGATCATCCAAAATGAAAATAAATAAGGAAACACAAGCTTTAAATGATACATTAAACAAGATGGACTTAATTGATATTTATAGGACACTCCATCCAAAAACAACAGAATACACATTTTTTTCAAGTGCTCATGGAACATTCTCCAGGATAGATCATATCTTGGGTCACAAATCAAGCCTTGGCAAATTTAAGAAAATTGAAATTGTATCAAGTATCTTTTCCAACCACAACGCCATAAGACTAGATATCAATTACAGGAAAAGATCTGTAAAAAATACAAACACATGGAGGCTAAACAATACACTACTTAATAATGAAGTGATCACTGAAGAAATCAAAGAGGAAATAAAAAGTACCTAGGAACAAATGACAATGGAGACACGACGAACCAAAACCTATGGGATGCAGCAAAAGCAGTTCTAAGAGGGAAGTTTATAGCAATACAAGCCCACCTTAAGAAACAGGAAACATCTCGAATAAACAACCTAGCCTTGCACCTAAAGCAATTAGACAAAGAACAAAAAAAAACCCAAAGTTAGCAGAAGGAAAGAAATCATAAAAGTCAGATCAGAAATAAATGAAAAAGAAATGAAGGAAACAATAGCAAAGATCAATAAAACTAAAAGCTGGTTCTTTGAGAAGATAAACAAAATAGATAAATCATTAGCCAGACTCATCAAGAAAAAAGGGAGAAGACTCAAATCAATAGAATTAGGAATGAAAAAGGAGAAGTAACAACTGACACTGCAGAAAACAAAAGATCATGAGAGATTACTACAAGCAACTCCATGCCAATAAAATGGACAACCTGGAAGAAATGGACAAATTCTTAGAAATGCACAACCTGACAAGACTGAATCAGGAAGAAATAGAAAATATGAACAGATCAATCACAAGCACTGAAATTGAAACTGTGATTAAAACTCTTCCAACGAACAAAAGCCCAGGACCAGATGGCTTCACAGGTGAATTCTATCAAACATTTAGAGAACAGCTAACACCTATTCTTCTCAAACTCTTCCAAAATATAGCAGAGGGAGGGACACTCCCAAATTCATTCTACGAGGCCACCATCACCTTGATACCAAAACCAGACAAGGATGTCATAAAGAAAGAAAACTACAGGCCAATATCACTGATGAATATAGATGCAAAAATCCTCAACAAAATACTAGCAAACAGAATCCAACAGCACATTAAAAGGATCATACACCATGATCAAGTGGGGTTTATTCCAGGAATGCAAGGATTCTTCAATATACGCAAATCAATCAATGTGATAAACCATATTAACAAATTGAAGGAGAAAAAACATATGATCATCTCAATAGATGCAGAGAAAGCTTTTGACAAAATTCAACACCCATTTATGATAAAAACCCTGCAGAAAGTAGGCATAGAGGGAAATTTCCTCAACATAATAAAGGCCATATATGACAAACCCACAGCCAACATCATCCTCAATGGTGAAAAACTGAAAGCATTTCCACTAAGATCAGGAACAAGACAATGTTGCCCACTTTCACCACTCTTACTCAATATAGTTTTGGAAGTTTTAGCCACAGCAATCAGAGAAGAAAAGGAAATAAAAGGAATCCAAATTGGAAAAGAAGAAGTAAAGCTGTCACTGTTTGCAGATGACATGATACTATACATAAAGAACCCTAAAGATGCTATCAGAAAACTACTAGACCTAATCAATGAATTTGGTAAAGTTGCAGGATACAAAATTAATGCACAGAAACCTCTTGCGTTCCTATACACTAATGATGAAAAATCTGAAAGTGAAATCAAGAAAACATTCCCATTTACCACTGCAACAAAAAGAATAAAATACCTAGGAATAAACCTACCTAAGGAGACAAAAGACCTGTATGCAGAAAATTATATGACACTGATGAAAGAAATTAAAGATGATATAAATAGATGGAGAGATTGTAAGTTCTTGGATTGGAAGATCAACATTGTGAAAATGACTCTACTACACAAAGCAATCTACAGATTCAATGCAATCCCTATCAAACTACCACTGGCATTTTCCACAGAACTAGAACAAAAAATTTCACAATTTGTATGGAAACACAGAAGACCCCGAATAGCCAAAGGAATCTTGAGAACGAAAAACGGAGCTGGAGGAATCAGGGTCCCTGACTTCAGACTATACTACAAAGCTACAGTAATCAAGACAGTATGGTCCTGGCACAAAAACAGAAAGATAGATCAATGGAACAGGATAGAAAGCCCAGAGATGAATCCACGCACATAAGGTCACCTTATCTTTGATAAAGGAGGCAGGAATGTACAATGGAGAAAGGACAGCCTCTTTAATAGGTGGTGCTGGGAAAACTGGACAGGTACATGTAAAAGTATGAGATTAGATCACTCCCTAACACCATACACAAAAATTAGCTCAAAATGGATTAAAGACCTAAATGTAAGGCCAGAAACTATCAAACTCTTAGAGGAAAACATAGGCAGAACACTCTATGACATAAATCACAGCAAGATCCTTTCTGACCCACCTCCTAGAGTAATGGAAATAAAAACAAAAATAAATGGGACCTAATGAAACTTCAAAGCTTTTGCACAGCAAAGGAAACCATAAACAAGACCAAAAGACAACCCTCAGAATGGGAGAAAATATTTGCAAATGAAGCAACTGACAAAGGATTAATTTCCAAAATTTACAAGCAGCTCATGCAGCTCAATAACAAAAAAACAAACAACCCAATCCAAAAATGGGCAGAAGACCTAAATAGACATTTATCCAAAGAAGATATACAGACTGCCAACAAACACATGAAAGAATGCTCAACATCATTAATCATTAGGGAAATGCAAATCAAAACTACAATGAGATATCATCTCACACCAGTCAGAATGGCCATCATCAAAAAATCTAGAAACAATAAATGCTGGAGAGGGTGTGGAGAAAAGGGAACACTCCTGCACTGCTGGTGGGAATGTGAATTGGTACAGCCACTGTGGAGAACAATATGGAGGTTCCTTAAAAAACTACAAATAGAACTACCATATGACCCAGCAATCCCACGACTGGGCATATACCCTGAGAAAACCATAATTCAAAAAGAGTCATGTACCAAAATGTTCATTGCAGCTGTATTTACAATAGCCCGGAGATGGAAACAACCTAAGTGCCCTTCATCGGATGAATGGATAAAGAAGATGTGGCACATATATACAATGGAATATTACTTAGCCATAAAAAGAAATGAAATTGAGCTATTTGTAATGAGGTGGATAGACCTAGAGTCTGTCATACAGAATGAAGTCAGTCAGAATGAAAAAGACAAATACTGTATGCTAACACATATATATGGAATTTAAGAGAAAAAAAAATGTCATGAAGAACCTAGGGGTAAGACAGGAATAAAGACACAGACCTACTGGAGAACGGACTTGAGGATATGGGGAGGGGGAAGTGTGAGCTGTGACAAAGCGAGAGAGAGGCATGGACATATATACACTACAAAACGTAAGGTAGATAGCTAGTGGGAAGCAGCCACATAGCACAGTGATATCAGCTCGGTGCTTTGTGACCGCCTGGAGGGGTGGGATAGGGAGGGTGGGAGGGAGGAAGATGCAAGAGGGAAGAGATATGGGAACATATGTATATGTATAACTGATTCACTTTGTTATAAAGCAGAAACTTACACACCACTGTAAAGCAATTATACCCCAATAAAGATGTTAAAAAATAAAAAAATAAAAAATACATGTATAGACAAAAAACAAACAAACAAAAACATTAACTGGAGAGATGTTTTGAAGCATGTGCTTTGAATAAAGTAAACAACATGAAGAGATTTGGTTTGCTTCTTAAGGGCCAAATAAATGTAAAATGGAATAAATGCTCATTTATTTCATGAAAATTACCTTCTCTAGAAATTCTGCCCTTTTCCAACTCCCTTCTAGAAATACATTCTGATGGCATTTCATCAGAGTCTTCTTTAATCTCCTCTGCGATGCTCAAATTTGGTTTTGGGAAGATTTTTCCAAATCCTATATTGGATGCATCAACTTCAGAAGCAGGTAAGTCTAAGAGTTAACATTGACATCAGCCATTAAAAATCCCTCCCTTCAAAACAGTTTTTCTTTTCCATTTTTAATTTTTAAGATATATTCTAGCACTAAAACTCTTTGGTGTTTTTCTCAATACTCTGAAACAAGGATAAGCAAACTTTTTCTATAAAGGTTAAAACAGTAAATACTTTAGGCTTTGCAGGCCATATGGTTTCTATCATGACTACTCAACTCTGCCACTAGAACATGAAAATCATAAAAGAAGACATTTCCATTTGAGGGTACTAAAAAAACATCCATTATACTTCCCACCAGGGAAAAAAAAAGGAGCCAATCCTAATCAAAGTCAGGAAAAAGAAGTATTTGCACACTTAATTATTCAATTAGGAAAATTAAAAACCATTATAAATTTTAAATTTACAACATAGCAACATAATGGATTGCATTCAGAAAACATGAATCTTAGCTTCAGCAAAAATTAAACTGACTTGGGGGAGAGGGTTGGGAAGGACAGGATTAAACATTCAGTAGAAAAATTCCAGTTATACTACCTAAAAAAACAAACAAAACCCTAAAAAAGCTCTGAAAATGATGCAAATAACATGCCATGTTTAGGATTATAAAAGTCTCCTCATAACATAGAAAAGCCATTGTCCCAACAGACCTCCTGTGGTCTGAAGGCATCAGTAAGAAAAAACACTTTTAAAACTGTTTTTACTGTTAATTCAGCATTACTCTACGTTGATGCAGAATGGGACAATTGTCCCCACCTCACAAAGGTCTAAGTCCTTGAGTAAATTAAACTTAAAAAAATAAAAATTTGTGTCAAGGGGTGACTAGTCATGAGATAAGAAAGAAAACCATACAAAAATATAAATACTGAAACAAACAAAAAAGGAGCTATCTGAAAAGGCAATGCATTCTCACTAACCATCAGAGAGACAGGAATTAAAACCAGTTACAGTTTATCATGCAGTACATTTGCAATACTTATTAGGACTCTATCCTATATTCACACAAGTGCTCAAAGATACATGTACAAAAATGTAAATTCCAGAATTTGCTGTAATAATAAAGAAAATGGAAACAACCTCAACTTCTATAATAGAGTATAATTAAATAAAGATTGTTATAACTATACTATGGAGTGCTATGCAGCCATAAAAACATAACCCATGATGGCTACTTAAAAAAAGAAGGGAAAAAAATGTTTATACACAAGTGTAGGATAAGATCTGGAAGGACTATTTTCATACCGAATTATTAACAATGGTTATCTCTAAGTATTGGGATAGGGAACAGTGGGGTTTGAGGTGTTAACATTTTAAAACTTTATATGCTCCTGTTTTGATTATATTTTCTATAAGCTGGTATTATTTCTGAAATTTAAAAATTAAAGAACAAGGAAATGCCACTGTAGTATAACATCAAATTGATGTTTAAAATAAGCAGAAAAAAATCTGTAATTTCAATACATTATCTTCAAACTTAACGAATAGTATCTTGTAAATAAGCTTCCATGTCTTTCGGATTAAAAAAAAAATTTACATGAAATCTACAACTCAAAAAATAATCACACTGCTTGTTTTCCTAACCAATAATACAACTGTACTAATAAAACCAGAGCATCACATATAATAAGCAATGAAAAAACAGATCAATACAAGAAACTCTTTTATCATATTTTTAGTGTAAACATCAGCAAAAATGACAGTAAGCCTCACCCTAGAGTTCATTACTAGCAAAAGGTAACTGTGACAATCTTACCACTAAGCTCCAATTTTAGTTATATAAAAAAGTTTAAAATGGATAGTATTCTAAGACACTAACAAAGACCTAATTGCATATTTTAAATATATTCACAAATACTAAAAAAACAGAAACATATAAAATTTAATTTTAATACAAAAAAAAACTGAGAAGAATTTTTACATAGCATGTTAAAAAACTAGAATACACTTACCAAAATTTTGTTCTTCACAATTTTGTTCTTTTTCTAAATCTTTCTTAAATGCAGCTGACATGTCGGTAGATATATGGAATTCAATTTTTTTATTACCTACAGGTTGTGGTTGGTCAAATACATCCGAAGGTAACAACACTGGATGTAAACTGCTGTTTACAAACAATCACAGCATTACTTTGTAATTGCAAATAAAATTTTGAGTAAAACATTTCATATTTACTTTAAATTTAAAAAGCTAACACTGATAAAACACACTATAGGCATTGAACAAAGTAACTTACATTTAACTTCAATAAATCCTAACAAATGTTCTCATATAGGTATTATTAAATTCCTAGTTTAGACAGATAAGGAGTTTGAGGCTAAAGGGTGTTAAGAAATTGCATAAAGTCACTCAGTAAATGACAGAGATAGGACTTTAGGACTATTGATTCTAAACTTCAGGATATTTACCAATAAGCAAAAAAGTTCATTCTATGTTTAATGTAAGCATTTTATGCACTGTATTC
Source organism: Lagenorhynchus albirostris (assembly GCF_949774975.1). Lineage (NCBI taxonomy): Eukaryota > Metazoa > Chordata > Mammalia > Artiodactyla > Delphinidae > Lagenorhynchus > Lagenorhynchus albirostris. The sequence continues at coordinate 95,298,658 of NC_083096.1, forward strand.
TATATACTATATATAATAAACCTATGCAGGTCAATGCAGTAGCCACAAGCCACACGTGGCTAATAAGCATCTGAAATGTTGCTGTACTTATGCTCTAAGTACAAAATATACGCCAGAGTTTAACAACTTTGTGTGAAAAAAGAAATATAAAACGTTTTAATAACGTTTTATATTAATTATATGTTAAAATAACATTTCAGATATAATCAGTTGGATAAAATATATTATTAAAATTAATTTTATCTTTTAATGTGGCTATTGGAAAATTTAATTGGTTCACATTACAGCTGACCCTTGAACAACTTAGGGGTTAAGGGCCCCAACCCTGCAGCAGTTGAAAAGCTGTATATAACTTCATCAGCCTTCCATATCCATGGTTCCTCTATATCTGTGGATCCATATCTAGGGATTCAACCAACCTCAAATCATGTAGTACTGTAGTATTTATTGAGAAAAAGTCTGCATATAAGTGGACCCACACAGTTCAAACCCGTGCTGTTGAAGGGTCAACTGTATTAATTTTTAATTGTTTGGTGCTGCTACAGATCAAAAGCATGGGACTGTGGTGTCAAAACATACATAGGTGGGAAATATGCATCATATTATGTATACTTAACATGAAATAATAATTTTAAAAAACCCAAAGACCCATTCCTTTAAAAATGTAAAAAGATCATTTTCACAAACTTCTTCCTCTATTTATAAAGTTACTTACAAGTTCAAGGGAAATTTACATTGTAGAAAAGCTGAATAAAATTAAAATTGCAATTAATGGCAATTTTCATCTGATTAAGATATTAAAATACATAGAATTGCATGGCAAAAAGGCAAGTAAAATTTCTGCCATAATTTCAAAGAAAATTTATTAAGCAAAATGTCAGATAATCGGTGAAAAAGGAAAAAAAGGACAATGTATTTCAAACTAAATACACAGTAATAAATACTATTTCACTGGCAATTTCTCTACTCTAACTGAAAGTTTAAGACATAGTCAGAAGTTAATTTATACCTAATAAAATTCTCTCGTACCCATAGCCCTGACCATCACCCAACATCTACATAATTTTCCTGGAAAGTTTATTACAAGGTGACAAAGTCTGAAAGAAATTCTTAATTGTTTTTAGTATCAGTGGCATTACAATGGCTCCCTCAATGTATTCAAATACCATAACTTAACATTTAAGGCAGATCTCTCCACATCCTTCCAGCTTTCCCTTTCATCATTTCTATTCCTACGCACCAAATTTTCCTACCTTTGGAAACTCACTTTTTCATTCACACTGGATATCTCTTCCCTGCCTAAGTTTTGCCTCTCATCCTTCAAGCCCAGCTCAAATGTCTCCTCTCTCTTAAAGTCTTTCCAGATTTCCTGACTGGCTGTGACATTTCCTTCCTCACAATACTTCATTCTTAATTACATCTTCTTCTTATGTCATTTATTATAATTGCTAATGCAACAGTCATCTGTGCATATGGCTTACTTACCCATAAGACTATTAACTCACTGTTTGAAAGATAGCATTGAGCTTTGGAAGAGTGATCCAAACCCCATAATATTTAGCAGAGAACGTATCACATATTTGATAAATATTTAAAGGTGGGTCCTGTGTGCTAAGCCATGTGAACTTTTACCAGGTAGGGTACTTCGAAGTAAAAAAATGTTTGATATCAGGTAGTGGAGTTAGGAGAAATTAACAAAATTTCATATAAACACATTGGTGATGGATGCCATCATCAAAACTGTGAATGCAGGAGGAGAAAGAGATAATGAAAGTAAATGAATTTTGTTTTGGATAATATCTTAAGTGCCTACAAGACACTCTGAGTATGCAAATAGGAAGCTGGAAATGAAGATTTTAGATCTCAGGAGGTTAAATCTAGAGATGGAGATTTGGAATCTATTAGCTGCAACAGGTGAACCATAAAAAAATTAATGATATTAATAAGGAGTATAAATATATGAACAGAAAATGACAATGGACAGGAGTATATGGAATCCAGTATTTAAAAAAAAAGGAAGGGCTTCCCTGGTGGCGCAGTGGTTGAGAATCTGCCTGCTAATGCAGGGGACACGGGTTCGAGCCCTGGTCTGGGAAGATCCCACATGCCGCGGAGCAACTGGGCCCGTGAGCCACAACTACTGAGCCTGCGCGTCTGGAGCCTGTGCTCCGCAACGGGAGAGGCCATGACAGTGAGAGGCCCGCGCACCGCGATGAAGAGTGGCCCCCACTTGCCACAACTAGAGAAAGCCGTTGTGCAGAAACGAAGACCCAACACAGACAAAAATTAAATAAATTAAAAAAAATTAAAAAAAAAAAAAAGCAAGTGAGTAAGAGAAAGTCACAAAAGAAAAAAGTAGGAAGGAAGAGAGGAAGTAAGATGAGAAATAAAAAAAGAGAATGTAAAATTAAGGGTGGACAATTTTGAAACCTGGGGTAGTCAATAGTATCAAATGCTGGTCAACTTTGAGAATTAAGGATACTTGTGAATTTGGCAAATAAGCAGTCACTGGTAAACCAGTGGACTGATGAAATAAAAGTCAGAGTGAGGTATGATTTGAGTTAAGCAATCAGACAAAGTACATACAAAACCCTTATCCAAAACAAAACAATCCAAAACAAAATTACCCGTGTGAAGCAGATGATGGTATATTCAACATATCCTTTATTTTTCTCTTTTTTCTCACGTGGTGCTGCTTTATTGTTTTTGGTCTTTTGGGCTGAAGATTTGCTAGTTCCATTAGTTTGGTCATTCTACATTGGAGGAAAGAAAAGTAGAAAAGATTTCTTTGTGTAGAAGCATAGCTATCTACAACTGCTTTTGTTAAACAAATTTGTATTGAGCTTATAAATTATAAATTTATTTACATGGCATAAGTATAATTTCTAAGCCATCAAATAAGATATAATCAATCTGACAAAAGCTCAAGTTACAAATCTCCTTGCTCAACTTTCATCTTTGTTTGAAGGAATTTGGAATTTCCTTAATTGCAATTTTTAAAGATATGTTTTACTAAAAAAATTATTAGTTACCCAAATGACTGAACTTTGATGCCAAAAAGTTAAACAAAATACACTAAATATAATCTCTGTAACTTTATTGCTCTTTTCTTGACTAATATTCAAAAGACCTTACGAACGTACTAAAATTATTTTGATTCATATTCTAATTATTAAAGAGAACTGGACTTAAGTACTTTTACTTAAAAATATTTTGTACATAATTGTTGGAAAGCATCATTATATAAAAAAGATACTTGAGAACAGTTTTCAAATACTATACTCTGAAGTAGCTTAATCAATCAAGGGGTGACAATTGATACCTTATACATAGCTTATCTCCATTATGGTTATGAATAATATTTAGAATAGATCTTGTCTAGGCTTTCTTGGATCTTCCACAGGATCAGATATAGTGCTTCCACAGAGCAAGTTCAAAAACCACTAGTCACAGCTCTACTTCTCCAGAGTTAAGTTTGTGAAATTTGAAAGCAAAACAAGCACAGTAAAATGTAGTGAAGAAGAATTTGGTTAAAATAAGTTTTAAACCTTTTTTCCTTAAGCGAGGAAAAATGAAAACATGTTATAAATTTTTAAAGCCTCTTAACAATCACAGTTTACCAAAAATTTTATGAATAAATCCAGTTATACAAAATATATGTCTATATTCATAGATTGCTCACCCAAAGTATACTAAGGCTCTACACAGTGCAAGGCATATGTTAAGTAACTAATCAATAGACATCTGCTGACAAATACATAGTGGCATATTTTATAATATTTCCAGAAGATAACAGAGAAGCATGAAACCAGAGGTTAGTTCATGCAAAGGCTTTGTTCTCATGACTCAAGATGAATTAGCAGAATTCCTCACTACATCCCTAAATGGAAACCTAAATAAACAAAAACAAAAATGGTTTTAGCTAGCCTATTAAAGCATTTCTCATTACTATCATTATTTTTATAAAGAAAATAAAATTTACAGGTTAAGTATTAGCCCATTGCAATGTTCTACATTCTTTATTTAACAAGTTAGTCTATTAAGAACTGCCAGCCTTCCTTATTGTCTCTATTCAAGACAGATACTCTATTCACTCCTATTTTAGTAGTTCCAACATAACTCCTTCCTTAAGAAAGAGAAAATATATGGAGCCACTACTCAAGTGGATGTTGCCTCAGTAATAGTCAAATTGCTGCTGATTACTTGTATATGTTGCTTAGATTCTCTGCTTGGATTTTGACTCCTGTCAACCACTCCTTCTGTATCTGGTTGCTTCTGTGCATATCTGCCTAAGATTCCCATCATTGGCCTACACAGGTATTTTAGGCTAGGGGTTGACAAATTACAGCCAAAGGACCAAATCTAGTCAGTGTCTGTTTTTCTTAAATAAAAAGTTTTATTGGAAGATAGCAACATCCAATTATTTAGGTATCATCTATGGCTGCTTTCCACTACAACAGAACTCTTTGGCTCTATACAGAAAATGTTTAGCAATTCCTGTTTTAGACTATGCTGTGCATTATATACCTGAATATTATTAACAATTTACTGCTCTTTGCCAGAATCTTTAAACAAAATATATGTAGATCATCAAGAACAACTAATAAAAGAATAATTCATTTGCAGTAATTTTTGTGAATGTTTTTGTATAAAATCCTATAGAATTGCTCTAGAAATTATTCTGAGGTGAATAAAGTCCAGGGGAATAAGCTGACAAAAACAGAAATACAACTTAATTTTGTTCTGTAAAGTCTCCACAAACACTGAATTAGTAAATAATGGATCACTGCCCCTAGGGCACTGATGTTCCTGCAAGCATGTGCTCACATCAGTTGATCAATACATACCTAGTTTTACGCGTGTTTCTGTTTAAGAACACCTTATTTAATATATATTGTTGATTCATTAACATTGAACTCACAGTCAATAGTGCTATAACTCAGGCCTGAACAAAGTTTATCTAACACACAGCATTTTCTCCATAAAGCACATCACAACCTTCCTGATCTTGGATACACTAGACAGCACTTCAACACTATGCTTGGAGACCATTTTAAACAGCAAAATCAACAACAAACAGCACAAAAATGTGCAAAACATGGTACAAATAGACAGTGAAAAAGACACTTGTTTACGGTATGAGAGCTGAAGCAAGGCGGCAGAATGTCACCTTGTTCTACCTCATCTAGGAATGTGCATGTCAAGAGACTCAAATTTTTCACCATTCTGCACATGCTGTCTTCAGAAGACCATAAAAGCACTGTAATTATTGATGCTGAAGTCATAAATAAATAAAGGATCAACTGTATACCATAATCATCAATCCAAAAAATTACTCATAATACAAAAATGTTCCCGTAAGTCTTGATATCTAGTTTCAGGTCTTAATCTATAGCATGATGGGGAGTTGGGGATGGACAAATTCTAAAGACCCCGAATTATGAAGAAGTGTATGCAAAACTTAAGAAGAGCAAGAGAATCTCTCTCCCATATTCTATGTTTCTTAGAATCTAAACAAATATTATTTGACATTGCAAACCTTTGACGGTCTTCATCATCACTGCTTTCATATTCTGATTCTTTACTAGATAATTCCTCATCCTCATCTGGCAAAGGAGGTTCCTCCGGTGGCTGAGGAGATGCAGGTGGAAGAGGAGCATGTAGTGGCATATAGTCCTCATACTAATTAAAAGAACAAAGCAAAAATACTATGGTAATCTATGATGTTTAGAAAACCATTTCCATTCAGATACATGATTCTCACATCTCTCTACCTCATGATTTTCTTCTACACATTCAACATATATTGATGAAATACTTGTCTTAGCAGCCTTTAGCTGATCACAAAACTTGTTTCTTCTTTCTTGGCACTTAGCTGGACTAAATTTCCAAACCTCCTTTGCAGTTAGATTTCCCCTGAATTTTAGTCAATGAAATGTTAGCATAAAAAACTCCCACACATATAATTCTCTCTTTCTTCTTGATCTGCAGGCTGCATGGTGATGTCCTCACCAACTTGGGAATGCAAATAATGAAGATAACTTATCTTTTAAGTGACTCAGTAAAGGAGAACACCATTCTGCCCTACTTTTGGAATGAACTTGGCACGAGCAAAAAATAACTTGTATTGTGTTAAATTACTAAGATTTGAGTTTTATTTGTTAATAGCAGCTAGCATAATCTTTGCAATGTGCCAGGAATTGAGGTGTTGGGGTTATAAAGAAAAATTATGCAGCTAATAGTATACACATTAGAAAAGCAACCAATACACAATACAAAAGCAAATTTTCTATTTAAATGTTAGCTCTCGGGCTTCCCTGGTGGCGCAGTGGTTGAGAGTCTGCCTGTGGATGCAGGGGACGTGGGTTCCTGCCCCAGTCCAGGAAGATCCCACATGCTGCGGAGCAGCTAGGCCCGTGAGCCATGGCCGCTGAGCCTGCACGTCCGGAGCCTGTGCTCCGCAACGGGAGAGGCCACAGCAGTGAGAGGCCTGCGTACCACAAAAAAAAAAAAAAAAAAAAAGTACTAAGGGTACATATATATATAATGGAATATTACTCAGCCATTAAAAAAGAACGATGTAATGCCATTTGCAGCAACATGGATGGACCCAGAGACTGTCATACTGAGTGAAGGTAAGTCAGAGAAAGATAAATATCATATGGTATCACTTATAAGTGGAATCTAAAAAAATGGTAGAAATGAATTTATTTACAAAACAGAAAGAGTCACAGATGTAGAAAACAAATTTATCACCAACAGGGGGGAAGTGATAAATTGGGAGATTGGGGTTGACATATACACACTACTATATATAAAATTGATAACTAATAAGAACCTATTGTATAGTACAGGAAACTCAATACTCTGTAATGGCCTATATGGGAAAAGAATCTAAAGAAGAGTGGATATATGCATATGTATAACTGATTCACTTTGTTGTATACACCTGAAACTAACACAACATTGTAAATCAACTATAATCCAATTAATAAAAAATAAATAAATAAAAAAGTACTAAGAGTACTATAGCAAAATATTAGGTTGGCCAAAAGGTTCGTTCATTTTTTTCCGTAAGATGGCTCTATTAGCGGTTAGCTGTCTTTAACTTCATTTGAAACCATTTTGTTTGTGACAGCTTGTCATATCAACGTACATTTAAAAAAAAAAATTATCAAAACTGGTAAATTTTTGTGTGGTCATTTTAATATCGATGGAAGAAAAAAAGCAACATTTTCAGCATATTATATTTTATTATTTCAAGAAAGGTAAAAACGCAACTGAAATGCAAAAAAAGATTTGTGCAATGTATGGAGAAGGTGCTGTGACTGGTCAAATGTGTCAAAAGTGGTTTGCAAAGTTTTGCTGGACGATGCTCCATAGTCGGATAGACCAGTTGACGTTGATAGCAATCAAATCGAGACATTAATTGAGAACAATCAATGTCATAGCACGCGGGAAGTAGCCGACATACCCCAAATATCCAAATCGGGCAATGAAAATCATCTGCACCAGCTTGGTTATGTTAATCGCATTGATGTTTCGGTTCCACCTAAGTTCAGTGAAAAAAATCCTTCTTGATCATATCTCCGCATGCGATTCTCTACTTAAACGTAATGAAATCGTTCCGTTTTAAAAACAAATTGTGATGGGCAATGAAAAGTGGATACTGTACCATAATGTGGAACGAAAGAGATCGTGGGGCAAGCAAAATGAACCACCACCAACTATACCAAAGGCCGGTTTTCATCCAAAGAAGGTGATGCTGTATATATGGTGGGACTGGAAGGGAGTCCTCTATCATGAGCTCCTTCCAGAAAACCAAATGATTAATTCCAACAAGTACTGCTCCCAGTTAGACCAACTGAAAACAGCACTGGACGAAAAGCACCCGAAATTAGTCAACAGAAAATGCATAACCTTCTATCAGGATAACGCAAGACCACATGTTTCTTTGATGACCAGGCAAAAACTATTACAGCTTGGCTGGGAAGTTCTGATTCATCTACCGTATTCACCAGACATTGCACCTTCAATTTCCATTTATTTTGGTCTTTACAAAATTCTCTTAATGGAAAAAATTTCAATTCCCTGCAAGACTGTAAAAGGCATCTGGAACAAACAGTTCTCTGCTCAAAAAGATAAAAAGTTTTGGGAAGATGGAATTATGAAGTTGCCTGAAATATGGCAGAAGGTAGTGGAACAAAACGGTAAATACACTGTTCAATAAAGTTCTTGGTGAAAATGAAAAATGTGTCTTTTATTTTACTTAAAAATTGAAGGCACTTTTTGGCCAACCCAATAATAACTAAAATTATTCAAGAGCAGACATAGCCTACCATTGAAATTATTGATAGATCTGCACAGTAAATTCTAATAAAAAATCATCAACCTTTTAAATAAAACCAGAAAGATAGAAATTTTAGACAATTCAGTATGTTAAATGTAACTGTCCTTTAGGATAGCACAACATCCTAGGTCAAAGGCCTGAACAACAACACTGGCAGAAATGATGCATAAATTAAAGCATCTCTTTAATGTTCTGGCTTTCTCCCACTTTCAATTCTCCACTGGACTATTATTATGTTAACTTTACACTTGTTCATTTTCAATACACATTAGAGGTCACTGACACAACATTTGTAAAATTTAGCCTCAATAATTTCACCTCAAGAAGAGAAATTTTGAATCTTGAAAATTCTAAGAGCTTTCTTACCATGGGAGGCCTTGCAGTAATTGGTCCAAAAGGTGTGGGCAAATTCATTTTATTCATAAGATGAAGCACCTTAATAAAAGTGGTAAAACATTTAAAATAAAATAGAAAAATGATGATTCAACTCATATCTGATATTTTATGTACTTAAAAACTTTGCAATAACACTATTCATTACTTTAGTGCAAAGGAAAGACCACCTCTTGCCTTTATAATCCCAGGACAGGGCTAAACTAGTATATCTCAGGCACTGGTGTATCTCAGAAGATTAGCCTTCCTAAAATATTTGTCAATTCTACAAATATAATTATTCTCATTATTAAAAATGTCATGTTCTTACAACATAAAAATTTACTGAACTGTTTTTCTCCCTTGATTATTGTGAAATTATGAAACACAGAGAAGTACAACAAAGAAGATAAGTATCATCTATATTCTGTACTTAAAAGTACGTTTTATTGTCAGTACTTTCAAGCGTTTGCTGAGGGGTCCTCTATGTCCTTTCCTTTAAGAAAGGAAAAGGTGTATGCTAAAGTAACAAAGAATTACCAGAAATTATATTTCCCAAATTAGCTTATGTTTATTAGTATTATTAATACTAAACATGTTAGTATTTTTAAGCTATAGTTTATAAAAGCCTTTACTTGAATGTAGTAATTTTTTATTACCTTTTGCAATGGACTGAATGTTTGTGTCCCCCTCCAAAATTCTTATGTTGAATCCTAATCCACAATGGGATGGCATTAGGACATAAGGCCTTTGGGAAGTAATTAGGTCATAAGGGTAGAACCCCCATAAATGGGATTAGCGTCCCTTATAAAAAGCACAAGAGAGAGCTCTCTCACCCTCTTTCAGCTACATGAGGATACAAAGAGAAAACGGCCATCTGTAACCCAGAAGAGGGCCCTCACCAGAACCTAACCGTGCTGGCACACTGATCTCCAACTTCTAGCCTCTAGACTGTGAAAAATAATTTTTTATTATTTAAAAGCCACCCAGGCTACGGTACTTAGTTATAGCAGGACAAACTAAGACACCTTTAAAATACTGAAACATCATTGTCCCTACAGGAATTAGTGTAATACTATTATTAAAAAAAGTTTGAGAATTAGCATGAAAAGTAACATATAAGGTTATACAAGTATTTACTTTGAGGAACGTTTTATTCTACTTACCTGTACGTAGAACTTAGGCACACTTGCCAAAGCATTTACTATGTTTGCTAGAATTGTGCTTGAAGGTGGTGGGTACATATACTTGAGGCATGAATTTAGAGGAAAAGTCAGCCTAAAAAAAATATTTAAAAATGCTTATTGTGTTTTAATAAGTTTCATATCAATAACTCATTTTAGGTAACCTAATAACATACAAATTGCTCAAATGATTCAGTAAGAGTACTCTGTTCCTAAAAGATCCAATTGATTACATTTAAAAAGAAACTTGCCTTCTGATTGCATTATAGAACAATACGGCATTTCTTATCAGAGAATATCTTACAACTTTGAACATTTTAATGGAACCAAATTCAGTGACAAACTCTTAGAGCTCAGTATGTTTAATCAACACATTAAAAATATGCACGATATATAATAAAATGTTCTTTAAAAAATTATCTTATTTGCAATACACACACATCCCCCACATATACCACCTATCCAAAACAAAACCAAAAGAATAATGAAATACAAACAAAAAATGCTAACCCATGGTTTGGTGCAATTCCATTTTCTATAGTTAAACAATCAAGTTCTTTCTTTTCTTTATCATCTTCCACAGTATCATCAGACCTAAGAAATAGAATAGAAACAGAATCAAAGTTGATCTTACCTTTAGAAATAGAATGAAAAATTGCATACAAAAATGACATATTATCTTTTTAAACAGGGCATTATGAAAACAGTTTCATAAGTAAAACTTTCAACTATTTCTTAAGTAAACACCAATAAAAAAGAGTATCTATTCCAGATATTATAGAAGGCATGGCACATTTTCATTTACTCTTCACAGCAACCCTATGAAGATGGTATGATAAATCTCACTGACACCCCCACCCCACCAAAACTGAAGTTCACATGGTATAAATCAGTGGCACACAAATTTCCTCAATGTACATCAATGAGGGTCTGTTAAAACTCAGACTGCTGGGGCCTATCCTCCTCCCCACCCCCAATACCCCAAATTTCTGATTCAGTAGGACGAGGTTAAGGCCTAAGAATCTTTCTTCCAGTCAAGATCCTAGACGATGTAGCTGGTACAGGGATTATACTTTGAGAGCCACTGGTGTAAAGCAAATTTATAAAGGTTGTATAACTACAAAGAATTAACAGCTGGGACTCAAATACCAGGCCACGCCTATTCACGACACCTTGCTATATCTAACACAAGGACTTTATACTAGTTACCTTCCCTCCACTTAAAGTTGAATGCTTTTCCCCCTAGTCTTTTCCCACTTCACATTGATTAATTCCTAATATTAAATCAATACTCAGGTTCCTAATGCACAATTAGGAATGAACAAATACATTGCTTTAATGTACTAGATTCAGTAGGGAGATATAACCATTTACTGTTTCAAATTATTTACCTGCTAGTCTGAAAACAATCCAAGAGCAATACAACGGATTAAAAAAAACACTTTTAAAATGTACGAAAACCTATCTACATACCTTTTCTTTTTTTCAGTGCTTGAAGAAGGACATGGTGAATGAACCTGATCTTGCTCTTTTGCAAATTCAACAACTAAAGTATGACCTAAAATCTTCAGTTGATGAAGTCTTGTCAATGCCTTCAGTTGGAAGAGTAAAAAAAAAAAATTAATAACTGTACCAAAATTATTTGTTAGAGACCATATATAAATAATTTATACATGTTTTTTGTTAACGCTCGTAACATTTCCTTGGCTATTTCTTACCCATTTCTCATCTCAGGCTGCCAAGACTTCATTACTTATTAAGCAACTGCTTCCAATCACTTAGGAAAACTAAGATCTGGTTAAATACAATGCTGCCTATACCCAGGCAGCTGAAAATGGTTAGAAAAACCAACATAATGAATTGGGCTAGTCTCACTTTAAATTCATAACCACAAATCTGAGGATGACCCTTAAGGAAGCCACAGTCAAATATATTAGTTCATTTTTTCTACCAATCTCTAAGACAATATTTTGTACTATTTCCTTCTTCCTCAACCTCACAATACTCCTGTCACATTATTTTAGCCTAGGATACTGCTTCCTACTTTGAGAAAACTGAAGCAACAAGATGAGAACTTCAGATTTCCCACCATAAGTTTCCATCTACCAGCTTCTGCATCCACATATTCTATCTTCTATCTGTCATCACATGTTAACAATCCATGTTTCTATTTAAATCTAGTTGTTTTACTTGTATACTAAATCCCAGCCTCTCTTCTGCTCTCTGGAACTGTACAGGGTGTGTTCCTACCTACATTGCTAATTTTCTGTCCTCTATTGGATCATCGACATCAGCATACAAACATAGTCTGATTTCTCCCATCCTAAAAAATATTTTTTCTTCATCTGTTAATCCAACTTATCACTCTCGCCCACCCGCCCCCACCCTCACTTCGCTTTAAATTACTCTTGCAGTAAAACTCAAGAATTATCTATGCCCTCTATCTAAAATTCCTCCCTGCCCATCCAGTCTCACACTCACTCCAATCAGGTTCATGCCTTAATCAGTCCACTGACACTGCTTGTCATAAACAACAAATTCTGTACTGCCACAACAATGGTCAATTCTCAATCTTCATTTTACTGCATTTAATGCAATCACTCCACTCCCTCCTTCATACATGTTCTTCACTTGGTGTCTAGACACTATAATTTCCTACAGGTTTCTTCCCAGCTCATTTGTTTCTACTCCTCAATCACGGTGGCTTATGCCATCTCAAACTCTTAATGCTGTCATGCTCCAGAGGTCTATTATTGGTCCTCTCTATCTAATCCAGCACCCTAATTTAAAAAAACATCTCTATGCTGATGATTTCACAATTTATAATTTCAGCCCAAACCTCTGTCCTTAAATCCAGGAACATATATCCAAACTACTGGAAAGCTTCTCTTAATTTTAAATATTTTAAAATTAAGACTTCAGGAATTGAATCTTCTCTCCCCATCCCCCCTCAAATGGTCTCCATAGGGAACCTTCCGATGGTAACCCCCTTCTTTCACTTACTCATGTCAAAAATCTTGGAACCATCCTTAACACCTCTTTCCCACATTGCATATCCAAGCCACTGAGAAATTCTGTTTGCTTCTACCTACAAAATATATCCAGAATCTGACTATTTCCTACCATCTCCATTGCTACCATCATGGTCCAAGCGACCATCATCTCTGGACCGAATTAACAGTATAACCTTTTAAGAGATTTCCCTGTTTCTACTCTTCCCTGCCTTCTATCTACTCTCAACACAAAGTGATACTTTTAAATATAAGGTGAATTATGTTACTGCTTTGCTCACAATACTACAATGGCTCCCAATTTTACTCAGAGTAACATCTATGGTCCTTACAGTACCTACATGATATGGCCCTCTTACTTCTCTGACCTCAAATTCAATATCTCCCCTCATTTTTTTTGCTTTAGCCACAAGCTAGTGCATGCCAGCTATTCCTCTTACTAGAATGCACTTCCCCAAAATTCCCTTAGCTAACTTCCTTCACTTCCTTTAAAGTGTTGCTCAAATATGACCATAACTACCTTAACTGTAGCTTAATCCTCCCAACCCAGCACTCCTGATCCTATCGTTCTTTTTTTATAGTATTTATCATTTTCTAAAATATTAAACTCATTAAGTTTATTATTTATGGTCTGTCTCCCCTTTGAGAATGTGAGCTCCGATGAGGGCATAAATCTGTGTTTTATTCATTGATATATCCCAAGACCTAAAGCACTATCTAGCACATAGCAGGCACTCAATATTTTTTGAACAAATGGAACGTTAGGCCTTAACAGGGACTATAATTTTTTTTTTGCGGTACGCAGGCCTTTCACTGTTGTGGCTTCTCCAGTTGCGGAGCACAGGCTCCGGACGCGCAGGCTCAGCAGCCATGGCTCACAGGCCTAGCCGCTCCCCGGCATGTGGGATCTTCCCGGACCGGGGCACAAACCCGTGTCCCCTGCATCGGCAGGCGGACTCTCAACCACTGCTCCACCAGGGAAGCCCAACAGGGACTATAATTTTATTCTACCATCTTTATGCATCCTTATTCGACTCCATTATACAAAGCAAGTTTCTATACGTTTCAATAATTTTCAAGTCCTTAAATCAGCCTAGACCTCTTACTATCAGTGAGCCTTTGATTATCTGAAATACAGCTGAATTGCTTTAAGTTTCTTCCTCTCAAAATCTATGTCACACATTCTTTTCAAAGTTATGGCTTTTAAGTTTTAATGTTAGACAATGACTGGTTCCATGCCCTCTCCTCCAAGTTAATCTTGACTCTAAAACAAGGTGGTTTTCATTACCATATTATACTAAACACTTTTTATGCTATATTTCAAAAGGTCTTTTCTGAAAAAAAATTTTTCCTATACTTTAATACATATAATGTGAAAGTCCTCTGTAATCCCATCCTTGGAGAAAGACATTTATTATTCAATTTGGTGTATAGCTCTGCTACATTTTGTTCTATGCATAAACTAACATACACAGTATTGATACTAGTTTTTCAAAATTCCAAGGTTACATATTATATGTTTTGCAACTTTATTCATGTACTCTATCTGGGCTACATTCCTTATTAATACATATTCATTTGAGCTCATTCTCTGAGGGTTGTAGTCCAGTGTATGGATATACTACAATTTAAAGTATCCTTCCCTCTTATTGATAAGAATTTGGGTCATTTCTATAGTTTCACAATAAAAATACTTTACTAATAGACTGTGTTCGTTCTTCACCTTGTGTCATCACAGGATCTTATCTTCTTAAAACTCTCTTCTCCTTGCATCCATGAAAATTTATTTTCTAGTTCTACTTCCTTTTTATCTTCTCCCTCCCAGTCTTCTTTGCTGGCTCTTCTCCCTTTGGGCAACCATATCCATTTACCTTGTTGAGGAAACTCTATTTTTAACCCTGCCTCAGCTCTAGGTCCATATTTTTAATTGTTTTTAAAATATTTCCACAGAAGTAGCCCACAGACTCCACAAAATTAATAGATAATATGTGAATTCATTACCTACCTTTGCAAACATCCTCTGAATCCTGCCCCTGTCAACTAATGTAATAACCCAATAACTCAGTCCAAAAATTTCCAAGTATTCCCTCTCTCTCAACCACTACATCTACAGGGATCACAGGACCAAAAAACACAATCTCTACCAAATTTGTATCTACTTCTTCCTTTGTCTTCTTACTGCCTTATTCAGATCCTTTCTCTTGCCTTAGCCATTATAACATTTCTCTTGTCTTTGCTTTCCATTTGGTCTTTCTAACTCTAATCTTTTTCCATATCCAATCCATTACATGAACTCTACCAGATGTCTTTCACAGATCTGACCATATTACTGGTCAGCTCAAATATATCAAGTGCCTTAAGAATAACTACTAAACAAAATTCAATCCCTCCCTCCCTTCCACCCAAATTTAGACTCAACCTATCTTCCAAGTCCTATTTCAATTTCAACCCTTAGTTTTTGCTCCACTTAGGACTTTCCATGCCCCACAGCTTTATTTAGTGTTCTCTAAACCTGGAAGGTCCAACTCCCTTTGTTTTCTTCTCAAAATCTAACTAATCATTAAAGGTCTACCTCAAAGGTCACCTCCTTTGCAAATGATCCCCTAGGATTTTTTTAAATATATATATTTTCCATATAATGCTTAAAACATCTTGTCTTGCAACAGTTACAGAGATAGTTATCAATGTTTGCATCCTTTAGAATTTGTCACTTTTAATTACATATGAGATTACAATTCAATTTTAATTCATGTTCCAGTTAATCTACAAGTCTTATGTCCAAACATTGGGCAAAATCTGCCAAATGACAAACCAAATGTAGCCTATGGAAATACAAACCCTTTTTGTATTTGAAAATACAAACCCTTTTGCTTTTAAAAACTATAGTTTAAAATTATGCTCCATTTTTTAAAACTGGATAACAGAAAACTGTTAATAATAGAAAAGAAAAAGTCATACCTTTATAGCTGCTTTTTCATTAGGGAAAGTAGCAAAAGCTGTATGTTTCTGAAAAAGAAAGTACAAATTATTTCAAATATAATTTCTCATAAGGAAGTCTGATATTTTACCAGCTGACAGTGATTTGACACATTAACAAAATCACAGAAAAGGACAGAAAATCCAGATCATTTAACTGATTACTAAATTCAGTACACTGCTTTTGAATCAGTTTAGGATCAAACTTCTTTGAGATGAAAGATTTTCTCATATAAAGGGGCACACACACACAGCATGTTTTACATATATTTTCAAGTAGTTCGACAGTCCATAAGTTTAAAAACCCTTACTATACACAGAGGACCACCCTTAAACCATCCAAACATATAAAATATCTTCCATGTATAACGCATCTACGATCTAAACCTTCCTTTATATAGCCAAATGCAAAGTTTAAATTGGTCTTTCTCCTAACTCAGTAATTCTCAACCCTGGCTGCATTATTAGAAACACGTGGGGAGACTTCAACCACTGATGTTTTAGCCCATCACAGGCCATCTGGCAGAAACTTAACATCACCACTGCTATTTTAATGGAGAGAACTCATCTAAAACATCTTCAGGTATAAAGGAGAATAAAGTAATTGTGTACATCCCAGTGTTGGACTTTGAACAGTCTTAAAATATTGCTCCCTGAAGGATTCCGTTGGAAATTTTTTATGAATAACATCCTCGTCAAAAACTTAGTAGAAATCCTGTAACTAGTTTACTCAAGTTACCGACTACTGTAGCTTCTCCTCTATTTTGATGAATGTCTTAACGCTGGCTTATAAGTACCAAGATTTTTAAACAGTCCTTCGTTACATATTTCTGAGAGTACTCTTGAGCCTAAGAGAAATACCTCCAAATTCAGAGGAGTTTCGAGATTCCCAGGATGGGAAAATGGAACATAACTAAGCTTCTCTTTTCATTTTTTCTTCTTTGCCTTTCTCACTTGCCCTTTTCCGCAGCGCGGCGACTAACCTAGGCTCGAGCCAATTAAAACCTGACTTGGGACTATTTTGATATGAAGGAGGAAAGACTGGGAAGCCCCCACTACACAAGCACATTTCCCTCACTCTTTTCTGTCTTCTTCCTTCTGTCAGAACTCCCCCTCCCCAGGTCAACAGCCAAGGGCCTTCCCCGGAGGTTCGGGACTGGCGCGCCCTTACCAGTCGCCCCTTATCGGACAGGATGCGCACGGACTGCGCCCCGAAATACTTCAGTAAGTCCTCTTTCTCCTCAGCAGTCAGCTCGGCTGGCAGGTGCCTCACTAGAAGGGTTCGGTCGCCCCGCGGCGGTGAAAGCGAAGCAGAGCTCTGACATCCTCTCGACAACGGCAGCGGCTGTTCCGAAGCCGCCATTTGTCACGGAGAACCAACAGGGAAGCCACTGAAGAAACCGCAGTGATCATAAAAAGCTGAGCTAAGCAAGTGTTTTCCCACTTCGCGCTAAGGATTCTGGAAACAAGGAAGTAACGCGAGAGATGTCGCCTTCTCGCGAGACCTGCACCACGGACGGGTGCCAACTCTTCGGAGACACGTACCTCAGAGTGAAGGGCAAGGTTCCACGGTGATGGGAAAGCAAAACGATTCAAATTTCAGGTAGTTGATGACGGCATTAAAAACAAAAATTCCCTCGAGATAGGTGTAAGGATTTTAAAAAACTGTCAACGCGTGAGAGACTTAAGCCGCGTTCACGAAAGAGGAAGTAACCCCAAGGCCGGATGGAGTCACTGCTGCGCATGTGCTAGCTGGGAGCGGGTCTGGGCGTGGCGCCAGGGAGGTCTGGAGTTGCGATAGCCGGGTTTCTAATCCTGGGAGATTGCAAAGTGCGTCTGATTGGCTGGCTGGGATTTGGTGTGGGAATACCGGTTCTGTGTCTACATTCGGGATGATAATGCCTAAAGATTGCACATTCTTTCTTTGGCTCAGTAGCCTTCACGTAGGCAGGCGAACTCAGTTTTAAGGAACAAAAAGTTGAGACAGACACTTGTTTTCTTGAATCATCGGACACGTAGCAGCAGCCTGATACGGTCTGGCCGTGGTTCCTTCTCACGGAATTATCGGCCTCTAGGAAGAGATGCCCTAATATAAACCCCATCAACAACTCTAAGGTGTAGGTACTCCTCCCCATTTTACAGTTGAGCACTCTGATGTACAATACAGGGAGGTGTAAGTCACACAGCTATTAAATGACCGAACTGGGATTTGACCCTGCTAGTGTGACTGGCCTTTACACTATTCTAACCCGTTTCTGAATGGAGCGAGGCAGAGAAGTCTTCCTTATTCCATACAAAGAGGGCATTGAGGATTCTGGATAGAGGTATTATTTTAGGTGCAGCTACTACAGTCTGGAGGCCCAAGGTGCCTCTTAACTGCTCTTTTTATTTGCTACTTGATTAGATGGTAACTGTATCGCAGTAAACAACATATCAAAGTTTGGCTCCCATGGAAGACGGGTTGGGGAACAAGGGAGGAACAGACATTAATAAAAACTTGAAAAGCTATGGAGAACCTCTCCACAAAATGTCATGTATATAGAGCTAGACCATGAGGGCTCTGTGGGTTACTTTGAAGTCTTGATTAAACCAAAGAGCAATTGGAAACTGACAGAATTTTTAGTAGAGGTCTGTGTGTATGTGTATATGTATGTAATGATTAAATTTTAGGTATGAAAATTTCTCTGGTTGCAGTGTGGAAAATGGAGTAGAAGCAGGAAGACCAGTTGGGCTATTGCAGTAGCCCAGGCAAGACACTGCTAGAAATAGTTAGGTAACAGTAGACATGGAGAAAAGGAACAGGAATTGAGATGTATTTTGGAAGTGGAATTGAGATGTATTTTGGAAGTGGAATTGAGATGTATTTTGGAAGTAGAATTGATAGACTTGCAGATGAAGAAGAGTAATTAAGGATAAATTTTGAGGTTTTGGCTTGAACCCCAACTGTCCACCATCTAGGTGGATGATGATGCTATTTACTGAGCATGAGAAGAGTTAACTAAAGTGTAGCTAGATTAGAGACTGTAGGGGAGGAAGGAACACATTAAATTTAAAGTATTCAGTATCCAATGTTTCAAGTAAGCAATTGGATGTGTAATTATGGCATTTTGGAGAAACATCAACACTAGATACATATGTAACATCAACACATATAATATTTATATTCAAGGTACAAGAGTGTAGGTAGAGAGAAAGGGGACCAGTATTGATCCATGGGGCATGCCAGTGTTGAGAAATTGAGAGGAGGAAGAACAAGGTAATACTTTTTCTCTTGGCACTTACACTGTAGTAATAAAGACAGACTAAAACATGTAGATAAGTAAGTAAATGAGTTCCTTTTGGAGAGTAAATAAGTGCTTTGAGGGGAAAAAAAGACAAAAATAGACCCAGGGTAGAGGGATAAACTGATTGGAGAGGGCATGCTACTTTAAACACTCCTTTACAGGCTTTTCCCTGCATCTCTTATAGTTATTATTATGTATGATTAGCATATAGTAGACATATATAAATATTTGTTCAATGAATGAATACATGAATGGATTAACTTTAATATTACCACTGCCACCTATGGTCAAGAATTGCTACATGGGTCATCAAGGTAAGTTTAGTGGTCTTTACTATAATTGAGATATCACAGCTCAGTGAAATAGGAACATGAGAGAATTTTATTTTCTCTTAATTACTTTTAGTTGTACTCAATTAAATCTGCCTTATCCTTCCCTTGACAATAGCTCAGGCAGATTTCATAATGTCTTGGTCATTTTCAGTTACTAACAGTCCAAGTCGATTTGAAATGTCAACTTCAAACTCTAATAAGGTCATGCTTTTTACCCTCCCCTCATATAAGGCTTGACCTGAGGGATAGGAAGAAGATGTAATTTGCTTTCATCTCTGCCATGTTTAAGTGGAAGTGGGTGTGGTCTGCTTTGAGTTGCATTTTTCTCATTTCCTTTTCTTGGTATAGCCCAGAGGTTCCCAAACTTTCTCAGCTCCTGGTGCCCTTATTGTCTCAGTAATTTTTTTCACAGCATCCCTAGGTGCCACCTTGTTTCCTGTTACCCCTTGATTTTTAAGAGGCACTGCCACCTGGGCTGACTCAGTAAGGTTCAGCAATTATTCCATATATTCCTCTACTTTTTCCAACTCCCATGTGAGGTGCAACCGTGCGATTCATTCTGGTCAGTGGGCTGTTACGAAGGCAACATGTGTCAATTCCAGACTATAGTACAGAAGAGGGGGTGTGAAAGCAGTGATCCTGGAGGCCACATATTGAGGTCAAAGAGCTGTGAGGTAAACACTGCATAGAATACCTGGTCACCACATCAATGACAACTTCCCTACAAAAGTGCTTGACCCCCTCCAAACCTTGCATAAGTAAGAAATAACTTTTATTAACTTTTATTATGTAAATACACTGATAGTTTAGGGTTAATTCTTTTTATTTTTTCAATTTTATTTTTTTACCATAGCAAAGCCCATTCTTTCACCAGTAAAAATACACTCTGATGGTTCATTTTATGTGTCAATTTGACTGGCCACAAGGTACCCAGATTAAACATTATTTCTGAGTGTGTCTCTGAGAGTGTTTCTGGATGAGATTAGCATTTGAACTGTTGAACTCAGTAAAGTAAATTGCCCTTTCCTATGTGGGTGGGCATCATATATCCATTGAGGGCCAGAATACTACAAAAGGTAGAGAAAGGAAGAATCACCCTTCTTTTCCTGCCTCACTGATTAGGCTGAGACATCTCATCTCATCTTCCACAATCAGACTGGGTTCTACACCATGAATTCCCCTTGGTTCTCAGGCTTTCAAACTGAGGCTGAATTACACAACCAGCTTTCCTGGATCTCCAGCTTGCAGATGGCAGATCATGGGACTTTTCAGGCTCCATAATCACATGAGCCAATTCCTCATGATAAATACCCTTTTATTTATATATATATATATATTTATACTTTAAAAGTATATAAATAAATATAATATATACATGTATAAATAAATACATATTTTAACATATAAGTATATAATATTTTATATTTATAAAATATAAATATAATAAATATTAAATATACTTTTATTTAAATTGATTCATGTATAAAAATTATATACATAAATTAAAATGTTATTTATTTTTATTTATAAATTTTTAGTTTATTATACATGTGTAATACTATATATAATATATTCTTCAATATGTTTTTATTATCACAGCCAGAGTGATTCTATTATGCCCTCAGAACTGTCCAGTGGCTTTTCCTCTCACTTAGACTAAAAGCTAAAATTCTTCCTTTGATTTCTAAGAGCTTATATGATCTGGCTCCGCCAATGTATTACTTTTTTGGCTTCATTTATTCTTTCCCCCTCCTTCACACTTCTCTATAGACATACTAATCTAGCTGTTCTTGAACTCTTCAGACACATGACTCAGATCTTTGTAGTACTTGCTAAAACTTTGAAAAAATGCTTTTCCCACAGATATCTGCATTCTGGCTCCCTTTCTTCAGGTGCTCAAATGTTACCTTTTAACTAAATTGTTCGTTGTCAGTCAACACCATCTCTGCCTCTTCTGTTCTGTTCTCTGTGTTGCAGCGGCTGAAACACAGGAAACTAGAGTTTTCATTATTTTTGTTGTCTATTGCTGTGTAATCACCCCAAAACTTTGTAGTTTAATACAACCACTATCAAAGACTTTTCCTTTTCTCAAGGCAGAATTTATGTCTTCGTTACATTTATTTTTATACTAGAAATCATCATATATAAATTTGAGTGCGTATATAGTTTCCTTATTATTGGTAAGCTCCTTGAAGATAAGAATTGCTGTATTCATCTCTGTATCCTCCAAGGATTAACATAGTGCCTGAGAAGTATTAGTAGTCACTGAATGTTAAAACATGTAAATTAATATTACTCACAAAAAACTAAAATATAGCCTGCTGGCAACTAGCGATTGCATACTCATTGATTTGCATGATGACTTTAAGAAACCAGGCTAAAGAGTTCACTGAAAAATTATCATACTGGTCAAAGACAAAATGTCAGTATTATTCTGTGTTACCTACTGAGTGATGATTATGTGTGGATCTCACGGATAGTCATTTGTAGATTTACTCCCTGTGTAAAATAAACAATTTACATAGCCATGAAATCTTATGTTGGTGTGCATATGAGGGCAAATTTTTGTCATCAGCTTTCAGAAAAATAATCCTTAATATTTGTTTAGGGCTTCCCTGGTGACGCAGTGGTTGAGAGTCCACCTGCCGATGCAGGGGACACGGGTTCGTGCCCCGGTCCGGGAAAATCCCACATGCCGCAGAGCGGCTTGGTCCGTGAGCCATGGCCGCTGAGCCTGCGCGTCAGGAGCCTGTGCTCCGCAACGGGAGAGGCCACAACAGTGAGAGGTCCGCGTACAGTAAAAAAAAAAAAAAATATATATATATATATATATATATATTTGTTTAAATAACATGTAAACCTGCCTTTTAACCCAGCAATTCAATTTTCAGAATCTATGTGAGACAGCTGGTGCTGCCATAACAAATACCATAAACTGAGTGGGTTACACAATAGAAATTTATTCTCTCGTAGTTCTAGAGGCTCAAAGTCCAAGATCAGAGTGTCAGCATTGTCAGGTTCTTGTGATAGCTCTCTTCCTGGCTTGCCTTGCTGCTGTGTCCTCACATGGTAGAGAGAGAGAGAGAGAGAGAGAGAATGTTCTGGAGTAACTGTTATAAGGGCATTAATTCCATCATGAGGGCCCCACCCACATGATCTCATCTAAACCTAATTACCTCCCAAAGGCCCCATCTACAAATACCACCACGTTGGGTGTTAGATCTTTAACATATGAAATTTGAGGGAGCATAATTTAGTCCATAGCAGAATTACCTTATAGAAATAAAAACATTTGTATGTAAACAGCTGGCTCATTGGTTTAACTTACTCAAATCTCATGGAGCTACCAAATATATTTTTTTCTTTTTTTTTTTTTTGATTTTTAATTAATTTGATTTTTTTCCCTAAGACCCAAATCAAGCTTTCCTTTGAGACCTAACAACTTATACCTGTCACTCTACAGCTGAGTTGACTCGGTGGTAAGTAAGCTAGCTTTCTGCACATGAACCTTATGCATACATAATTCTACCAGTCCCTTTATGGATTTAATATTTCTCTTTTAGGATAAATGAGTTCAAGTCTCTGGAAGTAATGTGGAATAAAACTGTCACTTAAAAATATATTCATGAGGGCTTCCCTGGTGGCGCAGTGGTTGAGAGTCCGCCTGCCGATGCAGGGGACACGGGTTCGTGCCCCGGTCCGGGAAGATCCCACATGCCGCGGAGCAGCTGGGCCCGTGAGCCATGGCCGCTGAGCCTGCGCGTCCCGAGCCTGTGCTCCACAACGGGAGAGGCCACAACAGTGAAAGGCCCGCGTACCGCAAAAAAAAACTAAAAAACAAAAAAACAGAAAAACCATGAGCTATTTTTGCAAAACCTTTGGCTGATATAATCATCTATCTTTGTATTATGAATATGTGGGTACTGACATCTGCTCATAACATGTAAATCTACCGTAATCCCAGTTCAGTGACATAACACAGTTCTAAATAAATTTTACCTTCAATTTCTTCAAAATATAAATCACAGCAACAAGTATATGTATATTTTACAGCTTCAAACATGTTTTATTGGATCTCCCTTCCCTGACCTGTTCCTTAACTTTCCTACTCATTTTGATTTTAAAAACAAACCATTATTTATCATCATTCAGTCCAATTAAAATACTAATCTCACTTCTAAGCTTATACCCTTCTCTAAGGAAATCTGTAGTGGACTCACTACAGATTTCCTCAGAGAGGACTTTGCCACTGCTCTGGAAATAGCATGCCTCTTCACCTACCCATCACTAATCACTTACTTGCCTTACTAATTTCTTGGCATATAACAGCCTAGAAATTATATATTAATTCTTATGTGTGTTTGTGTGTTCACGCCTGTATGTGTTTATAATATAAGCTCCATGACATTAGAGTGTCTATCTCGTCTTTGTTTTATTTGCTTCTTTATCTACAGGCCAAACATAGTATCTGGTACATTGTAGGAGTTTGGTAGATATTTGTTGAATGATTGAATGTTGTCCAGTCCTAATATTATCTTGCTTGCATATATCACAGTTTCAGTTTTACATTCAGAGGCAATTAAAAGCACAGATTTGGGAGTGAAACAGTCTTGAGTTTTATAATCCTGCTCTACTCTCACACCTAGGGGAAGTTACTTAACCTCTCTTCTTCAGTTTTCTGATATGTAAAATGAAGATAATGTCTTTATCATAGAATTGTTATAAGTATTAAATGAATTATTCTGCACAGAGTCGGTGCTATAGAAGTGGTTATATGTTATTTTTATATTTAATTGGTGATTATTTGAATAATTTCTATCTTTCCCGCTACAGTTTTAGGAACCACATTAATTTTTTCCAATCATTGTATCTCCACATCCCAGCTCATAATAGGAACTGTATAAATGTTTATTGGGGGAAAAAAAAAGAATGGTTGAAGTTTTGAGGCAATGCATGCATGTTTGTGTGCACTAAGTGCGGTCCCATATTCTGTAGTTACAAGTCATTGTCACTAGATGGCAAGCTTGTCCTAGGCAAGGCAAGTGTTTGCGTTAAACCATCAAACTGAAGAATGAGGGTGCAAGGTAGGGGGAAATGTCACATATGTGTTTCTTAGGTTGGTGAGATGATATAGGAAGATGAAAGTTTAAGCATAAAATAAAAATTGCCTGTTTTTATTCTGCTTCATTTCTACCCTTCTGACAAGCTCATCTTTTGCATAATAATGCATTTTAGCGTTTCTGTCATTCCACTGACCTCTTATTATATTCATAATTTCTGTTAAAAACAATGTTTAAAAAGGTTTCTTATACTATTCATTATTAACAAGAGTTCCCTAATTTTTTCAACCTCAAACCCTTTACCTGCTGTTTTCAAAATCTTATGATTTTGGCTGGGACATAAGTTTCTCTATATCTTATATCCTCTAGTCCTCATTCTTGAACAAGTCTTTCATTTATTTATTTTTTTTCTGATTATTGGTCACTCAACATTCATGGGAAGCACATGTCTTTTTTAAGTATATAAATTTATTATTTTTTTCTCTGAGTTTTATTAAGATATAATTGACATACAGTTCTGTATAAGTTTAAGGTATACAACATAATGAATTGAATTACATACTTCATGAAATCATTACCACAATAAGTTTAGTGACCATCCATCATCTCATATAGGTACAAAATAAAAGAAAAAGAAAAAAGAACTTTTTTTCTTGTGATAAAAACTGTTAGAATTTACTCTCTTAGCAACTTTCATATATAACATACATCAGTGTTAATTATATTCATCATGTTGAATGTTACATCCCTAGTACGCTTATTTATCTTATAACTGGAAGTTTGTATCTTTTGACCACCTTCATTCAATTCCCCCTTCCTCAACCCCCGGCTGTTGGTAACCAAAAATCTGATCATTTTTCTATGAGTTTGTTCTTTTGTTGAAGTATAATTGACATCCGACACCATGTTAGTTCCTGGTGCACAGCACAGTGATTCGATATTTCTATACATTACGAAATGATCACCACAATAAGTCTAGTTGCCATCTGTCACCATACAAAGATGTTATATTATTATGACTATATTCCCCACAATGTTACTTTTTATCCCTGTGACTCATTTATTTTGTAACTGGAACTTTATGCCTCTTAATTTTCCTCACCTATTTCATTCATCTCACCACCCCTCTCCCCTCTGGCACCCACCTATTTGTTCTCTGTATCTATGACTCTGTTTCTGTTTTGTCATGTTTGTCATTTGTTTTGCTTTTTAGAATCCACAATAAGTAAAATTATACAGTGTTTGTCTTTCTCTGTCTGGCTTATTTCACTTAGCATAATGCCCTCTAGGTATATCCGTGTGTTGCAAATGGCAAGATTTCATTCTTTTATGACTCAGTAATATTCCATTGTGTGTGTGTGTGTGTGTGTGTGTATCACAGCTTCTTTATTCCTTCATCTGTTGATGGGACTTAGGTTGCTGCCATATATTGGCTATTGTGAATAATTATGCAGTAAACGTAGGCTTGCATATATCTTTTTGCATTAGTGTTTTCTTTTTCTTTGGGTAAATACCCAGAAGTAGAATTGGTGGATCGTATAATAGTTCTATTTTTAATTATCTGAGGAAACTTCATACTGTTTTCCATAGTGCCTGCACCAATTTGCATTCCCACCATCAATTTCAAGGATTCCATTTTCTCCACATTCTGGCCAACACTTGTTATTGGTAATAACCATTTTGACACGTGCGAGGTGATATCTCATTGTGGCTTTGATTTGCATTTCCCTGATGATTAGTGATGTTGAACATTTTTTCATATGTCTTTTGGTCATCTACATGTCTTCTCAGGTCCTCTGCGCATTTTTTAATTGGGTTATTTCTTTTTTTTGATGTTAAGTTTTTTTTTATGTCTTGTATATTAACCTCTTATCAGATATATTGTTTGCAAATATCTTCTCCCATTCCGTAGGTTACCTTTTCATTTTGTTGATAGTTTCCTTCGCTGTGCAAAAGATTTTTAGTTTAATGTAGTTCCATTGTTTATTTTTGCTTGTGTTGCCCTTGCCTGAGAAGACATATCCAAAAAATATTGCTAAAACATGTCAAAGAACATACCGTCTATGTTTTCTTCTAAGAGTTTTATGATTTCTGGTCTTACATTTAAGTCTTTAATCTATTTTGAGTTTCTTTTTATACATGGTGCAAGAAAGTAGTCCAGTTTGATTCTTTTGCATGTAGCTGTCTAGTTTTCCCAATACCATTTTTGATCTCTCCAGTTAGTGTACCATCTTGGGGAAAGAACAAGTTAGGTTCAATGCTATTATGCTTGTCTAACTTTACCTTTGTTTAGCAAAATTATCAATAAGGACCTGGTAGAAAAGAAAGTATTGAAAGCCTACAAATTAGATAGTCAACTTCTGAACGATCAATTTTGGGGGGAATTCTGGAAATTAATTTTATAAATATCAATTAATTAAATTGATTAAATGTATGCATATTCTTTGGTAAATTAAATTTACCAAAATAAATGAAAAATGTGGACATGTAAAAATGAATAATAGTACTTTGAGACAGTAGAAAAAGTTTTCATTATAGTAATATTTAGACAGTATAATTATTTTCTTGTTTATTTTTTGAAAAAATTAACTACTGAAAAAAGTTGACTTTTGTAAAAACTTATAAATAATAATTATAAATAATAATTTATTTCTTTATAATCTTTTCCCTTTGTGCCTTTATGTGACATATTATTGGCCAAAAGACAGAAAATTTGTTAATTTTCTTTCAACTGCTAAAGGAAAGATTTTTTCCTTCCTTCTCTCTACTTAGTAAGAAAGGTAATTATTGCTTAATTCTCTACTTGACTAGAATGACTTAAAATGAAAAGAATATAAATTATTTAATTGTTAACATTTTTTTCCAAGTTAACCCAGATCTTCGTTAGCAACAATTAGCAATGTTGGTAGAGGTTCAGATATACTGATAGTCTTTCTCAGGTTAAATGGTTCAAAGTGGAAAAAAACATTCAGTGATGGTGATTTCCTATACCTTGGGAAGACTTAACAGTATAAATTCCAAGTCTTGCATTGACTTAGACCACCTCTCTATTCCCTCTACCCCATTCCCAACTTCTCTTGCAAACCAGACTCATAAAACTGTTTTACATTCAACTTAAGAGAGGATTTATGAGTTGACCTATTTTAGTGAGAAGGCATCCTCCAAGTAAATTTTCCAAATATATTATTGTCTTATAAATATCTTAGATTTAGTCAATCTAAGAACTTACATTTTTAAAAACAACTATAACTTAGTTCAGATTAATATATTACTATTTTCCAAAGGTAGTATATATTTATTGTTGAAATTCTATACTGATTTGCAAATGAAAGAAAGAAAAAGTGTAACCCCACCAACTATTAATAATTTATATTAGCATTTTTTGTATAATTCCCTCTACTCCTTTATCTACCTATATTATACACATGTATTTGTAAAAATTGAATATTATGATTCATATGAGTTTGTAATTTTTAGTAATGTATTGCAGACTTATTTTTGTGTGATTATACATTGTTCTTCAAATCATGTTTTATAGGATCCCAATGCATTGATTTTACCAATTTCTTTATTATTTGCCTTTATTGTATCTTAAAATACAGTATTAGATGGTTATGAAAGAATATATGTGACATAAATGTTTTACAGCCTAATAATAATAAAATGAACACCCATGAATCTAACGCCTCACTCCCAAACTAAAACATTGTCTGACAATGATCATTCTACATTGTTAAGTTTCCCAGTGTGGAATAATAACATGTGAGGAAGTTACAGGTGAACTATCCAGGTTGGACTGCAGAACTCTTGGTCCTGCCCCATGTGCTTGAGGTCAATTTTTTCCTTCTTGCCTTTATCTAGTGTCTTGGTTTTATCTATCCCTTATGAGTAACTGTTTGAATAAGGATAGGCAGACACATGGATATCACATCTTCCCCAAATAGTTTTCAGAGAAACATTGTCTTAATCCAAGTTTACCAAAGATCCATTTTCATGAAGGAAACAATAAACATTAATACAGCACCTCTTTTTAAACTTTTCATTCCAGAATAAAACCTTTGCTTTACATTTTTATAATCAAAAGTCCAGGTAATTTTTCTCCACTTATAGAAAAAAGGAAAGGCTAACTTAAAGATTTCTTCTGCTTCTATCCTATCAAGTTTTAAAAAGATTTATTTATTTTTATCAGTAGATACTTTTAGATAGTTTTATCTAGATTGTTTATTACAGTTTATTAAGTCAGAGAAAATATATATTTTTTAAGATCAAAACCAATATCTTATTCTCTTCTGGGTAATTTTATGGTATACCTAACTAATAGAAGTCTGGCATTTAGTCAACATTTGCTAAATGAATGATTGTGGTCAGTAGAATTATTCAATAATACCTCAACTGAAGCAAATTGGCAACCTATTCTATGTAAAATAAAGCTTAGCCACCCCTCAAAAAATATTTGCAAAAGTCTCTTAACACTCATATGGGGAACTTGCATTTCTCAGCCATGAGGTTTCAGTTGAGTTACCCCTCTCTGTTTCAGGGCTAAACTCATTGGCTTGAAGCAATCCTGATCTAGTCACTGAGCTAATTTCAGGGGTGAGCAGAAGTACTGGTCCAATTAAAGTATACTTCAAGACTTTTGCTGTGAATGCCAGAGCAGATCCTCTCTTCAACACTAGTTATGATTATGAGTGGCTTGGAAATAGCGAAGCATTTTTGTTAATTGGAGGGGCATGGCATAAGATCAGGGCCTCCAAAGGGAGTAAAGCCTGAGAATTGATCCTGATGCAGTTTTGTTTCTGACCTGAAGATAGATCTAATACTGTATGTTTTTTCTGTATGTTAGCCAGTATCCCCTCCTTTTTTGCGGCTTCCAACTTTATTGCATTTCCTGTCACAATCAAAAGAATTCTAACTGATTGATTTAGTTTATTTATAGGTGATTTATTTAGTTCTTATTTCAGATACATATCTTTAGTTTATGAACAATTTGAAAAATCTCCATTTTGTGGTTTTCAGGCAAATAGTGGAGAAAACAAAATTTGAAGGGGAAAGATGGGCAGGCCCACAGTCATTAGTCA
Organism: Lagenorhynchus albirostris; assembly: GCF_949774975.1. Taxonomy (NCBI): domain Eukaryota; kingdom Metazoa; phylum Chordata; class Mammalia; order Artiodactyla; family Delphinidae; genus Lagenorhynchus; species Lagenorhynchus albirostris. Next base: position 95,328,305 of record NC_083096.1, read on the forward strand.
GCCATTCAGTCAGTGCATGTTTGTTAAACCTTTTAGACTAAAAGATTCATGAGGGTAATGGACTATATCATCCTTTTAATGTCTTTGTCCCCAATTCCTATGGTAATTTCTTGCACATTGTAACTGTTCAATTAACATCTAATGAATAAATGAATAAAATAATTAAGGGCATTATAATTTAGTAGGAAAAAAATCTGGATTATTGTTGCCAGAAATATTTGATAATTAAAGAAAAGCAGATTTATGTTTAAGATATTAAACTACAGATAGGCATAAATGGGTAAGGAAAAACTTTTATTATTAGTTTTGTGATCATGAGGAACTTCACTTCTCTGAACCTCATCTGTAAAATAATTTTAATATCAAGCTCAAGAATTTCTGTGAGCATTTAATGAATTAATGTATATAAAGTGCCTGTAAGAGCTCAATGCATGCTAGCTGTTAATGGTCACTGTACTTCACTTTAATAAAGACAATTTACAAAATTGAGTCCTAGGTTACTATGTTTAACAAAATTAAAAAAAAAACACTATGAAAATTTGTCCTGAGAATTTAATAATTTTTTTTTTTTTTCGCGGTATGCGGGCCTCTCTCCGTTGTGGCCTCTCCCGCACAGGCTCCGGACGCGCAGGCCCAGCGGCCATGGCTCACGGGCCCAGCTGCTCCGCGGCATGTGGGATCTTCCCGGACCGGGGCACGAACCCGTTTCCCCTGCATCGGCAGGCGGACTCTCAACAACTGCGCCACCTGGGAAGCCCTAATAAAAGTTTTAATTGATGTATCTATATATTTATCTTACAAATTAATTCTGTGAAAATATAGAAAAATGATATAAAAATTATAACTAAATATTAAATCAATGTTGTCATTATGGACCATGGAATCAATGAGAATTCCCAATGCTGTAGGAATTAGTGTGGTGCATATTAATAATAAATATTTGTTAATGTCCAAACATATAGTGCCTATCACATCATATGGACTAAATCACATGATATGGACTAAATACCTATTTTTATGTATTTATGTCTTTTATATATTTATTTTTTTTATTTATTGTAAGATAGCTAGCTAGCTAGGTCAGTATTTATAGGAAATTGGATTTGGGGTGAGTTTTTTACTTGTCTGGTAGGTTGAATTATTTGCTTCAATTCTTTCCCCCCTCCCTGTAATCATTTGCCCTGCAACCTCTCAATTTCTACCAGCACACACAAAAAAGGAGTACACTTCCTTCCCTACCCCTCGATGTTGAGCTCACTCATGTGACTTGTTTTCGACAATGGAATTTTAGAAGGTGGAACACCATGTGTTTATGCTGTCTCTCTAGCTCTTTGCCATCATCATGAGAAGAATATACCCTGGCTAGCTACTGGCTCCAAACGGAGAATGGAGAATACGTAAGCAGAACCACCCCAGCAAACCCAAAGACGTGAGTAAAATTCCTCTGAGAGTTTTCTGGGAAGTTTTAATACATCAAAAGATAACTGATAGAATTTAATTCCCTTGTTTTCCACAGGGCTTTTTAAAACATCTCTTCCGGGAAATCTTCTCAATACTCTTCCCTTTTCTCTAGGCTGAAAGAGATGCCTCTCCTCATGTTTGTGTATTATCTTCTCCATATCTTTATCACTGAACTTACCACATTATGCTATAATTCTGTTGATTTTGTTATAATATTTCACCAGACTGATTTTCTATAAAGCACGAGATGTATCTTCAATTGTTTCTGAAAAAAGTCTGTGCCTCATATATAATAGCAGTCAAGTAAGGATTTAATAAACGAATTAGTTTATAGAAATAAGTCGAATACACAAAGTGAAATTACATCCACTTTGGAATGGTACAAAATAACATCTTATGGTAGATTGATTGAGTGGTCCCAATTTTTGCCTCCTATTAATAGTAATATATATCCACACCCTTGCCATGTCTCAAGGTGGGCAGAATGTATTTCATCAGCCCTTAATTTTGGTCATGACCATTTGACTAGCAATGCCAATGAACTGTTAAGCACACATGACACAGTGAGGCCTAAAAAAATAATGCAGCAGTTGAGTTTGCCCTCTTGTGCTTCTTTTATTGTCACATGAAGAACATGTCCCAGGTAGCCCACTAGTCCCACTGATCCAAGAAAGACATATGGAGCAGACTTGGACCTAACTTATAGCTTGGAGCCAAGTTCAGTTTAAGTCAGCCAACTTCCAGCCAGCACACAGATGTGTGAGCAAGAATAAATGATTGTTATTTTGTAGATCAGGGTTGTGGGATGGTTTGTTACAAGCCCAATTGTGGCAATGGTTGGTACTTATTTATGAAGAGATTTTTTCATGTGAATAGTTAATGAATAAACCTCACAGTTTATTTTATACCCACAGAGAAATTTTCTAGTGCTTATAAATTTTCAAAATCAATCAAAATGAATCTAGTATGCCTCATGACATAAAGCAAATTCTTGACAGAGTTATGTTATATCACCATAATAGCAGATGAGTATTTATAATTTTAATTAATTTCGAGCTATGAATCATACTATTTTTTCCTCTAGATATGTATATATGTATACATGCACAAATACACACATGCATATATATATATATTTTTTACTTGTATCTTTTGACCACTGTGAAAAGGATAATTAGGCTAAAGCAAAGCTCCTAATTATATATATATATATATATAATTTATATTATATATTTATATATAGTTTACATATATTTATATATAATATAAAATATATATATATATTATATATAAATAATATAATTATATATAAATAATATAAATAACATATATAATTATATATATATATACACATGTATATAATTAAGCTAATGTTTAGATATGTGGTCAACACTGCTGGTTATTTACGCCCTATTATCCATTTTCCTTCTTCTTATAGTACCGATAAGGTCATCTAGACTAAAGATTCCCAGTCTCCCTTCAAGCAAGGTATGTTTGTGTACTAGGCAATGGTATGTAAACAGACATAATCTCTGCCTCCTGTAAGTAATACCCTTAAAGAAAAGGGAAATATCTTTCCTTCCCTCTTTCCTCTTTACTCTTGTATAGGTGGTAGTGAGTCATCTAGGAACCTATATGTGGGCAAACCACAAGATAGAAGGAAGCTGACCCTGTGATTAATTTATATAGTACAACTGCCATACCAGCATGGGCCTTTAACTTGTGTGAGAATAAATTTCTGTCTTGTTTGTGCCATTGGTAATAGTGTATTTGACATGTGTATCATAAATATGCATATCCTGTTCATCTGAGTTATTGCAATTAGATGGCCTACATTTTTACATATTTTTAAAAATTACAAAATATATGTATGTTAATGCACTTGTGCATTGAGTAAGAAATCAGAAATTTTACCCTCTGCACTCTCCTGTCTAGGAATGACCATCTTAAGAGTTTGGTGCTATTATTGCCCTTGCCTGACTGGGCCAGTTGTCATGTCTGCATTCCTTTCTGTGTAAGGTATTAGATGTCAAACACATCTCTCCAGAGCCAGTGATCCCAAGTCTCTGGGCTTAGAGGCTGCCAAAGAGAAGAGGGGAGAGGAGGGAAGCAGAGGAAAGGAGACGGGGAGTGAGAGGAGGGGAGAAACAGAACAGGCTACTTACTGCCTCCTTGCATTTTGAATAAGCCTGATGTAAGACTAACATTGGTGGCTCTTCCAGTAGGTGTAGGGGTTGGGAAGCAGGGGTGGAGATCAGAGACAGTCAATTTATTGTGGACAATTTATTTATCTGGAATAGCAGAAGTGATTGAGGTGAGTATGGGCATCTGACAGCTTTCTCCCTGGTAGTGATTTATTACACTCAACTCTATTTCTGACAGGTATGTATCCTTCTAGCTCAATTTTAAAAGTTGCATTAAACTTGACTACAATTAAGAATGGGCAAAGTGACTAATTTTATGTGTCAATTTGGCTGGGCTATGGTGCCTAAATATGTGGTCAAATATTATTTTAGATGTTTCTGTGAGGGTGTTTTTAGATGAGATTAATATTTAAATTGGTGAACTTTGAGTAAAACAGATTACCCTTCATAATGTGGATGGGTCTCATCCAGTCAGCTGAAGGCTTGAATAGAACAAAAGACAGACCTCCCCCAAGTAAGAGGGAATTCTGCCTTCGACTTGAACTGCAGCATTGACTCTTCCCTGAGTCTCCAGCCTCCTAGCCCACCCTGCATATTTTGGACTTGTTAACCTCCATAATTAGGTAAGCCTATTTCTTAAAACAAATCTCTTCATATATTCAGGGAAAACCCTGGCCAATACAAAGGCATAACCAAAATAGTTACTAAATATGAATTATGTTCATATTCATTGTCTAGGAGAAACTTCAGCTCCACATGAAAGTAAGATGATGGTGATGATAATTGCAATATAGCTATACAAATTATATTATCATTCACTTGATTTAAAACGTCACAGTGTTATATTGTCCTTAACATATTACCAGCCATCTGTCTTGGCCCCTATATTTTATTTATTAATTTATCAAACAAAACTATTGTGTATAGCAGACTAGTTCAACCATAAATCAAATAATTTACCATGACAAGTAAACAGGAATGTTTACCCAGTAAAGCTTTACCTTAGGTTTGGTCTGTAACTAGTGGAAAATGCTCCCTTGTACTAATGAATAGATTCAGTGAAGCTAGCCAAAGCACCTGCCAAAAATACCTTAAAAACATTCCTTTTACAGAACCCCCAAAATTAAGTGTTCAAAATGTTAATTCAGCGTACTAAGGGAACAAGCACGTACCTTGTGTCAACCAGTGTGTATATGAAGTGGGAATTCAAATTACTGAGGCTTAATTGTATAAAGATATCTGGGACCTAGCAATAATTTTTGGGTAAGGTGTTTATATAAGGCACTACTCAAGTAAGTCAATATATTTCTCTCAATTTTTTTATTCAATAAAATACCTTTCTAAATTTCCCTTTTTTTTTGTGGGGGAAGGGATGCTTTTATAATACACCAAGGAAAACAAAGAAATTATTATTTTTGTTATTGTTTTCAAACTTGTGGGGTCAAAAATGAATATTCTCCAAGCTTCAGGTGGAAGCCCACTCATGCTGGGACACACCAAAAAAATATTTTCCTAGATTTGGGTTCTCCATATTGATACCTATCCTTACATTTTGTGTCACAGGAAAGATCACTGAGATAAATGCCTTTCCCATGCTTTAGAGCCCATCCAGTCCCATTTCTTCAAAAATATTGTTTTACAAATTAATCATCAGTTCTTTTTTCATAGCTTCATCTTACCACTCTTCACTATTTCCTTCTCTTCTGAAAATAAATATATATATACTTAATTTCTCCTATCTTGAAACACTCTCCCTTAGCTCTGTGTACCTTGATCACAATCACTCCTTTATTTCATAGCCAGACTTCCTGCAAGGGTTGTTACAGGCTTGCTCTCTCCACCTCTTTATTCAGTAATTCAGAAATATTTCTAAGCCAAAGCTTAGAGCTTGAACTTTGCACATGTTATCAAATTCTTAACTGTCTGAGGAAATATATGTAGATATCCCTATTTTCAATTTATAGATGAGGAAACTGAGATTAAAAGAGGCCAAAGGATTTACTGAAGGTAACCTATATCCAAAACATGTCCACCATGATATAGGTATTGTCATCCTTCCCTAAAATTGTTAACTGGTGTTCACTAATGGAGTGCTTACTCTGTTAATATGTTTAAGGCACTGGTCAAGCTCTTTACCCACTTTTTCTTGTTTATTGCTTATGACATCTCTGGGAAGTGGATGCTCCCATTCATTCCTCAACCTCCATTCATCTTCCAAATTCAAATGAAATGTTTTTTTTACTTAAAAAAATTTTGTTTTCTTCCTTTTTTTATTTTTAATTTTTATTGAAGTATAGTTGATTTACAATGTTGTATTAGTTTCAGGTGATTCAGCAAAGTGAATCAGTTATACATATATGTATACAACCAATCTTTTTTAGATTTTTTTCCCATATAGGCCATTACAAAGTATTGAGTAGAGTTCCCTGTGCTATACAGGAGGTCCTTATTAGTTATCTATTTTATATATAGTAGTGTGTATATGTCAATCCCAATCTTGCAATTTGTCCTTCCTCTCCCATACCCCCTGGTAGCCATAAGATTGTTTTCTACATCTGTAGCTCTATTTCTCTTTTGTAGATAAGTTCATTTGTACCCGTTTTTTAGATTCCACATATAAGCAATATCGTATGATATTTATCGTTCTGACTTAACTCAGTGTGACAATCTCTAGGTCCATCCATGTTGCTGCAAATGGCATTATTTCATTTTTTTATGGCTAATGTTCCATTGTATATATGTACCACATCTTCTTTATCCATTCCTCTGTTGATAAATGAAATGGTTTTTAAATTGTGAAAAATCTATTAATAGCCAGATCAAGTGAACACTTCTTTTTCCTTTTTATTTATTTCTCTGTGGAATTTTAGTATTTCTGAGCATTCTTTGTAGAGGAAGATACCTTCATTAATGTTAAAGTGAAAAAAAAGAAAACCCTTGGCTTACACATATTTTTAATAGGAAAATTAGAAAATGTTAATAAAAAGGAGAAAAAAATCAATAGTAATTCTATTATTCAAAGATGATTACCATTACCATTTCACTGTATTACTTATAGATTTTTTTTCTGATACACACACACACATTAATATACACAAACAATTTTCTGGCCCCTCCATCATTATCAGTTTGCTTGAATCACTCTTTTCTGGTTCTCTGCCTATTTCCTCAAACACTACTTGTCAATCTCCTTTACTGATAGCCTCTTTTTCTCCGAATCTCTTAAGTGTTTCTGTTTCCCAGGGATCTAACTATGCTCTTCTCACTATCCATACTCTTACTGTAATATATTATCAGGCACCTGATTTCTACTTCTAGCTTCCTGTTGCAGTTTCATCACCATATATTCAGCCTTTACTAACAATTTACTCTCTACTTTTCAAGGCTCCACTCTTCACCCAGTCTCCAAGTCAATGCCATTTGCTTTGACTTTTAATACAGCAGTACTTATTTCTATATCAATTATTTACTACCTAACAAATCATCCAAAAATTTGGTGGGTTAAAACATCAAACACTTGTGTGGATCAGCAATTGAGCTAGGCTCAGCTGTGATTCTTATGTGTCTGTAGTCATCTGAATGCTCAACTGGGTACAGATGATCTAAGATAGTATATTAGTTTTCTATTGCTACCATAATAAATTACTACAGACTTAGAGGCTTAAAATACACAAATTTATTATCGCACAATTCCATAGGTCAGAAGTCTAAATTTACTCAGCTCGTTTCTCTGCTCTGGATTTCATAAGGAACAAAATCAATGTGCTGGGTAGCTGAGTTCTTATGAGAAGGCTCTAGGGAGAATCCACTTCCAAGCTCATTCAGGCTGTTGGCAGAGTCTAATTCCTTATGGTTGCAGGGCAGAGGTCCTCATTTCCTGTCAGCTGGGGGTTGACATTAGCTATTAGGTAGAGGAATTTTTTCTTCTACATATCAGAACCAGCATCAGTGTTTTGAATACTTCTCATGCTTGGAATCTCTTGGACTTCCCCTTCTGTCAGTCTCTCTGACTCATTTTTCTGCTTTTAAATGAAACTTCAACTAGTCATATAAAAGGAAACATGTTAACTCTGCAACGCAAAATACAATTGAATTTTGTATTCACAGGGACACAATTGAAACTTGTAGTTTTCCAGTTGATACTCCCATTCCATTTTTTCATAAGAAGGGAAGTATATTAAGATGTTCTGCTACATTTTCTTTCATTTATTCTGTCAAATTCTTTTGGTTTCAAGGTACAGAAACCAACTTAAACTAGGTCAAGTAAAAAGTTGTTTATTATAAATCCACAGATGTCTCAGGATTCCAAAGAATGAAAATAATTAATGTTGGGCTTCATGGAATTTGGATTTGGGATGTCGGGAACTGAGACCACTCTGTTATTTTCAGAAGCCCTATGAACTCTAAAATCTGCTTTCTACCTTTCTATCTGCTGTTGTGCTACTCGGTTTCTCTTTATCTCTTACCACCTTCTTACTCTTATTGTTCAATGCCCATTAGAACCACCAGCGACAACTCTAAATTATGACTGCTCAGCATCTATTCTTATTAGTAATTGATTTTGATCTCTTTGTCTCAGTTCATTTCATGAAATATTTAGCGTTGGGCTGCCAGTGTGCCTTGACTGGCTTTGGGATAGATGATTATCCATGGTTGGACATGAGGAGGTGAGTGAAAAGGTTGTAAGTTCTGCCTTTCAAGGGTCTATGGTTACAGTAGATTCTAGAAAATGAGTGTCTAGGAAAGTAAGTGACAGACATGTCTACTATACTTGTCAAAAATTTGGAAAGTTAAGAAGAGTTTTAAGGAATATTTAAATAATATATCATTACTATTCTTAAATATTCATGAAGAAGATTATACTATATTTCTCTCCAGTCTCTGTATATGCATGTATATAGTTGTGATCTTATGTATGTGTGTAGACTTTTTTGTTTTTTTGTTTTGTTATTCTGGATATAGCATAAAGATTTCCTTACATCATTAAAAACATTAAAAGATAAATTATAAATGGCTGCATTTTATTAAATTATTTGGGTATGTGATTCACTTAGCTATATTCCTCTGATATTGCAAATGTAGTATGTTTCCAACATTATAAATATTTTGATGAAATTCTTTGTTCACAATTTTTTTTCTGCATTTTAGATTTTAATCTTTTTTTTTCTTTTCCTTTTTTTTGGTAGATTTTTGGTATGTAGTAAGGAAGCTGGGTATGAAAACTTTTAATGCTTTTGAATTTTGCCAAGTTATTGTCAAGTTTCTGAAAGGATTTTATCATTTTACAACACTGCTTCTGTTAATCCTTTGTACTCATGATCTAGTGATGCACTAAAGAAATATAATAGTCCTGAGAATATGAGTCTTGTTAAAACTTAATTCCAACTGCAAGGAGAGAGATCTAGTTTTGTACTTTATCCAACTAAAAAACATATGTTCTATGAAATAGTGGCAGAGTCATGAAAAGTACTAGCCATCTTTTTTTGTGTGAAATATCTGTTATAATTACATTTGTTTGCATCAGTTATCTTCACATCATTGCCTCAACATAGCCTGAGCATAATGTGATGAATTGTTTCAGGTTGGTCACTCTATAGATAATGTTCTTGTGCTTTTTATAGCAGAAAACTATTTATGACCTTTCTCAATCTTTATACTAGTATTAAATTGTATTATCTAGCCTAAAATAATGACCTCATCAGTGATTGGCATCATATTCTCTGTGTCCTCATACTGGATGGCCACTCTGATGTCTCATAATCTTAAACCCTATGACTGATGATCTTTCTAGAGGAAACTCCTCAGAAAATAAAGTGACAGCATAAAGATTGAGGGCTGGCTCTGAAGTCACACAGACATGGTTTCATACCACATATCTGTTTCTGTTACATATTAGCCTGGATGACCTAAGGTAAATTATGCAACTTGTCTAATTCTTTTTCCTCATCTGTAAAATAGGAATAATGCTAGAACTCATCTCATGTCATTGTTGCGAGGAGTAAATGAATTAATGCATGTCTGTTACTTGGCCCATAGTAAGCACTCAGAATGTTAGTTAATATTATCAATTTAATAAGCTAATAAATGTTAGCCATTAACTATTTCTATCCTATTTGCTCTTTATTATTTTTACTTTATGTAAACCTTTACTCTCTGAAGTAAACAAAAACAATCCGTTTCCTACTTCAGCTTTATTTTCTCCATATTCACTTTCAAATCTTTTTGGATTATTAGTTTTAATGATAAAATTCCCCCTACGTAAATCCATAATGTAAATTGGAAGTCCATCCAATATTATTAAAATGGATTTTTTAAAAGATCACATCATTAGTTATAATAAAAACTTAAACTTAGTAAAATTAATATTGAGTCACTCCACCCATATTGCTTATTAAGCAGCACATTTGTGTCCACACATGATGACAAGTGGCCAAAAGTTGCAATCTTCTAGTTATAAGATAAATAAGTACTAGGGATGTAATGTACAATATACATGATTAGTATAATTAACACAGCTGTATATTACATATAAAACTTGTTAAGAGAGTAAATCCTGAGTTCTTATCACAGGAAAAATTTTTTTCTTTTATTTTATATCTATATGAGATGATGGATATTCATTAAACATCATGGGAATCATTTCATGATGTATGGAAGTCAAATCATCATGCTGTACACCTTAAACTTACACAGTGCTGAATGTCAATTATATCTCAGTAAAACTGGAAGAAAATCATTTTAAAAAATACACGATGGTATAGTACAGAATTGAGTAAAAACAAAGCCACCACGTACATTTTTAGTTAAAATCAACTAATTGTCGAAGAAGAGAAAAAAATCAGCTAATTGTCTTTATGAATGAATGATGACAAAGAGAAAAACCTCCCCTGACATTTGGGAGTTGGCCTGATACTATCAACCAGGCTTTAGTGTTCCTATTAACTGCCCTGACATTCCTAGCTAAATGATGGTGTTCTCTTTTTGCACATAGAATAATTTCATAGAATGCCAACATCAGAGAGGGCCACTCTGTGACCATGATAGAGCAAGACAAAAACAAGCCCACTTAATAATCATGTCTGAATACAAACAAAACATCAATAATTGTGGAAGCCACAGATAGCAAACACTTCCCTCTTCTAGCTAATATGAGTGACTGTTTCTTCTTTACCAATTATAGCTTTAGCCTCACTCTAGTGTACCTTTCTTATAAATAACATTTATTGAGATACCCAATTGTAAAATTGTCCCATTTTCTGACAGAACCAAATTCAGGGCCTCACCCCTTGTACCCTCCCCCAACTCATCCAACCATAGCCCAGCTCTTATAAGTGATTTCTAACATCCCCTTACTGAAAACTTCCACAGTTCTCCATAGTATACATTCTCTCTCATAGCACCAAGCAGTAAAACCTAACTTGTTCAACTGTAGGTATGTTCCTTGTGGTCTTTTTCTAGAGGGTATGACAGAACATAAAAGTTGACAACATGCCCAGATTTTCTTTACTTTTACCCAACATTAATTGTTATCCATTTTGTTGAATAGTAAGGCCACTTTTAAAGTGTCATAGTTGGTTCTTTAACATTAAAGTTTGAAAATTTTGTACAGTTTTTATAGCTTCAAAAAATTCAGTTCTGCCAATTGGTGGTTGCCAGAGGCAAGGGGTGAGGGTGGGAGAAATGGGTGAAGGTGGTCAAAAGGTACAAACTTCCAGGTATAAAACGTAAGTCTTGGGGATATAATGTAGAGCGTGGTCACTATAGATAAAAATACTATATTGTATATTTGAAAGTTACTAAGAGAGTAGATCTTTAAAGTTCTCATCACACACACAAAAAAAAACTTTGTAAGGTGATAGATGTTAAATTAGTCTTATCGTGGTGACCATTTTGCAACATATACATATATTGCATTATTATCTTGTACACCTGAAAATGTTATATATCACGTCTCAATACAATTTTTTTTAAAAATTCCATTCTGTTTCTTCATTTAGTGATTGCCATGCATGTTCTCTTATATTTAATGATATCCCTCAAATGCTGTGCTTACCAAACAAATACTCTTGGATAGCATTCAGTTTCTTTAAAGTAAGTTCATTTAAGAGCTAATTAGAGCCACATTCTGAATTAGAATACACTATTTAGTAGCATGCTGAGACAATGGTTGTGATTGCAGAGTACAATGTGAAAACTTTATAATGCTGTATTTTTAGTAGAATAAAATAAGATATAGTTACACTAATTTTTATATTGAACTACTGCCTAGAAGAATTGTTTAATCACTAGTTCCAAGGACAATAATATTTAACAAGATAAACATTTAAGTAAATGGAGATTTTTAATACTCTGCTATCAATTGCAAATTCAATTTAATAGGGAAAACTTTCTCATGAATTCTTTTTTCACTATCTCATCTAACCCACTTAAGCTAGTTTGGGCATTTTTTCCCCCTAATTCTTAACAAAATGTCAGGGAGTGGAAAATGAAATAATATTTCTATTGGTACTCCTTACAAATGCAATGTTTTATCTATCAAAGATTATGTTTAACTCCTACTTTGTCATAAAATGTGTATGTTATAGCAATATGAGATAATCTTTTTTTATATTTATAGTAATTAACCATCTAGATGGACAATAATATGTTCAATGGAATTGCAGAAATTTCAAACAAAGCTAAATTTGTATTTAGGTCAACTAGATCTTTTAAAGTAACCACTATAGATCAGCAGTACTAGACCCTATTCAGGGGAGGCATAAGCAAATAGGATAAATACTATTTTCTTTAAGAGTCTTTTAGTATGACTTAGTTATTCTGAGTTAAAGGACAAGAATTTGTATGTGGGAAAAGAATTGAAAATAATAATAATAGACATTTATTGAGGACTTACCATGAATCTCTGATATGTAAAATACTCAGAAGAGTATTATTCCAGAGATAAAATCACTAAAAAAAATTGTACTTAAAAATGTAATTAGAGACCATATTCCTGTAGAATATTTTTCCCCTTTAGTTTATTAAGAACAGAGATGACTTAGTTTGTTAAGGAAGATTGTTAAAGATTTCAATTTGAGATTCAAGTATTAATCAGAATGTTCTTTTTGTTCTTTAATCTCTAGCCTCTATTATCTGTAAGTTGTTTAGCTACTTTAAAAAATTGTATTGACTTTTGGTTCTTTCTCTGTGGTTTATTCAGAGAATAAATAGTATTAAAGTAGAACTTTAAAAATCGGAGCAAAAAAATTAAAGTACAGATTTTAAAAGGATAAATGTCAAGATCTTAATGGTCTCTCCCCCCAAAAGTATAGTTAATTACTTTTACACTGGAGATACAAGGGTCCAGTTAAGATCTAATTCTAAACTTTGCCCAAGTCTTTTCAGCAGCTTTTACAGAAAAGAGCAAAGGGTTGATGATGAAATGATCACAGCTTTTGAAATTTGTAAAATATTCCTGAACCTCTGCTTTGAGTCTAACTTGCCATACAGATCTGGACAGAACTGGGGGCATTCTTGTAGTACATTATAGTTCTTCAAAATGTAGGATAATTAACTTTGGTGCGGGATGTAGGTTGGTTTTTGCAGACTAGTTATTAGACTCTTTCTGTTGGTAAGCCTGTGCCTGGAGGATTGCTATCTCTATTCTAAACTATGAAGTTTAGGGGAAGTTAAAAATGTTCCTGTTGGGTAAGCAAAGAAAGGAAGGGTGAGAAAGCTATGGATAGTGAAGTTAGTGACAGTGAGAGTGTGATAGATGTTTATGTGATCAGATGAGCAATGTAGCAAATTCTTCATCCAACTGAAGATGCATTTTTTTTTCAAATACTAGCATGTCTAAAATTAGAACGCATCTTACAATGGCTGTCAACTAAGTGTCAGTTGTGGTATACTAGTTAATGCCTGCACATGTGCAAACTAGGCATAGCTATTTATATTTTATTCACCTAACTGAGTTATGTGTGTTTTTGGAAATATATACTACACTTTAAACTATGCAACCGAAGCAGGAGAGATTACCAAGTCTGTTGAAATAGATAAAACAAATTGTAAAAACAGGCTAGAATGACCAAATTCATGCATGACACAAGATATAAAGTATTGAAACATCAATTTGTTTAAAAACTCCCTGTTGTTTTTTAACAGAAGCTGTTTGATTTCCAGCAAAATGTAATTCAACTGAGAAAAAAATAAAACTATGAGCTTTCAAATAGAAAAGCATCAGCATCACAACTTTCAGAATGAATGTCAGAAACTTGAAAGACAAATCTTGGAGACAACAAAACAGGAGCCTTTTAAGAAATGCTGCATCACCAACAAAATTTGATGAAACAGAGAATAATATTGTGTTGAAAGTCATGGAAAACAATGACTCCAAATTAAAAACAAAATATAGTAGAGTTAGATTTTATGAAGAAGTTTTTAGGAATAAACAAGCCAATTTCCTTAACTAACATTTTCCTCATGTGATATATGTTAAATATCTATACCTAAATAGATATGTTTTCAATAAAAATTAGAAGTGAAAGAGCATTTATAACTAGTGTTAGTGCAAGTTCATGTGCCCGAAGCACAGTGAGGCCAAACAAATTGGAACGTCAGGAGTTTGGAGTAGAGAAAGGTTTATTGCAGGGCCATGCAAGGAGATGGGTGGCTCATATCCTAAAAAGCCCTGAGCTCCCCAAAGGGTTTTGGCAAAGCATTTTTAAAAGCCAGGTTGCGGGCCTGGGGTGGGTGTGGGTGTGTCACAGGGTACGTGATCTGCTCATGCATGTTCTGTCTGGCTGATGTTGAGGGAACAGGGTGGTGTCACAAGGTTAACATTATCAGTCCTTAGGCTCCAGGAGGCTCATGGTCATCAAGTAGTTAACATCTTCCATTCGGTCAGGGGTTTTCACATCTGTAAAACAATTCAGGAAATGTGCATCAAATACTGTTATCTAGATACTTCAGAGAGGAGCTAAAGCAAAGGATATGGGGGAAGGCCTCATAGGGTCCTGCTTGGTTACATTAGAAGCATTTGCTAATACTGTATCATAAAAGATAGTGGGACATCTTCTAATACAATAATCTATTATAACTTCCATGATCTAATAGTATAGTATTTTAAAGCACTTTTTAAAAATGTCTTAAGCCCAAATTTAAGGATATGTAATATTTAAATATTAAAATGCCCATGTATTGGTTGATCCCTTTTGCCCATCTGGTATTACAGAAGTATTAGGCTATCCCTTGTTGAATCTTCCTCACCTGTTTGTCTAATAACAGAGGAAAAGGAAGAATGACTACATTATCATAATCATGGCTTACAGTGATTGAATACCTCCAGTTATTGAGCTGAGTGTTCTTTGTGGGCTACCTCATATAATCCTGACAAACATCTGAACACGACATAATTCTATACACCATTCCAGTATGCAAATGAGGAAACTGAAGCTGAGAGAAATTACGCTCAACGTCACATACTTAGTACGCAGTGGAGTCTGTATTTAAATTCAGGCAATCTGGCTCCAGAGTCTGTGCTCTTCCCCTCTGTTCTATGCAGGGAGGTTATATTGCATAGTGATTAAAGCATAGACACAGAAGACTGATTGGTTGGGTTAAAATTCCACTCTCACTAACCAGTTGTGTGACTTTAGAAAAATGACTTGACTGCTCTGTCTCAATTTTCTCTTCTGCAAAATGGTTATGAAAATAGTAATAATAGTATCTTCCTCATTAGGATGTTTTAAGGATAAATAAGTTAATATATGTAAAGAATTTAGAACAATGTCTGGTATATAACTTGCATTATCTAAATGTTAACTAATATTATACAATCTCCTTTATATTATGATTGGCCAGAAGGGGGATTATCTGCCCTGAAAGAAACAACCTGATGATCTCAGAAAAATCTATCTGTACACACTCATTGTCAGCAGAATACCAAGTGAGATGGCTCTTTTCCAGTTGTTCTATTTAATTGAAAAATTAGGATTAAAGGTCAGCATTTTTTTTAATGAGTTTTCCTATAGCCACATTAACCCTACGCTTTAAATTGGTGCTCAGTGGATCTTTGTATTTTCTCATTGATGTTCGCAAATACAAATTTAAAGTCATTGTTATATTCCCCTCTTTCGGAACTAGATATGAGTACTCTAAAGTTTGCTTCATGTTGTTAAATGCTTTTTTTCCCCCCAATGTGAGAATGCTAAGAAAGTTTAAAAGGACACCTGAAAAATCACAATAACAGGTCATATAGGTATAGAGATTATTATTGAAATGTACTTAATGTTGTATTCTTTTTCCAAGAATTGTGTTGTCATAAATCCTTCTCGATAGAACCGAGTATGTGTTTTGGCCCTGAAAGTTACCCATGCTTTAGGGGATCATATTATAACATAGAGGGTAGATTACACAGTGACACAGATCTGGATTTTAATCCTTGTTCTGTTAATTACTAGTTGTATGACTTTGAGGAAATTGTTTAACTTTTATGAGTTTCTGTTTCTTAGTAAGCATTGAATAAATATCTATTTTATAGGCCAGTTATGAGGATTAAAAAAGTAAATTAATATAAAATATCTAATACAGAGACTCGAAAACAATTGTTTACTGTTCTCCTGTTTCCTTACACCCATCCTCTGCCCCAGGCTTTTTCAAAAAGTAGGGCCACTGCTAGGATGTATGGGACACCAAGAAAATACTTCTGATGTGTCTCACTGTAGAAATAAGTAAATTGACTTTAAAAACTACAGAATTCATGGGCCCTTAGGACGCATAGTGATATATTAATGAAGATTTAGAATAGCGGCTAGAGAAGAGGCACATACATATTTATTTATTGCCAATCAGTGCAAATAAAGATTCTTCATAGTATTCAGACACTATCCCCTCCTGTTTAAGTTTAGGAACCATTTCTTTTCGTTCTTTATTGTCAAAGGTGTGATTCCTGTCTAACGTCATAGCTCCCACCACAAGAATAAGATATCAATGCTTATTTTTCACAAGGCCATGGCTCTTTAAAACATATTTTTGTTGGAACAATACTGGTCTTTTTGCCTCTGCATTTCCAATACTATTTATTTAATGCTGGTGTTAAAAAACAAACAAACAAAAAAACCTCCAAAATTCAACTGAGTAAAGATCTAATTGGCTTTATTCAACAATTCAAGTATCAGGCAGCATCCCATCTAGAAAATAGAGAGGAGCTCTGAAGAGCTGTACAAAATACAAATCTTTATAGGCATAAGGGGTGGGAAAAGGAAGCTCTAGCAAGGAGTGGATTGTTTCAGGCAAGGTCACCAGCAGTATGTGCAGTTAGGTCCCCATTTCATTTCTAATCCTTTTTATTTGGGCCTTCCCTCTTTTCACCTGATCAATTTTATATATTTTATTGACTATTAATATTTTTGAAAAATGATTTTTTTCTGTATTTGTTCTCTATTTTGTTGTTCCGTAGTTTTTTTTATCTTTATTACTTCTTTCCTTCTACTTTTGTATCTAATTTGCTGTTTTATTTTTCTAAATTATTATGATTATTGATTTCTCATTTTTACTATATGCATTTAAGGCTGTAACTATTCTTCTATATATGACTTTGACTATAGCATCCAAGTTTTAATATAGTAATTTTAATCAGTTCAAAAATATTTTCTGATTATAATTAGTATTTCTACCTTGGCCCATGAAGCAATGTGAAGTTTTTCTTGATTTGCAAACGTATAATGATTTTTTAGTTATTTGTGGGTTAGTTATTTATTCAGCTTAATTTCACTGTGATCAGGTAGTGTGGTATGTATGTTATTAATATTTCAGAACTTTTAAGACTAGCCTTAAGGCTCAGTATATGGTTGTATTTCATCAATGTGTGATAAAATTTGTCACTATGATGATAAATTTGATATTTTATGTAGTTCTATTAAAAGTACTTTTATATATATTTGGACCTATAAAAGTTTAGAAGTGTTGTGTAATCTTGATAAATTAAAACATCGTTTATGGACCTTCTTTAGCTCTAGAGAGATATCTATATCTGTATCTATATTCTTAAATGCAATTTTTAGTTTATAATTATTATAGTTATGTGAGCATTACTTTGTTTAGCATTTGCCTGATTTTTTTCCAAATTGATTTTCAACCTTTCAGCATCTCCTGCTGATTTTCATCATATTTAGTATAATTAACAAACTAAATATTTTGACTCTGTGCTTTACCATTTTTCCTTTAATGGGCAAAAGAAAATGAAAGGTATCTCTAAAGGGAAAAACAGAATTTCTGTGATAATTAAATGTATTTTAATTTTAGTATTTTAAAATTAATTTTATTTTGTTTAATTTTTAGTATTTTATTTAATTTTAGTATTTTCAAAACTATTATATAATAGATATATATGAAGAATGTATATGAAGATATATGAGATAGATATATGTGAAGATATATTATTAGTCATTCATAATTCAAAGTATGCAAATTTAACTTAGATAAAAAATAAAAGGTTATGCTCATTGAAGGCCCTGTTGTACCTATCCCACCAAAGACTATCCGATGAAATTATTGAAGGAATTTCTGTAGTATTAAACACATAACAGTTTGTGAGAACAATTCAATATCAAAAAATTTTAACTACACTAGATGTTGTAAGATTTTTAGTAATCTACCATCTTAGAAATGACTTATAAAAACACTACACACAGCATATGCAATTTTTTTTCTGGCCCTGGATAAAGAGTTTGAGAATTTCCATCCCATGATTCATAATCCACATCACATGAAATAGAAGAAAAACTGAGGTTTGAGACCATTATCACAGTGTTAGGAAAGATATGCTTAATTTGTCTATAGTCCATATAACTGCTTTCCCACATTCATTCCTGACCTCCACGCCACACATCTATGTCCTTAACTTCGTTCTACAGAGAAAGAAAACCAGTGTCAACTCTGGGATATTTTAAAGGTTATCATTATACATCTTCCCCCAATATCTGGAAGTGTACATATGGATACAAGAAGGAAATGTTGTATTTCCAGGAGCACAATAACTGACACTGAATTCAGCCAATATCTACAAGTAGGGGATGGATAAAGATTTACAGATTTTTTTTTTATGATGGCATTCTTCTAGCCTTTTTTGAAATTGTATTGTTCAATTGATAGTTTGATCCTGCAATATTCCTAAGCAGATTGTATGGTTGTTAATATTATAAAATAGCGTATTTAAATAAGTATCCTGGGACTTCCCTGGTGGTCCGGTGGTAAAGAATCCGCATTCCAATGCAGGGGATTCAGGTTCGATCCCTAGTCGGGGAACTGAGATCCCACATGCTGCGGGGCAACTAAGCCTGCATGCCACAACTACTGAGCTCGCGTGCCTCAACAAGAGAGCCCGCATGCTCTGGAACCTGTGTGCCACAACTAGAGAGAAGCCAGCGGGCCACAACAAAGAACCGTGCTGCAATGAAAGATCCCGCATGCCTCAATGAAGATCCTGCATGCCTCAATGAAGATCCTGCATGCCTCAATGAAGATCCCGCATGCCTCAACTAAGACCCAATGCAGCCAAAAAATAAATAAAATAGAGAAATGTTAAATAAATAAGTAAATAAATATCCTGAGAATTTTAGAAGGCCCCTTAAAATGAGGGGGACCCTTTACAAATGTGATTTTAAGACTAATTTTCCTGACCCTTAGTTTTGAATAGTATTATTATTTTTTTTAATGGGAAAAACATTTATTTTATAAATCAGGTGCTGGAGTTTAACCTTTGATTTCAATACCCTGGTAACCTTGAATACATTACTTAAAGTTGATGAACGTCATTTCTCTTTCCGACATAATGTGGCTAATAATACATACATGTGTTCTCTATACCTATTTGCTTTTGAAGTACTATCTTCAAGTCTTTACTGTTTTTTTATTTGCCTTTGTTGACAGAAGGTGAAGATAAGGCTAGTGAATCATGTTTTTTTTTAAATATTATTTAACAGTATTAAGTAGCATTGTTCTGCATTCTAAAATCTGTCTAGGAAATCCCTGAAGATCAAATGACAATAGAGTCTTTTAAGGTAGAAAGGAAGATAAGTGTTATTGGATGAAAGCTATATATTTAAAAAATCATGTCCAAAGTCACCTCTTTATGCAATTAGGTAAGAGTCCTTTAAGTGCTATTTATAGGTACTAACAGATATTTTGTTTATGTGAAATCTCTAGGATATAGGAAAGCTTTTTGAACTTTATCAGTTAGCTTTTACTTCTTGGTAAACTACCCTAAAGTTAGCAGCTTAAGACAACAACTATTTATTTGCTTATGAATCTGGGCTGGCCTCAACTGGGCAGTTCTGTTCTGGACCAGGCTTGACTAATCTTGGCAAGATTCATTCATGTGCCTATGATCAGTTGGTGGGTTGGCTGGGGCTGGTTTGTTTATAATGGTATTGACTAGGAAAACTGGGATAACTGGAGTCCCTTTGATATAGTCTCTCAATCCTTTACCAACCCAGGTCAGGCTTATCACATGTTGGTGTCAGAATTTCAAGAGCAAGAGAAGGAGTTACGAAGCTTCTTGAGGCCAATGCTTAGAACTCAACAGCTCAACAGCACTTCTGGCATGTTCTTTTAGTCAAAGTAAGTCATAAGACATGCCCAGATTCAAGAGGTGGAAAAGTACGCTCCAATTTTTGATGGAAAGGATTTAAGAACTGTCCATCTTTTAAATCTACTATACCAAGTAAAGTGTCCAAAGAATTTAAATCAGCTCTCTATCTCTGATGTCCAAACATTGTGAACAAAAATTGAAAAATTCACTCAACATTTAAATATTTTGTTCACAAATTTTGATAATAGCTGGAAATAAATTATACCACATTAAATAAATTTTCCTGAATGTTGGACATTATAATTCTTCCAGTCTTTGTTAGAGGACATAAAACTTTAAAAAGTTACTAATATAGGAAATTTTAATATTCCTTATTAGTACTCATAAGTAGTGTGATGGAGAATAGAACTTTTGTTTCAGAATTGGCTGAAACAAGGTTTTGAATTATTTATGGATTCTATTTTCCATTTGTCTCTACCTTTATTATTGTAAAAATTTACGTTCTCTATTGGAATTGATAAGAACATTTGACAACTTGATTTAAGAAATGTTTTATTAAAAATGAAGATTTTTACGGAAACTCCTGAGTATGTAACCTCAGTAGAATTTTACATAAACCAAGAAATAAATGGAAATCCTGATGAACTAAGCGTGAATTAATCCTTCAGGGTTTTTTGGCAAAACTGCAAATTTAATTCGGGTAATTAAAGGTTTTTCACAGCCCTAGCTTCATCATCCTCTATTTATAATCCTTAACCTAGCACAAGCACTACATTAGAGGCTTAAAAAAATGAAGTTCTAAAGAATGACAACCTTCAGAAAAATGTGTTTACTGCTAGAGCATAATGAATATATTTTATAGAATTTTGTATTTTGTTAAAAATGCATTATTTAACTTATTTATAATTTTATCAGCATTGCAAAATCCAAGTATATATAATTTATATACCTATTCAAATACAGTTTATAGATGACAAAACTTTAAAAGATTTTATGAACATTATTGTACAAGAATAAATTATAATGCATTATTTTTTACTAGTTATTGAGCTGTTGAAAAATGAAAGAGTAAAGTGAGGGATTATAGTCAAAGATGGCTAGTTCCAATTCATCCAGGAAAATATGGGGTAAGATTACAAAAATGTGGGTGGACAAAACTTTCTAGTTCAGGAAACAGACAAGGAAAGAGCTTAAAATCATATAGTTTTTAGAGAGATTGATGAGACTGTTCTTCAGAGTATACATATGAAAACTGAGTCTTGGACTTAGGGTTGTAAAACTAACAACTGTCATTTATTGATTGAAACTCAAATTTTATAACTTTAAGCCCAGTGTTCTTTGTTCAATACCAAAGTATGGAAGGAGGAAGATGAATAAGCTTCAGTGTCTTTGTATCACATTTTAAAATGTTTACCCTGCTTAACGACTTTATTGTTATTCTGAAGATTATCAATAAAAAGGATTTTGATGATTTTTATTTCTAATAATAAATGTCAAAAATCGGGACACTTACAAACCACCTTTTCCCCTGAATGTCTACATTCCTGTTGGCTCATAATACAAAACATGGGTCAACCTCATTTCTGTCTCCCTCATATACATAAACATAAATGCACACACCCACACACAAGCATATCACCTGAAAATATTAAAGATAATTTTTCCTTCCTCATCGTTATTGGGGCAAATGGTTTCTCAAGACATACACTTTGAGTTCATTTTAGAACCTCTTTTTTCATTTAATTTCCACATCACAAAATCCTTCCCTAATAACTCAAAATAAATCTTTCTAAATAGCTATTTTCCATTTTCAGACCTTCTAATGATCTCCCAGTCTGCTTTTGCCCTCTCCCTTGTGCCATCTCCCTAATTCATCTTTACAATCTGGGCCCTATATTCTCCCACAATATCCCAAATTTCAGCTATACTATACCATTTGGTCTTTCTCCAACAAACTCTGCTTTCTCATGGCTCCATACCTTTGCTTATTCCATTCCTATACCTCCAACACCCTTCTCCACTTCCACTGTTTCATAAAAACTCAGTCATCCTTTAAGACCTGACTCAGATATGCATCCTTGTGTTCCATAAATGGCTCCTCCAGCAGCAGTAAAACTATCTTCTGGTATACCAGGTGTCCTTATAGGACAGTTAGGTTAAATCAAACTTTATGATAAGCCCTGAAAGCCCCCATGGCTAAAATAAACAAATGTCCCCTGTAGTGCTATGGATTGAGAATAAAATACTGGTTAGGGAAGGTAGGTTGTGTTTCATTACATTGTGAACAAAGTCTATTTTAGACTCTTTCTATCCCCGTTCCATTCCACTCATATGTGTTGAATTGTATAGAAGACAGAAAAATCTCAATATTGTCAAATCACCCAATGCTCAATAATACCTTTTCTTTTTGGAAACTTCTATCACTATAAAAAACTAAATGTGTTTACCCCAAGGGCTACTACTCCCAAATAATTTTGAAAAATCATATTTAATCGTATATATTTTTAAGATGACTTCTATATATTTTATAAGCTTAAAGCTTAGTGGATTGCAAATAATATAATTGTTGTTGTATTATAAACATTTCATTTAAAAAAAGTTAGATCACATTTTTGCGTCTATAAAATAGACCTGAAATGCCTTAGCAATTTAATACTTACTGTCCTGGTTGAATAGTTACCCCCCCCACGCCCCCAAATCATGTCTGGAATTATTTATAATACTTGGTTATGACAACCCTAGGGGACTAATGCAGATTTTGGTACTGAGAGTAGGGTGCTATTTTAACAAATATCTAAAAATTTGTGGGTGGTTTTGGAATTGGATAATGGGTAGAAGCTGGAGGAGTTTTGAAATGCATGATCAAAAAAATCTAGATTGTCTTGAAGAGAGTGTTGGTAGAAATATGGACATTAAAGGCCATTTTGGTGAGGACTCAGAGAGAAAGAATGAACATGTTATTGAACATTAGAGGAAAGGAAATCTTTGTTATAAAGTGGCAGAAAACTTGGCTAAATTGTGTTCTGCTGTTGAAGGGAAAGTAGAACTGTTAGTGATGAATTTGGATATTTGGTTGTGGAGAGTTGATGAATATAGATGCAAAAATTCTCAACAAAATGTTAGCACCACATATTGAAGAGACTGTCTTTTCTCCACTGTATATTCTTGCCTCCTTTGTCATAGATTAATTGACCATAGGTGTGTGGTTTGTTTCTGGGCTCTCTATTCTGTTCCATTGATCTATGTGTCTGTTTTTGTGCATCATGCTGTTTTGACTACTGTGGTTTTGTAGTATAGTCTGACATACCTCCAGCTTTGTTCTTTTTTTCTCAAGATTGCTTTGGCCAGTTGGTGTCTTTTGTGGTTCCATATGAATTTCAGGATTATTTGTTCTAGTTCTGTGAAAAATGTCATGGGCATTTTGATAAGGATTAAACTGAATATGTATATTTCTTTGGGTAGTATGGCCATTTTAACAATATTAATTCTTCCAGTCCAAGAACATGGGATATCTTTCCACTTCTTTGTATCATCTTCAATTTCCTTCATCAGTGTTTTATAGTTTTCAGAGTATAGGTTTTTTACCTCCTTGGTTAAGTTTATTCCTAGGTGTTTTATTATTTTTAATGCAATTTTAAACAGGTTTTTTTTTTTTACTTTCTGTTTGTGATAGTTCATTATTAGTGTGTAGAAAAGCAACAGATTTCTGTATATTAATCTTGTATCCTGCAACTTTGCTGAATTCATTTACTGGTTCTAAAAGTTTTTGGGTGGAGACTTTAGGGTTTTCTATATAAAGTATGATATCATCTGCCAATAGTGACAGTTTTACTTCTTCACTTCCAATTTGAAAACCTTTTATTTCTTTTTCTTGTAGGATTGCTGTAGCTAGGACTTCCAATTCTATGTTAAATAGAAGTGGGAAGAGTGGGCATTCTTGTCTTGTTCCTGAAGTTAGAGGAAAGGCTTACAACTTTTCACCAGTGGGTATGTTAGCTGTGGGTTTGTCATACATGACCTTTATTATGTGGAGATATGCTCCCTCTGTACCCACTTTCATGAGAGTTTTTATCATGAATGGGTGTTGAATTTTGTCAAATGTTTTTTCAGTGTCAATTGAGATGATCATGTGATTTGTATTCTTCTCTTTTAAATTTAACTTTTATTTTATATTGCAGTATAGTTGATGTAAAATGTTATGTTAGTTTTAGGTGTACAGCAAACATATACATATATCCATTATTTTTCAGATTCTTTCCCATATAGGTTATTACAGAATATTGAGTTCCCTGTGCTATATAGTAGGTCCTTGCTGATCATCTATTTTGTATATAGTAGTATGTAAATGTTAATCCCAATCTTCTAATTTATCCCTCCATCTCCCCCACAGGTTTCCCCTTTGGTAACCATAAGTTTGTTTTCAAGGTCTATGAATCTCTTTCTGTTTTGTAAATAAGTTCATTTGTATCATTTTTTTTTTAGATTCCACATATAAGTGATATCATATGATATTTGTCTTTCTCTGTCTGACTTACTTCACTTCATATGATAAACTCTAAGTCCATCCATGTTGTTGCAAATGGCATTATTTCATTATTTTTTAAGGCTAAGTAATATTCCATTGTATATATGTACTACATCTTTTTTATCCATTCCTCTGTTAATGGACATTTAGGTTGCTTCCATGTCGTGGTTATTGTAAATGAAATGAACATTGGGGGTGCATGTATCTTTTCAAATTATGGTTTTCTCCAGATATATGCCCAGGAGTGGATTTCTGGCTCATATGGTAGTTCCATTTTTAGTTTTTTAAGGAACCTCCATACTTTTCTCCATAGTGGTTGTACCAATTTACATTCCCACTAGTAGTGTAGGAGGGTTCTCTTTTCTCCACCCCCTCTCCAGTATTTATTGTTTGTAGACTTTTTGATGATGGCCATTCTGACCAGTGTGAGGTGATACCTCATTATGGTTTTGATTTGCATTTATCTAATAATTAGTGATGTTGAGCATCTTTTCATGTGCTTTTGGCCATCTGTATGTCTTCTTTAGAGAAATGTCTATTTAGATCTTCTGCCCATTTTTTGATTGGGTTGTTTTTTTTGATATAGAGTTGCATGAGCTATTATCCTTTCCTTTGTTAATGTGGTGTAACACATTGATTTGCAAATATTGAGCCATCCTTGCATCCCTGGAATAAATCCAAATTGGTGATGGTGTATGATCCTTTTTATATATTGTTGGATTTGGCTTGCTAATATTCATAGAAACATTGGCCTGTAATTTTCTTTTTGTGTTGTGTCTTTATCTGTTTTTAGTATCAGGGTAATGGTGGTCTCACAGGATGTATTTGGGAGTATTTCATCTTCTTCAATTTTTTGGGATAGTTTGAGAGGGATAGGTGTTAAACCTTTTTGAATGTCCTATTTATTTTTGCTTTTGTTGCTTTTTTTGTGTGTGTGTGGGGGGGTCAGATCCAAAAAAATCATTGCCAAGACCCATGTCAAGGAACTTATCTCTTATGTTTTATTCTGGTAGTTTTATGGTTTCAGGTCTTGCATTTAAGTCTTTAATCCATTTTGAGTTAATTTTTGTGCATGGTGTAGACAGTGGTGTAGTTTCATTATTTTTTTCATGTGACCATCCAGTTTTCTCAACACAATTTATTGAAGAGACTGTCCTTTTCCACTGTATATTCTTGGCTCCTTTGTCATAAATTAATTGAGCATATATGCATAGGTTTATTTCTGGGCTTTCTATTTGGTTCCATTGAGCTATGTGTCTGATTTTTTGCCAATACCATACTGTTTTGATTACTATAGCTTTGTAATACAGTTTGTAATCAGGACCTGTGATACCTCCAGCTATGTTCCTCTTTCTCCATATTGCTTTGGCTCTTTGGGGTCTGTTTTAGTTTCATACAAATTTTAGGGGGGTTTTTTTTGTTCTATTTCTGTGAATAATACCACTGGAATTTTGATAGGGATTGCACTGAATCTGTGGATTGCTTTGGGTACTATGGGCATTTTAACACTATTAATTCTTCTAATCCATGAGACATGGAATGTCTTTTCATTTATTTGTATCTTCTTCAATTTCTTTCATCAATGTCTTATAGTTTTCAGTGTATATGTTTTTCATATCCTTGGTTAAATTCATTCCTAGGCATTTATTCTTTTTGATGACATTGTACCTGGAATTGTGTTCTTAATTTCTCTTTCTGATAGTACATTATTAGGTTATATAAATGCAGCTGATTTTTGTATATTGATTTTGTATTCTGCAGCTTTACTGAACTTGTTTATTAATTCTAATAGGTTTTTTTGGTGGAGTCTTTAGGGTTTTCTGCATATGATATCATGTCATCTGCAAATAGTGACAGTTTTACTTCTTCCTTTCCAATTTGGAAACCTTGCCTTTATTTTATTGCCTGATACCTCCAGCTAGGACAAAAAGTCTACTTTTTTATAATTCTTTTTTATCCTAGATTTCAGAAGCTTATTTTTCAAAGGAATAGTTCTTTGTCAACAAACCATATCTTATTATTTTCAAGAGATTCTGCCTAGTTTTATTGGGGACTATTTATAGATCATAAACATATTCTTAAATTGTGAAGTTGCTTGAGAGAAGGCCTACAGAAGGCAGACAGGTAGGTGTCATTCATACACAGGGTTAGTGTATGTTAGCCTTGAAATGGCATAGAGCAATGAGTGTAGGGTGTTGGTAAGAGAGTGTTTGAAATGTTGGGATGTAGGTAGGGAAAATAAACAGATGTCTTTAAAGTTGAGGGCCCAGCGAAGTAAGAGATAGTGGGATAGTAGAAGTAGATGGAAGGTAAGAGGTTGGAGTCAGAAAGTTGCAATATATTAATTTATAGTTTTCAGGTGTTCACTAGAACATCTAATTCTTTTATTTATTTGTTTATTTATTGGCTATGCAGCGTGGCTTGTGGGATTTTAGTTCCCTGACCAGGGATCAAACCTTTGCCCCGTACAGTGGAAGCACAGAGTCCTAACCACTGGACTGCCAGGGAATTCCTTAGAACAACTAGTTTAACTAGAGAAAAATAACTAAAACTAAGAAGTTTGGATTGATTACAGTTTTGGCTGACTTGAGTCAGAGAGAGTTTTTCCTTGAAAGTTCAAAATGGTAAATGTAAATTAAGCAATATTAAAATATTTCCCTGTTTATTTGTATAGAATTCCCAAATTTGAAACTGCAAACAGGGATATTCTCTGTTTTATGGACTTAGAGTATAGTGTCATGTAAAAACCAATAAATTAATAACATGTTAATAAAATAAACATATACAATCTATTTCTGAAAATAAGAAAGTTTCAAAAGTGCTCATTTGCACTATTGGTTTAAAAAAAAAGTCCATGGTGAATGAGGAAAAACATAATGTCAACGTTCTGAGGTAAGATGGATTTATTCTTTTATAACACCTTTCATGTTCACACACTTTTAGAGAAAAGAGCCATAATGTAATGCTTTCTTCTTAATTTTTCATAACAAGAAGATTTACATTAACATACATTTTAAGTTTTTCTGCTTCTAAGCAAAGTTTATTTTTCTTTGAATAATCAGCTAAGACTTTGTCAGTGTTACTTTGTTTTTAATTAGAGTCCACAGATATTTATGAGACCAGTTGATTTTTGTGGGATTGAAAGATTTAAAATATAAATTGGCATTGAGGGTCTAAGGTATATTAAATTTATTATTGCAATTATACCGCTGTTCATCATTGAATAAACCTTGGACTCCAGAGCAGCTACCTTGGGATGTTATGTTGTTGCTATGGTTGACCTGTAGAGGTCACTATTAACAGACAAATGAAAAGCCTTTTAGAATTACAGGTTAATATAGTTAAAACTTAAAATCTGTTTGTCTCAATCACTAGAAAGACCATGGTACTACCTCATATTAAGACATTATATAAATACAACACAACTTTAAAATCAGAATATTTTTACATAATTATATAGTAAAAGTAGGTACTACTACTTGGATGGGTTAGCCAAATCTCATGATTTAAAACTTCCCATCCCTGCAATTACTTACACAAATTGAAAACAAAAAGGGACACCACTAAACTGAGTCCTAATGATTTCCTATTATTTAATTATTTTCTATAATATTTAATATAAGAATATGTGGCAAAGAGACAGATGAAAACTGGATTTTGTTTGGA
Organism: Lagenorhynchus albirostris; assembly: GCF_949774975.1. Lineage (NCBI taxonomy): Eukaryota > Metazoa > Chordata > Mammalia > Artiodactyla > Delphinidae > Lagenorhynchus > Lagenorhynchus albirostris. The sequence goes on from NC_083096.1 coordinate 95,356,671, forward strand.
TTCACTAAACATGAGCCGTATCTTAGAAAGTGTAAATTTTACCCCATTAAAAAAAAAAGATCTGAGAAGATAATTCTAATAAAAAGTTATATAAAGTAACCATTTTTAATGTTTATTTAGTTGGATGGTAATCAAGTGGATATATGTAAGGAAAGATAGCAGGACTAGTCAATAGAGAAACCACCCTTACCATGTGAATGCCAGTAAAACCCCCTTAAAATGAAGGGAATCTGTCATTTTGTGTAAATTCTCTTCTGCTTCCATAAACACAGCCGTAATCAATTAAAGACCCACTTGTGAAGGAGCCATTGTTTGCTGTTCCATTCAGACATTGCTGAGTTGTCTTTTAGACTGTCCATGCGGAAACACTGGTAAGGTGATGAGAAAGTTCAAAGTACCTAACTTTTCAATGTGGATTTTGTTATTGTATCTTTTTTATTCATTTTAAACATTGGAGTGTAATATGTGTTGATTGTTGATTCTAGGAAAGGGAGGGGGCTTAAGAATGTACCATAGAATGAAAATGATCTAATGACACAATTCCGTATGACTTTCAGATTGCAATGCCTCATAGATTAGTTCAAGAGGAATCAGTGTTGAAAATGTTTGCTAAGATAAATAATATTACTTTCTCATAAGTCTTTTAGTAGAAAGTAAGAGTGCTCTCTCCAACACTAATAAATCATTCATTAATTTTTGTCATGGTCAGCATTTTATTTTTGTTCTCGACTTCTCTCTTACTTACACTTTTAGTTTAAGCTAGATAGCATTATTGACACTAAATCAATATCCAATTTTGGTTGCTGGATTTAGGAGACTGGTGGAACTTCACTAAAGAGGCAGATGTAAAAATATTTCAGAGAGAATTTGGCATAAATGATTTAAAGAATTAAGAAGATAAAAAAATGACTCAATATTAATTATTTCATGCTATTGATATGTACTAAACTGAAGGGAGTGAACAAATTATCCTTCTCAGATTTAGGAGTACAAGTTACTTAGTACATGAAAGTAAATCCTCATACAGCAAGCCTAGGGGCTAAGAAAAAATGCCATAAAGTTAGTATCAGGACCTCACCTTGTCAGAGTAGGAATCTAACCTCTGGGTCACCTTTGATTCTTTGCTTTCTGGGCAGAAATGGGCCAAATTTCTTATCTGACTGCCTAAAGAATATTCTGGCATAGGTCTAGAGAAAGTCACGTTCAACGCCAGTTAGCTGGATATTTAAGCCAAATGTAAAAGATTTTGGAATGGATATTAAGGAGTGGAGAGATCTAACAAGAATATGTTTCCTTTCCTAAGACCCCTTTGCTTTTCTAGATCAGATAGAGGGAACAACTTTCCTTGGGACTACAATTTAGTAAAACTACCAAGTCTGTAACTGTTATGCAAGCACATAGCCTCTCTCTTTTCCTTGAGTGATATATCTGGGGAGGTTATAAGGAAGAGCCTCAGTGTCCAGACCAGCCACTCTGCAGATGACTCAGGACACCATCACTAAATCCATTCATTACCATGGATGGCCCTAGTGGGAGTTACAAGTGAAGCCTGCAAATTAGACGTTGGTAATGTGGACTCTACTTTAGGGAATTGGGCAAGACTGCCAGAATTCATTCCTGAACTTTAGCAGCCACAAAAGAGTATTTTTCTGTCGTCTGTAACTGATTCAAAACCAGATCTCAAAAGGACAAGCTTCCTTTTGTGCACCATCTTTCCTAAAGTCCAACGACTAATAATGTTACAACATCAGGTTTTTCACAAGATCACAGGAAACATCTGATGAAGGAGAAGCAAAGAAAAAAATGTCATCTTTTGACTTGATTAGCCTCTGTTTCACTGTTTTCTAATTTTAGAACTAGCTCTTTGGGAAATTATTATGTGGTTATTCACCACAAATTAATGGTACTTTATTGTTAGATGAAAGATTAAATCTGTGATGTATCCAAAATCATAAACGTTTCCAAAGTTTTTAGATGTTGAGTAAAGCAATTGATGTCAGTGTCAGTTCATATTCAAAACTGCTTGTACTTGCCTTGAAAACATATTTCCAAAATCCTATCCTGAATCTGTATTGGCATCACTATTTCCTTCTCTGCTAATAATCACACAAAGCTGAATGCTTTGCTTTCAAGTTCATTGACATTATTATTATTTATTTATTTTTTACTTTTTAGTCAATTTGAATGCTTGGGGGATCTTTTGAAATTTTTTGAGAAGCAAAGGTAGATTTTCTTAATAAAGATTCTGTGAACTTAAATATCTTATTTGTAGAATAAACAAATCTTAGAAAATTTCCAGGTCATTTTGTAGAAAATATCAAAGAGCTCTAAACAGTAGGAACATTAGATAGTAAAGCTCATATAGTTAGTCCCTGTAGACTCTAACAAGAAAGATTTGACTCTGTACCTTTGTATCAACTATTTTTTTTTTATCTTTAAATGTACTCTTTTGGCTTCTAGTCCTAATTTTACTTCAGAAATTATTTTTAATGTGCTTCAGACAGCGGCCTTCTGTCTAGGTCTTGAATGCAAGTACTGTATCTTTGTTTTGTATTCTTGTACAAATATATTTTATTGGGAACCTATTTCAAAATGCTTGTTAAACATATGAGCTTATTCACATGAATGCACTCAAGTGCTGTAAATGTAGGTGCAGAAGTTGAAACAGAGGAACCTATGTCTCATACTCATGGCTGCAGCTCACTGAAGCAAGGGGTTTCCTTCATCAGCTCACTGACGGTGTACATGCTGCACTATGTACATACTTCTTTCTGCTGTGACTCACACACACACACGTGTCCCTATGATTTAAGGAAAAAAACACATTAGTCATAAAGCTCAGGAGTTGAAAGTAAGAGAGTAAGGCTGGGATAGTAACCGTTCAGAACTTGAATGAATTGCCAGTTTTCACCAAGTAACTGGCTGGCCTTCTCAAGCAGGCTCCAAATTCCTGTTGAAATGAAGACTTTCTTTCCTGGACTAGGCCTGGCATTCCTGGGAAACAATGGCCCTTTTCAAATAGGCTCTGAAATTTCACAGGTGAAGGGAGAGGGGCAGTCATTTGATCCCACCCACAAGAAGCCTGTTAGTATTTTAAAAAGTGAAGACAGAGCCTATCATGGAAATGCAGGCAAAGCTGGCTAGTGGCTAAGAGCTGCAATCTAGACCCACGGTGCTGCAGATCTCTGTGAAATATGAATCAATTTCAACTTTCTGTCTTTGTCTCCAATTACAACTCTTTTTCTAGATTTTCTTAAGAGCACACTACAGAACCACCAAAACAGGGTTTTATTTTGTGTCTTGTGTTATGGAAGGGCAGTATTCAAGCTTTTCTTTAATTAGAAATTGACATTAGAACTATAAAATAAAGGATTCAGTTGCTGATGTGTGTGTGTATGTGTGCGTGCGTGATTTTGGAATAGATACAAAGTAAAAATATTCCACAGGTATATAAACATACACATATATAATTACATATATATGTATATTACATATATACACATACATATATATGTAATAATTTTACCTTGCATTATTTCCAAAATGATTTTAAATTGGATATAGTTATAATTCAATAATTTAAAAAATTCAAAAATGTTCAGATAAGTCATTTATGAAAGTATAGACTATACCCAATTTAAAAGAATTTAAGCATGTTGATCATCATACTTACATGTACAGTTAGTGTCAGGTCCATTTCATAGATTTTATGAAAATTCTCATTTGAATGGATCTTTCAATAATTGAATGAGATAAACTGAGGGTTTTAGAGAAACAAAAGAGTAGAGATGGATAAGGTGTTCAAGATATAGCACTAAGGTAGCCTCATAGAATCTCTTGCTCCATTAATATAGTAGCCTAGAGAGCAGCAGAATGTTTTTCCAATGAGCACAGATATGGTGCAGAAAACCTACAGACTGGAGGAGGGTCTATGTTGAGGAGGAGGAGGCTGCAACTGACATGTGCATAAGCCAATGATGGAGACCGGGAGAAAATACGTACATCACAATGGAAGTTAGTGTGAAGTGACCGTTAAGAACCATATAATTATTAATTGGGTGATACTCTCTAAGTTCCTTAGAGCTTAGAAACAACTTCAGTGAAGGGTTTGTAGGGAGAAGGGTGAGTAACTGCAATGATCAAGATTACTCTAAATTGACCAAGATTATTTTTACTGCCTAGCAAAATGGACGTGGGGAGAGCACAGAATAGAAATTGTTTATTTACAGAAAAATAAAGTTAGTAATTTTGCACACTTGAATTTTGGGGACTAGACGTCAGACCCTTTACACCTATTATAAAGAACAGGATTCAAAGGAAAAGATCTAAGTTCCCTACCAGTTTACCTAAGCTAGTTTTATTGCGTCATTTATCCCTGCTGTCCTACAACCTCATTTGAACTCACACTGAAACGTCCAGTCATCTAGTGGTGCCCAAGCCTTAGCAGTTTTTTGGTTTGCTGCAAGCTGCTAACTTGATTCTACTTGCTTTAGTTGCTTAAAACAGCACATATCAGAGTTTGTTGTGAATTTAGCCACTTAAGACACTTGTCTTTGAGTTGTCTTCTATAATTAGAGTCTTATCTATCCATACTTGAATCCCAGGTATTCTTAGCAGTGGTGTTGTTAGGGTATATATCATTCAGTTCTGACCCAGCATGAATCAGTAGAAAAAAAGAAAAAGAAAAAGAAACAGATATTCTAAGTACTTTGCAGGTACTTCTTATCAGTAAAACCATATCTTAGAATAAGCCCATTATACTTCTACTTCTACTCATCCCTTTTGTACTTCTTATCCCTCCATTGCTATGAATATAATTAATTTTGATCCTTAACTTTCTCTTCTGATCAGTAAGCCATCTATAATTTAATGAGCTCTACTAACTTCAAATATCAGTTTCAAGGCTATTTCTCAAAGAGTATTCCCTTTCAAGAAGAGGGAATCTCTAGCTTTATTATTATTATCTTTTGCAACTTCTACTACATATTTATATGCAATTTTCTGATGCAAACTGACTTAACCCAATCTGTTTATATGCAAATATTAGGTTATTTGTGGTGAATATATATGCCTACCAATTGTTAGAGGCAGGGAAGGGATATAGTCCATCTACAATCTTGCTACCAGGTTACCAAAAAAATACATATTCTGCTCTATATAGATGTCTATGCACAAACAGACACAAAACAATCCCAATCCCATTCTATGGGTCATGAAGTCCCAACTCTCTGTCCCATGTGCCTTTATGCAAGAGCATAAAGGTTTACTGGAAGCAAATGAGCGGTATTTTTAACTCTTTAGTCAGTCAGATGATCCACAATCTTCCAGAATCACTGGCTAAATACAGGTGCATTTAAGAACAAAGCCTAGAACATCATTTATAAGGTCTAAATGGTGCAAGATTTGCGGATTGTTATAACTGGGTCATACAATGGTGGGAAGGGAATGTCTACATATTTTAGTTAATCCACTTATCTAATGTCATCAGTGGAAATTCAATTTAAATTAAACTCATTAACAAGTATCTGATGTTGATTAGAAGTAAATGTAGATGAATCCTGTCTAGAGAGTGGCTTTTGAATTAAGTGATCAGAAACCACCCTGGAGGACATAAGCCAACTAACTGTCCTGAAGTATACCATATTTAAAGCAACACACATGTTATCACATTTTCCATGATTAATAATGTTAAAAGAAAGTATAAGCCACATAACTTTTTCCTTCATACAGGTAGTTTACTATTATGTTCAACCTGAAGGAATATAATGAAATCATTTAAAAATATATTGCTCCTTAGTATTCTTCATGTAATTCCTTCTTTTCTTTCTTTCTCTTTCATTTCTTTCCTTTTCCCCTTCCTTTCTTCCTTCCTTCCTTCCTCCCTCCCTTACGCCCCCTCCCTCCCTCTCTTCCTTCCTTCCATCTTTCCTTCTTTCTTTCCTTCCTTATCACTAATATATAAAGAATGGCTATAAAGTAACTAGCCTCATAATTCAGATAATGAAAGTAAAATTGTTTTTTAATAACTAGGTTGCCCAGGTAGTTGCTGAGGTATTTGTTTTATTTAATCATGAACCTATTTATGAAACAAATATTAGCCTATTTCTGTTTTGGGTCAGATTCATTATGTTTCTAGAAATATGGGTAATAATGAATTTAATATTAATATCCAAAATTTCTAAGATTTTTATGTAGTTTTTCACTTATTTCTCACTGAAACCTTGTGAGGGAAGCTTTATTATCTACATTTTGCACATAAAGAATCCAACACTTAGAAAATATAATCCACAGGTCCAAGGTTATACAACTAGCTGGTAAATGGTAGAGTGTGAATTTAATTCCATGTCTGATTCTTTTTTCATGTTTTTATTATTTTTATTTCTTTCAGCTTAACTTAGGTGTGATTGACAAATAAAAATTATATACTTTTAGGCTATATAACATGATATCTGATTCTTAATTGCTTAACTCTTACACTCTGCATATTTCATCAGACCCCAAGCATTAGCCCTTGGCCAGCTTTCCCTGTTGATCTGTGTGAAGATTCAACTCAACAGTTAATTACTGGACAGATCTATATGTCATGAATATTATGTAGATAAGTAAATCACAGTATCTGCTTTTAAGAAGAATACAACTTACATTTAGTAGGGGACATAAGACTATAATATTTATACAAATATGTATAATACAAAGCAGAATGTAATACATGCAGAACAGATTGTTGAAATGAGAATATTTTTACCTAATTTTGACTGAAGTAATAATACAAGAGCTATGAAATGAATAGAGACCTTACACTTTGCCCATTTGCTGAACATAAAAAAGAAAATCCAGAAACTCAGTTTTCTGATTTCTGAAACCTTCAGGTGGTTCAAGGACATAAAAACCTATCAGAGTATAGAGAAGTGTCAATGCTTTGAAGTGGATTTCTTTGAAGAAAATGATGCAGTAAACCTCACCTACTCTTTTCAGAAATGTAATGTGGCTCTTCACGTTGGAAAGAGTAGGCTTCAACAAGACCATTCAGAGAGCTTTATATGTGTTTCCTGACGATAGGGGGCCTTGCAACCTGGAGACAGATGATTACCTAGTCTATCTAGAGGATGACAAAAAGACTGATGAGGTGCTTGGTGTAGAGCCAGGAGAGTATTGCTGTTGCCTTGAGACTAGACTGTTCTCCTCGAACTTGGGACAAAGGATGTGTGAGTAGACCAGATATGGGCCATGGCGGGCAACAAAGCTTTGTGGAAGCCATTTAAAGACTGCCCAAGAGGATTAATGGGGATTGTGGAAGGTACTTCACTAGTTTGAGATTATGTGAGGGAAACCTCCAGGGAAGTTAGAGGCTGAATGGGTCAGCTAGGAAAATGAAACACCACAGCTATGAAAACCTCCAAAATCCACAAAATCATCCCGTAAAAGAGTAAGCTTTGGCCATATATCAGGCACAGAGAATATGGCACAATCAGTCAAGGAAAAATAATTTTATTCTCTTACTTTTCCTGCTTACTTTGACCCTGGAGGAATATGAGAAAGCTGCTAACCAGTTAGTGAGGAGGGAGACATGTGAGGAAAAAGAGCAAGGGCCAACCAATTGTTCTCATAGGCTTTGGGAAGAATAGAAGTCTTAATTTGAATGCCTATTGAAACATTAATCAATAACCTGGAATCTATATATTATAATTATTGAACTGACACCATGCTTTGGGACTTAAGGGGTTATAGAACTGCTTATTACCTAAGAGTAAGCTGGAAAGTAATGGGACCCAGCCAATTTCCTATCCAAGGGCAGGAAAGGTTACCCATATTGAATAAATCTTAAAAGGGCATTGAAGATAAAACAGAATTGTGATTTTTAACTTATCCTACAAGTCTTGTATTCGATATACTAACTGTATATCTTATAAAATATGCACAAAATTCTGTGTAGTCACATATAGTGGATAGACTATTTCTATATCTGGGTTAGGGAGCAATGTCCTATAGTATAAAGATCACTGGATAAGGACTTGCTGAAGCATTGTTTTATTCTTAGCTATATCTCCTTTTTTCTGGATCACCTTATGTAAGTTTCACAATGTTTCTTAATTTCAACTTCTTCCCATGTAAGAATGAGTAAAAATGTAATAATGCCATGTGAAATACCTTTTCTTTTTTCCTCAAATGAGACAATTTAGATCAATGTGATAACATAATGAATACATTTGTTAAGTGCAATACATATGTAGTACTGTACAGTTAAAAATAATAATGGTCACTCTATTAGGGAAAATTATGAATTCAAACTACTTTGTTAAAGAAAAGGCTTTAGTCTTTTTAGGGTTTTTTTGAGTTTGAAAGTTTGTGTTCATATGCATTTCAGACATTTTTTGAAACACACAGCACATACATACTTTAGTTATGATTTGTCATATTTTATTTATTCATGCTTTTTGATGGCATCTTAAAATGAGATTTTTGTCTCGAGTTTGTACAATGAGAACAAAATAGTAGGTTACAAGTACCTATAGTATTTATTAGTGAATATGAATACATATGTAAACATACAAACACTGGTATATATATGTATATAAATATATACAGAAGTATATACTGATATATACTGATATACAATATATATAATATACAGCATATATATATATTTAGCTGTGTGTGTATTTGTGTTTGTATGTATATGCAGCTGGCTATATATGTAGAACTGTGTATAAGCATGTGTATATAGTTAATTTAATTCTCATAATAACCCTATGAAATTTTTGCCGTTATTATCTGTATTTTACAGATCAAGGAACTGACACACAGAAAGTTTAAATAACTTGACCAAGGTCATACTTACAGTGAATGAAAAAGCCAGGAGTTAAACCCCAGCAAAATAGCACCAGAATTTGTTCTCTTAAGTATGCATTCTATTCCCACCATGTAAAGAGAGGTACAATACAACTCATGTAGGAATTACAAGGCAAGTGATTAAAAATCAGCTTTTGAAAGGTCAGTGTTTATGTAAGTGAAATTAATAATTCAGCCAGAAAGTAGGAAATTGAAAAGAATTGTCCGGGTTCTATCAGTCCCCCATAAGTGGGAATAGATGGCTTCCCACTTACCTCATGTCAAGTGAGAGGAACATCAAGAAGAATACAAATAGAGCTCAATAAGCGTCCTTTGCAGCTTGGAATAGAGACATTCACAAGTGTCTAATTCACATCTAAGAAATCTAAACAACAAAGTCTGGCTGAAGCTGCTTATGGCAGTATATTAGAGGATGCAGGTAGGAATTAACTCCATTCCTACCAAGAGTAAATTAAAGTTGCATGTTTCCTCTGCTTCAGATGTGGCCCATGTAATAAAGAGCCTGTTGGAGCTGCCTTAGACCCACTCCAAGAGTCCTATCTAAATGGTAGTGACTGCAAGAGAAAGAGATAAATTATAAGGAGAGGTATCACGATTAACCACCGAGTGGAGATGTATTTGCCCTTATCAAGGAAACTGTTGGTATAAGACCTAAGAGTTCAGGGACATACCTGGCCCTGGCCATCCAGTGGTTAAAATTCCACACTTCCACTGCAGGGGGCATGGGTTCAACCCCTGGTCGGGGGAACTAAGATCCCACAAGCCACAGTGAGGCAAAAAAAATAAAATAAAAAGGGTAAAGACAACCTCAGAGTTCAGAGATTTCCAAAGAATCCACAAAGCACCCCCATACAACTAACAGCTTAAACATAGCACCCCCATACAACTAACAGCTTAAACATAGACAGAGAAAACCATTGCTGAATTACATTGGTACCAGTCATGTAATAACTTTCCTGACACTTATTTTTCCTGGAGGAGTCAGAAACTATGATTAGCACACCCCTTCCCCACTACAAATGGTCTCAGTCATACTATTTTCTTTCAGTTTCTCAAACATACCAGGTTTATCTCTGCCTCAGGATTTGTGCATTAGCCATCTTTGCCTGGCATATTCTTTCCTGTGATGGTCACAAAGCTTTCTCTCTCTAGTCAGTCTTTTAAATATTAAATTGTATCCCTTCAGAGAGGCCTTCACATAGGGCCTTGTGGGTCCTGTTTAGGAGTCTGGCTTTTAATCAAAGTGAGGAATGAAGCCAAAAGAAGGTAAAATGATTTTATTAAAAAAATTATTTTTCTTCACTGTGTGTACAATTTATACACAGAGACAAGGACCCAGCCAGGGCCTCTGCATTCCCCTATGAAAGTAGGGGAATATTTTTTTTTATTTACAAAATGTAGGCAGGTTAGTCTCCCATTACAGGGAGGTGGAGGGGAGGGAGAGTGCTGGAGGAAGGTTAATATTAATATCTACCCCTCTGGGGAAGCAGAGGGCAGGAGCAGGACTGGGAGAGGGCATGAAGGCACTCTTAGCACTGAGAGGGGAGGGGCATGGGGAGTGACTACGGGAAGGTGGCCAGAAGCTGGGGCACCAGAGTGGGGCCTCACAGGTCAGTGTTTGTGAGGGGATGAGGGGGTGTTTGCCAGTGTCTCTGGTAGAGACTGAAGGCTTCACTGGTTAGGGGATGAGGATTGCATAGGAGTCATAAATAAAAATAAGTAAGGGATGAGTGACTTTATTTTTAAAGTCATTCTGCTTTGCATGAAGAAAGCACTGTAGAGAGAATTAATGGAGAGAAAGAGACAACAGATTCAGGTTATGTTTTGGAGGTAGAGCTCACAGAATTTCATGGTAGCTTGATTATAGGTTGTGAGAAAAAGAGGTTTTCGGCTTGAACAATTTAGTGATGTGAAGACTCACAGAAAAGAAGTTTGTAGGTAAGTTGGGGTGGTGAGTAGAAGACTAAGATGACCACCAAGATTCCTGCCCCATCGTGTGCATGCCTTGTATAAACTCTTCTCCTTGAGTGTGAACAGGAACCATAAGTAGGATGAGATATCACTCCCATGATCAGGTTACAAATCAGTTTACTTTGCATTAATAAAAAGGGAGATTAACTTGTATGGGCCTAATCTAACCAGGTGAAGTGTTACTCTCCTGCTGGCCTCAAACAAGGAGCAAACTGAGATGCTGAAAGAGGAAGGGGGTCACAAAGCAAAGACCTGAGGGCAACCTCTAGGAGCTGATAGTTGTCCCTGGATGATAGTCACCAAGAAAATGGGGGCCTCAGTAATACATCCACAATAAACTGAATTCTGTCAACAATCTGAATGAGTTTGGATGAGTACACCAACCTCCAGATGAGACCATAACCCCAGCCAGCACCTTGATCTTGGCCTTATGTGATCCTGAGCAGAGAACTCAGCTACTCCATGCTTAGGTTTCTGACCTATAGAAACTGTGAGTTAATAAATGGGTATTGTTTTAAGCTACTAAGTTTGTTGTGATTTGTTACACAGCACTAGAAAAGTAATGAAGTTGTCAAGCAAGGGTTGCAATTGGGCATATTAGATTTAAAACGCCTACTAGACATTCAATAGATGTCAAGCGAGGAGTTTGTCACACCAATCTGGATTTTAGGGGAGAATCACATGGTGGCTTCTTGCTTGTGCCAATATTTCAGAGTAGATGGAGAGAAACAGACTGACAATGGCCTTATTTCATGAAGTTGACTTGGATGATGAAAGAGAAGAGAAAGTGTATCTAGCCTCTAGGAACTTACGGTTTAGACTAAAGAGACAAGATTTTTTTTTAACTAAATATAATATAGGACACAATGCTTTAATAATAAAAATTTCACATAGGAGAAAAATAATTGCAAATCTTCACTTTAATTCAGTAAATTCTATTTTTTCAATATTTATCTTATTATGAAAAAATGCTGTTTTATTTTTTCTGTTTATTGATTTTTCTCTTTTATTTTAAATATAGGTAAGTTGAGGAAATCAGAGATTTAGTGATTTGCAAATGCCAGTAAAAAAGTCATGGCTGGAGTAAAAATCTCCCACTATTGAGACCATTGTCCTTTCATGTACTATGCAATATCACATTGCTTCTTTGCAAATATGACAGACTCATTTCTTTGGGAAGAAGGACTGATGTACATCTATGTAACATTAAACACAAAATTGGATTTACATTGTTTCAATGCCTTCATCAAATAAGTGACAATAAATACATCTTTTAGTGTTATACAAACAAGGTACAGGTGTTCTAAAATGGGTTTGTGCCCTGTTAAAAATGTTTGGAGGGAACAGCCCAGGTAAAAATATTCACGTAGTATTTGTACTTATATGTGCCTTAGAAGGGCACTGAACAATCCCCCCACCCCGCCGGCCCACACCGTGTGGACCATTCCTGCTGGTTATTTGTACTGGCTCCTCCTGCTGTCCTGTTAGACCTGATAATTAATATCTGTAAAACACTTTTGAAATTTTGGTGCACTTATAAATTATTATCTTGTCCTTTTGGGATACAGCAATGACTCTAGAGAGATAGAGATTAGTACTATTGATAACTGGAAGAGAAATGACTTCAACATCTCTCTGTGGGTGACAGAATAGTCTTGATATTGTGACTTTTCCCATCCCATTATTGAGTAGCCTTGGTCAAATTATGTTTTGGAAGGAAATAGGCAGTAGTTGGTCCCTAGTCATTTGATTAGGTTATCTTGAGTACCACTGGGGCCTTTTAGAGAATGACCACAGAAGTTCAGGAAGGGATTTTTCACTGTAGTTTCTGGTTATTACATAAATGCTGATTGTGAGTCCCAGCAAGTTTGAGGTCTTTGCCTTCAAGTGAGTTATAACCTAAGAAGAGAGGTTAGATCCTACTAGTATTTTAACATGATACCATAAAGTAAGCTGGGGGAATTTGATATTTACAACTATATTTATGAAGTGGGTCGGTTTGGAGATCAGATTTTTCATGCTAGTTAAGAAGCAAATAAGGTATTTCTAGCATATATATTCCTAGAAGAATAGAGCTGAAGTCTTAATTAGGTTTCTCCATTGCATAGATTTAGGTTTTGTTTTATAGCCACTGTTCCTAATTAGTAGTTATAAAAAGAAAAAAATAAGACTTAGAATCTACCAGACTCCTTTCATCTGTACATGTGGAAAGGGTTCTTGTTCTTCTGTTGGAATTCAGCTTCACCAAACTGGAATTTTACTTGGCTTGGTATCATTTTTATTTACATAAATGCAGAAGTTTAAGAAACATAAGATCCAATGTTCAATCTATCCTGTACAATTCAAGAAAAAAAGAACTTAAATATCTAGCCATATCTATTCCAAATATTAGCTGAAAGCTAAATAGCTCTTTATATAGTCAAGTAAGTAAAATAATACTGACAAATTACACTCTTGAGCTTTTATATAATACCTGTTTTTTTAAGTGAAAAAAAAATAAAAATTACAAGATTTTAGAGAAATACTTTGCTAGTTTAATCTCTAGTCATCCATTCACTATAAATATATTAAAAAAGTGAATAGTTTCATAAAATTATTAAAGCCATTCAAATATAATAAATATTAATTATTTCTTGGAAAAAAGAGAACAGCATACTTTATTTCTTAATCTTAAAAAGAATAAGTGAAGTCTATTGGACTTCATAAAAATTATGCCCGAATGTGGTACAATTAGCATAATAGATACTAACAATATTTGACATGTAAAATATTGTGCATTTACTCATCAAAGAAAAATTACTGTCTCTGAGTACATATCTTTGATAGTTTTTTTTCTTTTTCTTTTTTAAAATTATTTATTTATTTTTACCACATGTGTATGGTTTGGGGAAGAGGTCTGACAGAATACTTTAAACCACACCGTATGGAGTTAGAGGTACCTGGATTTGAGTCTCACATACACTACTTACCAATTGTGTGGCTAACAGTAAAAGGGGGATAATAATGCTACTTTTTCATAGTGCTATTGTGGATAGTTTATTTTAATTCAAAATATTGTAAAGATCCCTTTATCTAATCCATTCTAGGGAACAATGATGATAGATAGGCTATAGTGATAATAAATGTCAACCACAACATGCTTACACATATAAGCTAACCATCTTAAAATATTATTTTAAAATGTAATAATATAAATAAATATTTAATAACTTTTTAAATTTTAGAAAAAATTTAGATTTACAAAATTATTGCAAAGATAGTACAGTATTCTGGCATACTCTACACTGTTTCCCCTATCATTAACATCTTATATTAGTATTGAACATTTATCATAATTAATCAATATTGATACATTTTTATTAACTATACTTCATTCAGATTCCTCAGTTTTCCCCTAATGTTCTTTTTCTGATCCAAGATCCTATCTAGGATATCACATTACATTTAATTGTCATGTCTCCTTAGTCTCCTCTTGGCTGTGACAGTTTCTCAGATTTTATTTTTGATGGCTTTGACAGTTTGAGGAATATTGGTATTTTGTAGAATGTCCCTTAGTTGGAATTGTTCTGATGTTTTTCTCATGTTTACACTGGGATAATGTTTTTTGGAGAAATCCACAGAGGTAAAGGGTCATTCTCATTACATCATATTAGGGCTACATACTATCAACATGATTTATCACTGTTGATGTTAACCTTGATCACCTGGCTTGAGCTAATGTTTTTCAGGTTTCTCCACTGTAAAGTTATTCTTTTTTTTCCCCCTCTTGTTCCATGCTAGACACTTTGGAAGTAGTCACTATGCACAGCCCATACTTAAGGAGTGAGGAGTTATATATGCCTGCTCCTTGAGGGTAGAGTATCTAAAAACAATTTTTCATTTTAGTAATGAAAAATATAAATATGTTAGTTTATATTTTATAAATATATATAAATATGTTAATCAACATTTTTATATTTCTATGTATTTATATAAATTACTATGCATGTTAATATATCATATATTGAAATATATAGTAATTATTTTGTATGGCAGATTTGTTTCTTCTCCATTTATTTATTTTTCAATCATTTGTTTATATCAGCATGGACTTATGGATTCTATTTTTACTTTGGATTATAATCCAATACTGTTTAATTTTATTGTTCAAATTGTTCTAGCATTTGGCCATTGGGACCTCTTCATGTGGCTCCTGTATTCTTTTTTTTTCTTTTTTTTTTTTTTTTTTTTTCGGTACGCGGGCCTCTCTCACTGTTGTGGCCTCTCCCGTTGCGGAGCACAGGCTCCGGACGCGCAGGCTCAGCGGCCATGGCTCACGGGCCTAGTCGCTCCGCGGCATGTGGGATCTTCCCGGACCGGGGCACGAACCCGTGTCCCCTGCATCGGCAGGCGGACTCCCAACCACTGCGCCACCAGGGAAGCCCCTCCTGTATTCTTTTTAGAATGCCAACCACATTGTGACGTTTTGTTTTTTAAATACTTTCTTACTTTCTACACTACAAAGATGATGTACACTACAAGATACTACAGGCTCATCTTATATATTTCCTGTCCCAGTCCTAGAATCAGCCATTTCTCCGAGGATCCCAGGTTCCTTTTATTGGAAAATAGTGTTAGAACCCAATATCCTGGCATTAAGGGTGCTCATTGCTATTGAGTTGTCTAGACCCTCTCAGCTGACAGACTGAGATATGTTTGTATACAATATATATGTCTGTGTGTGTGTATGTGTATATATATGTATCCATATGTATCTATATTAAGCAAAACTTGAGTTTATACTGTCTTCAACTCTAATCCATTATCACATGGATCACTATAGTCTCCTCTCCTTGCCTATCTATAATCTCCCTCTTCAACAGTGAGAAACTTGGCTTCCATAATCTGCCATGTACTTACTTAATTGTTCAGTTGTGATTTCAGAATTATTAACTTGTACCCTTATCAGGAACAACTTCATCAAGTAGAATACAGTGCCTAGGTACAGTTCATTTTGCCTTTAAGACCAAGTCTCCACTCTTTCTAAAGTCTTAAGTCAATACTTCTTTCTCTCACCCCCTTCAGTGAGGTTGGTTCATACATCTGGTTAGTATGTGTGCATGTTGGTTCATAATACATTAGATTCTTTTATAACATTCTGTTTTCCATACTGAGATTCTCAGATCCTCTAAACCATTTTTTTAAATTTGCATACATTAAGATTTATTCTTTTTGCTGCATTCACCTAATTTATGTGTATAAGTCAATGGTTTTTAGTATATTTATAGAGTTTTTCAACCATCAGGACTTCTACCTCTTAATATGGCAGCAGTGGGAAAAATGGCAAAGTTTCCCTGTGCTGTGAGAACATCTGATGCTTTATTAGCCTGATCTATATATACTTGACTTCTACTTAATGAATAAGGGCATTTATACATGCTGAACTTTATGTTTTGGTGCCTGATAGGTTACCCAATTTTGATGAACAGCTCAAATCACATAGTTACTTGTTCCATGGTCAATCTGTTTCAATACTAAACCAAGAACTGTTTCTTAAAGGGAGAATAGTTACTAAAGAAGAAGTTTGCTTCAAAGTCTGTGAGACTGAGCTATGATTTTCTTAATATGAATTGCCAAAGGCTCCAATCAGCCAGAGACATTCTGATATCACTTAATCTGCCTTACTATAAGGATCATGTGGTACAGCAATTTTCTCTGCATCTTGAACAGCTGGAGAGAGCACATTTGATTTGGTATATAATACCTCCCCAAAAAACAAAACCAAAAATAACCTACCATGTATTTCACCTGTTTAATAATGTTAGGATGTCCATGGTGCAGGAACCTATCACTCAAAGAGGAGTACTAGATTACTGGGTCAGTTCTGGAAATGATGGTAGGCTTTGAGTTATGGAAGGAAGTTATAAATGCTCAGCAGCATTAGCCAAGGTCACAGTGAAGTTAGAATGCACCTTTTGATGAGGTCGAAAAGTACAGGAAGCAGTGCCTGGGAAGAGGCTATTAGACATATGTCTTCAGTGGAGGGAAAATATCTTTATTTTTTAAATTGGACGAAGGTGATTTTTTTCCAGGGAGTTTCAGAGACTAATATTTAGGATGAGGTTCAAGAGCTAAAGATGGATAGAAACCTTGTCCTTAATTTCCAGGGCTGCATGAAATATTTTTTAAAAAAAGAAATAAATTTTTAAAATGTTCCTATAACATCATAGAAATATTTGTCAAAAAATCTCTCTTTCACTTTAGAGCTTTAATTGCAGATATTATTGTATACCAATTGATTTGGCAGCTCTCTATTTGCAATTTGTATCCTTTTTTTAGATTAAAATCTGAACTTTATGCTTTTCTAACTGATAAAAACAAGGATACACCAAACTCCACCAATGTTTACTAAGAAAATGAGGAAATCTCTCTAAAGCTTATTATTGGTTCTATTGTGGAAAACCAAATGTGGCCGTTTAGAAATATATAAAGAAGGTAGTAAGGAAACAGGTAGTAAAGTCATAATAGCCAATAGTGTAAGATCTATCAGATTTCAGGTAAAGAAGTAGACTAATTTAGCCAGACTGAATTTGCCTGGTAAAGAAAAACATGTTTGTTAGAGCAAAGATGAGAGAGTAACCATTTTTTCCACCTTGAAAAGCTATTTTTATTCATGTTCTAGTCAACCTGTTAATCCAATCCATGATACGCTAACACTTCAGTGCATTTTAAAAGGGTCTTTCTGTTTTGTCTCTAACCATGAGAATTCCAGGAATGTCCCTAAGGGAAGATATATTTGGCAGGTGGGGTCTCTTGGTATTTCTCAGATCATACCACCTACTCATATGGCCAGTCTTGTGTGCCACTGGAATCTAACAGATATTTTTTCTGAGGTGTAACTACGGAGTTAAGGGGGGGGAAAATCACTTATAGTTGAAGCCTTGACTTTTTTCCCTGATGATTTGAGCGAGGCTCTGTTTGTTGTCCTTCAAATCACAATATATGTCAACATACTTGGAGCAAAGCTGAGGTGAAGATAAGGCCCAAGAATGCAACTCAGTAGTTGTAATCCTACATATTTAATTGGTCTAGTACTTCCACTTTTTAGGTAGCTTGTTAAAAATGGTAATAATAATACCATGATGATTAATTTTGTGTGTCAACTTGGCTGGGCTATGGGATGCCCAGATATTGGGTCAACATTATTCTGGGTATTATATAGGGTGTTATATCTGTGAGGGTTATATTAGATGAGATTAACATTTAAATTGGTGGACTTTAAGTAAGGCAATTGACCTGCATAATGTGAGTGAGTGTCATCCAATCAGTTGAAGGCCTGAATGACATAAGAATTCTTTCTTGCTCCTGAGCAAGAAAGAATTCTATAGCAGATGGGCTTTGGACTTGAATTAAAACATCAGCTCTCCTGGGTCTCTAACCTGCCTGCCTACACTACAGATGTTAGATTTGCCAGCCTCCATAATCTTGTAAGCCAATTCATTATAATAAATATCTTTATATATCATATATAATACAACAAATTTCCTTATATATAATATATTTTATACATAATAAATTTCTATATATAAATATATATATAAAACTCCTGTTTATGTATCACTTTACATTTAACTTGGCAATAGTTTCTAAAGTGACTTCCTGTATAGCATCTTATTTAATCTCCGTGAAATCCCTATGAAAGAGAGAGAAAATATATTATCAATATCCTGTATTTACAGTTAGGAAAGAAAGACTTGGAGAGGTCATCTGAGTTGCTCAAAACTCTACAGTCCAGGGCTTCCCCGGTGGCGCAGTGGTTGGCAGTACGCCTGCCGATGCAGGGGACACGGGTTCGTGCCCCGGTCCGGAAAGATCCCACATTGCCGCGGAGCGGCTGGGCCCATGAGCCATGGCCGCTGAGCCTGAGCGTCCGGAGCCTGCGCTCCGCAACGGGAGAGGCCACAACAGTGAGAGGCCCGCGTACCGCAAAAAAAAAAAAAAAAAAAAAAAAACTCTACAGTCCATAGGAAAAAAGATTGGATTTGAACTCAGGACTTCAGTGTAGTTTTGATTCCACTAGACTAGCTATTTAGTTAGAGAGCTGTTAATAACCCTGATGCTCAGGTTGCACTTCATATGAATTAACTAAGAATGTGAGGGTGTGAGTCAGACATTAGTACTTTTTTTTTTTTTTTTTTTGCTGTACGGGGGGCCTCTCACTGTTGTGGACTCTCCCGTTGTGGAGCAGAGGCTCCGGAAGCGCAGGCTCAGTGGCCATGGCTCACGGGCCCAGCTGCTCCGCGGCATGTGGGATCTTCCCGGACTGGGGGCACGAACCCGTGTCCCCTGCATTGGCAGGCGGACTCTCAACCACTGAGCCACCAGGGAAGCCCCAGACATTAGTACTTCTTAATGTACTAATGTCACCTGGATTCCCAGGTGATTCCAATATTGAGCAAAGTTTAGAAACTACTAGTCTTTTAAATCACTATTTTGCCTGACAATTATTTATTCCTTTTCAGGATATGTTTCTAAGGCATCATTAACACATATTCTCACTGGTTTCTTACCATGAATTTTATTCACAGAAATGGTGAATATTATCCCTAAACATAAACACATAAAATTAAATGTAATTAGTAGGTTTTTATCAGTGAAATCTCATATGCTAGAAATATGTGAAAAATATATTGGCATTTATAAGTCCTATGAGAACACTGATTAAATTCTTAGCTTCCTAATTTTGTCAACGTAGTTATCAAGAAAAATAAAAACGAAAACAAAAATACAATTCCTGAAAAAATTTTATCTTTCTAAGCCAAAATTCCTGTTTATTTCTTTTGGGAACTACTTTCAAAGTTAGCTACTTATCTCATTCTCTTATTATCATCTCTACTCCTTTCCTGTTTTTTTCAAAGGATTTTTGCTAATAAGATCAGAGGAAAACAAGCAACTTTTGCTATCAGTGGATATGAAAGAAGGTCATGGATATCAAATACGCTACTCTGTGCTTTTTGTAAATCAGGAGTCCAGGAATCCAAGCCTAATTTGGCAGGATTTTCTGTGCCCAGTAGGCCAAGAGAATCCAATTCAGAGTACTTCAGGAAGTCTGTCCTCATTGGAACCAGAGACTGGTATGATAATGCTTTTGAGGTAGTCCAAGTGGAAAATTCAGTCAAATGTCCAGGTTGCCCATCAGGTGCAGGTTTGTTATCAACAACAAACTTCAAAGCTTCTGGCTCTAGTCAAAGGAGTAAGTGTTTTTAAAAAACAATAATAAAAATAAAAAACTTTCTTAGTGGTTCTGGACAGGTGGGCCTTCTGAGAGAGACAGAAGTTGGTAGCAAGGAGGATAGAATTCTGTGAGTGCAAATAGAGCAAGTTAATATCTTACAAACAACCAACCAGAGGGTAATCTTAGAGCAAGAATTCTTAAAGCAAGGTAATTCTTAGAGCAAGAATACAATTGAGTCCTTACTCATTTGTGGTGGGTTCTTTGAGTATTTGGCCACTGAAGTTCTAAAAAGTAAGAAAATAGCAGTGAGAACTCTCAGATGATTTAGAAAAAATGTGTCTCTGACATATTGACTAGTTTCAGTGAGATTTGGTGGGGGGCATTTTTTCTTTTTCTTTTTTTGCTCAAGTGAATTTGGGCAGGTCAGTTTCATTCTTTTAAGTATAATCAGTAACATTTCAGCATTAAGAAAAACACATCTGTTTCTGTAGCAGATATCACCTAGCAAATTTGATATGCGAAAACTTACTACACTAGAAAGCCTCAGAGAATATGTTAGGATGACCTATAAGGGTAAATCTATCTTTTTACTATAGGTACAACAAAATTCTCTTGAATGTGATCCAAGATAAATTAGTTTTATAGTATATTTTGCTCTAGGGTGACTAGGGATTATAGAATTGGCATTGGATTCAGAGTCACAAAACACATTCTCTTCTTGGCTCTTCTGCTAATTAACTGTGCACTTTCAATTCTCTATGTCTCAATTTCCTAATCTATTTATAAATGGACATGAATATACTTTCTCTGCCATACTGCCATAGGTTAATGTAAGGGTCAAATATGAAAGTTCTTTGCCAAAAATAAAGTCTGAGGCATTATTTTTCATGCAAACTTTCTAAGCATGCACTTTCACCTCTGTGTAAGAATGTAAAAAATCCACCTATTGCCTATGCCACCCTTTTGAAACAATGGTGTGCGTACTTCAGGAGATACATTGTGGCATGCTTTAATGCCACAGGATAAACCCAGCATACTTTACGCAGTGTCAATATCACAAGAATGTTTGGGAAGAAGTTTGATACTTTGATAAGTAATAAATATGTCCTGTATTGATTATTAACATACAAATTTCTCCTGAATTTTAAATATAACAAATGAGACTTCAAAGTAATTTTAACTAGTGGCATGTAGCTTTAAGTATCCTTCTAGAACCCTGAGGCCCATATATTTATGTTCCTCTTTGCTATTAGGGACAGTTAGGCAGAACAATTTGAGGAGCCCTAGTACTGCATCAAATTTAAACTCTTCCATTTGGTATATGAGGCCTTCTATAATATTGGGTCTAATTATCTCATGATTTTCATTTCTATGACTCATATATGTTCTGACTGGTATGTCTCCTCCTACCTGTTACAGAATGACTTCTGAGATAGATTTAGTATTTCATAAACAGTTTGTTCCATAATATACTTGCAAACTTCCCTTGCACTAAACTTGCTTTATCCTAGGTACCTAGAAAAGGGAACTAGGCCCATTTATTTATTGTGGTGTGTGTTTGTGTGTGTGTGTGTGTGTGTGTGTGTGTGTGTGTGTGAAAACTAAAAGATTTAAATGGCACCAATTGCTCAGGTCCTCCATTATTCTACCCCTGGCTTTGTGGTCTGGGCATTCTTCCCCTCGTGGTGAAATTTTTCTGTATCAGACAATTATAAGCTTTCTCATACCATGGCTTATCTGTCAGCATCCTTACCTTCCTTATATGTTAAGAAAAAAAAGAGTACGGGAGTACAGATGATTCTCAGGAAAACTTTCTAACAGGATAGATGTTCATCTATGTTGTTGCATATATCAGTATTTCCTTTTTATTGCTGAATAGTAATCCCATTGTAGATATATACATTAATTTGGTATTCACCAATTGATGGGCATTTGGGTTGATTCCATTGCTGGGCTATTATGAATGAAGCTGCAATGAATAGTCATGAAAACAATCTGTGTAGGATATATGGTTTCGCTTCTCTTGAGTAAATAACTTGGAGTAG
Organism: Lagenorhynchus albirostris; assembly: GCF_949774975.1. Taxonomy (NCBI): domain Eukaryota; kingdom Metazoa; phylum Chordata; class Mammalia; order Artiodactyla; family Delphinidae; genus Lagenorhynchus; species Lagenorhynchus albirostris. The sequence continues at coordinate 95,378,751 of NC_083096.1, forward strand.
AATTGGTGGTCAAATTGTAAATTTGTTTTATCAGCTTTTCAAAATTTGTTTTATCATTTTATACTCCCAACCAACGATGTATGAGAGTTCCAGTTGTTCCACATACTTCCCAATACTTGATGATATCAGTATATTTAATTTCAGTCCTTTTGATTGTTATGTAGTAGTACTTTTTGTGATTTTAATTTGCATTTCTCTGATTATGCATTGAGGATCTTTTCTTATGTTTATTAATAATTTGCACATGTTATTTTGTGAGGTGTCCATCACATATTATACCTACATCTAATTGACTTGTTTGCCCTATTAATAATTTCCTTTATATTTACAGATCTTCTTTGACTTATGATGGGGTGACATCCCAATAAACCCATCTAAATTTGCGTAAGTGGAAAGTGCTAACCTACCAAACATCATAGCTTAGCCTACCCTACCTTGAATGTGCTCAGAACACTTACATTAGCCTACAGCTAGACAAAATCATCAACACAAAGGCTATTTTATAATAAAGTGTTGGACATACCATGTAATTTACAGTAAGTCCCCTACATACGAATGAGTTCTGTTTGGAGAGCACGTTCGTTAAGTCCAGTTGGTTTGTAAGTCCAACAAAGTTAGCCGAGGTCCCTCACTAACACAATCGGCTATATAGTACTCTACTGTGGTAGGTTTATAATACTTTTCACGCAAATAATACATTAAAAAAAATACAAAAAATAAAGAAATCATTTTTAATCTTACAGTACAGTACCTTGAAAAGTACAGTAGCGCCGAAACCGCTAGCTGGCGTTTCGGGGGCTCTGAGGAGCTCAGTCCGATATGTCCCAGCGCAGAAAGAATTCAGCGAGAGGCAAAGTGATAGATAAGAAGTGATTTATTAGAATAGGACACTTGTGAGACTTATAAGTAGGTGGGCGAGTGGGTGCCATGCCCTGAGAACTCAGTGGGTTACAATTTTACAGTCAAAGGAAAAGTGGAGAGGGGGAAAAGACCGCCTTCTTCCTCATTCTTGAGTAGACGTCACGCTTCCATCATCAGCTCCTCCTCCAGGTTGGGTGGGGGAGGTTTTTGGCCCTACATGGTCAAGCCAGGACTGTCATGGTACTATGGAAAAATTATTTCAGGTCTCAGTAGAATGAGGGTCTTTCACTTTGAAATGTCACCTTTCCGTAAATTGCTGTTTTTTGTGTGTGCAGAGAGCATGTCCTTGGGGTCATTAGCTCACTGGGCAGGATGTGGGTCTCATGCCACCATTGTTTTATTGTTTTGGGGCATGGTTCGTGCTTCTGTTGCATGGTTTTGTTGCTAAGCAAGCCTGCTTGGTTTTATGGTTAAGCAAATGTGCTTTCTTGAGTGATTGTTAAATTACAGGGGTCTCCCATACTTCTTTCTTTACTTATGATCCTCTAGTGAGATTAACTATTTAATTACCTACTTTGTCCCTTTACTCTGTCCCTATCAGTACAGTACAACAGCTGGTACTTCTTAGCAGTACCAGCTACATCACCACTGCTCTTATGTTTTCTTCCAGACATCCTGGGCTTGAAATAAAGATACTTTACTACTGTACTCTATACAGTACTGTGTAGTAAAGCACAACCACTTGTAGAGGATGCACGCACATGGCAATGTACTCCAGACATGTGAACTAACTTACGTGATTGGACGTGCGAATGCACGTTAGTATCTTTGAAAGTTTTCATCTTGAAGGTTCATGTGTAGGGGACTTACTGTATTGACTGTTGTATTGAAAGTATACAGAATGGTTGCATGGGAACAGAATGGTTATATGGGTACAGAAATGTTGTAAGTGTATTGGTTGTTTACCCTCTTGACCTTGCAGCTGACTGGGAGGTGAGGCTCACTGACTCTGTGCAGCATTGCAGAGGGTATCATTCCTACTGCATATGGCTAGCCTAGGATATGATCAAAATTCAAAATTTGAAGTATGGTTTCTACTGAATGTGTATTACTTTCACACCACCATAAAGTCTAAAAATCTTAAGTGGAACCAAATTTTAAGTTGAAACATTGTGAAGTTGGGGACTGTCTGTATATAAATCTGAAGAAGTAGAGTGAAATTTGTTCAGTTTCCTTCCCCTCTCCCCACAACCAAAATGGTTCTTCATCTAGTCACTTGGACAGGCAATTTGCTGCTTTTCTCACAGTGGCTTAAGCTTTTATTCTGTAGAGAAGAAGGATCCAGGTGGGACTTTCTATTGTTCCGCAGCTAGACTGTTCGCCTCCCCCAGATCTTCACCACAAATTAGACTTTCTCTGGACTCCAGCCCTGCCCATATGATGAGGTGCTTCCGACTCTAAGAGCCTCTATTCTCTCACACTATCCTACACTCAGATTTAAGCAATTTGTTACGAATTTGGCTAAATTGTTCTTATCCGTTTTTGAATGCCAGCTCCTTCTCCTTCCTGTGCTCTGCCCTGGGTAAGCAATGCTTGTATCCTGTCTTTCTTTGGAAGTATTTGTCTTTCTCAGATTTCAGGCTATTTGATTGCCCTGCAACATTAATTCTCTGATAAGTTCAAGAAAAGTTATGATTTAATAGGTCATCTGGCTTTATCTAGATGTTAGGTTTGGTACAACACTCTTCCACTTAGTACATACTAAGCAGAGACTGCAAGTTCCAATTCTTATAGCATTTAAAGTATTTAAATTACCCAGTATATTAAACTTGAGAAATTAACAAATGGAAGGAGAATTTTATTAAACTCATTTATATCAGTGTTTAAATGTTTGAGAAATTTTAATTTGTTAAATTTTACATTTTTAAACTTTCAATTGGAAAGAATTATAGAGTCACAGGAAGTTGAAAAAATAAAGAGAGCCCTGTGTACCTTTTACCCAGCTTCTGCAATGCTTATATTTCACCTAACTATAGTATAATCTCAAAGCCAGTAAATTGAAATTGGTATAATACATTTATCTATGTTACAGGACTTATTCAGATTTACCAGTTTTTATATATACTCATGTATGTGTGTGTGTATTCCTATACAATTTTAATTTATGTATAGTTTCATGTAACTACAACAATACAGTAATTTTTCATTACCACAAAGGAACTCCCTTGTGCTGACCATTATGTCATCACTATCTTCTGGCAAACGCTAATCTGTTTTCTTCTTGAAAAGTTTGTCGTTTTCAAGACATTACATTTTGCCATTTCCAGAATGTTATGTAAATGGGATAATATAGTATATAATCTTTTGATATTGGCTTCTTATTTAGTGCCCTTAAGATTCATTCAAGTTGTTGGATGTGTAAGTAGGTTTCTTTGTATTTCTGAATAGTATTCCATTGTATGAATGCACCACAGTTTGTTTACCCATTCATCCATTGAAGGATGTTTTTCCCCCAGTGTTTGGTTATTTTCAGTAAAACTGCGATGGGCATTTATATATAGGACTTTATGTAAAAATAAGTTTTAATTTCCCTGGGATAAATGTGCAGGAGTACAATTGCTGGGTTATGTGATGAGTTTACATAGTTTTATCAGAAACTACCAAACAGGTTTCCAGGGTAGCTGTACCATTTTGCATCCCATCAGCAATGTATTACAAATCTAGTTTCTTTGCATCCTTATCAGCATTTGATATTTATCACTATTTTAAAATTGTAACCATTTTAGAAGGTTTATAGTGATATTCCATTGTGGTTTTTGTCTCCCTAATGGCTAGTGACTTTGAACATCTTTTTATGTGCTTTCTGCCATCTATATTTTTTCTTTGATGAAAGGTCTGTTTATGTCTTTTGCCCATTTTCTAATTGCATCCTTCGGATCTTTTTGACTGTTTTTCTAAAGAGTACTTTATATATTCTAGATACATGGTTTGCAAATATTTTCTTTCAGTTTTTAACTTGCCTGTCATACAATTGACAGAGTCTTTTGCAGAGAAAAATCTTTAATTTTAATGAAGTCCAATTTATTGATTACATTTTTTTAGTGAATTGTATTTTTGATGTCATGTCCAAGAATTCCTTGCCTAGTCTTAGCTCTCAAAGATTTTTTTTCTTCATCTTCTTCCAACAATTTTATAATTTTACATCTTTCAATTAAATCTGTGATCATTTTGAGTTAATTTCCATATAAGGTGTTAGGTTTTATACAAAGTTTATTTATTTTGGCTATGATGTCTAACTGCAGCAGCATAATTGGTTAAAATAAACACATTTTCACTGTAGGAATATTAATTATTTACTAATTAAAAGAATGTTATTTGCTTATAAAATTCAAAAAAGTAAAAAAGCTACTAAGTGACTATCATTGTTTTACTTTGGAAAAATAACACTATTTTAATAGTATTCAAAGGAATACAGATTAAAACTATAATAATATACAGTCTTTCTCCTTCACTTATTGATGCTCTTCCTTTCTTTATATAGATATGCGTTTCTTATCTGTACCATTTTCTTTCTCTCTAAAGAACTCAACATTTCTTTCAAGGCAGACCTACTGGTAACAAATTCCTTCAGGTTTTGTTTGTCTGAGAAAGTCTTTATTCTCAGGATAAAAAAAAAAGTCTTTATGTTGCAGGATACAGAATTCTAAGATTTTTTTTTTCTCTCAACACTAAAAATTTCGCTCCATACTCTTCTTTCTTGGTGTTTTAGTTCATTCAGACTGCTGTAACAAAATGCCATAAGCTGGTGGTTTAAAAAACAACATGGATTTTTTTCCTCACAGTTCTGGAGGCTGGGAAGTCCAATATCAAGGCACCTGCAGATTAGGTGTCTGGTGAGGACCTGCCTCCTGGTTCACAGATAGTCATCTTTTTGCTATGTGCTACTCTTTTGGATCACTTTTATCAGGACACTAACCCATTTATCAGGGCTCCATCCTCATGACTTAATCACTCCAAAGTCTCACATCCAAATACCATCACAGTGGGGGGTTAGGATTTCAACATATGAAGTTTTTTGAGTGGTGGGAGGGCCAGGGCACAACCATTCAGTCTGTGGCACATAGTTTCTGAGGTGAAGGTGAATATAATGCTTATCTTTATTCTTCTATGGGTAAGGCATTTTTTCTCTCTGGCTTCTTTCAGGATTTTTTCTTTGTTTTTGATTTTTTGTAGGTTGAAAATGATATGCCTATCATATAGGCATATCTGTAGGTTGTCTTTGGTATATATCCTGCTTATATGCTTTGGTATATATCCTGCTTATATGCTCTGAGCTTCCTGGAAGCAAAGCAAAGCTTCCTGGATCTGTGGTTTGGTGTCTGACATTAATTTGGGGGAAATTCTCAATCATTTTTGTTTCAAATATTCTGTTCTTTTTCTCTTCTCCTTCTGGTATTCCCATTACCTATATGTCACGCTTTTTGTAATGTGTACCACAGTTCTTCAATATTTTGTTCTGTTGTTTTGCTTTTTGGTTTTTTGTTTGTTTTAGTCATTTTTTTCTTTGCTTTTTCAGTTTGGGAGCTATCTATTGAGATATCTTCAAGTTTAGGAATTCTTTCCTCAGCTGTGTACAGTCTACTAATATGACCTTCAAAGGCAATCTTCATTTCTGTTACAGTGTTTTTCATCCTTAGCATTTCTTTTTGTATTTTTCTTAGAATTTCAATTTCTCTACTTATATTGCTCATCTGTTCTTGCATGCTATATACTTTATCTGTTAGAGTACTTAGCATATTAATCATAGTTGTTTGAAATTCCTGGTTTGGTAACCTCAACATTGCTGTCATATCTGAGTCTGATTTTGATGGTCTGTTTCTTCCAGCTGTGTCTTTTGCCTTTGAATGTGTCTTGTAATTTTTTTCTTGATAGCTGTGCTCAATGTACTGGGTAAAAGGAACTGCCGTAAATAGACATTTAGTAATTTGGTGGTAAGGTGTGGGGGAAAGGGAAGTATTTTATAGTCCTGTGATTAAGTCTTATTCGTTTAGTGAGTCTGTGCCTCTAGATTGTACTTTTGCACATGCTTTTCAGTCCTTTAGGTGGGACAAGAAGGCTAAAGGGTGCTAGAGTTGGATATTTCTCTTCCTCCATGTAGAAGACTAAAGCTGACTAAAGTGGTGTATATCTCTTCTCCCAGCATTGCGTGCTTCCAACATTGCTCTTCCTTCTCTGTCATAAAAACAAGATAGGACTATTCTTTCAGCTTGGGCCCTGCAATGAAGACAATATGAAGCAAAGTACAAATGAACGCTGAAGGACAAGTAACATGAGGAACAAATCAACCTTTATTGTTGTAGGCTACTAATATTTGGGTGTTATAACTGCATAATAACTTTGCAAAAGTTATTAGTGAAATTAATATAAATTCAAAATGAACTAAAGCACTAATATGAACAATTGGGCCTTTCCACACCCATTCAAACTCTAAGATAAACTTTTTCTTTTCTTCTTTTCTCCTTTACTTTCATTCTTTCTATATTCATGCTGTGTGTGTGTTTGTGCCACTCACACACATAAAAATTTGGTCATCCATAGTAAAAGCAAATATGTTTTTAATAATTTTAGAACTGATCATTTAAAACACTGCACACTCTTAAGCTGAAACAGAAACTTGGAAAAAACCACTGTAAAGTTAACCTTGAAAAATGAAAGAAACCAACTGAAAAAATATAGATGGAGTCAATTAGATCATTGGAATGGCTATGGCAAGCAAAAGAATAGTTTTAATTTCCTTAGTTTTGTAAGTGTTCAATTTTATTTATTCTCTCTCTCTTTCTCTCTCAATTCTTTTGATTGCTTAGGATGAGTGTGCATTTCATGGACATGCTGAGAACACAGGACTGATTGCTATCCTATTTACTGTTGTGGTTATCTTAATCTAGACTAGGTCCACTTTTGAAGTCTCACAAATGCAAAGTCGATTGAATATCAAATGCTATGCTTATTCAGAAAATATAAACAGCATTTTCTTTATGAAGTAATATAAAGCAAAATTTTATAATTCTCTTGGTATTAATTTATATACTCTAATACATTGTTTTCAATCTCATATGTATTCAATGGGGCATACAATTTTAGAAATTAAATTAATTTTAGAAATTAATTAGAAATCTAATCTCTAATCTCATATTTATTCTAGTGAAACAAAGAGAAAGTAAAATGTTTGTAAAAAGTTTCTGTAGCTTTTTTCTATGCTGCCTTATTAAACTTCTCCTACTATTCAAAAGATGGCAGTCTTAAGTACTTAAAATGAATTTGTAACAAGAACTTCCTTTCTCCCCATCCCTCTTTCTTTCTCTCTACCTCTCTTTCTCTATCACCGCACTGTCTGTCATATTCTCTCTCTCTCTCTCTCACACACACACACACACACACAAAACTGGTATCCTAGGTTTCCTTGCTGTTGTGGAAACCTAGGAGGAAAATATAAAGCATCTTCTTTCTCTATGTTCACCCCATTCCTCAAAAGTCAGAAGTCCTCATTATATTTTTAAAGGTCTGAGCTTCCACAAGTAACACATTCAAGAGGGAATGAACAATACTGTTTTTAGGCTGAATTTTCCCAGAGAAGGAGGCAATGAAAGTGAGTTTTCAGTGGGAGTGAAACATGTGGCTAGTCCAAGGGTATGAAGTTATATGAAGTTTGCAGAGGGGGCTTTGGCATTTTGCTTGCTATAGAAACCTGTGTCCTGATGGCATATATTACCTCATGTTGGGAATGGGATTGAAGATTGCTGTGTGCTGCCACATAGGGGCCAGTGGAGAGGACTGGGGTGACAGGAATCTCTGAGTTTGATTAAACTCAGAGAGAACCAGTTCCTAAGGGGCAGTCAACCTCATTGCTCAATTACAGCAATGTGAAGCTAAAGGAGTGATGATAAGGTGGAAATAATGATGGACTGTTTTTCAGACATCATATAAAGTCAGGATTTTTAAAAAATATTTCATGGGGAAGAATTCCATTATTGACTGAATTGAATTTACTTTCCAGCAAGCTATGTAGAGCTGTGGACGATAGTTGATTTAGAAAGATGAATCAACATGAAATTTCTTAGACTTGAATATTATGGAGTAAAATTAATACCAATTGTTTATGGGACAAATTGAGGATTTTCAAAAAGTTTTGTGCAACATGTATTTATAAGGAAGACTAATTATAATACTTAGAATTGGGGACAGTTAATTTTGAGATAGTAAATATTACCATTTTCGACAGTTAATGGATAGTGGGCACTCTCATAAAGCCCTGTGGATTTTGAGATGAGATTAAATGTGAAGGGAGTTAATAGAATATTTTAAGAACTGTGAATAGATATGTAAAGATTGGCAGAATGGTCGGTAAGGGAAGATAAGTTAGCCTTTTTGAATTAATTTCTCTTTGATTTCCAAGAGACTACAGAGAAGTAAGGGGGGGCATAAAAGTGGATATTTAGGTCCCCATCTCAGACTCTAAATTTCAGAAATAACCATTTCCATCTGGGAGAGGAACACACACAAGTCAATGTCCTTGGTGACCTAGAGAAGTGTTTTTCAAATTGCCTTTTGGGACCCATTAGTGAATTATGAAATCAATTTGGAGAATCACAACAAACATTGTTTAAGACATCAAATGAAGTACAATAGAATAAAATGGAAATATCTGATCACATCACATATAGTAAGAGTCTATTGCTTTATTTTTATTATATGTATTTTATACACCTATAAATACATATAAATTTGTATAATGGATCACAATGAAAGCTGTATTTCTGACTAAAGTTCAGATCAAATGAGTTGGAGCCCTCTGTCGTATTTTGTGGAAACTTCCATATTCTCCAAACCTGAATATCATTTACACATAGGCTGAAATGTTATGACTAAAAGTAGAGAAGACTGCTTTTCCAATGAAGAAAATAATAAACTCTCCCAAACTAAGGATTTTTGAAGAAGATAAAACTTCTGGGTTGATTGAGAAGACATTGGAAAGAATTCACTGCTAGGGGAATGGAAATTATCTAAGGTCATGGAACACTAACAATGATGAAATGGGATGAGTGTCTCAGAGTTTGAGGCTATTTGATTCTCAGAAGTGTTCAGTGCTGTGGCTGACTGTGAGTAGTTTAGAACAAGCTTCTGATCAGCTCAGCTTTTTAAATGCCAACGAGAGGGCTGGTTAAAAGATTTCTACATGATGATTCTGAGGCTAGACAGTTTGGAGACTTGGCCTTGGTCAGAGTAGACATAGACCCAGGGAATGTGGCTCAGGCCCAGCATGAAAAGGCACAGGGAGCACCTGCTCTGAGTAAACTCTCCACTCTGAGCTCCACCTGGTAGAACTGAACCCCTCCCTCCAACCGTTTTCAATGTCAAAAGCTAATTAAAGGGACTTCCCTGGCAATCCAATGGTTAAAACTTCACCCTCCAATGCACGGAGCGCAGGTTCAATCCCTGTCAGGGAGCTAAGATCCCACATGCCTTGCGGCCCCAAACCCAAAAAACATAAAACAGAAGCAATGTTGTAACAAATTCAATAAAGACTTTAAAAATCGTCCACATAAAAAAAATCTTAAAAAAAAAAAGCTAATTAAATAAGAGAAGGAGGGGGAAGTGGTGGTCCACTCCAGGAGAGAGGGGAACCATGCATGAGAGATGATTTTAGTGACCCAACTTTGTACTCTACCATCTAGGACAGATAGGGACTTATATCTCAACTGAAGACTTGATGCTTTGTCTTCCTTTAAGCCACCTGTGGGTGTGCTTCTGTAGGCCTCTTGATATCCCAATACTTTGGTATCTGGACAATCCCTTTGTCCACCATTTTGGGGTGGCCTGAGCTATAGCACAAAATTGAAGACTGAAGAGTAGCATGAACCTTAGTCAAGACTCTACTGCTCAACTATAGAGAAAAGGAACATTTCTGATAGTGGTCCAAGATTTCAAGGAAACATAATAGGCTTTTGCTTTGCTGGTAAGGAAGTTGGACATTTCATGCAGACTGCTCTTGCAGTTGTAGATATAAAACCTTGGCAGAAGTAGGAAAAACTTCTAGGGCTGAGCTTGAGATGAGTGGAGAGGCATTTAAGACCCACTACCAAGTCAATATGAAGCCTCAGGGCATACCAGATAGATGGTAGTTTTAGAATTCTAAACTAGCATCAATGTGGCTGAAAGAGCAATAGTAAAGATGGTAACCATCATAGAGTATGGACTGGGCATTTTTCCTGGTTTTCTTTCACCACAGAAGCCTGGAAGTTTTGTATGATTCTACTGAGCTATTGTAGTGGACAATATGACCAACAGTGAATTTCTTGCCACCTAGGTGGGTGGAAGCACAAAGCAGATTAGATTAGATTTTTTCTTTTTTTTTTTGCAGTACGCGGGCCTCTCACTGTTGTGGCCACTCCCGTTGCGGAGCACAGGCTCCGGACGGGCAGGCTTAGCGGCCATGGCTCACGGGCCCAGCCACTCCACGGCATGTGGGATCTTCCCGGACCGGGGCACGAACCCGTGTCCCCTGCATCGGCAGGCGGACTCTTAACCACTGTGCCACCAGGGAAGCCCTAGATTTGATTTTAAACAATAATAGAACATGAAAGTTTCTAAGCCCTAGTGCTGTGGTGTGAGATCACACACACACACACACAGACACAAGTACATATGCAAGGAACATATAAGTTTAAAATAATTTTTTTAATTCATTTAGTTCTCACTTCAAGTATGTTCATACACCTTAGGTTCAGTGTAAAGTTTATGTGTGTGAGTTCTTGAGCCAGAGAGCTAGGGCTTCAGTCACAGCTCTACCATTTATTACCTATGTGATCTTGGGCAACTTGCTTACCTTTCTGAGATTCAGTTTCTCACATAAAATGCGAATGATAACATTACCAATCCAACAGTGTTGTTGTTGATTGCTAAATTTCTTAGCAAGTTCACTTAATAAATAGTAGGTCTTTAAAAATTTTCTGGTTATTAAAACTAGAGCTATTTTCTTGATTGATATCATGCATTTGACTTTTTACAAGTTATTTTTATAAGTGTTTTTTATTTGCTTTTATAAATGTGATTTTCTCTCCAAATTGTACTTTGCTTCTGCCACTTAATAAATTTAGTTTTCAATCTGTGCATCTGTAGCCTTGCTTCTTCCACCCATCTCCCCCCACCCCGCCACCACCAATTCTATGTCCCAAACCTGACCAAGGGCATGTCTAGTATTTTTCCCTCTTCTGATACCAGTTTTGTGTTTCTTTTGAGGCATGGACATTTTTGGACACAATTTTACTTCTTGTCTCATGATTGAGACTGAAAATCAAGTTTATACCTACCTACCACTGCATACCCCATCCCCATTCTTGTCACTGAATCCAGGCTGCTTAAGTTATGCACTCGGTAAACAGATAAGTAATCACCTGTCTTCCCTGTGCCAGGCTCTGTGACAATTACTAGGGATCGTCACAGAAAGAAGACTCCCTGATTTCCATTGACCCAGCTACAAATCTTGCATTTTCATGGTATGGTTCTATTAGCCAAAAAAGTCCCCCTTTTACCTGAACCAGTTTGAGTTGTGTCTTTCACTTGTAACTCTAAATGTTCTGACTAATATGGGCCAACTTCATCGTATACTAAATCCCCATATACACTAGAGTCCTGTTCTTTACCAATATATTCTACTCCATTGATTTTTCCATACATACCAGTGCTTGAACAACATTGTTTTCATTACTGTAGTTTCATAGTATATTTCAATATGTTACTGGAAGAGTTTTCCCCATCACACATTAAAATTAAATTATTTGGGGATGTTTTATATGTTGATTTTTCCAAGTGAATTTAGATTTATTTTAAGTTAAAAGAAACATAAAAAAGGAACAAGAACAGTGAAATATATGTTGGTCTTTTATTGAGATGATATTAATTTATGTGTTAATTTTGAAAGAGTGAATCTTTATAATACTGAATTTGACAATACAAGAGAAAGGTATTTCTTTTCACTTATCCAGATTTTTATTTGTAATACTTAAGTGAATTTTAATGTTTCTTCCATGCAGTTATATTTATTTCTAGATTAGTTTATAATTAAATATTAATGTTATTTTCTGCTGTTATACATAAAATCTTTTCTTTTGTTATACTTCTTAACTGGTTATTATTTGTCTAAGTGAAGGGTTTTGATTTTTGTACTATTCCATATTAAAGAATTCTCATTTAAATTTCTGTTGTTTTTGGTTTCTAAGTTTACAAACTACCACTACAAATAATAAAAAGTTTGCCTCCCACTTTATTTTCTTGTCTCATAACACTGATTGAACTTTTGAAATAATTTAAAACAGTAATGGTGATGATTGCCTTACTCTTGACTTTAGTATAAGTGCTTGTAATATTATACCATTAAGCATATAATGTTTCTGCTTTTAAAAAAAGTATATAGAGATGTATAATTTTTTAAATGACTTTTTGTATTATATGGAGAAGATCTTTATCTGACTTCTTACTACATGAATTATAATTGATGCAGTTTTTCTATATTTTCTTTTAATGCTCTTTTAATCTTTATTTATGATATTTGCATTAAAAGTAAGGAAGAATGGCCTACAGTTTTATGCTGGATAATAAATAATTTGGAAATATTTTTCTTTCTCTATGCTATGAAGTAACTTAATTGCAGAAAACTTTGTTTAAATAAATATACTTCATGAAGATAGTAGCAAGAGCTTTTCCTCCATTATTTTAGAAAGAAAATATTATTCTATATTACATATAAACCCTAAGACTCAAAACAAATTTCCCAAAATATAACTAAAATATGAACCCATATTAGAGTAACCAACTATTTGGTTGGGATTTAGTATGTCTAAAACACTGATTTCTGATCTACAAGCATTTATATGGTTGTTAAAATTAGTTGCTTTTTATGCAGAAAAATATTTTCTTCCATTTTAATCACTTTTCTCATTTAAATTGCTAAATTTTCTTCAATGTTTTCTCAAAAATTTGTGTACTAATTACACAACATTAGACAAAAACATGTACATGTTTAAAGCATCATGGAAGACAAGACACAATGACAGAGAAAGGGTAACACTGAGTGTGACATTGTTTTGCTGCTCTCAGCACCACCCATATCTATATACCAATTGTATACCAATTGTATTTGCATTGCAACTTGGGTCTTTTCCTGCACATCATTTTCATAAAAGTATTTTATAGAGTTTTGGGGATGAAAATATAAATATTTTCCATATAGCCATCAAACAAAGTTTTTCTATTGAGAGATAAACATATTCTCTGAAATTTGGATTAAAAATCAAGAGGCTTTATATTAGGAAAACATTAAATAGAAAGTTTTTGGAATATTTATTGTTTATTTATTTGTTTACTTATTGATTAATTGCATATTACCTTTCCTAAAGAATTCTCATTACTATAGATGAATTTCGGAATGTTTATTATTGATAATCTTGATTAAGACATTTTACACTATTTCATGTATCAACAAACAAAATCGTCAACAACCATATGTTAATTATCAGAGTCTTTAATAACTAACAAATTTCAACTTAATTTTTAAATGTTATTAAGAAATAATAAAGATCTCTATAAATAATGGTTCTAGCAAAGGAGCATGCTGACTTGTATGCCTTCGGGGAAAAATGGTTATCTTTGGGAGGAGGCTTCGAGTAGCTTTAAGATATGCAAAAAGGGGTTAGTGAGGAAAGAAGAATATAGCCAGTTTACATTATCTATTAATTAATCCTGGTGATTTTTTAGGGTGTTTGAGGTGGATGCTAAATTTACTTCGCATGTCTTTGATTACAATAGATTTTTGGCATCTGCATTTAACATTTGACACTTTGACTCCTGATGGAGACCCAAAATACATGCTATGTAATAATTTTTATTGGGGATAGTTACACCTACAGAATTAAAAATAATGACATTTTAAAGTTATGTGAAATGATATATGTAAAGAGCTTAAAATGAATTTCATTTTCCTCGATTGTGACAGATTTAAGCTATTTTTAACTGAGGACTACCATTTACATCTTAATTACTACTATTGGTAAATTTGATATTTTAAAAAATCGTTTGATAGTTTGTAAGAACATATTATTATTTGTAGTAACTTACTTCTTAAATGACAGCTGTGAAAAAAATTATTTTGAGCAGTTTATCTAAGATATGTTTATGTCCTTATGGACAATATGGAGCCAATGATCTTAATTTACAAATTGAAAAGGGGAGCAGTGTATGAAACAGCACAGTGCTTTTTAGCTTGGCCTCAGAGTTACAGGGAGCAGCACTGACTATGAAAGCTCACCAAGAGTTCTTCACAATTTACTCTTTCTTGCAGTTTCTTGAAAAATTGTAGTAAGTCCCTCTTTTCCTACTTATCTTGAGGATTCTCTGAGCTATAAACTACAGTGATTTATCTTTACTTTAAATTTTATTAGCACTATGAATTTATCTATTTAATGATAACTTATTCACACTTATTGTATAAGTAAGGATTGAATTGACTTGACAGAAACTTAAACTAAATTAAGTGGAAATAACATTTCCAGAGAAGGACTCTTATTATGTTTACTTGGGTCATATGTCTAATGCTGAATGAACTATTGTTGCCAAATGGATATGATGCTATTATGAGTCCCTACTGGGCTATTTGCCAAATTCAGAAAAGAAGTGGTGAGGGAGAAGTTGAAGACTTAAATATGAGAAAAAGGTAAAAACTCTTATCTAGCCTGGAATGTAATTTCTATGAGGGTAAAACTTTATTTTTGTTTTTATTTACTGTTTTATATTCAGTTCTTGGTAGAGTACCTGGCTCAAAATATATGCTCAATAAATATATTGTTGAATGAATGAATGAATAGGCAACATATTCCCTAACACAGTTTACTACACTTGTGAGGTACTCTTATTTTCTAGGGAGACAATATTTGCTTATCTTGAGGTCAGTGATATGCTAAAGTGTTATTAAATACTGTGACTGTTTTGCATAATTCTAATTAACGTAAGTTGAGTTACTCCATAGTTCTCCAGTATACTTTGGTTTTCCTAACTGCACTGGAATCTCTTTTGAGAACAAAGCTGATGACTTTTGGAGTTCTCAATATGACAAATAAATGTTAGTTTAGTTGAATCAAGTTTGAATATAAAGGTGATGAAGATGAAAGTTTACTAATCAAATATAGGGCAAATTTGGTGGAATAAGTTCTAGTCCTGGTAAAGCTATATTTTTGTAGGATCTAATATACTCAGTTTTAAATTAGCTGCTTTATTATGTTTGCTAATTTTACCTTGTAAGTTATTTCTTCTGTAAAATCTAGAGGTATGATAGTGAATTTAAATGAAATTGCCAAAATTACAGAACACTTAAAACTTCCATTTCATAGGTGATACTTTTAATTAAATTATTTAAATGATTACAGCATGTAATTTAAAAATACAGTGTTCAAACTTTTTATCAGTATCTATGTTCTTTGAGAGTGAACTGTAGTCTGTAAGACATGTGCTCCTTTTTCCATACTTCCTCTAACTTTCATCTAACCTCAAGTAAATGAGTATTCAGGTGACACCCAACTTCTATTTATGATGTAACTATGAATTAGTTACACATGTAGAGATTAACTTTTGAGAGAATTTCTTCATTCAACATTTTTGTGCCTCCATAATTTTATTTCTAATAACACTTTAATATTCTATTTTTTAGAATATTTTTATGGTAGTGAGATATGACATAACATTATTGCTAATTAATGGTTATATTACATGATACTAGGTATAATTTTAAATTCTTATTTTTACTTGGACTATACTGCTTTGATTAAAAATATTTTCCTGATATTATGAATATTTTATTCTTGAAAAAAATTGAATAGCCTGTTTATAAATGGAGATCAGAATCTTTTGGAGGGAGGCCTTTGGCAAGGCAATTATTTTACACAAACAACTGAATCCGTGGGAGGGGACCACACGAAGCCTGCATCCCCTTTTGAACCCTCAGTAGCATCCTCCAGGGAAAGTCACTGACTAAAGATTGTTTAAATGACAGCAGTGGGGTGCACAGTAACACTGCTCCTCAAAGGAAGCATCACCTTATCTGACCTAGTCTTGGAGTAAGTCAGGCGCCTGCTTCAGCCCGTTGACGATAATGTCTCCAACCGTTTCCTTTTTTAAAATATTCAGAGCCATTTGAGGACATCTTTTGTTTGTTTATTAGATCTTCACAGGATATATTTTGTTGAAAACTTAATATGAACTTGGTCTTTAGTTGGACCTTAGCCTTTGACAATATATGACTCTAAGGATTTCTACGGTTCTGTGATGTGTTGGTTCTTATGGCGTATGTCAATTTCCCCAAAGATGAGATCTCACAATGTGCTCTTATCTGCCTGAGCCATTTTGTAGAGTAAAAGGTATCTTTTGGCTTTGCAATAAGTATTTAAAGGATTGCCCTGTTTATTTAATCTTTTGCAAGACATTATTTTTATAGTGATGTTGCTGTTGTTCTTGCAGCTTCTTAATTTAAAGTACTGTAAAGTCCCATTTGTGAAGAGAGCCGTTATGTAGCTCAAAACCAATTACTTTGTTCAGTTTGTGCAAATGATCCTTTTGATGAAGTGTTCCAAATGTAAAGAGCTATGAAGAACATTGGGTTGGTTTTGATTATACAGCATGTTCAGTTGTGATTCTGTCCATCTCTTCACTGAAAGATCAGTGGTTAAGCATATGCTGTTAGCTGCCAGAGTCAACACTCATATTTTTCTTTCCATTCTGTGAGAAGAACTTCAAACGTTATTATTCATAAAAGCTTTTACTGCAGCCTGTTGGTCTGGACTAAAAACACATTATTCCATGTCCTATTAAGAATTCCAACCTGGAAAGGTCAACAGTTAGGTTTATCACAGTGTTTATGGAGGCGCTGATTATTTACTTAGCACTGTAGAGTAACTGAGATTTTTTTTGAATTCATAAATTAGAATGTATTATTGTTACATTAATTAGAAGTATAAAATCATTATGATTTATCCATTAGAGCATGTCTTTTTCATGGTTTTTATTCATTCTTCTGTATATAAAAGCAAGCCAATGTTCTGAAAAAGTCACAATTATACATAAGTTGGTGAGTGATAGTATTCATTTCCCACATTTGTTTTCACTTGTATTTCAAAACATTTGCTTATATCATATCGAAAGCAACTTTTAAACCAATAAATAATTTCAAAAAGAAAAAAACATCCTGATTGACTGTTAATCATGAAGTTCCTACAGTGTCTTATCTTGATTTATAGAAATAAATAATATGGAAGGACATTTTTTGATAACTCACAATACTTTAGAAATACCTGATTTTTAATTTTGATTTTATTCAGTAATAAATGAAGTTAACAAGGATAGAGATACAGAACAGAGCAATATACTGTCATAGTATCCAGAGTTAGCCAACCTGCAGAGTCTGAGGGACACAAGGCTACCTTCACTTCTGACAGCAGAAGTTCAGGAGTTTTCCAGAACCACACTCAGTTTTGGTAATTTGCTGGAAAGACTCACAGAACTCACTGAAAGTTATTTTATTCAAGTGTCCATTTGTAGCAGAGAAAGGGTAAATAAAATCAGCCAAAGGAAGTGATTCATGCATGCATGTTTGGGATGGGTCCAAACATGGAGCTTTCCTCTCTATGTGGAGTTATGAATGATATCTCCTTCTGACCACAACGTGTGAAAATATGCACAGAGTAATGTTGACCAGAGAACCTCACCTGAGCCTTTAACATCCAGAGTTTTTATTGGGGTTCAATCACATACTGCCTGCATAACTAACCTTTAGTTTCTAGCTCTCTTGGAGATCAGGCTAATATCTTTAGTCTCCAATTTTTCCAGAGGCTAGAACTTCAACTTCCAAAGTCCCCATTGAAAGTCACACTGTTAGACTGTCTTGTGGCCAAAGATCCTAGGCAAACAAAGAACAGAATATTCCAGGAGCCCGGAGATCCTGTCCAATAGCTGAGGGCAAAGGCTAGATCTCTCTTTGGGTAAGGTTAATTCTTCACTACACACATAGATACCATTTTAATTTTCATTTTGGGTGTGAAGTGAGGCAGGGCAAAGGTAGAAAATACTTAGGGGAAAAAAGTTAGGGAGCTAGTAAATACTACCTAGGATCTTTTTGATGCTTTGAATTATAGAATTTAAAGGTAAAAGGGATATTAGTAATCAACTAATGGTCCAAAACTTTTTATTCACATTATAGAAAATTTTGAGACATGGAAAGAATTGGCTGTCACAATGTTTATGGAACAGTAACACCTAGGATTCTTTGTTTATGTCTTTATTTAGGCTTAATTATAATCATGTCGCCACTGTCATTCTCTTTTGGGATAATTTTAATCAGCGTGAGGGTGTTCTTGATATTTTTCTTCTGGTGGTTCATGTCACTGAGGATTGCATTCATAAATGCTTATGGGGAAAGAATTAGTCTTCCCTATGTAACAAAGACTCCAGGAAACTTGGAAATGACAAAAACAATAACAACAACAAACCAAGAGGAAACTAATGAAAAATAAAGATCAGTAGATAAAGGCCATTGAAATATAAGATGATGTCTATATTTCTATGAAATTCTTTAAATAAAAGTTCAATGTTATATCATTGGCTGAAAGAATGCTTGACACTCAAAAGACACTAGCATTAGGAAACCAAAGTTGAATACTTAAAAATCAAAAGGCATTAGTTAGGAGACCTGAGCTCTAGTCCCTGTTTTAGAATAGCTATGTAACTGTGGTCAAGCTATTTCTCTGAATCTAAGTGACATTAGGAGAAAATGAGAGGGTTTAACTTCAGTGGCTCTTTTCTGGAGTCAGAGAGAGACCCCTTTAGGAATTCAACAAAGCTTTCTGCATCCTCTTTCTAAGAAAATGCACAAGTGCACTTATAGACAGCATATTCATACACCCTCAGTGAATTCAAAGTAGTTGATCCACATCCTGAAACCCAGTTTAAGAAATTCTAGGATTTGGTGATTTCCAAAGTAGCTTTCAGATTTAAAATCTGAAATTCTCTTATAACATGTTACCTCAGAATCATAAATAAAATTTGTTTTTTTAAATCAAATGGATACATACAGCATAAAATATTCAGTTGTTCTCAGACCCACCCAGAAGTACTGATCCAGAAACACTGGGATAAGATCCAGAAATCTGAGTTTTAATGAACTCTCTAGATGATGCTGTTATATACTCAAGTTTGGGAGCCACTGGCTATAAGAATAAAGTGAGTAAGATTGAACATAAAATATATGAAAGGCTAGATAGACTTGATGGCCCTAAATCTAGGGCAATAATGCCTTAATAGGGGGTACCAGGAATGTAAGGTTACCATCACATATGTTAACTAACTTTAGATAATTTGTTGGCATAGTAATAGTTAATAAATCTGTAGTACATTGAAGTAATCAAATTGCTTTCAGATATCTTACCATATTGGCTTCTCATAATAACCCTCTGAGTTAGATAATAAAAATTTTATTCCCAATATATAAGTAGGAAAACTTAAGATTTTGTCAAAGATCAACCAATTGGAGATGGTATTAGAACTTATTTTCTTTCTCTGGGACTTCTTATGACATGCCATGGTATGAAAAGACCCTTAAAAAAGAGACAGTAAAATGTGGCACATTTTTATCATTCTAGATCAACAATATTTCTAACTTTGATTATTACTCTTAATATTAAGTGACATATTAAAGTGTATCAGAAGAAAAGACCTTTACTTGTTAAAACTTTCATGATTTGCATCGTGTGATTTAAGAAATTAATCTCTAAACCCACCACATTTAAAGTTTATTTATTGTATTGCTGAGGTATTGTTCTAGTATAAAACTTATATTGAAGTATAGATATTTCAAGAAAAAAAGTATAGATATTTCAATTATTTTATAGTGTCTAATGAAAATTAGATGTTCTCTCATTTCCTCTAAATTACTGTTTTACTAAAGATGATTATTTTAATCTCCTTTAGCTATTTCTCCTGATATTTATTTTGCCCATGGCAAAATAAGATGTTTATTGTGCTTTTTAAAAATTATCAGTTTTAGATGTCGTAGAGAAAAACTCTGTTGTTTTCACTTACGTATATTAAACACAACATTCTCTGAATACTACTTCACTTCCGACACCAGTTATGTGGGTTTTCTATACATCAAACAATCCTCTGATACCAGCTAGATGTCCTACAATTTAACTCAATTCTGACGCTATCTACCTGGAGACAGCATGAGATCCCACAGGTTAAGGGTTCAGTCCCACAAGACTTCCCTCCTCTCCCTGCCCTACCCAATGCCAATTGAGAATTCAGATTGTCACCAGTGCCTCTAACCGACTGGCTATAAATTGGAGCTTCTCACATACCCCTTCTTTGATTCAATTAATTTGCTAGGATGTTTCACAGAAATCAGGAAAGCATTTTACTTACTAGATTATCGGTTAATTATTATGAAAGAATAGTATTTAGGAACAGCAAGATGGAAGAGATGCGAAAGGCAAGGTATATGGAAGGATGTGGAGCTTTCATGACCTCTCTGGGTGAGCCTCTACCTGTTCACCAACCGGGAAGCTGTCTGGAGCCTGTCCTTTTGGGTTTTTTGGAGGCTTCATTACATAGGCATGACTGATGAAATCATCGGCCATTGGTGATTGATTCAACCTCTAGCCCCTCACCCATCCTGAGGGTGGGGCTAAAGCTTCCAACCTAATTTGGTTGGTTCTCCTGGTAACCCACCCTCATCCTTAACTTATCTAGGGGCTTTCCAAAAATCACAACATTAACATAAACTCAGGAGTAATGTAAAGGGACTTGTTAAGAATAAGAAAAGACAACTTTATGGCTCTCATTACTTAGGAAATCCAAGGATTTTAGGAGCTTTGTGCCAGAAACAAGGACAAAGACCAAATATATACACAATTCTTATTATAAATCATAATATGACAAGGGTTATTTATTAATTTCCTAGAATGGAATAAAGGATTTAGCTTTCTTATATTACCCACTCCCACTTTGTATTTTCCCTTTCTCTATTCTCTCCAAGATATATATTTGGAGTTAAATAATTTTTTAGTTAAGTCAGTATTCAGAATTTATTTGTTTATACCTATGTGTATATTATCCATGCTTTCACTCAACAAATATTTATTGTTTGCTTATAATGTGCCATACTACTTTTTAGATAACAGAGGTAGTCCATGAACAAACCAGACAAAAATCTGTGCCTTTATTGAAGTTACATTTTAGTGAAAAAAGACAATAAAAATGAACATGATAAATGAGTAAATTATATGGTAAGTTTACAGAAGGCAAGTGCTAAGAGAAAAAAAATTGAGCCAGTTAATAGGTATGGAGGTTGAGGATGCTTTGTGATTTTAAATGGGGCCTTATTGAGAAGGTGACATATGGCAAATGCTAGCAGGAAGTGAGGAGTGAGTCACTCAGAGATCTAGGGGATGGATGTTCCAGACCAAGAAAATCAGGCCAAGGCTCTAATGTGGAAGTGTGCCTGGTGTGTTCAAGAAAAACAAAGGGATAGTGTTGGTGGAACAGGAAGAGTGAGGGAAGGTAGCAGGAGTTGAGGTTAGAGATTCAGCAGAGGGCCATGTTGTGCTGGGCCCTGTAGGCCATTATAAGGACTTTGGCATTTACTCTGAGAGAAATGGAGAGCCTAGTATTTTGACGTATGGATTGATATGTTCTGCTTTATGTATTAATCAGGATCACTTTAGCTGCTCTGGTGAGAGCAGATCATAGGAGGAGATTGTTTGAAAGCAGGGAGACCAATTAGGAAGTAATTGTAAGAATCTATGCAAGAGAAGATGATAGCTTAGACCAAGGTGGTTGGGATTTTGAGAAATGGTAATATTATGGGTATATTTTGAGGGAGAGTTAAAACCTACTACACTGATCCATGTAATACATTCACACTTATTTTCCTGAACACTTTTGTTTTAATACTTTCTCCTTTTGTATTAGGTCCTTGGTTTTCTATGTATCTATGAAAATTCATAAGAAACTTTCTGACTTAAGTATAGATTCCCCCTCCATAATAGAAACACATCAAATATTCTATTTGACCTATTTTTAGTGGGTAAGATGAAAGTATCCCTCCTGTACCTCTCTCTCCTCTTATTCCAATTTAGGTTCGGTGATCTCTAGGCCTGATACACTACTATTATCTGTCACTACTAGCTTTTGCTTCTTTAACAGGTTGAGATATTTATTTTCTTGGTATCATGGATTTATCTTTCTTTATTTCTATCTTTGTCTAGTTGTGTATATCTTCCAAGAAAAACAATGCATTGGAGATAAATTTTTGGGACGTTGCATGTCTGAAAATGTTTTCATTATACCCTCATGAATCTTTTATATTTTTGACTGGTTAATCTAGGTAGGTGTGATGGTTAATTTTGTGTCAACATGGGTAGGCTATGGCACCCAGTTGTTTGGCCAAACACCAGTCTAGATGTTATTGTGAGTTAATTTTTTAGATGTGATTAATATTTAAATCAGTGGCCTTTGAGTAAAACAGATTTTCCTCCATAATATGGGTGGGCCTTGGAGAAAACTGGTGCTTTCTCCAGCTCTTGTATGTAGGGTTCTAAATAGGTACACTATTTCAAACTTGTTTATTTTGATTTTTGGATCTTTTCTATTTTTTTTCCTGTTGAATATACAAGTAATGAGAAGAGATATGTTAAAATCTCTCAATATGTCACTGGTTTAATCTGTTTCTCATTATAGTTATGTCAAGCTTTGTCCTCATTTATTTTGTGGCTATGTTATCTGGTGTATTTTGCTTTACACTGGTAGATTAAAATTTTTAACATGATGGAGTTTTCCTTTATATCCATAACAATGCTTTTTGCTTTGAAGTTTATTTATTTGATAGTAATAGAGCTGCATGCTCTTCACTTTTATGAACCTGGTCTATATTTTCAAATTTTCTATGACTTTATGTTTTAGATGTAGCTTTCCCAAGCAGCCTATATCTAGATTTAGTTGTTCAATACACTCATAAATTTTGACTTAACTGTAACATTCTGTCCATTTTACATTTGCTGTAATCATTAATATTTTTATTTCTATCATTTGTTTTTTCCTTTTTTTTTTTTTGTGGTATGCAGGCCTCTCACTGTTTTGGCCTCTCCCATTGCGGAGCACAGGCTCTGGACGCACATGCTCAGTGGCCATGGCTCACAGGCCCAGCCGCTCTGTGGTATGTGGGATCTTCCTGGACCGGGACACGAACCCGTGTCCCCTGCATCGGCAGGCGGACTCTCAACCACTTCACCACCAGGGAAGCCCTCCTTTTTATTTTTCCCAACTTTCCTTTCCTTTACTGTCCTTCCTTGCTTTCTTTGAATTGATTTATTTTTTATCTTTCCATATGTTTGGTTTCTTGAATAAATGATCATCCGTTCTCTTTGGGAATGAGAGAGCGGAAGCATTAGAATACACTTGCATAGTATTAATGGGTCCTTCCTCATGGGTATCTGTCCTCTCCTACATTCATTGGATTCTGGGTCTGAGAAATGGTTCATATTCAGAAATTGGGCAAGGATGATAATTTTACTGAGGAAATGTCCACAGGCTCATTCATCCTTTTTTTTTTTGGCTGTATAAACTAAGCAATACACTTTTTGGCTCCTCATCTATCTTGTCTCTAGGAGCATCTGGTTTCCAATCAGACATTACTGCTATTCATGATAAATATGCTCATCCTGCTTCTGACTGTTAGTCAATATCACCTGGGCTCTATTATTTCAAAATCCTATCAGCTCTGTTGATACTAGGATTCTAGATCTATAACAAGCCTGGCTATAGATACAACTACCACTCTCAACGATGGTGATACCTTGTCACTTTTATCATTTCAATAAATGGAGCTCTTTCATGGAGCATAGCTGGTTCATGAATTTCTGGTCTCATGCATCTTCTTATCCACTCTAGCATGCCCAATTTTCTTGAGCCTTTTGATCCCTTCTTCCACCATCTGCTATGGTAGTTCTAATATTTCTGCATCACTTAGGGTGAGCTATCACTTTTTCCAAGTTTCAAAGAGCCATCTAAGCAATGTGTTAGCATAGTCTCCTAGAGGTCTTACCCAAGTGTTTTGTTCTGCATCTCAGGAAATTGCTCCCATTTTGAAAAGCTATGCTTTATGCAATTTTATATTGTGTCCTTGATCTAGCACACTCAGTATCCGTTACATATATTAGCTTATTGTTCTCCTCCTCCCTTAGCAGGCCTAGTACTTCCCCAACTGGGTGACTTGTCCAAAATCATTGATCTAATGGGTAAATGGAGAGAGGTGGAGAACAGATGCTCCTGTAGTTATGTGTTGTTTTGCAAGACAAAGTTTTCTGTATCATCTTTAATATAGAAGATACTAGCCTTTAATAGGGAGGAGTGGGTTACTTCTGCAGGATGATTCAGAGGAATCTGGAGATTCAGTATATTCACAGCATCAGTCCAGAGAGTTCAGTCCAAATCTCAGTGTCCTACATCTCTCTAATTAAGGACCTGACCTTGGCATAACAGACTGGCTGGCCTTGACAATGCAAATTTCTCTTGAACTCTGCTAACCTTACAATTAAGTTCTAGACCTCATCCACAGCATTTCTCTGCATTCCCATGACAGGAAATTAGAGACTCTTTATATAAAGCCAAAAAGGCCCTCAATCCACACTTTGCCTTCAACTTGTATTTAATAACCCTTAGACTTTTATTGTTTTTCACTAGTGCATCAATATTGCCCAGCAATACTCATCTGATTCTATAGTCCTTGTACTTTTTACTCCCACTGCACCTCTCAAACACCTACAGTACTGAAGTTGCTGGTGCACCCTTTCATTTGATATTCTATCCCAGATCATCACTAGTAAAAATGTTAAAAAATGGCACTGATATGGCATAACATGAGCCATCAGTCATCCACTTACCACTAGTGATGGTTCCTCATTGCCAGCCAGCCAATGATGATCTAGCTACAAACTTCTACTAGGGTCTGCTTCTTAGGATCATACCTCATATCAATTGCCTCATTTTTCTTTCTCAGGATATAGGCTCAGACATGGAGACTGAGCATGACATATTTATTTTGGAGTGTGGTTTGAGTTATCTACTTCTACATAATAAAAAACCTTAATGGCACAAGAAAAACAACCATTTTATTATTTCTTACAGTCATATGGGTCAGGAATATGGGCAGAACTTAGCTAAGTGATTCTTGTGCTTCATGTGGAGTTGACAAAAGTCACTTGGGTATGTATTCACCTGGCAGCTGAACTGGTCTGCAGATCACTCACATGCCTGATGTCTTGGCAGAGAGAGCTGGAAGGCTGTTTAGTTGAGCTCTTCTCTCCTTCCATATAATCTCAGGACCTCTTAAATTTCATAGCTCTCTTAAAGACTAGGCCTAAACTGGCAGTGTCCCTTCCATTGTAGTTTTTTGGTCAAAGTAGTCATAGGTAGCTTAGGTTCAAGGAGGAGAAACATAGACCTTACATCTTGGTGGTGAGAATGTCAAAGGATTTGTGGCCATCTTTAATCTGCCACAAATACTCTCAGGAACATGGCATATTAGGGAACCAGGGGAAGCAGGAATGGGCAGTGGGAGAAGTTAAACTGAAATGCATTTGCAACAGCGGCCTCAGCTTATCCCATTGCGAGTTCTGAAGCTAGAATAACCATTTGAAGTTGTCATGAATTATGGCAGGCAGGTCAAGTTTGTATATGGCACCATGGGCCAGTCATTTGATATGGACTGTTCCTGAGGAAGGAAGACATGTAACTTTTGTTGAGGAAGCTCTCTTTGGCCTAGGGCAATTCTCAGAGAGAAATTCAGTTGTGAGCCATTATCAGCCAACACTCCTGCCAACAAGCAACACGGTCATGAAGGGGCCATCTGGGTGGTGCATCACAGATTCCATTACATATGTCAGGAAATAAATTGAAGATACAAACAATATTGTTATGGCCTAAATACATGAATTAAAAATAGCAAGTATCAATAACACTGAAAATTAAAATACTGATGAAGAAAAGGGTTGAGATAATTGCAAGAAATGCATTTTATAAAAAAGATAAAGATGTTAAAGAAGAGATGATTCAGTAAAGTATAATTAGTATTGCTGAAGACAGAACCCAATCAGTGGAACAGAAAATTATTTCTAAAACATATATCGAGATAAAATTAGGAAAGAAATGGTTCTGATGAAAAAATTAAAAGAGCACATGGTATGCAGGGAAATTTTGTCATAAGCTGCTGAACATAAAGACATATTCTTTTTAAACTTTTGCATTTCAAAAGTAAAAATAAAATTCTTTACTTCTAGTAAATGGAAGATTGAACTGTTTCCCATTTTCTTCTTATAAAAACAACAAGGCAACTAAAAACCCCCTGCAATTTCTTTTTATATTGAAACTAGAAAACAGAAATGCCCCATAGATTTTAAGTGTAAAGGCTGCTAAGGATTGCAAGGCATCAGGTGTCACTTGGGGGACGGAAAGTAGCAAAGTCCTCCAGGAGCAAAAGGTTTCTGGAAAGGCCAACATGAAACAAGGGCTGTGGGGTCTGGAGAGGACAAAACAGAAACTGAAAAAACAAATGAGTCAAAGATCATGAAAATTGTATAGAGGGAATTCCCTGGAGGTCCAGTGGTTAGGACTTGGTGTTTTCATTGCCAGGGCCGGGTTCAATCCCTGATCTGGGAACTAAGGTCCCACAAGCCGCACAGCACAGCCAAAAAAAAAAAAAAAAAAAAAAAAAAAAAAAGAGAGAGAGAAAATGTATAGAATAGAATAATGGATAAGTGGTGATATGTCTTAGAAAATTCAGTAAAAACACACTCTCTAAAGGAAACTTCTGCAGTGGCTGGACAAATAAAATCTAGTTTATTCCATAGTAAGAAGTAAAATTGGAGCTGGCCCAGCATTGACACAAAACTACCAGAAGAAATAAAGTGGGAAAGACTTTCCCAAAGTATACCTCACAAAATAAGAAAGAATAGATGAAAGCTCTGACCAAATATTTTATCATGAACTTAAAAGTAAAAAAAAGAAAAATGAAATAATCACTTCTACAAAGGGAAACCCCAAAGTGAAAACTCAACGTTTTGGGGAAAATATAGTGAGAAAACAGGAAATGATGAAATGTACATTGGCAAACTAAGGAAAAAAGTAGGAAGAAGAACAACAACAAAAAATAAAACACAGAAATGAAGTCAAAATTGACAGTAGCACAAAGTAACATAATCATTGAGGATAATATAGAAAGAGCTCTAGAGTACAGAATGAGAAAAATGACCAAAATAAAATAAAAATACAGTGGAGTTAAAAAGGATTAAAGGGGAATGGTTAGATATGCAAGAAAGGCAAAGGAGATCAAATGCACATAATTGGAGTTCCCCAAGAAGAAAGCCAAAATAATGGAACAGAATATAGAAACATATAATTCAAGAAAACATTCCTTAAATAAAAGAAGGCTTGGATGTACGTTTTTGAAAAGACATATTGTATGCCAGGGCAATGTGAACCAGAATGGTCAATAATGAGACACATTTTGAAAGCATTGGTCCTTAAAGACAAAGAAAGAATCTTTTACAAAGATAAGGCAAAATATCAATTCCTTTAGAAGAGAAAAAACAAATCAACCAGATTTCATGTTTTCATTAGCAGTATTCAGCGTCAGAAGACAGTGGAGCGATATTTATGTGATAGGCAAGGTAAAATGTATAAGCCAAGGATTATATGTCCAGCCAAGTTGTGCTTCAAGTGAAAATTCAACAGATAAATTGTTTTGAACACACCAAGCACTCAGGGATTATTGCTCCCAAAAGTCCTTGTTGAGGAAACTGTAAAACTGCTTGCAGGTAAACCTCAATCAAACAGGGGGTAACTGGAAAGCAATGGCAAAGTCATGAATTTTGAATGTAAATATTTTGTTTAGAACCAAGACTAAAGGAAATGTGGAGCTGAGGGTGACAAACCAAATATAAACTTTATATGTTCTCACAGTGGAAAAATGCTAACTACTCACAAAATGAGACAGGAAAAGAGAAAGAAGGTGAAAAGGAGAGCAAGTCTCTTACCACTTCAGAAATATCTGGTAGTCAAAGAATATCATTTCAAATTTATAAAATTAAGTAATAGATAAATAAGCATACTGAATCACACAAATGTATACTAGATTACCTATTGTCAAACTGGCATTACTGCTACTGTCTAAATCTAAAAATTGTTTCCCAGCTTCATCTTCATTCTATGGTATCTGAATGAAGAATTAGTACAGTTGTTCAAAGACAGGACCTCCTAGAGGGTGTAGAGTACAAGAAGGAAGAAGAAGCCATTTATTTTGGAAGGTCATGGCGGTCAGACATGATGATCATATGCAGACATACATCATGGATCTTAGTTTATTCTTATCCTCTTTCTGCTCTGAGTCAAAGTGTTTCCTAAATCCCTGGCCTCTTGACCACCCCTGGTTCAGTGCTCACTACCAGGGCCATGGCTGTGCACATTCAGAGGTAGCAGTACCACAGAGGCAGCAGTTTCCTTTGACTTCCATGAACATCCCCATTGCAGACCACATTGTAGACAGATATGCATGGCTGCTTGGATTTTTCTCACAAGTTCAGAATTTTTCCTGTATGCCAGTGATTCAGGCAGCTGTGATTGGAGACTGTTTCTCTGATCCTCCAGTTCTCCCTTTCCAGACCTTTACTTCCCTGGATCCTCTCACACTGGCATAAATTCTGATTCCTAAATTAAACCTCTTACTGATGTAATTTTTATAATGCCTTTGGCTTAAGACTGGTGCAAAAATTAAATGATAAGCAAGGTAACTTTATTGACAAACAAAAATAAACTAGGCAAATACAAATTTAAAAGAACAAGTAAGAATTGTGATTTTAATATCAAATAAATGGAATTCAGACCCAAAAGTATCAAACTAGATGAGGAAGGAAAATTTCTTATGCTAAAGGTTTTTATTTGAAATTAAAATTTTCAATATATATATACAAAATAGCACAATAGCACATCTTAAATTATTTTCTATTTCAGCGGCAGTTCTTCCAGTATTTTCCCATTAAGCATGACAGTGGATTTGAAAGAGAGATAGACAGTTTTCATTTTAAGGAAGTATTAATCTATTACTAACTTTGATTTTACTTTAAAAATCACAAATGATTGCTGAATTTTGTCAAATGCTTCATTAGCATCTATGGAGGTGATTATATGAATTTTCTCCTTGGAGTTATCACATGATTAATATTGATCCATATGTGTATTCCTGGAATAACACCACAGGGTCATAATTCTTTTAATGTGGTGCTAGCTTCTTATTGTATTTTAGTATGGAAATTTGCATCAATATTCATGACTATGTTTAATCTATTTTTTTTTGGCGAAATTTCTGTTAAGTGTTGGGATCAATTATTTCTTTCTTATAAATATTTTAGAATTATGGAAATATTTTAAAATTTAAAATATTATATTATTTAGTCTTTAAATTTTGAAACTGATTGGATCTTTAGCTTTTTGGAGGAATAAGGAAAGTCTTTTCATTTATGGAAATTGATCATTTTGTGTTACTTTCTCTTGGAATTTATTTTGTAAAATTTAATTTTTCTAGAAAATTACCAGTTTTATCCATACTTTCAAATTTATAATGGAAATATAAAATATCAGGTCAGGTTGAAGACCTTAAACTTTGAAGAGGTACAATATTATGGATGTGTGATTTTTATGTAGTTATGTTGATTCACACAGGTAGAAGTTTAGAGAAAGAGAAATTTACATTGATGTAAAGTTAGGAGTTTTTAATTGAGACCCTTCTCTGTGGAGGTAAAGGAAAATTAGTGCATTTCATTGAATACTTCCTTCTCACTAGGAAAGGCAATAGAAAAAAGAGAAAATGTAAAACGTTCATACTGTAACCTTTACAGCATTTCACAGGCTGAAGAGATCACTTGGGGCTGGGGTAGTCAGAAGGCTTAATGGGGGAGGCAAATCCTACATGAAAGGCAGGATTGAAATTGACAGACTGGGTCTGGAGACAAGAATGAAACTGCCTTTTGTGACAGTATGGAGGTAGCGTATAGTAATGCTTCCATTGACATTTGTTGAATAAATAAGTGTATGCAGAAATATGTGATACTACATAAATCAGGAGAAAAAGAGAATTGCAAGGGAGGAATGGTTAAAAAGTCAAATACCACACACAAATCATATAAGATGGCCGCAAAGCACCCAGTGGATTCCCCAGTTAGGAACTGTTGACCATGGAGACAGACATTTTAATGGATCAGGTTTTAGTGAGTCGAAAATGAGTGTGCTGAGAAGGAAAGTAGAGAGTAAAGAGATTAGAAATAAAGAGCAGCCTTTTGTTTGTTTCTTTTTGTTTGATTGTTAATATGGGATAGATTGAGCACATTTCTGGCCTGTAAGGAGGGAATTAGGTGAGGGAACAGATTTAATGACATGAAAAGAGTAGTTTATGATGGAGCCCACAGGAGGAAAGATAGACCTTGGGCAGGAGCAGGGAAACCTCCTCTGAGAATGGAGTTAACAGTAGGGATGACTGCAATTAAATCTGATAGTGAGATCTTGTAAAAATTCTGGACATTCTTCTAGAGTAGTCTTATTTACAAAATGGAAAATGGGGACATTTGCCAAAGGAGGGGAGAAAGTGGTGGTATTTGAGAATAATGAAGTTTGGACTAGATTAAAATGAAAGTGGGACTGAGGAAGCTGACTCAGTTCTAACTCAGTTTGAAGACCTTGTGTGTGGGTTTTTGTTTTTTTATTTTGGAGGCACAGATATGGATGTGTAGTTTTTCTAAAGTGATATTTTTACACTAAGGTAAAGTGTATACTGAGGGAAGGTTTGGAGTTTTTAAATGAGTGTATAGATGTAGATTGAAAGACTGGTTGAAGCAGTGATATTGGAGGAAAATAAGAGAAAAAAGGTATGGTAAGAAGTTAGCCTATTAATTTCAAGATTTCAGAGGTGGAGTCTTATAGAAGATAACAAGGTTTTTGGAGTAGGTGATTGAAATGTTGTGGAAGTGAAGGTCACTGAAACTAAGGTCAGAAACTGAAGGTAAAGGTCACGTGTTATAGAGGAGAAGGGCACAGATACTAACATATATCTCTTAATATGCATGACTTTGGGAAAATTACTTAACTCTTGTGGTCCTCAGTTTCCTAATAAGTGCAATAGAATTAAAGTGATATTATAAGCTTTTTTTTAAAAAGCACATATAAAGAGCCTAGCAAAAAGCCTAGCATGAGAATTGTGTGATTACATTATTTTATTGTTGCTATTGTTATCATTTTTACTATTATTGTTGTTAAATGGTTCATGGACATTGGCATTATCAGACTTTGAGTGCAGAGGAGTCAAGTCTGAAAGTTGTCAGTGAATATAAGAGATCAATAACAAGAAGAATGATAGAAAATGGTAATGAGGATTGCTAGAGGTGATGCCGTTGGATAGCTTGGAATAAAAGAAACCTGATTTTTATGCTCTGGTGAAATCAGAAATAAAATTTTAAATAGTAATTTGTAACAAGAGAACTGTGACCTCTCTCTCCATTTGTGCCTGGAAAAGAACAAGATGAAGTAGCATTCTGTGAAGGAATTGGAAATCTAGTGGAAAATAGAGTAGAATGAAATTCCAGAAAAAAAAAAATGTAAAGGACTAAGGGGGCAGTGGGCGGATGGTTAAGAAGAAAGGAAAGATAGAGCAGTATAAACATGCAAATATGGAAAATGAGAAAATCAGAGGGGATAACAACCTGAATAATAGTAAGGGTGATAGGCATAAGATGAGAGCATGGTACAATGTACTGAGTGGCCAGATAGCAAATGGACACAAAAGTAAAATTATTTACATGTTGGTGCTGGCTGAGTCTTCTCTCAGTGGTGAAAAGTTGGGGATGCTAGAGACATGATCACACCACATATAAATGATTAAGCCTGAGGATATATCTATATTTTTAAATTGTTTTAGGAATATAAGGATGGCTAAACTGAAATAACTAAAATCACATTTTACATGTAAATATGAGTTTTTCAAACCTAAGTCTTATTTAACTGCAATGATTTCAAAAGAAAAGATAATTAAAATAGTGTTAGAAACTTGCATTTTTGGTAGAGTAAAATATTTGACATTTCCATTTGGTTAGCTAAATTTTCTTATAAACTTTCATTTACCTTTTAAAAATACTGGTCATTTCAAAATCTTGGGTATATTAAAAGTTGCATTTTAATTCTAGAATAATATTTGAAAAAGAATGAAAATAATGCATGCATTGAAATATGAGCTTTTTAGATAGTACTTAAAATTTTAATTAGGAATGTAACCCAGAGCTGACAGATTTTCTTTGTCAGCCTTGGAACAACATATAGGCGACAAGCTGCATGTGACTCATAAACACATCTGAAAGCTTGCCCTTCACCTGCCTGCTGCAGGGGGCCTTGATGACTGGCAGCTCCACAGGCATCAGAATGAAAACAATAGGCCATTATCTGAATGTGATAGTCATTTATTAAAACCTCAGCCATTTGCAGTTTTTAAAAACACCATATTTAATATATTCATTAAAAATTGGAACATAAATTTTAAGACTTCTGGAATGATATAAATAAACCATGATTAAATTGTTCATTTGGAACTTATTTTTTAACTAAGTAGTTAGAGGCATAAATAAAATAGATTAATAGTATCATTTAAGGTAACATACATTATGAATTTAGTGTATTAACTAAAAATTTAAATGTAATAATTACTTAATGCTCCTGAGAAATGTATGCCTTCAAATTTGACAAATTAGTGTTTATACCTTTCAACATTGAGAAGTGATTTTATTTTGTTTTGTTTAAGGTGGCCAGCAGTTGGTTTAGGTTTCATGCAAATTGTCATTTTCTGGGCTTTCAGGAGCCACCTCATCTTGTAGACATTACTATTCTTTACTGCCACATTGGAGAACAAAGAGAACTGGCACCAAGCACAAAGTGACTTGGTATTTGGCTCAAAAACAGCAACTCCCAATCACTTACAAAACTTTTCTTAGGCCTTTTCAAAAGGTGTGAGACTGTTTGGTCAGTACACTGCGATTCTAGCCAACAAAGGATTGTTTTCTCAGTTTTATAGAGATCTTAGGAATTTTTCCCAGTAACATAACCCATCTCATAAAAGTCCACAAACAGTGTTGATTATCTTGTCAGAACAAACAAATACATCCAAAAGAAGAAAAAAAAGTTCACACTATGGGAAGAAAGAATCATTTGGTTCAGCATTTCATATTTTTTTTCATTTCATAGCACATCTATGCAACTATCCAGAATTCTCTGAAAATATTTTGGATTAAGAAAGAAAGAGAACATTGTTCCCTGTTCTTTATTTGCCCTTTTTCTAGTCAAACTACTCATATACCTATATATACTACACCACACTACAAGTGCCAGCCATCACATATCTTTTCCTTACTGTGGCTCATTCTAACTTCATATTCCATATGTTGGTTCAAAAACTAACAGAGTCCATAATGCTAAGGACTTCAAAAATTCTTGGGATTTTTTTGAAGCATTTCAAATGCCAATTTCATCAGCACTGTAGAGTACCATCATCTCTCACTGGACTATGGCAATAGCTTCTTAACTTGTCTCCCTGCTCCCATTCTTCCTCTCCTATGGTTTGAAGCAGCCAGAGTGAGCTTTCAAAAATATATCGGATCATGTCTCAAAATTTTCAAAGAAACTCTCATCTAACTCAGACTAAAAGCCCGAATTCTTACATGGCCTGTGGACTCTACAGAGGACTTGCCCTTACCTCCAATCTTTCCCCTTTCACATGCCTTACTCCAGGCACACTGGCATCCTTGATGATTTTTGTGAGCATTTAGGACACAGTCTCAACATCACGAATTATTAGAGAATCTCAAATCAAAACTATAATGAGGTATCACCTCACACTAGTGAGGCCTGCACTCTTGGTGGGAATGCAAACTGGTACAGCCACTATGGAGAACAGTATGGAGGTTCCTTAAAAAACTGAAAATAGAGCAATCCCACTCCTGGGCATATATCTGGAGAAAACCATAATTCGAAAAGATACATGCACCCCAATGTTCATTGCAGCACTATTCACAATAGCCAGGACATAGAAGCAACCTAAATGTCCATCAACAGAGGAATGGATAAAGAAGATGTGGTACATATATACAATGGAATATTACTTGCCATAAAAAAGAACAAAATAATGCCATTTGCAGCAAGATGGATGGACCTAGAGATTGCCATACTGAGTGAAGTAAGTCAGAGAAAGACAAATATCATATGATATGGCTTATATGTGGGAAAAAAAGGCTACAAATGAAGTTATCTACAAGACAGAAATAGAGTTACAGATGTAGAAAATAAACTTATGGTTGCCAGGGCGTAGGAGAGGGGGAGGGATAAATTGGAAGATTGGGATTGATACATACACCCTACTATATATAAAACAGATAACTAATAAGGAGCCACTGTATAGCACAGGGAACTCTACTTAATACTCTGTAATGGCTTATATGGGAAAAGAATCTGGAAAAGAGTGGATATATGCATGTATATAACAGATTTACTTTGCTGTACACCTGAAACTAACACAACATTGTAAATCAATTATACCCCAATAAAAATTAAAAAAAAAAAAAGACACACTTCCATCTGAGAATATTTGCATTGGCTGCTTCTCTTAGGAACATGCTTCCCCCAGATGTAGGCATGGCATGCTTCCTCATCTCCTTCAGGTCTTTACTCTAATAACATCTTTTTAATGAGCAATTATTTGATAGCATTATTTAAAACTGAAACTTCTTACTCTGGAATTCCTTATCCTACTTAACTTTTCTCCACAGCAAGTATTATCTTCTAACAGACTTCCAGTTTACTTATTTTATTTATTGTCTGCCTCTCTGCACTATCATGAAGGCTTCACCAGGAAAAGTGCTTCTTGTCTGTTCACTGCTTTATCTTCAACACCTAGAACAGTGTCTGGAATATGGATTCTTTCTAATAAATATTTGTAAAAAGTTAGAACTCAGAGGCCCATTTTCAGGATGAGAGTTATGGAGGAATTTTTCATATGTTGAAAAATTTTTAGAGATGTAGTAAGCAATTACTACTTGTTTACATTTTTATACTTTTTATTAAAGCAGATCATTTTAATAAGAATCAAGATGTAGGTTAGGCATAAAGGATGTTTTTTATGTTTGCTTTAATGTTAAAAATTAGCATGAAACACCAATTTACAGAGTGGGACAAAAATATAATAAATGCTTAGAGCCTCAACATTAAATTTTATCAGATCCTGAAAATTTTTGCCATATTTGCTCCTCACAATTTGTTAAAAAAATTACAGGTACAATTGAAACATCTTGAAATACCTACTGATCCCATTTTTCTCTACCACATTCCTAGATTAACTACTATCCTGAATTTGGTGTTTGAAATTCCCATGAATTTATAGATACATAAGAACATATGGATGTTTCCATATATTTCTTTAATATTGTTTTATATTATTTCACATTTTATATATGTGATGCCATAATTCAAGTCATGTTCAACTTGCTTTTCCCCTCATCATAATTCTGTTGATAGGATATTTATCTGATAATACAGATAGCTCTAGTTAATTAATTTTAATTTCTATGTATATTTAATTATATGACTATGCCAAGATGTATTTATTCATTCTCCTATTGATAAACATTTAGGTGGTCTCTATTTTTTTATTGTTATATACTGCTATAATTATTTTTTTGTACACCCATTATTGTGAACATGTGTGAGAATTTCTCTAATGTACTTAAAAATGTAAATTTTAAATCAAACCTTACACACATTTTCAGCTTCATTAGATACTACTAAATTATACTCCAAAGTCATTATATTGATGACTACATAAAGCAAGGATGAGATTTTTTCTCTAGATCCTTTCACTAGCTGTTGTTGTCAGACTTAAAATTTTCTAAGTTGACATGTGTGAAATGGTGTATAACAGTTGCTTTATTTGCATGTCCCTGATTAGTCATGTGGTTGAGAATCTTTTCATTGTTGATTGACATTATAAATTGTCTCTTCAAGGAATTATTTGTTCAAAAGCCTTTAATCATTGACCTCTAGAGTAGTTAGTCTTTTTCTTGTAGATTTGTAAGTGTTCTTCATAAATTTTGTATATAAAATTTTTGAAAGTTTTAGGTAAGGTGACCAACCAAACCACCGTTTTTAAGAATGCAAGGGTGTACCTTTAATTATTATGTCCAGCTAATAGAAGAAAATCAGGATTATCCTGGGCAATCTGTGTTATATGTTTACCTAGCTATAAGCATTGACAAGTATAGCTTCTCTTTTAACTTTGTTGATAGTATATATATTTCACTGAACAGATGATTTTAATTACAAGGTAATCAAATTCATCAATTTTTAAGCTAGTCACAAAAAGATAAATGCTGTATGATTACACTTGCATGAGATACCTAGAATAGTCAAATTCATAAAGACAGAAAGTAGAATGGTGGCTTCCAGGGGATGGGAGGAGAGGGTAATGAGGAGGTATTGTTTAATGGGTAAAGAGTTTCACATTCACTTTGTGAAACAGCAGAAACTAATACACCATTGTAAAACAATTATACTCCAATAAAGATGTTAAAAAAAAAAACAGAGTTTCAGATTTGCAAGATTAAAAGTGTCCTGGAGATTTACAGTAGTGATGCTTGCATAACAATGTGAATATACACAGAACTGTACACTTAAAAATGATTAAAATGGTAAATTTAATTTTATGTATATTTAACTATAATGAAAGTATAAAATTAAAATAAGTAAATTAGTATAAAGAAAAAATCACCAGTTTTTTATCAGTTGATTACATTTATAGTATCTCATACATCTTTTTTTTAGGGGATATCTGAGAGATTTAAAAGATTGTATTTTTTGTTTATTTGTTGTTTGGTTTTTGTTTTTTTTTTTTTTTGGCAGTATGTGGGCCTCTCACTGTTGTGGCCTCTCCCATTGCGGAGCACAGGCTCTGGACATGCAGGCTCAGCGGCCATGGCTCACTGGCCAACCGCTCCACGGCATGTGGGATCTTCCCGGACCGGGGCACGAACCCATGTCCCCTGCATTGGCAGGCGGACTCTCAACCACTGCACCACCAGGGAAGCCCTGTTTATTTGTTTTAATGACTGAGAATCTTCATTTTCCCCTCACACTTGATGGTAATTTAGCTGGATATAAAATATCTAGTGGATGATATTTTTTTCTGAGTACTTTCCTTGTATTCAGCCTAATGACCAGTTCTTTGTGGGAAATATCATCTCTTTGATAACTTTACATTTTGATAACTCTTTTACTGCAATGTTATGCAGTTTTATTACATTTGTTAGTTTATATTTACATTCGTTTAATGGGTTAGTAATTAAATTTTACTTTAATCTGAGGATTTGGGTCTTTATGTATGTCTTGGAAAATATTCTGCCATTATTTCTTTAAAATAAAATTGTTTCTTCATCAGTTTTTTTTTTTTGGAATTCCTATTAGATAATTTAAATCTTCTTAACTGACCCCACACTTCGCATAGTTGCTCTTTGTTTCTCTATGTTAAAAATTTGGTTAAATATTTTAATTAAATAAGAAATATTTTTTCCATTTAATTTACTGGAGATGCCTTTTAGTATTGGGCACCAGACCTTATGTAAATCCTCACACTGTGTTGTGTCCATTTGTAACAAGGGGAATGAAATATAAATTGATTTTGCACAAAAGATATGGGCATTTCTCAGAGACATCCCAAAATTCCCACAAAGTTTAGCTCTTAGGAAATCAAACCACTGTGACAATGACCCAATCTATTATTGCTCTAACTGACCCAATTTTCCTGTGGAGACATTCATCAGATGGTGAGAATAGATTATGCTGCTTGTTAATTAATATGAAGTTTAGTGAAATAATGTGGAATATACTATGGAAAACTGTGTAGTTAAAAGTTAAATGATCATTTGTAAGTCTCTAGTGATCCAAACTGGTTTTTGGTTTGTTTGTTTGTTTGTTTTATAGTGAATAAAAAAATTCTTTTCTACAGAATGACTGTGAAAAGTATGGTATAAAAGATAAATGACATCATTTCATAAAGGAGATAGAGGATGTCTAATTTGCAATTTTCTTCTGACTGTGCCATAACTTGCAATGTTATATAATTCTAGAATAGCTAACATTTATTGAGTATTTAATATCAGGTGATGTGCTAGTGCAGTTCATATATTATCTTATGTAACCCTTCCAAACAATCCAATGATATATATCTCAATTTTAGAAATGAGATTACTGAGACTTAAGGAGGATGAGTAACTTACACATGAATGTGCACAGCTTGTAGATGATAGATTCAGCATTTAATTCAGGTTTGCTTGAGCTTAACCATTATTCTAAATTGTATCTCAATAACAACATAATCAGATTAGATAAAAGAACAAATGTGGTTATATGAATTTTTATTATCCAAGGATTAGGACCATATTAAAAAATAAAACTCGAGAATAGAAAGTTCTTCAAAACTGATGGAAACATGTCAGAAGAACAGAGGAGTCAATTTGAAGGAGTTCCCACTAGCCTAATAGGGGATCATTTGAGCATCAAGAATTATAATTACAGCTAAAAACATAGGAAAAGGGGAGGGATGGAAGGAAGGAGGGAAGGAAGGAAGGAAGGAAGGAAGGAAGGGAAGGAGGAAGGGAGGAAGGGAAGGGGGAAGGGAGGAAGGGAAGGAGGAAGGGAGGAAGGGAGGAAGGAAAGTTCTTCCTCATTGAAGGATGCCAGCTAATAAATGTTGAAGGAATGGTAGAAATAGAATCATGATTTGCAAGCAACATAGTAATAATCGATTCAGGTAAGGGTTATCAATGAACACTAAAATAAATGGGTAAAAGATATTGGGAACAGGATATTCATACAGGGTCAGAGTATTACTCCAAAGATTATTTGTTAATTATAAAGAGAAAAGGATCATTTACAATGGAGAAATTTGATGCATATTACCTTAACCAAATGATTGAAAGGAATATCACCAATAGTGAAAAAATACGACAATATTGTATCATATGATATGGGGAAGTACATGATATGATATGGGGAATATTAATTAAGAAATTTTTTTGCAAAAAATATTTAATGTGTATACAATCAAGAAGAAATGATTAGACAACTCTAGCTTGCAAGATGATCTACTAAATAACTTGACCAGATTTTAAAATGTCAATGTCTTGAATAACAAAAAGAAAGAGGAAGAGGAGAAGGAGGAGGAGGAGAAAGAAGAGGATAAAGAGAAAGAAGTAAAGGAAAAAGAGTTGAAAAACAGTTCTAGGACACTAGAGACATAATTTAAATTCCAAATGATATTTGATTGGATCCCAGAATCAAGTTAAAATGACCATTAAGACATTATTGGGACAATGGGGAAGTTTAAATGTAAACCATATATTAGATAATACTTCTGAATCAATGCTAAATATCTGGGTGTAATAATAGCATTATTAATATGTAGAAAAATATTCTCATTATTAACAGATACATGCTGAAATATTTAAGGGTGAAGTATCATGATATTTATATCTTACCTTTAAGTGGATCAGAAAAGGTGCATCTAGGTAAGGTATACGTTTGTTCCTTGTACTATATTTTCAATTTTTTATGGGCTTGAAATTTTGCAAAATGAAAAAGTTGGGAAAAAATAACTTCATTTATTTGAAATTGATTCCATCAATTTATTTGACCGCATTAATGATCAAATATAATAATGACTGAAGGTATGTGGGGAATTACTTAATTACTCTACTTAATTACCAATTACTCTACTTAATTAGTAAAAAGTCACCTTCACTCAGTGGCTCTTTTCCAACAATTTTTTTCTTTTTCTTTTCTTTCTTTTTTTTCTTTTTTTAAATTATTATTATTATTATTATTATTGGAAGAAATGTAGACATAGCCACTGGTTCAAAGCAACATAATTCCAGGCTACGTATGGTATTTTCTCTGGTGATTGACGAAAGTTTCTCTCTACCTCCCTAGTCAAACTTGGCTAATGTAAGACAATATTAAAACGTTGACATTTAGACTTGGGAAATGCAGAATTCTCTTAAATATATACTTAGAATACCAGATGGAAACGTTATGGTTTCCTAGGTTATTCAGAAAAGCAGGCCATTTATCAGTTAAGGTTTAAAAGACCCTGAATAGCCAAAGCAATCTTGAGAAAGAAAAACTGAGCTGGAGAAATCAGGCTCCCTGACTTTAGGCTATACTACAAAGCTACAGTCATCAAGACAGTGTGGTACTGGCACAAAAAAAAACAGAAATATAGATCAATGGAACAGGACAGAAAGCCCAGAGATAAACCCATGTACTTATGGTCACCTTATCTTTGATAAAGGAGGCAAGAGTATATAGTGGAGAAAAGACAGCCTCTTCAATAAGTAGTGCTGGGAAAACTGGACAGCTACATGTAAAAGAATGAAATTAGAACACTCCCCAACAACATACACAAAA
Source organism: Lagenorhynchus albirostris (assembly GCF_949774975.1). Lineage (NCBI taxonomy): Eukaryota > Metazoa > Chordata > Mammalia > Artiodactyla > Delphinidae > Lagenorhynchus > Lagenorhynchus albirostris. The sequence goes on from NC_083096.1 coordinate 95,419,296, forward strand.
ATAAACTACAAATGGATTAAAGACCTAAATGTAAGGCCAGACACTATAAAACTCTTAGTGGAAAACATAGGCAGAACACTCTATGACATAAATCACAGCAAGATCCTTTTTGAACACCTCCTAGAGAAATGGAAATAAAAACAAAACAAAAAAAAAACAAATAGGACCTAATGAAACTTAAAAGCTTTTTGTACAGCAAAGAAAACCATAAACAAGATGAAAAGACAACACTCAGAATGGGAGAAAATATTTGCAAATGAAGCAACTGACAAATGATTAATCTTCAAAATATACAAGCAGCTCATGCAGCTCAATATCAAAAAAACAGAAATGGGCAGAAGACCTAAATAGACATTTCTCCAAAGAAGATATACAGATTGCCAACAAACACATGAAAGGATGCTCAACATCACTAATCATTAGAGAAATGCAAATCAAAACTACAATGAGGTATCACCTCACACCAGTCAGAATGGCCATCACCAAAAACTCTACAAACAATAAATGCTGGAGAGGGTGTGGAGAAAAGGGAACCCTCTTACACTGTTGGTGGGAATGTAAATTGATACAGCCACTATGGAGAACAGTATGGAGGTTCCTTAAAAAACTAAAAATAGAACTCTACCATACAACCCCTCAATCCCACTACTGGGCATATACCCTGAGAAAACCATAATTCAAAAAGAGACATGTACCACAATATTCATTGCAGCACTATTTACAATAGCCAGGACATGGAAGCAACCTAAGTGTCCATCGACAGATGAATGGATAAAGAAGATGTGGCACATATATACAATGGAATATTACTCAGCCATAAAAAGAAACAACATTGAGTTATTTGTAGTGAGGTGGATGGACCTTGAGTCTGTCATACAGTGTGAAGTAAGTCAGAAAGAGAAAACAAATACCATATGCTAACACATATGTATAGAATCTAAAAAAGAAAAAGTGGTTCTGATGAACCTAGGGGCAGGACAGGAATAAAGATGCAGACGTAGAGAATGAACTTGAGGACATGGGGAGGGGTAAGGGTAAGCTGGGACAAAGTGAGAGAGTAACATTGACATATATACACTATCAAATATAAAACTGATAGCTAGTGGGAAGCAGCTGCATAACACAGGGGGATCAGCTTGGTGCTTTGTGACCACCTAGAGGGGTGGGATAGGGAGGGTGGGAGGGAGACACAAGAGGGAGGGGATACGGGGATATACGTATACATATAGCTGATTCACTTTGTTATACAGCAGAAACTAACACAACATTGTAAAGCAATTATACTCCAATAAAAATGTTAATGTTGATCCAAAAAAAAAGCTGCAGTAAGCTATAGAAACAGTTCCACTTAGGTAAGCACAAATTTTAATTAGAAAATATTTGTGCTTCTTTCTAGTCTAATTTTCCCATGTTTCTGGTTTAAATCTTATGCAAAAACAATAATTGCTATCACTTAAGTAATGTGTATTATGTGTCAAACACTTTTAGGAATCTTATATATTATCTCCAATCAAAAAATTACTACCCAATATAGGTAGGTATTATTCCCCCACTTTAAAAATGAAGGAACAGACTCAGTGATGTTAAGTGTCTTTCCCAGGGCCCTACAACTTGCTTAGTATTCAAGTTAGGCTTCAAACCAAGTCTGTTTTGCTCCAAAAACATTTCCCTATCTACTATCACAGACTGTCTCCTTGATGGAATGTGTCACTTCATATAATATAAAATGTATAGTTGCCAAGATAAAAAATGATGTACTCATGTAGGTATACAGATATTCATGGCCTATTATCTGGTGACATCAAATAAATTAAAAAGCAACTATAGTGCTTGTTTAAAACGTCCACTATTGCTTTACTCAAGATAAATAACTAGAGGGTAATGAAAAGACAAATAAGACATAGCCCCCTCCTTTAATGAAACTTCCAGGTAAATAACTTAATTTTTAAGAAGTATAAAGACACCCGTAGCTTCCTGACCAACACAGTTTATTGTTCTCTCTCTCTCTCTCTTTTTTTTTTTTATAGAGTTGTCACTGGGAAATGGTGTCCAGCCAAAGACTACATTTCCCAGTCCCTTTTACATCAGGTGTGGTTGAGTTCTCAGCAATGGAAAACTAACAAAATTGATGTGTTTTATTTTCAGGGCATAGTTTTTAAAAAATCAATGTTTTTTTCCCATACTCTTTTTCTTCTACCGAAACCTTGGTGGTAGAGCCACAAAATGGAAGGTGCCTAAGTTCGTGAACCACTATGTGGAGGAAAGCCACCACAGATCAGGAACACTTGTCTCAGTCCATTACATGAGAAACATAAACTTCTATTGGATTAAGATATTAAAATTTTAGCATTTATTTGCTACTGTAATTCTTATTGCCCTAACATTAATAATAATGCAGAAATTAGTAAGTTGAGTCAGACTGTTGTAACACAAGACATAAAACAGGCAACACTGGCTTTACTTTTTGTGTTAAGCAGGGAGAAAACAGATGGTGGAGAATGAAAATATGAAGACACTATTATACGGAATAAAATGTTTAGACTGAATATTTCCTATTCTATCAAGACAAACTACCCACAGAACCTGTAGCTCTAAAGGAAGAAGTTAGAAAAAGCTGTAGTTATTGTGTATTGATTATTTGTTGCATGTAACAAGGTACTAGAAAAAGAGATGAGCTCAAGCAGATAGTAACTGGTTTAAAAGAAGGCTAGTCAAGGGTCTAGGTCAAGCAATAGATAAAGGAATTCATCCCATAAAGCATATTTCTGAGGACTTTATGGAAGTCCCAAGAAAAGGGTACTTAAAATGCCTGATCAGCAAGATCCCATAATTCTTATGAATCAATCAAAGCTGGATGTTTCCCTTTTTTTTTTTTTTTCCTAAAGATGGCTTTTACAAATGGCACCTAATCAAACTTACAAGCCTTTGTATAGCAAAGGAAACCATAAACAAAATAAAAAGACAGCCTACAGACTGGGAGAAAATATTTGCAAATGATGCAACCAACAAGGGCTTAATTTACAAAATATACAAACAGCTCATGCAGCTCAATTAAAAAAAAAATCCAATCGAAAAATGGGCAGAAGACCGAAATAGACATTTCTCCAAAGAAGACATAGAGATGGCCAACAGGCACATGAAAAGATGCTCAACATCACTAACTATTAGAGAAATACAAGTCAAAACCACAACGAGGTACCACCTCACACAGGTCAGAATAGTCATCATTAAACAGTCTACAAAATAACAAATGCTGGAGAGGGTATGGAGAAAAGGGAACCCTCCTACACTGTTGGTGGGAATGTAAATTTGTGCAGCCACTATGCAGAATAGTATGGAGGTTCCTTAAAAAACTAAAAATAGAGCTACCGTATGATCCAGCAATCCCACTCCTGGACATATATCTGGAGAAAACTCTGATTTGAAAAGATACATGCACCCCAATATTCATTGCAGCACTAAGTACAATAGCCAAGACATGGGAACAATCTAAATGTCCATTAACAGAGGAATGGATAAAGACGATGTGGTGCATCTATACAATGGAATACTCCTTGGCCATAAAAAAGAATGAGATAATGCCATTTGCATCAACATGGATGTACCTAAAGATAATCATGCTAAGTGAAGTAAGTCAGAAAGAGAAAGACAAATACCATATGATATCATTTATTTGTGGAATCTAACATATGACACAAATGAACTTATCTACAAAACAAAAACAGACAGACGTAGAGAAGAGACTTGTGGTTGCTAAGGGGGAGGAAGAGTGGGGGAGGGTTGGATTGGGAGTTTGGGGTTAGCAGATGCAAACTATTATATACAGAATGGATAAATAGCAAAGTTCTACAAGAGGAACTATATTCAATGTCCTATGATAAACCATAATGGAAAAGAATATGAAAAAGAATATATATATGTGTATATATATATCATACATACATGTAATGTATAACTGAATCACTTTGCTGTACAGCAGAAATTAACATAACATTGTAAATCAACTACACTTCAATAAAATAATTTTTTTAAAAAGATCGCTTTTAATGCAGATATTTTACCTTTGCTTCACAACTGTATTTGGGTCAAAGATCAGGAGACAGATAACTTGTCTTTTTAATTTATAATTTAGGGTATCATAAGGAATAATATTTGAACCAGATGGATAGGAGGATAGACCTGTGCATGAGATCTTGGAGTTTCAGCTAGATAAGATAATTGGACTTAAGGTTGTCTCCCTTGAGGAGAAATGAGTTTGTCCTATGTGTGAGAGAAAGGTGCAGAGAGGCATAACATTGTAAATTATGCCAGCTATTCTCTAAATTTTATGCTCTCCTTTCCATAGGATAGAGTTGTCATTAGGAAGGATCATTTTTATACACCCATGTCAGTGTTAAAAATTATTATTCTTTTTAATGCTTGCCAGTGTGATTGATTACAGCTGATGTCTCATTATTCTTTTATAATATGCTATTCTGTTGATTACTAGTGAGCTTGTATATATAGCAAGATATGTTCTTTGGCCATTTCAAGTTATTTTCTGTGAATTGCCTGCATGTGTACCAGATACCATTTATGTGCTATTTCTGAGCCATATATCCTGAGACCTTGGATACTTGTTCTGTTCCAGGTACTACTGAAGCAACCAACTCTGTAGGGGCTCTCACTGCCTCATGTGGGCACAACATGACAGTTGAAATCTGTTTGGAACTCATGCCTGTGGTCTGGGGAGCTTAAAGCCCCCTGGGGTAAACTTCCAGTAATGTGAGACACAACCATAAATAAGTACTAGGAGTGGCTCTAGAACGCAGAGCCTCAGAATGGGATTTTGGAGATGGATTACTCACCATTCTGAAGGCAATAGGAACCCCGCTGCAGGTGGCAAGTGGAGTGGCCATAATCCCTGGGATGCACTGGCTTCACAATTATTAAGGATTTTATCTATGGTTAATTGGTGAAAGGTAACATTGGGATAGAGAACATCTAGTGAACTAAATAGTAGAGAGGCAACGAAAATTATAAAGATTGTAGCTTCTGTTACAAAAACTATGCGGTGGGGTGCGGTGAGGGGGAGAGAGAGAGAAACAGATTATGCTAAAATTAAGGCCTAACCTCTAACTGTAAGGCTATCAGAGCTGCAAACAGATATAATGTGCAGCTTCAAAAAGCTTTTATGTAAAAGTCAGACATTGGTAAGATATGAGAAAGACCTTAGGTCTGGAATGGGTATATATGAATGAACGAGCTGGAGAATATATTGAACATATAAATTTCTCTGAAACTTCTAGGCCCACAGAAGGATCTGCCTCCTGCTTACCAGAAGAGAACTGCCTTTTCTTTGCCTAGAGGTCATGTAACGACCTTACCTGAAAGAAAGTACTTGGTAGATGATACTTATACCTCACAACGCTTATTACTTCCGGGCCGATAACAAGGATCAGGTCTCAGTATAGTCTGAGTAGGAAAAGTACAGTCCCTGCTCCAGGAGAAATATTTCCTACGCGTCAACAAGTTGAAGGGCCTGGTTAATATATGCCAGCAAGGACCAGGGAAAAACATGTCGGGAAGGACATTGAGAAGTTTGAACCAAGGGGGAAGATTTTTAGGCTGGACAAAGCAGGATTTATGGATTGGGGGCTACTCACCTATGATTCAGAATTTGGTGTTTTGGCAAGAATATCTGGAGTTAGTTGTAATACTGTATTGAGATGCTTCCTTGAAACTTGGACATATGTTAGCCGCATACTTCTCACCCCCAATTCCCTGGGCAACCTAATAAAGTGGAGGCACGTAACTTTTTTTTTTTTTGCCTGAAGTTTGCTTTCTGGGGAACCTGGCTAAGATAAGTTGTTTGATGCTTTGTCATTGCTTTGTAAAAACTCTTTATGTTATGGATTTATATTTTGTATTTATATTACATGTATGGATTATAATGTATGTAACATATATATACTACGTATTTTTGTATGTTTTAATATATGATATATTTATTTAATATATCTGTTTCCACTTTTTGCCATATATGATGCAGATACTTCTTTCTTTTTGAAAATTTTTAAACTTCATTTTTGGTGTCATTCACTATACAGACATTCTTAACTTATTGTATGGATGAATCATGCCAATTTTTCTTGAATAAATTTTGAGATGTTATATTACTTAAGAAGTCCTTTCTACCCATAGAAGGAGAGATAGGAGAGCTCAAACTCTAGTTACTTATTCTTTCTCCTATTCACTTGATGGCTGGTGATTTTCATGTAATGTGGTTTGAGATACTGTTTTTCTCCTCTGCCTTATTGATGATCACATCAACTGATTTACTACTACTAGTACTAATTTAAAACTCTTTATTTTTAGGGGGAAACGTCTTGTTTATAAAGTGGAAGATAACTATATTAATACTGTACTGGATAAAAATTATTTCCATAGTTTGGATTTTGTATACATAAATATGATTGATCAGGGGGCATGGCAGGGGAGGTCTGCCTTAAGAGAGTGTATGTCTGTGTGTATGTGTGTGTTTAGTGAAATATTTATGCAGTAATGTTTAAGAAACAAGAATCAGGAAGCTCTGGAGCCAGACTACCTGTGTTCAAAATTTTAGTTCACTACGAAGGTTTAGATGATTTTACAAAAGTAACTTCTGTCTCCATTTTGTCATCTGTAAAATCAAGATAAAAGTAACAGCTAACTCAAAATATTATTATTAGCATATTTATCATTCAATATACTAAAATGCTTAAATAATGTGTTTTATATAGTAAGTTCTCAATAAATGTTATTGCTCTTCCTCCTTATTATCATTATTATTTTCATTATTATTTTTACACAGGACTTACACGTTCTAGTTGTTCACAGGCTCCAATGCAATCTGCATGACCTGTTTGTGTATCTTTCTGGTCTTTATTAGGTATTTGTGTTTGAGGTCCCTGGTCTCTTTTTTCTACCATAATTTTATAGTTGTTTATATGTATTACTAACTTCATAAACTAAGCTGTGCAGTTTTCAAACACCTTTTTGTGTATACTAACAAATTATGTATCTCCCAAAATACTAATAAAATAAACTGAAATACTGACCCTAGAGGTTTTGGGGGTTAGATGGGTAATTATTTAGTAAATTTATTAGTTTTCTGTTCTTATGTGAATCAACTTATTTATCCACATATTGCCTGACAATCAGTATTTTTATATGTATTAGCATAAAGTGGTAACTATTATGCTCCTTTACTTAAAAAGCTCATGCAAATTTGTTATGAATCCTGGGTTTTCTGGAAGGTAAAGTTTAGTGTTTCAGAATGTTTATTAGGGAGTATCTTTTATAAAAATTTTTATTGGAGTGTAGTTGATTTACAATGTTGTGTTAGTTTCAGGTGTACAGCAAGGTGAATCAGTTATACATATACATATATCCACTCTCTTTTTTAGATTCTTTTCTCATATAGGCCATTACTAGGGAGCATCTTTGAGATCAGTAGCTGTGGAAGAGAAGGGGCAGAAGGAGATGTCAAGCTATGATACCGGCCTAAGAGCCTCAGCTCACCCAATGAGGTGCTCAGGCGATGAAATGGTCCTTCAGATTATCCCAGTATAGTGGGACTTTATACTTCATCTTCATCAGCCATTGGATGTGAGGGAAGGTCATGACCTTGAAGGAGCAGTCTGAAGATGCTGACAGCTGAAGGCCATCCACTGATAGCACTTCCAACAGTTAGCTGGCCAGAGTCCTTCCTCCAAGGGGAATATGGATGGTGCATCTCCAAGGCCACCACAGATCCTACTTATAATCATTCATTTCTCTTTCTTGTTACCTTAAGCAAAATACCAAGAGTTTTTCAAAGTGTTTTTGTCTATACCATTTTAAAAATTGCTCTTAACTGGGCTTTGCTTTTTATTTACTAATTTATATAATTTTTTATTCTAATTTTTACATATTCATGCTTTTCTTGGGGTTTATACTGTATTTTTCTTAGTTGAATATTTAGTTAAATTATATGCATTCTATTTCCTTGCATCTGAGTATAGTTTGCTCGCAACACATAGATTTTGATAGTGTAACATTTTTCTTTTCATATATATTGGAATAATCTGTCATATATTGTTTTCATTTAGTTTTTAGGTGTGATTCTTAATCTCTAGACCCTTCTTAATTTTCCTCTTAGCTGCTTAATTTTTCCATATATGGTATAAGATAGAGGCATACATAATGTCATTCTTGCACTTTTGGAAGTTTTTTCAGTGGCATGTTATACAATACATTTTTAATATATTCTATGAATACTTGAAAAGAAGTTTCTTTTTTTCTTTAATAAAACTCTTTTATGAGTTTTATTTAAATTATTGACCTGAGACTGATAATGGAATTAGAAAAGTGTCTACTATAAAAGCTAATTTTTCCCTGTATATTTTGTATTTTTACAATATGAAGATTCAAGATCTTTATAGCTTTGATATGGAACTAACTTTTATTAATATACAAAAGTCTCTTTTCCCTATTTAGTGCTTTTGGTTTGATTTCTGTTAATATGTTTAGTCCTGATTTTTTTTTGCTTAAATTTGCTTAAATCAGCATCATATAGTTATCTATGGATAAGGATAGAGGTATATATGATAAAGAAGAAATTAGGTATAATACCTTTAATAGCACATTTGCAGAATTGAAATTACCAAATAGTATAGACAGAGTTATTTCATAATAATAACTGCTAATGAAGTAAATCTATCTGAATATATACTGGTCTGAAAAGTTTTGAAACACAGTATAAGTGTTTTTTAAACTGTATCTTAGATGCATTTTCCAATAATATGCTTAGAATATTTACATTTAATTTCTGAATACATTTTCAGGTAAAGCACCTTTAAATTTAAAGCAACAGTTTTGTTAACATGAGAAAAGAACAATAAATACAACACAGGTCCAAAAAGCTTGGTAACTCAGGGAAAAGAGTTTAGTTTAGATACTTTTATGTAAGGAGGTATTGCTGCGTGCAGGTTTCTCTACAGTGTGTGGGCTTCTCACTGTGGTGGCCTCTCGTTGCAGAGCACAGGCTCTAGGCAGTGGGCTTCAGTAGTTGCAGCACGTGGGCTCAGTAGTTGTGGCTTATGGGCTTCGTTGCTCCGCAGCATGTGGGATCTTCCTTGGTCAGGGCTCAAACCTGTGTTCCCTGCATTGGCAGGCGGATTCTTAACCACTGGGCCACCAGGGAAGCCCTGTAGGGAGACTTTAATAATGATAATTAAGAGTTCAAGCAGCTAAGATGGCTAAACTCTTATTATAAGTTGGTTGTAGCTCAGTCTCAGTGTTGATCATGCCCACTCTATGTATAATTGTGTTTTCGCTAGTGTTATCATTTAGTTTTCTTCTTTAGGCAGATGATCTGCCTCTTATTCAGTGGTTTTAGAATTCCTGTCTTTATTTTTTGGGTCATCAGTAAAGGTTTGAATTTGGATTTCACAACAGTTTTAAATGAACTTTTTGTGCCTACTTGCTGCCAAGACAAATCACCTAAAATGAAAAGCAGATGTCCTCATTGGTTCTGTTACCTCAAAACCCCAAACTCTCAATTTAGTAATGAAGAAGTTGATGTTATTTTTGGTTTCAAACTTCTCATTAATACATAGAAGTGGAAGGTATTGTTGTTAGCCTCAATTTACTATTTCCCAGCATTAGTGGCTCCCATTGGTTATTATGCCCTTGACTTGCTTTTCAATGATTATATTGTCATTCTTTTCAGTTCTACATTCATGTACTCTATCTACTTAAGGAGCTATTTGCCACATCATGGCAGATAAATGGGTACTGAGTTTTTGCTTTTGAAAAAACATGACAAATTTTAAATCTCCAAAATATATCAAAGGAGACCTTTCCAGCATTTTTTTTAGGACCTTAAAATATATGAACTTATGGTAAAAAATATACATGAACTGGGCCTGAATTCAACTGAATGTCATTTAAATATATCCAAAAATTTTGGACTTTACAAATAGAAGGAATTTGAAAAGAAGTCAGGAGAAAACCAAGCAGTAAGTAGTAAACCCAATCAAGCAGTGAAACACCCTGAGGAGGGGCTTGGGGGTTGAAGGTTTAAATTAGATGGAAATGATGAATTTATAACTTGAATTTATGGGATATGAGCTGTGAGATCTGTCTTTTTCTCAGTAAGGTATGAAGTTATTTTAATATGTACTGGCTATAAAAAAAGGTCTGAGGAAGAATTAAAATCATATCTCCTGGTCAGATTTCCTTGGCCAAAATTTTGTTTTACCCAGCTAAAACTATAACCCCATATCTCTTAGAATGAACTGATTGTCTCTTTAATGTATAAGTACTCGTAGCCAATGGAAATTAGAAACAAATATAAAGGGTATGAAGTAATTAACACCTTTAGGATGGCTGTTTTCTTGTGTTTGTAATTCTTTAGAAAACATGGCAATTAGAATATCTAATTATTGGCCAAATGACTCTAATACTCTAATTGAATATTTCATTTTAAACTTGTGATTATAAATTTAGAATTGTAAAAGAATTTGGCAAAGTTTTTAACAGTATTTTAATATTTGAGAAAGTATAATATTCACCATACTTTTGTTGGCCATAATTTGTTATGGCCATGAATGATCTTCAGTAGCAAGAATGTATATGTTAAATAATTTAAGTAGTTAAAAATATAATATTTTGGATTTATAAATGTGATTGTACTTGTTTATGATGGTTTTATTAACTAGGTTTGAAAATGGATGACTTCAAAGTTTCTATTGGATTAGTCAAATGTTCTCTTGACAATTATACTTAAAATTGTCCAGATTAATAAGATTTTTAAGTTAGCCTTTGCATTAGTTTTCTGTTGTTAGTGTAACAAATTACCACAATTCAGTGGCTTAAAAGAATACGCTATTATCTTTCAGTTCTCGAGTCCAGAAGTCTAAAATATGTTTTAGAGACTAAAAGCATGGTGTTGGCAAGGTTGTGTTCTTTCTGAAGGTTCTAGAGGGAATCTATTTCCTTGAGATTTCCAGCTTCTAGAAGCTACCTACATTCCTTGACTCATGGCCCCTATCTCCATCTTCAGGCCAGCAGCACAGCATCTTCAAATCTCAGTCGAACTACGAACTACGGTCCCTGTTTCTGTTTTCACATCTCATTCTCTGCCTCTGACCCTCTTGCCTCCCTCTTATTAGGATCCTGTGATTACACTGGACTCACCGATAATACAGGATAATCTTTTCATTTTAAGATTTTTAATTTAATCACATTGGCAAAGTCTTTTTTGCCATGTAATATGACATACTCATATGTTCTGGGGATTAGGATGTGGATATCTTTGGGGTTATCTAAACTATCACAACCTTAAACATATGAGGAGGAAAAGTTTTTTGAATTTATAACTTCAATAAATTTAACATTAATTTTAATAACTCAGTTAACTGCAGATTTTCTTTATGTGCACAAAAGCCATTCTCAAAATCACCAAAAATCTCACCTTAATAGTGGCCCTTAGTTCAACAGACACTTGCCTTTCATTTGACTAATTATCTATAATTATTTTCTTTTGCTGGTGCTAGTTGTTTATAATATTCTTTATATCCCTTTTCTCTGAGTTCTGTGGATACTGATGTATAAGACCATCTCATCCAGTAGCTCATCAGAGTAGACGATTACTCTTTATGTTCATTGACCTTGCTGAAAATATATATTGGGTTGGCCAAAAAGTTTGTTTGGGTTTTTCCATAAGATCTTTTGAAAAACCCAGTATTCCATAAGATCTTTTGGCCAACCCAGTATCTTATAGTAGGATTCCAAGCCTCTGTCAGCACTGAATTTAACTTTATCCATATATTTTTTTGACCTTTTGGCTTGGTTTTTGTTCTTTTGTTCCAACGTTCTTTCATAGGTAACTTTTTTTCTGCCTGAGTGCTAATACTTTATTTTGGGTCATTTTTTTCATTGCCTTTCTTGAGTTCATAAGGTTATTCCTTTTCATTGATATACTTGAGTAATTTCAATTCAGAAGAGGTTTTATTTTTTTTAACCTTTTTTTATGGTGAAAACTCTTATGTTTTGATTACTGAAACTTTGCAATCAAGATGTATGATACCTCTAGCTTTGCTATTCTTGCTCAAGATTAGGGTTTTTTTGTGGTTCCAAACAAATTTTAGGGGTTTTTTTTCTACTTCTGTGGAAAATGTTATTGGAATTTTCATAAAGATTATACTGAATCTCTTTGGGTATATGGACATTTTAACAATATTAATTCATCTATTCCATGTACGTGAGATATCTTTCCATTTATTTCTGTCTTCTTCTAGGTCTTTCATCAATGTCTAATAGTTTTCAGTGTATAGATTTACCTCCTTGGTTAAAATTGTTTTATTCTTTTTGGTTCTATTGTAAATGGGATTGTTTATTTCTTTCACACAAAGTTCATTATTAGTATATAGAAACACAACTGATTTTTGTATGTTAATTTTTGTATACTACCACTTTATGAATTTATTAGTTCTAACAACTTTTTGGTAGATTGTTCAAGGTTTTCTACATATAAGGTCATATTATCTGCAAGCAGTTTTACTTCTCCCTTTCTGATTAGATAACTTTTGTTTCTTTTCTTGCCTCACTGCTCTAGCTAGGTTTCCAGTACCATGCTAAATAGAAGGGGCTAGAGTGGGCAACCTTGTCTTATTTCTAATCTTAGAGAAAAAGCTTTCAGCATTTCGTTGTTGAGTATGATGTTAGCTATGGATTTGTCATATATGGTCTTTATTGTGTTGAAGTACATTTCTTCTGTACCTAATTAATTGAGAGTTTTATCATGAAATGATGTTGAATTTTATTAAATGCTTTTTCTACATCTATTGAGATGATCATATAATTCTTAATCTTCATTTTGTTATGTGGTATATCTCATTTATTGATTTGAGCACGTTGAGCCATCCTTGTATCCTAGGGATAAATCCCACTTGCTTGCAGTATATAATCATTTTAATGTGCTGCTGAATTCAGTTCAGTTTGCTAATATTTTGTTGAGGATTTTTGCATCTATATTTATCAGGGATATTGGCCTATGATTTTCTTTTCTCATAGTGTCCTTGTCTGGATGGCCTCTTCAAATGAGTTTGGAAGTATTCCCTCTTCTTCAAATTTTGGAGGATTTTGAGAAGAATTGGTATTAATTCTTTTTTTAATGTTTGATAAGGTTTACCAGTGAAGCCATCTGGTCCTGGACTTTTCTTTGTTGGGAGAGTTTCGATTACTAATTCAATATTTTTATTGTTATTGATCTGTTAGGATTTTCTATTTCTTCATAATTCAGTCTTGGTGGGTTGTCTGTTTCTAGGAATTTATCCATTTCTTCTAGGTTATCCAATTTGTTGACATATAATTGTTCATAACAGTTTCGTATGATCCTTTGTATATTTTTGTGGTATCAGTTGAAATCTTTAGTTAGACTAACTAGTTAAAAAAAGAGAGAAGACTCAAAAAAGTCAGAAAAATTTTTTTTCCTGTTTAGTATTTGTTTTTTGCTTACTCTTAGTTTTTCAGATTTCTCACCAGGGTATACTATAATTCTCAGGCTTAGTAACTGATCTGTCCTCTATAGTATTTTTTCTTTTATAATTCCCTTTAGAGGAAACCACTAATTCATTTTTCTGCAGTGTAAATTCTGCTTCTCTTATCTCCATATGGATGCTAATTTAGCTATGCAATTAAGATGTAATTTTTAATTAGCTATTTAGTTTAATTTGCCATTAATTTTGTTAATTCCACTTTCTCTCTTTGTCTAAATTAATTTTTCCCTATGAATCCCAGTATTTCTTTCACAGAGGCATATTCTTTGCATATTTTTCAATGGACTGAATAAATATTTTCTAGAATAATTTTTATTTCCTATAGGTTATAGTTTTCAGAAATATGCATTTATTTAGAATGTTTAGGATAATATTCCTTTTCCATTATGCTACAAAAACTTGCACAAGGACTTGCTTTTTTCTTTATTTTAATTCAGATTTTTATAAAAAAAGATATGTCCAGAAAAATAAGCCTATTTGTTCAATATAATATAACCTTAGTATCTCCTAGCATGACTTTGTGTTAGGTGTTTTTTGTTTTTATTGTCTTTTTTTTTGTTTTCTTTTAGAACTGCGGCTGGAAGACAAGTTGACAGTCATATGTCCCACTTCAATAGCTAATCCATCTCATGGATTTTTCTAGGTGACTCTTCTACATTGAGGTGAAATGGTTTCCTTTGCTAAATATAGAGTTCCTTGCTTATGATATAACTTCACATAGAATAGCAGTTCTTCATATAAGTGTTGTATATAAAGACTATAACTAATATAGATTTTTTTTTTACACTAATACATTTCCCCCTACCTTTACTCATTTGAGTAAATGGCAGTTGCCTGAGCCAACAATCTGGGAGCTGTCAATGATTCTTTCCTTTACCTCACACTCAATCTACTTTCCTCTTCATTCATTCTGCCAGAGGTTCCTTGGCATTGTTTCTGTATCTTGACTTGGCTAAGGCTATTCCTTAGAACCTTAGGGATGGAATGCTAATGTCTTGCCAGAAAAGAAGATTTTAAGAAATGTAGTTATATCACAAACACAGAACAATCTGAAAGACAAGATTTGAGAAGAAAAGGTCACATCTTTATTATTAAACATCCATTAAATTACATAGTCATACACAAGGGAAAGTAATTAGCAGGCCGATTTACTATTATCACATACACTAATTTCCAAACCAGTGAAGGGATAAAACTATGAAACCATATGTTATGTATATTATAAGATAACCTGTTCCATTCTTTTGAGTTGCTATTACTGCTTTTGAAACAGCTACAGGAAATAAAAAAGCTACTGGAATGCAGACCAGGAAAAAGTATTCCCAAAAGGCTTTGCAAAATGAAAGTTGGAATCCCTGAGTAGGAACATATTTCTAAAAAATAAGCTTTCTGTTCTCTATAGCTAATTCTGTTAAAAATGAAATACATTTTATACATTTCATCACATTTTTGTGTTATTTAAAAAATATGCTAGAGAAAAAGAACATTGGCACAAAAATTATAATGCATTACCTGAAGTTCAATGTGAAAAACAATACTATTATAACAACATAGTGTAGTTGGCACTTGAGATTGAACTGTTCAATTATATTGCACTTGAGGTACACCATACTAGCTTCCTTCTCATTATAAAGGGGAAAAAATTCTGGTTATCCTGGTTAACTATTGCTATGTTACACACTACCCCAAAATGTAATGGCTTAAAACAAAAACTGTTTTATTTGTGCAAGGTTCTGTGAGTTAGGAATTCAAACATGGTGTAGCAGGGAAAGTGTGTTTTTTGCCCCATGTGTTATCTACAGGAGTTAGAATATCAAAGAAGGCTTCTCTAGTTACACATCTTAACTTCGCCTAGGAAAGCTTAAAAAGCTTGGGCTGACTGGAGCTGTTCTACTAAGGGTTAAATGTCTAGGGTCTCTGTACTGGATGCCATCTGGGTTGCTTGGTTCATCTCCATGTAATTTCCAGGCCTCTTCCTTTCCACATGACTTCTCTATGATCCCCATTATCTCTCCAGCAGGGTGACTAAACTTACTCCATGGCAGCTCAAGGTGAGTGAAAAAGCAAAAGCTACAACATCTAACGTTAGGCATGAAGCTGGCACACTATCACTTTTACTGAATTATACTGGTTAAAGCAATAGAAAAATCATAGGGTCCAGATTTAAAGGTAGGTGATTACACAAGGGTATGAATCCCAAGAGGTATGATATTTTTGGAGGACCATCAATGGAATATTCTTCCACAATTCACTCCCTTACTCCTAATAGCTCACAGTCAACACAAAACCAAAATATACTCTCCCAACATGCCCAGGGACTTATTCAGTCATGGCATCAGGCTCTGTTTTATAGCCCAAGATCTTGATCTTGTCTTCTAAACCAGGTCCAGGTATGAATGAAAGGTCTTTGTCATGGCTTTTCTCACTCTGAAGATCTGTGAATTGAATAGACAAGTTATCTGTCCTCCTCACTCCCAATAGACAATGAGGAGTTTGGGACAGTAAATTGCAATATTCACTCCGATTTGAAAAGCTGTTTAAATAGAGTTAAAATTATAAGTAGAATTAAGACTGTAGTGGATGATAAAGGTGCTCCTTTGAGACCCTTTTTACTGGACTAGTGCCTCCATCTTTAACCTGCTTGCCAGTGTTGACCTACAGCTATCCAACAACATTGGACTGGTATCTCCAGATGGTACAATATGTATCAGAACCAGTAGACCTATGGTCATGTTTTTTCTTTTTTTTTGGAATTTGTGCTTCCTGTTCCTGAAGCTATAGGCCTTATGATTTTAGGCTCAGTTCCTATAAGAGGAACAGTTTTGCCAAGGGACACAGTATGAGTGCCACTGTACTTAAAACTGTGACTTTCACCAGTGACTTTGGGCTCCTGATGCCAGTAGAATAAAAGAAACAGAAAGCAATTATTACTGTCAGGAGTAATTGAAATTGATCATTATAACGGGAAAGAGTAGGACTTCTACAAAATAGTGGGGGCAGTGAGGAATGCATTTGAAACTCGATAATCCATTTGGCAACTATTTCCAGTTTAAATTATTAATAGATGAATATAGCAACCAAGGCAAGATCTAATAAGGGCATATATTAATAGATGAGTATAGAAAACAAGGTCTAAGATCCCTCAGAAAGGAGGAAGGGTCTGTGTCACTGTAGTAGATGCTATTATTGTCTTTCCCAGATCCCGCTATCCTCATCACCCCTTCTCCTATGAGTATCCCATTCTCAGGCTCTATTTTTAAGGTAAATAAACCAAGAGGCAGGCAAGTCTTCATTAAAGCCCAGTTTTACCCATTATCAGTTGGAAATTTTTGTATAATTCACTAGATTGCCCTAAGCCTGTTTTCTCCTCAATTTCAGAAGTAATTTTCTCATAAGGATTTTTTTTTTTTTTTTTTTTTGCGGTACTTGGGCCTCTCACTGTTGTGGCCTCTCCTGTTGCGGAGCACAGGCTCCGGACTAGCAGGCTCAGTGGCCATGGCTCATGGGCCCAGCCACTCCGTGGCATGTGGAATCTTCCCGGACCGGGGCATGAACCCGCGTCCCCTGCATCGGCAAGTGGACTCTCAACCACTGTGCCACCTGGGAAGCCCCTCTTATAAGGTTTTTGTGAAGACTTTATAGTTGATTTTGTATAGTTGGAAAAATGGCAGACAGAATAGTTATTCAAAAATTTTACCTAGGGGCTTCCCTGGTGTCGCAGTGGTTGAGAGTCCGCCTGCCGTTGCAGGGGACGCGGGTTCATGCCCCGGTCCGGGAAGATTCCACATGCCGCGCGGAGCAGCTGAGCCTGTGAGCCATGGCCGCTGAGCCTGCGCGTCCGGAGCCTGTACTCCTCAACAGGAGAGGCCACAACAATGAGAGGCCCACATACCACAAAAAAAAAAAAAAAAATTACCTATTGTTATCATTTCTTTTTTCTTCTCCCCTGGCACGTTGGGCCATGCCTCTTTTTGGGGTTACACATCAAACATTGATTTTACATAGAATTGTTTTTCTAAGGACATATGCTGAAGTTGATTCTCTTTCTATACCCAACCAAAATACTAATTGACAAATGAAAGCTATATGAGTGTATTTATTCTTGAGAAAATATAATTATATTGTTGTTACTGATATATGCATCTGTCTCTTTCATCAGGCTATAAGTTTCCTTTGTGAAATACCATATGTTATAGACCATTTTAGCTCTAATTGGAAATAAAATTTTAGCTGTTAATTGGAAATAAAATGCTTCATATATGTCATGTTTAGTATTTGTATTTTGATTTTCATGTATGTCTCTCCAGGTATATATTTCTACATGGTTGGGGATTCTATAGATTAGCTTGCTTATTGACTTATATGATTACTTTTACAATCTGTCTGTTTGATATCTATGTCAAAGAAGGCTCATACTTTTAAATCTCAACAGTCTCATTATTCCTGAAAAACTTGCCAGTAAAGATTTGACATGTGTCCCATATGAAACATTACTACTTAGTAGGTAATTTCTGGGCATAAATAGTTTTGTAGCTCACTCTGAAATCAAGTGGAATATTAAAAACAGAAATCTTTAGCTGAATAATGGAAACATGACATAACTATATTGTCTCATACCCACCACAAGGCAGAATTTGGACAAAGTTTTATCATAATTAGTTTAGCCTCTACTCCCACATTCCAGTTTAACCAAAATATTTTTTTAAAGAAATAGGTAAATCTTGCACTTAACCCAATCCAAAAATTGGCAGAAGACCTAAACAGACATGTCTCCTAAGAAGATATACAGATTGCCAACAAACACATTAAAGGATGTTCAACATCACTAATCATTAAAGAAATGCAAATCAAAACTACAATGAGGTAACACCTCACACCAGTCAGAATGGCCAGCATCAGAAACTCTACAAACAGTAAGTGCTGGAGAGTGTGTGGAGAAAAGGGAACCTTCTTACACTGTTGGTGGGAATATCAGTTGATACAGCCACTATGGAGAACAGTATGGAGGTCCTTAAAAAACTAAAAATAGAACTACCATATGACCCAGCAATCCCATTACTGGGGATATACCCTGAGAAAACCATAATTCAAAAAGAGACATGTACCACAATGTT
Source organism: Lagenorhynchus albirostris (assembly GCF_949774975.1). NCBI lineage: Eukaryota > Metazoa > Chordata > Mammalia > Artiodactyla > Delphinidae > Lagenorhynchus > Lagenorhynchus albirostris. Next base: position 95,437,975 of record NC_083096.1, read on the forward strand.
CGTTGCAGCTCTATTTACAATAGCCAGGATATGGAAGCAACCTAAGTGTCCAATGACAGATGAATGGATAAAGAAGATGTGGCACATATATACAATGGAATATTACTCAGCCATAAAAAGAAACAAAATTGAGTTATTTGTAGTGAGGTGGATGGGCCTAGAGTCTGTCATATAAAGTGAAGTAAGTCAAGAAAGAGAAAAAACAAATACCATATGCTGACACATATATATGGAATCTAAAAAAAAAAGTTTCTGAAGAACCTAGCGGCAGGACAGGAATAAAGACCCAGACATAGAGAATGGACTTGAGGACACAGGGAGGGGGAAGGATAAGCTGGGACTAAGAGAGTGACATGGACATATATACACTACCAAATGTAAGATATGTAGCTAGTGGGAAGCAGCCTCATAGCACAGGGAGATTAGCTCAGTGCTTTATGACCACCTAGAGGAGTGGGATAGGGAGGGTTGGAGGGAGACACAAGAGGGAGGATATATGGAGATATATGTATATGTATAGATGATTCACTATGTTATAAAGCAGAAACTAACACCATTGTAAAACAATTATACACCAATAAAGCTGTTAAAACAAAAAAACCTACCTACTAGAAATATAGTAGTTTATATTAGTTTATATATAATGGTCAGTTTTTCCCAGTGTCTAAGCCAGTTCTTAGAAGTGTCATTAGATTGTTTTGGAAGTTGTAGTAGACTTAATATTAAATCATCACTTTACTGCAGCAAATGGTGTTTATTGTGGTAGTTTTAAAAAATTACATCAAAAGGATCTCATTTATTTGTGAAGAAGTAGCACATGAACCAGAAGAAATTGCTCAATAATTAATATTTATTGATTAAATATAATGTACAGTGTTACGTACAATGTATGATATTTGCTCAATTCATTTTGCAAATAAATACACATGAATACAATTAAATAAAATTTTACATATTATAAACTAAATATATATTTTGACAATTTGAAGATAATGGAATATTCAAAATAAGAATATTAGATGAATGGTTATAAAGCAATTGGAATTCTGAAAATGGATAATAAAAAGATAAACAATAGAAAATGGGCAAAGTATATAAACAGGTAATAGAGAATATCATAAAAGGGTAAGAAAAAAAAAGATATTTCTGTTGTTAGGGAAATGCAAATTAGAATAATATAACACAACATTTTACGTATCGATCTTGTAAAACTTAAAGGAACAAATTGTCTTTATGACCAGAAACTTTTTAGAAAAATATGTACTTTCATACATTGCTGATGGGCATATGAATTGTTTTATTTTGGACTAAAGTAAACATAGCATCCATTATAATTAAAATCCTGTCCTTTCACCCCCAATTGATAGAGTAACTAGTATAGGGCTAGAACCGCACCATAAACTATAAAGTGGACAATATATATTAAGCAACAATTTATAGACATTGTGAAACAGCCAGCCTAATACTTTGATCTCAGAAGAAGAGAAACACACAGGCTATGCAGTTATGATTTCTGTCTAGAAGTAGTTTCTTAGACCATGATACACAAAAGTGGAGCCCATGTAAAACACAGAGGTCTTCCTGGAGCAGTGATTGTATTTCTGAGCAGTTGGAATTTGTGGGGTAGAAAGAAGAAATCTTTAAAGAGGAGAACTTCCTAAAATCTGCTACATAAGTGTTTGGCTGAATACTAAAACAGACATTATGATGACAGAGATGTTGAAATTAACAGACATGGAGTTTAAAACATCTATTAAAAATATGCTTAAGGGAGAATCTTCAAGATGGCAGAGGAGGAAGACGTGGAGATCACCTTCCTCCCCACAAATACATCTACATGTGGAACAACTCCTACAGGACACCTACTGAACACTGGCAGAAGACCTCAGACTTCCCAAAAGGCAAGAAACTCCCCACATACCTGGGTAGAGCAAAAGAAAAAAGAAAAAACAGAGACAAAAGAATAGGGATGGGACTTGCACCTCTGGGAGGGAGCTGTGAAGGAGGAAAAGTTTCCACACACTAGGAAGCCCCTTCACTGGTGGAAATGGGGATTGAGCAGGGGGGAAGCTTCGGAGCCACCGAAAAGAGTGCAGGAACAGGGGTGCAGAGGGCAACACAGAGAGATTCCCACACAAAGAATTGGTGCTGACCAGCACTCACCAGCCCAAGAGGCTTGTCTGCTCACCCGCCGGGGGTGGTGGTGGGGGGAAGCGGGGCTGGGAGCTGAGGCTCAGGCTTCAGAGGTCAGATCCCAGGGAGAGGACTGGAATTGACTGTGTGAACACAGCCTGAAGGGGGCTAGTGCACCACAGCTAACTGGGAGGGTGTCTGGGAAAAAGTCTGGAACTGCCTAAGAGGCAAGAGACCACTATTTCTGGGTGCATAAAGAGAGGGGATTCAGAGCACCGCCTAAACGAGCTCCAGAGATGGGTGCAAGCTGCGGCTATCAGCACAGACAACAGAGATGGACATGAAATGCTAAGGCTGCTGCTGCAGCTACCAAGAATCCTGTGTGCAAGCACAGGTCACTATCCACACCTCCCCTCCCGGGGGCCTGTGCAGCCTGCCACTGCAAGGGTCCCGTGATCTAGGGACAGCTTCCCCGGGAAAACACACAGCGCACCTCAGGCTCTTGCAACATCATGCTGGCCTCTGCTGCCACAGGCTTGCCCTGCATTCCATACCCCTCCTTCCCCCTGGCCTGAGTGATCCAGAGCCCCCTAATCAGCCTCTCCTTTAACCCCCTCCTGTCTGGGCAAAGAATAGACACCAGAGGGTGACCTACATGCAGAGGCAGGGCCAAATCCAAAGCTGAACCCCAGGAGCTGTGCGAACAAAGAAGAGAAAGGGAAATTTCTCTGTGCAGCCTCAGGAGCAGCGGATTAAATCTCCACAGTCAACTTGATGTACCCTGCATCTGTGGAATACCTGAATAGACAACAAATCATTCCAAAATTGAGGTGGTGGACTTTGGGAGCAACTGTAGATTTGGGGTTTGCTGTATGCAACAGACTAGTTACTGATTTTTATGTTTCTCTTAGTACAGTTTTTAGTGTGTGTTATCTTTGATGGATTTGTTTATTGGTTTGGTTGCTCTCCTTTTTTGTTTTCATTACTTAAATTTTTTTTATTTTAATAATTTTTTAATTTTAATAACTGTTTTATTTTACTTCATTTTTTTTTTCTTTCTTTTTTTCTCCCTTCTCTTCCGAGCTATGTGGCTGAAAGTGTCTTGGTGCTGCAGCTGGTGTCAGGCCTGAGGCTCTGAGGTGGGAGAGCCGAGTTCAGGACATTGGACCACAAGAGACCTCCCAGCCCCACATAATTTCAATTGGTGAGAGCTCTCCCAGAGATTTCCGTCTCAACACTACGATCCCGGTTCACTCAATGAACAGCAAGCTCCAGTGCTAGACACCCCATGCCAAACAACTAGCAAAACAAGAACACAACCCCACCCATTAGCAGAGAGGCTGCCTAAAATCATAATAAGTTCAGATGCCCCAAAACACACCACCAGACGTGGTCTTGCCCACCAGAAAGACAAGATCCAGCATCATCCACCAGAACACAGGCACCAGTACCCTCCACCAGGAAGCCTACACAACCCACTGAACAAAACTTACCCACTGGGGCAGACACCAGAAACAACAGGAGCTACGAACTTGCAGCCAGCGAAAAGGAGACCCCAAACACAGTAAGTTAACCAAAATGAGAAGGCAAAAATTTACACAGCAGATGAAGGAGCAAAGTAAAAACCCACCAGACCAAACAAATGAAGAGGAAATAGGCAGTCTACCTGAAAATGAATTCAGAGGAATGATAGTAAAAACGATCTGAAATCTTAAAACCAGAATGGAGAAAATACAAGAAACGTTTAACAAGGACCTAGAAGAACTAAAGTGAAAAAAAAAAAAAAGATGAACAACACAATAAATGAAATTAAAAATTCTCTAGAAGGAATCAATAGCAGAATAACTGAGGCAGAAGAACGGATAAGTGACCTGAAGACAAAATAGTGGAAATGACTACCATGGAACAAAATAAAGAAAAAAGAATGGAAAGAATCTCAGAGACCTCTGGGACAACATTAAAGGCACCAACATTTGAATTACAAGGGTCCCAGAAGAATAAGAGAAAAAGAAAGGGTCTGAGAAAATATGTGAAGACATTATAGTCGAAAACTTCCCTAATATGGGAAAGAAAATAGTCAATCATTCCAGGAAGTGCAGAGTCCCATACAGGATAAATCCAAGGAGAAACACACCAATACACATATTAATCAAACTATCAAAAATTAAATACAAAGAAAAATATGAAAAGCAGCAAGGGAAAAGCAACAAATTACATACAAGGGAATCCACATAAGGTTAACAGCAGATCTTTCAGCAGAAATTCTGCAAGCGAGAAGGGAGTGGCAGGACCTATTTAAAATGATAAAAGAGGAAAAACTACAACAAAGATTCCTCTACCCAGCAAGGATCTCATTCAGATTCGAGGGTGAAATTAAAGCTTTACAGACAAGTAAAAGCTAAGAGAATTCAGCACCACCAAACCAGCTTTACAACAAACACTATAGGAACTTCTCTAGGCAGGAAAGACAAGAGAAGGAAAATACCTAAAATAACAAACCCAAAACAATTAAGAACATGATAATAGGAACATACATATTGATAATTACCTTAAATGTAAATGGATTAAATGCTCCAACCAAAAGACATAGACTGGCTGAATGGATACAAAAACAAGACCCATGTATATATTGTCTACAAAAGACCCACTTCAGACCTAGGGACACATACAGACTGAAAGTGAGGGGATGGAAAAAGATATTCTATGCAAATGGAAATCAAAAGAAAGCTGGAGTAGCAATTCTCATATCAGAGAAAATAGACTGTAAAATAAAGACTATTACATGAGACAAAAAAGAACACTATAGAATGATCAAGAGATCAATCCAAGAAGAAGATATAACAATTGTAAATATTTATGCACCCAACATAAGAGCACCTCAATACATAAAGCAAGTGCTAACAACCATAAAAGGGGAAATCGACAGTAATATAATCATACTAGGGGACTTTAACACCCCACTTTCACCAATGGACAGAACATCCAAAATCAAAATAAATAAGGAAACACAAGCTTTAAGTGACACATTAAACAAGATGGACTTAATTGATATTTATAGGACATTCCATCCCAAAACAACAAATACATTTTCTTCTCAAGTGTTCATGGAACATTCTCCAGCACATATCATATTTGGGTGTCAAATCAAGCCTTGATAAATTTAAGAAAATTGAAATCATATCAAGTATCTTTTCCAACCACAATGCTGTGAGACTAGATATCAATTACAGGAGAAAAACTGTAAAAAATACAAACACATGGAAGCTAAACAATACACCACTAAATAACCAAGAGATCACTGAAGAAATCAAAGAGGAAATCAAAAAATACCTAGAAACAATTGACAATGAAAACATGATGACCCAAAACCTATAGGATGTAACAAAAGCAGTTTTAAGAGGGAAGTTTATAACAATACAACCCTACCTCAGGAGACAAGAAAAATCTCGAATAAACAACCTAACCTTACACCTAAAGCAATTAGAGAAAGAAGAAGAACAACAACAAAAAAACCCCAAAGTTAGCAGAAGGAAAAAATTCATAAAGATCAGATCAGAAATAAATGAAAAAAAAATGAAGGACACAATAGCAAAGATCAATAAAACTAAAAGCTGGTTCTTTGAGAAGTTGAACAAAATTGATAAACCATTAGCCAGACTCATCAAGAAAAAATGGGAAAAGTCTCAATCATCAGAATTGGAAATGTTAAATGAGAAGTAATAACTGACACTGCAGAAATACAAAGGATCATGAGAGATTACTATAAGCACCCATATGCCAATAAAATGGACAACCTGGAAGAAATGGACAGATTCTTAGAAAAACACAACCTTCTGAGACTGAAGCAGGAAGAAATAGAAAATATAAACAGACCAATCACAAGCACTGAAATTGAGACTGTGATTAAAAATTTTCCAACAAACAAAAGCCCAGGACCACATGGCTTCATGGGCTAATTCTATCAAACAATTAGAGAAGAGCTAACACCTATCCTTCTCAAACTCTTCCAAAATACAGCAGAGGGAGGAACACTCCCAAACTCATTCTACGAGGCCACCAACACCCTGATACCAAAACCAGACAATGATGTCACAAAGAAAGAAAACTACAGGCCAATATCACTGATGAACATAGATGCAAAAATCCTCAACAAAATACTAGCAAACAGAATCCAACAGCACATTAAAAGGATCATACATCATGATCAAGTGGGGTTTATCCCAAGAATGCAAGGATTCTTCAATATACACAAACCAATCAATGTGATAAGCCATATTAAAAATTTGAAGGATATAAACCATGTGATCATCTCAATAAATGCAGAAAAAGCTTTTGAAAAAATTCAACAGCGATTTTTGTTAAAAACCCTCCAGAAAGTAAGCATAGAGGGAACTTACCTCAACATAATAAAGGCCATATATGACAAACCCACAGCAAACATCGTTCTCAATGGTGAAAAACTGAAACCTTTTCCACTAAGATCAGGAGCAAGGCAAGGTTGCCAAATCTCACCACTCTTATTCACCATAGTCTTGGAAGTTTTAGCCACAGCAATCAGAGAAGAAAAAGAAATAAAAGGAATCCTAATTAGAAAAGAAGAAGTAAAACTGTCACTGTTTGCAGATGACATGATATTCTACATAGAGAATCCTAAAGATGCTACCAGAAAACTGCTAGAGCTAATCAATGAATTTGGTAAAGTAGCAGGATACAAAATTAATGCACAGAAGTCTTTTGCAGTCCTATACACTGATGATGAAATATCTGAAAGTGAAATTAAGAAAACACTCCCATTTACCATTGCAACAAAAAGAATAAAATACCTAGGAATAAACCTTTGCAGAAGACTATAAGAAACTGATGAAAGAAATTAAAGATGATACAAACAAATGGAGAGCTGTACCATATTCTTGTATTGGAAGAATCAACATTGTGAAAATGACTATACTACCCAGAGCAATCTACAGATTCAATGCAATCCCTATCAAACTACTGATGGCATTTTTCACAGAACTAGAACAAAAAAATTTTACAATTTGTATGGAAACACAAAGGACCCTGAAGAGCCAAAGCAATCTTGAGAAAAAAAGACGAGCTGGAGGAATCAGGCTCCCTGACTTCAGACTATACTACAAAGCTGCAGTGATCAAGACAGTATGGTACTGGCACAAAAACAGAAATATAGATCAATGGAACAGGATAGAAAGCCCAGAGATAAACCCACACACATATGGTCACCTTATGTTTGATAAAGGAGGCAAGAATATACAATGAAGAAAAGACGGCCTCTTCAATAATTAGTGCTGGGAAAACTGGACAGATACATTTAAAAGAATGAAAGTAGAATACTCCCTAATACCATACACAAAAATAAACTCAAAATGGATTAAAGACCTAAATGTAAGGCCAGACACTCTAAAACTCTTAGAGGAAAACATAGGCAGAACACTCTTTGTCATAAATCACAGCAAGATCCTTTTTGACCCACCTCCTAGAGAAATGGAAATAAAAACAAAAATAAACAAATGGGACCTAATGAAACTTAAAAGCTTTTGCACAGCAAAGGAAACCATAAACAAGACAAAAAGACAACCCTCAGGATGGGAGAAAATATTTGCAAACGAAGCAACTGACAAAGGATTAATCTCCAAAATATACAAGCAGCTCATGCAGCTCAATGTAAAAAAAAAACAAACAAACAACCCAATCCAAAAATGGGCAGAAGACCTAAACAGACATTTCTTCAAAGAAGATGTACAGATTGCCAACAAACACATGAAAGGATGCTTAACATCAGTAATTATTAGAGAAATGCAAATCAAAACTACAATCAGGTATCACCTCACAGCAGTCAGAAGGGCCATCATCAAAAAACCTACAAATAATAAATGCTGGAGAGGATGTGGAGAAAAGGGAACCCTCTTACACTGTTGGTGGGAATGTTAATTGATACAGCCACTGTAGAGAACAGTATGGAGTTTCCTTACAAAACTAAAAATAGAACTACCATACGACCCAGCAATCATGTTACTGGACATATACCCTGTGAAAACCATAATTCAAAAAGAGTCATGTACCACAATGTTCATTGCAGCTCTATTTACAACAGCCAGGACATGGAAGCAACCTAAGTGTCCATTGACAGATGAATGGATAAAAAAGATGTGGCACATATATACAATGGAATATTACTCAGCCATAAGACAAAATGAAATTGAGTTATTTGTAGTGAGGTGGATGGACCTATAGTCTGTCATACAGAGTGAAGTCAAGAAAGAGAAAAAAAAATACTGTATGCTAAAACATATATATGGAATCTAAAAAAAAAAAAAAGGTTGTCACGAACCTAGGGGCAGGTCGGGAATAAAGATGCTGACATAGAGAATGGACTTGAGGACACAGCGAGGTGGAATGGTAAGCTGGGATGAAGTAAGAGAGTGGCATTGACATATATACTATTAAATTTAAAATAGATAGCTAGTGGGAAGCAGCTGTATGGCACAGGGAGATCAGCTCGGTGCTTTTTGACCACTTAAAAGAGTGGGATAGGGAGGGTGAGAGGGAGATGCAAGAGGGAGGGGATATGGGGATATATGTATACATATAGCTGATTCACATTGTTATACAGCAGAAACTAGCATAACATTTTAAAGCAATACTCCAATAATGATGTTTAAAAAAATATGCTTAAGGATTTAAAGGAAAGATGGACACAATGAGTGAAATGATGAGAAATATCAGTAAAGATATGGAATCTACAAAAGAAAAAGAGAATGGTATTCTGTAACTGAATATAGCAATATCTGAAATGAAAAAACCACGAGTGGGTTAAAAACATGTTGGAGTTTGCAAAATCCAAAACCAAAACCATGATTTAAAATAAGTTAAGCCTCAGTGACCTGGGGCATTATCAAGTGGTCTAAGTTATGTGTAGGTGGAGCTTCAGAAGAAGAGATAGAAATGATCTAGAGTAAGTATCTATTACTTACAACAAGAAATCTTATCTGAAAAACTAATTGTATTGTATTTACATTCTAGAAAACAGGAGGATAAAATGTCTCTTAGTTGTGTGGAAAATAAAACAGTTTGTGAAACTGAATTCCACTTTTACACATACTAGGGACTCTAATTATACAAAATAGTTTTGGCTTCAAAATACCCGGTCCATTTTTATTTCTTTTACCATTTCACATCTTTCCCTTGTCTTCTCAGAGAAACTTACTTATTTTCAAGACACAGTTCTAAATATTAAGCACCAATAATGTTTGGCAAATAAATGTGTTTTGATCAATTGCATTATTGAGATGAAATTTTTAAAAATATCATAACTATCCATAAAGATCAATAATTGGCAGTTTTGTAGATGAAATGTGCAGGTGGTCATTAACACAGGATCTTTGGAAGGTTAAAAAAAAGTGGCTGTAGTGGGATGGGGAAAGCCCCCATTGGAAGTAATTAACTCTAAATTTTTAAACCCAGCATACCTGGATTATTTGTTTGCTTTGCTAATGGTTAATTACTTACTTGGTCAAATGGTTAAAGAAAAGCAGAAAATGATAAATAAAACAAAGTTAAATGTAGGGAAAAGAACCCAGCCTAAAGCTTTCATTTCCTTTTAAAAAATAATTATAAACCCACTCAAGAAATACCTACATGTATTTAAGGAAGAGCCTCTTTAAAAAATGTTACTTCAGGTCTTACAATCATTTGACAACACATACTGAATTTATCCAGCCTTTTAGAAAAAAAAATGCTAGAATTATTGTACTATTGCATATGAAATTCCTCTCCATTCTGCAAAAATTCCAAAATATTGACAACAAATGAATTTTCACAAGAGAGATAACCTGGCCCAGTTTTAAGAGTCTCAAAACCATATATTCAAATGAATGAATTATGAATTCAACTGTCAGTTCAGCTCTCTCAATTGCTGCTTTTAGTTTGTCTGGGAGTGTGCTAACCATGGAGTTTATTTTCATATGAAGGACAAGCTAAATATTCAAACTACTATCATTTCCCAGAAAAAAATGAATATGAAATGTTGAATAATGAATAAGAGTCTAAATGCAGTAAACCTTTGGACAGAAACTTTTGGTCTCCACAAATAAAGATGGTAAATGTGGTAAAGTATGTATATATGGAACAAAAGCTCTTTCAAAGTTTGCACAGGTCCTTCTCTCTACTTCCATGAATAGTTCCATTCATTTCAGTGTGACCTGTTTGTATGTGTGCATGTGTGTGTGTGAGTTCTGGAAAGCTAGACTGTTCTACCCAAGTCCAGCTGCATGTAGCAAATGTTTGGAGATGTCTAAATTTGTGTAATTCCATTCAGTACTTTGTAATGAAATAATTCAGCCCAATGTGTGAAAACAGGAATAGAGGGGAAAAAAGAGCAAATAAATCATGATAGGATTTCTATTCAAAGTAAAATATAAAACATAAATGGCAAGTTAGAGACACACTGATTAGTGTTTCATTATCATTTTAATGAAAAACTTAAAATATCACACCTTAACAATTTAGACAAGAAAGGTCTGTTGGGAAGTGAACAGATAAACCAGGTTTTTCTCAGCTCAGATAGTCTATCATGAAACTAAAGCTCGTGTTTGAACAATCTGATGTGTTTCTTCTTTATACTGAATGCCATTAGTCATCATATTAAGCTTTGAAATTACATTTTAATTTTATTATTTTATTAAAAAGAGCAAACTATATAAAAATTAACAGAAAAAATAGATTAGATAAATTGTGTGGTTTAGTGTAAATAATATTTTAGCTACTTATAATTTTATAGATTTACATGACAATAATAATATTAAAAACTAAACTCTATAAGCAAGAATTCTTTTTTTAATTAAGTAGCAGAACTTTGAAGCTGAAATGGATAGAACTAGGAGTCAGGTCCCCAGTGTTCTAGTCATAACAGCTACTTATTAACGTGGTGGTCTTTGGTGAGGCACTTCTCATGGTTAGAACTAAGCTTCTTGTTTATAAATTAAAGTTACTGGCCCATATTATTTAAAAATCTTTTCTTCTTTGATATTTTATGAACCATGGTTTATTTCTGATAATTTAAAGGGAAATATACAAAAAGATAATTAGAAAATAGACTTCCAAAAGAAAAGGTCAAAGTTCTGAATACTTAGTTCATTTAAATTATGTGTATGGTATTTTAACCAGATATTTTTCCCACAAAATCTGAGAGATAATTCTGTTCTCCCAGATGTTCCAAATTATTTGATAAAGTTTCCATCCCATACTTAACTTGGATGCTAATTTGAGGAAACAGAAACACAGAGTTAAGTGGATAAGGCAAATTAGGAAATGCATATAGCATTAAGGTTTGGTACTCTAAAAGATATTCTCTTTGAAATTTATATACATCATATATGTGTAGGTGTGGTTAGATATGTGGGTGCCAAACTTAATGGGGAATAACTAGTATAAAACTGTTAGAACTTATTGTAAGGGAAGTGAAATTGGGTCAGAAGGGATGCTTTCAATTTTTTTTACTTGGACACACAGTAAGAAATATGTTTTGCATTATGATATAGCTTACATATGTTGTATGTGTATTTAATGTTTGTGTGTGCCTCTCTCCCTATCTATATATGAAGTATCTTTTTCAACTAGTTCTAATATGCACTTTTTAAAAACATATTTTAACAGCTCTGAAATCAGGATATCCTTTATAGCATAGACCATATGACAATTGTAACACTGTTGTCATTGCCAAATAATGAGTTTCAAATCTTGCCAATTGTATATATACACATATATACATGTATAACCAAATCACTTTGCTGTACACCTGAAACTAACACAATATCATAAATCAACGATATTTCAATTAAAAACAAAAAGCTTGCCGATTGTATATCAGTGGTGTGGAGGAGCATCCTAGAGATAATAGTGGAGGGTTCTTTACATAATGTTTCATAAACAATTGTTTTGAAGGTGTAGAAGACAATGTGTGTGTGTGAAAATAGAGACATCCATTACTCTCAGCTGAGAACTAATTCAAAATATTAGGAGTTTGCAATCATATGCAGTAATCCTTAGAACATAAAGACAATACAATCAATAGGGTAGCTAGTAGCCACATGTGGCTGTTGAGCTCTTGAGATGTGGTTAATGTGAATTAAGATGTGCTCTAAGTGTAAACTCTAAACTGGATTTCAAAACTAAGTATTATTTTAAAAACTAGTATTTTAACACAGTATTATATTAAAACTGTAAAATATTTCCTTAACTTTAAAATATTTCATATTAAAATAATATATTTTCATTACCCAAAATATATTATTAAAATTAATTCCAGTTCCATTTAATTGCTTCAAAGTGGCTACTATAATTTTTTAGATTACACATATAACTTGCATTACATTTGTTTGTATGGTGCTGGCTTAGATGTTTGGATTACAGCACTCAGAGGGGCTCAGAGACTATATGTGCTTTTCAATATGTCTGGTCCTTCCCTGAGATAACAACTATAGGTGAAAATCTACTTTTTGTGGGGAAAAGAACAGGGAAAAAAAATGAGATTAATTATCTCAAAGTCATTATTCCCTCCTACTCTTCACATATTGGTGGATATCCAGTGTTAATGTGACACTTGTTACACCAAAGCAGGCCTAATGCAGAGAGGTTGCATGAAGAAAGAATGAACCTGGAATCTTGATGGGCAGTGCTCACTTATACTTGAAAGCTGATATTGGAAATGAATAGTAAACTTGGGTAGGCAAATCAACAGATAGTAGGGAAATAAATAAATTAACTTGGATAGGCTGGTGGGTGTTGAGATGCAGGTGTACAGAAATAGTTTTCAAAATTAGTACTTTATGAAATAGTTCTTATCCTAAAGAAATATTGGTAAATGAGTAACTCCTACAAAATAATTTTTCCTTATGATTCTAAAGTATTAAATTTAAGAATGTATTTCAGAACATAGAAGGAAATAGACTCCAGAAAAAAGTGATATAGATAATTCCTTCAGAGGAAAAGTATACTTTATGTTTTAGGAAAATGGAAACTTCTAAACTGATATCCTACAGTTATTCCGGGGGGGTTGTGTATCTTGATATATATCTAGACGATGGCAAGAAACCCAAATTGTACAGTACAGACCCACAGTTAAGATAAATGGACTTAAATTGACTTAGTTGCTAATTTTTTTGTCATAACCATGGAATATAATGAAACTATGTAGAAAGCACCAACAGAGTATAAGAGAAACATCTCCACCAATTTCCCATTCTCTTCTGCAAAAATCAATAGCTTGTTCCATGAAAATGTAATTTTAAAAATCATTTTAATCATTGTGATGCTATTTATTTTCTAGTGTACATGGAAGTTCTTAAAAACAAATTAACTTAGTGGAGTTGTTGCATTCATGAGTAGAATCACTTACACTACACTGTACTTCTTTATTTTACACCTACTCCATAAAACTCTCTTTCACAGAAAGTGCAAGGCCTTCTCTTTTCCTTACCATTGAAATAGCAAAGTCTTCTTCTCTCCTTAGAAATGTCAACTTCCCTGAATCAGATAAATATGTAACATATCCAGAGGAGAAGAGACTATTTGGACAAAATTAAAAACTGTTCTAATATTATTTTTATATCTAATGAACACTGGCATACCTTTTGCTATCTTTAATTTCCTTGGCAAGTTATTTAAATATTTCTTCTAAAAAGAAAGCATTCAGTTTTATGACTCTACTGAAAGTAAAATTATATTCACACTCCAGAGAAACAAATGTACTTTAAAAGTTCAGCAAGTCTAAAAAGTAATAGAAAAACTTTAATAGTTTCTACAGTATACATACATTTCATTTTAATGAAATGGTGATAAACCAAAGAACAGTAATTATTTGCTGAAATAATGCATAATTTTTAAAATATGAAAAGCTATATAACATGATAGAATCTAGAATTTACATATCACCTATAATTTTTATCATTTAATAAAATAGTTATTCCTCATATCTGCCTTTTGCAAGACAGGATTCTCATTTTATACATGAAAAGCTGAAACCTAGATAAGTGTTCATCCCAAGTTATACAGAAGTTTATGGAAAAATCAGGATTATAATGTACTACTCCACTTTTGTGTTGAGATATTTCAGTGTACACCTCAAAATGTTGCTTTATGTACCTTTATACTGTATGACTATCAAAATAATACTCAATGCAATAAAAACTAAATAATCAGCTTTAATTAAATAATCATTTTATGGAATATGATAGGCTATTTAGCTTACCACCTGGGAATTAACACTGAGCGTAAAAATATCCATAACTATTAAAAAATATAGAATTGCTGAATCTGCAGAAGATATCTTCTTAACAGTGACATAAGTCTGTCACAATAAAATTTTAGTTTATCAGAATTAGATTGTAAATGGACATCTAAGCTACTGAAATTGAAATGAGTCATTATTTGATTTTATGAACTGTTTAAAAATCTGAGGCAATTTTCAGAAAATTGGACTATTAAACTGTGAAAAGAAAGTTTAATTTCAATCAAGATAAGCAATAGAAACTTATTTGCACAGCTAATAACTATGAATCCATTTCTAAAAATTCACTAAGGCCATTTATATAACTGTTGATAAAGGAAATGCCAAGGCTTTCCTCAAAGATCTTAGTTCCTCAAAAACGTACAGTGATGGAAGTAATCTCTTCAACTCCCATTTCATTTTTCCCAATGTATTATGGGCCAGTTTTTCTACAAAAGAAAACAAAGTAATTCTAGTTATTCTCTAATCAGAATTAGAATTAAATATGTTAGGAAACCTGCATATGTGCCTCAGTTCATTTCTATCTCATAGCATAGCTGTGCAACTTAAAGGAGAAAAACTAGGTCAAGGAGACCAGCACACTCTCTGGTACATAGTCAAATGTTTAATAAATATATATTTCTTCCCTTGTTACTTCATTCAATATCCTAAAATAATTAATAATAATTTACTATACCAGGTAGTGTGTTAGGCTTTAGGAATAAAAGATGATATGGTATAAATTCCAATATATCAAAGATCTTTTTTTTCTTTAATTACACTATATTGTCAAAGCCTAGCAAAGTACCTAGTATATGGTAGGAGCTCAATAGTAACTTATTAAATGAATAAAGGAAGAAATAAGTAAATGTTTATAAGAGGTATGGAAGAACTTTTTCAATATTAAATGAGACAATCTACTTAAAATGATTGGAAGAGTGCCTGCAACATAGTATAATTATACGTTATAATTCTTAACAATTATGATTACTCTTTTATTCTCCTGTGTAAATGACCCTTCTTCACATTTTCCTCTGAGTACATTCTATTCGCTGCTTAGTTTATGTTTACTCACAACTTTTTCCTGGTCTGTCATAACCCCACTTGCCTCCTAAACCCTGTGTGCATCCTTGCAGCCTTAGCTCCTGTAGTGATTTATATTTTCCGATTCAAATTCCTGGAAAGAGACTATTAATGGCTGGGCTGCTTGGCCAAACCTGTCCATTCCAGGCCATCTCAAGACTGAGTGTCTTTAAGACAGACGCCCCTCCTTATTTAATCAGCAAAATTTGGGAGTTGTGTGGGTTGTGTGATATAGAATATTCTGTCTTTATCTATGACACAGATTTCCTCTGTGTCAATTACTGTCTGTGGAATGCATGTGACAGCAGAAATATTCCCAGAAAACTCTGACTTTATATGATCCTTATAGCCCCAAAGAACTCACAGATAGCAGTATTAGTGAAAGAAAGCCTTTCTTCTCATATTTCCACAGCTGAAATCTCAGGGAGTGTTTGATTGAACAAACTTGAGTCACTGTCTATTCCTGATTCAATGAGTATTTGAGACTTGGGTTGGGGAGGGGATGGAGTACCTTGATTAGAAAGACCTGGATCTTGTACTCAGTGCTTGAGTCAGGAGATTGGATCAGATCTACTTGAACCACATAGACTGGAATGCAATAGAAGCTGTCCTTCAAAGAGCAACTGGCAAGATTAATACTCGACTTAGCAAATTTCACATAGAAAAGCATACTCTTTTTAGAGAAACACTGTCACACTTTAAAACATAATCCTACTGACACTTGGTTTACTGGTCTTTGATATAGTTTACAAAATAATTCCTCAATTATTTATCATACCAAGCAACCTTCCTGAGGTAATTTGAATTTAACAAACTTTCAGCAATGACTTAAACTCTACTGCTTATGGTGTGAAGGATACAAAAATGAGTAGTACATAAGCCAAGACTTCAAGTAGTATACAGGCTAAGAGAAATATAGAATAAAAAGATAAATTTAATACAGTATGGAAAATTCAGTTAAGGAGGTCTCTTTACATCTAGGGAAGGAGGCAGTGCCATGCAGTGCATGGAACAGATACGGAGACAGATCTAGAGATCTGTAGGTGGGGGCATTGAAACGAGGTCAGGGAAGGGTTCAAGACAAAAAAATACCCCGTTATCTAGGGAGACAGACAAGACTCAGTGTTGCATTCTATACAAAAGCAGCTGTGTGTGATTCATATATGTCATTGGAATGATTTTAAAGGGTTTTTCACAGGGCAGTATAATTTCTTTAATGCACTTGAGCTGAAAAACAGTTCAAGTTTGATGAACTTGATCATCAAGTACAATGATCAAGGAAATTAGTTTCTTAGGGCTTGTTAGAAAATCTTGAGAAGAAAATTTTATCATATTAAAATCTAATAGATCAGTTATAGACTATTAGACTCTTCAGTGTTATATGAACTTACCATGTGATAAAAAGAGAGATAAAAATACAACATACAGGTAGAGGGTTCTAGATGGTAGTATAGGAAAATCCTGAACTCTGAACTCACCTCCTCCAATGGACACAACAAATTTACAAATATGGAATAATTCCCTTGAAAAGGCACCTGAAAACTGGACGAACAGAGCCCTACGACAAAGGGTAAAAGGGCAGCATTAAGACAGATAAGAGAGGCAGAGATGTGGTCTTGCCAAGGGAAAAAAAAACACACCTCAGCCACAGTGATCCAAAATTGGGAGAGATCACAAGAGTATAGATCTTTTCCATGAAGAGCAAGGAATTTGAGTTCCACATCAAGCACTTAGATCTCTAGGTCTTACAAAGGAGAGATAAGACTCCAAAACAACAGTTTTTGAAAACCAATGAGTAATATGTCCAGGTAAACCATAATATGTCAGGGAATGGAAAGCTCATTCTTCAAGAGGCCATGTGCAAACTCATTGGATCTCCAAACCAGTGCAAAAACAAGATCTAAAAGCACATGGCCCATAGGTGAAGAAACCCCCCTTACTAATCTTGAAGCATCCGCTGGAGAGCAGAAACCAGTTGGGTTGCTCCCCAGGGACTGAGGCACTAGTGGGAGACATTTTTGTGATCTCAGGCTACTTGCTAATGCCAGCACTGGCAGGTGCCATTTTGGAATTTTCCTCCTAACCTGTTAGCGCCAGTGTGCACACCCACTGAGATCCTACTCAGCCTTGTGCCTGAGCTGGGCCTCACAGCCAGCCAAGTGTTAACCCTGCCTACCAGCGTGCTGTAGCAGTAGACATGGCCCCACCACAACAGAAGGGTGCAGCCAGCTGACATAAGGAACACCTCTTGAGCACCTAGCTCTGGTGCCAAAGTGAGATTGCACTCCTGAGCCCCACAGGACATCGAAGTAAGGTCACTCCTTCGTGACTGGGACATATAGCTGATTTACCTATTACATATACATAAACACACACACACAGAATTAGGAAAAATGAGGAGACAAAGGAGTATGTTCCAATTGAAAGAACAAGACAAAATCCCAGAAAAGAACTAAACAAAACCAACATGAGCAGTCTACCTGATAAAATGTTCAAAGTAATGGTTATAAAAATGCTCACTAAACTTGGATGAATACAGTAATAACTTCAAAAAAGAAACAGAAAATGTAAGAAAGTACCAAACAGAAGTTATAGGTGAACTGAAAACACACTAGAGGGGTTCAACAGCAGATTAGATGAGATATAAGAATGCATTAGTGAGCTGGAAGACAAAATGATGGAACTCACCCAGAGACACAAAATGAAAAAGGAATTTTAAAAAGTGAAGAGATCAAGATAGCAGAGTAGAAGGATCCTGAGGCCACCTCCACCTAAGGACACACCAAAACTACAACTACATATTGAACAGCTCTCTTTAAGAATGACATGAAGACTAGTAGAACAGCTCTTTTACAATTAAGGATATAAAGAAAAAAACACACTGCGAAGGGTAGGAGGGGAAGAGAGCAATCTAGTCAGCCCACAAATCCAGTAGGCAACCCAAAGTGAGAAGGGTATATCACAAACTCAGAGATCCTCTCCAAGGAGCAAGTGATTCAAGCCCCATATTGGGCACCCCAGTCCAGAAGACTAGACCTGGGAAGATGAGCCTCCTTAACTGGTTATGATTGAGAGAGCTAGAGGAATATACGAAACTGTAAGAAACTCACTTAAAAAGTGAGCACACAAACTTATTCACTCCGAGTCCCAGTGCAGAGGCAGCAGATTGAAAACATCTGGTGCTCTAACTGGCCTCCCAAGGCTACCCCAGCACACCCTCCAGCCTGCACCCAGCTCCAGCTCCAACCCTCAACCCCCACAAGGTGGTGCACCTTGGTGCACCCCAGAAGAAGCCCCAGGCTGCACTGAGCTCCGGCTCTAGCTTCTCCAGCTACAGCCCCAACCCATCAATGCTATGGCCCCCAGCATGGCCTGGGAGAAGCCTTGTCCTGCACCAGGCTCTAGGTCTAGACCCTCCAGCTCTAGCCCTTCCAACCCCCAAGATGGTGGGCGTTGGTGTGCCCCAGGAGAATCCCCAGCCCACACTGAGCTCTGGCTCCAGCCCCCACTACCCTTCCAAGGTGGCAGTTTCCGAAGCGCCACAAGAGAAACCCTGGCCTGCACCAGGTTTCAGCTCCGCCCTGCCTCACCCCCACCAAGACAGCAACTCCTGGCTCACTCCCAGCTCCAGCTCCAACCCATACCACCAAGGCAGCAGCCCCAGTGTGCCCTGGAAAAAATTCTGGCCTGTGCTTACTTCAGCTCCAGCCCTCCCACCAAAGCCACCAGGCACATGCAGTTTATATAAAGAAAATGCTCCTACACAAGGACACATGTTCAAGACCAAGAGAGGTAACTGTATCACCTAATTCATAGAGCCAAACACAGTCAAACAAAATGAGAAGACAGAGGAGTATGTTCAAAATGAAACAACAAAATAAAATTCCAGGAAAAATCCCTAATGAAATGGAGATAAGTAATTTACTTGATAAAGAGTTCAAAGCAATGGTCATAAAAATGCTCATTGAACTCAAGAGAAGAACAGAGGAACAGAGTAAGAACTTCAGAAAAAAGAATTTTAAAAAAGTGAGGATAGTTTAAGGGACCTCTGGGATAACATCAAGCATAATAATATTCACAGTATAGGAGTTCCAGTAGGAGAAGAGAGAGAGGAAGGGGCAGAAAACATATTTGATAAAATAGTGGCTAAAAACTTCTCTAACTGCAAGGAGAAAATAAAATAAAAAATAAAAGAAAGTTCAGGTAAGAACACAATTTCAACGAAGACTCAATGTTCCAGTGAATTCTGACATTTCAAGTAATCTCTAAGATTCTTTTTATCTCTTCCTCATATTAAAGACTTAGCATGTGATATTCATTGTTCTTAATTTAGTTTTTTTTTTGTGTGTAGTTATTATGTCTCTAGTAATATTATAAATTTCTTGGAGACCTAGACTTAACACTTCTTTCTCTTATGCTAGGTTTACATATAAAAGTGGTTAGCTTTTTCTTAAAAACTGAATGTATTGTGTAAAATAAGCTATAAGACAAGTATGAAAGTTAGATTCATCACTTTATGCCTTTTAAGATATTTGTATTTATGGATATTAGGCAAAACACGGATGTTAGATGTCATCTAGTCAGTCTCCTGTATAATAGTGGGTTCATTCTAAAACCTTCATAATAGATCTTTTTCACTTTTGGTGTAAATACTTTTACAAACATAAAAAAACAAATTTAATCAACGTCAATAATCATAATTAACATTAACATTATTAAATTATCATTTAGCAACTCCATTTTGGAGTGTTGTGCTGGAGGTATGACAACATATAAGACATAAGCCATACTGTAGAAAAGATTTTTAAGCCTTCAGATATACAAAACATAAACATAAAAATAAAATTAACAATAGAAAGCAACATTTGTTAGGTACTAAGTAAGTGAGAAATGGAATAACCTTCAGGAAGTCAGAGGATGAAAAAATTCCTGATGCCTGGCACTCTCAGGGAAGACTTCAGGAAGAGCTGACACTTGAAGTAATGGAATTGAAATCAGTGAATAAATTATCAAGGTTTATGGAGTGTTGTTTTGGAGAGGAGAGAGAAGCTAGGATATTGAGCAGTTTGACTAGAGTGGGGGATTGTTTTAGGTGAGCAGGCAGATGATTCTCTTCTCAGTATATTGTATTTGGATTTATTCTCTGGATATTGGGGAACAATAGAAGCAAGCATGGACTCTGTATAAATTGCAGGTTTCAGAAGATTAATTTACTAGTGTTGTTTAGGATGTACTGAAGAGAAGGAAATCTTGAGGCAGGAAGACTCGTTGAGATACTGAACAAATCCTGAAGTGATATGAAAGAAGGGACCCACTAGGGTCCTTGGTAGTCAGTTGGAAGTTGGGCAAGATGAGAATAAAATCACAGAAGGAAGACCCCCAAATTCCAGAAACTAGTTCCTTGAGAAATCATGCTACAATTAGCTAAAAATAAAGAACAAAAAGGCTTTGAGATGCCGTGCCTTTAACCTCTGTTTGAAAACTTTTTTTTCTAAGCCACACTCTGAGCAGCTTCCATACTATGCTTTATATATTTACAGACTACTGCACACTGTTGTGACAATTCACTTTGAAGTTACTCTCAGTGGTATATGGGTTGATGAAAGAAAGTCCTGTAATCTTTCTAAGCAGGGCTGGGATATGGTAAAGCAAAAAGGAATCATGGGGACTAGGCCTGACCAGGTCTTCAAAAGATCTTTTCTCTCCCTGTAAAAAAGTGTTCATTCTTAGTTACCACCATCTTAGAAAAAACTGTGACCCTCAGGGGTTTTATTTGGAACAACATGAATAGTTTTGCTTTCAATAGTCACAGGGCAAATGACAGGTTATATTTAATTTTTTATATATCTTTATTTACATAGACTTTAGTGATATCCCTGCTTGCTGTATAATTTGATTTATTTTGGGACACCAGAAAGAATCCATTGAAGTTGCACATGGCAACTGCCTACTTGGACAGCAAAACATGTAGCACAGAACAGAATAGTAAATAAAATTCAGTTAAAAAAAAATCACAGAGTACTTTAAAAATGAATTGTGAGTATTTTTATAAAAGCATACTTTATCCCAAAACAAAAATATTAGCTGAAGAATAAACAAGTCAGTGTTTGAGAATATGTTACCCTTAATTTACATAAAAGTCCTACAAAACGTGCAATGGATTTAAATTCCTCAAATCTTTTGATGATGGCTACAGAAATGTATGAACATAAGGTGAATCATACAAATTATTTTAAAATGTAACCATGGAATTTAGAAATATAATATGGCCCTTTTTTGCTAACTTTCTTAATTCAGTATTTTAAATAATAATGTTTTGCCTATTTAACATAGCAGTTAAAGTTTGGATTCTGAATCCTGATATTACATTCTAGCTGTGAGACCACAGAGAAGTTACTTAACCTGTCTGTGCTATAGTTTCCTCAACTGTAGAATGAAAGTAATAATACTAGTACCTGCTTTATAGAGTTGTAAAGCTTAATGCCTTAGTATGTGTAAAAAGCTCCTAGAAGAGGATTTAGCAAATACTAAGTGTTATGTGTCTTACTATTATTTTCTATCTGCAGTTATTTCTGTGAGAATAATGTAATAAATGTAAATGCCATAGACAGTGCCTGGAATATTCTAAGTGCCTAAAAATCAGTAGTCAGTTTAAAAAGTAGAAGTAAATGTATCTAATAATTTATTAAGGAGAAACTGTTGTCATTACTAATT
The DNA here is from genome assembly GCF_949774975.1 of Lagenorhynchus albirostris. Classification (NCBI taxonomy): domain Eukaryota; kingdom Metazoa; phylum Chordata; class Mammalia; order Artiodactyla; family Delphinidae; genus Lagenorhynchus; species Lagenorhynchus albirostris. The sequence goes on from NC_083096.1 coordinate 95,460,185, forward strand.
AAAACAAATCATTAGTTATTTTGCTTTAAATGACATTATTTCCACAGACAATTTTAATAACAACTAAAGACTGCACTTTATTGTTTTCCCAAAGAGGTTCTAACAAAAAAATAAAACTGTAACTAATGATATATGACCAAACTCATGACTTATTATATGCCATCTCCATGACTATTTTGTACTTATACATGCAGCTTTAAGAGTATTTTATTCCATAGCTTTGAGTGAAAAGAACTTTCAGATAAAATATCCAAATGAAAACAATTAAATCCTCAATTTCATTCCATCTTTCTTAAGTTGCATGTAGTAGTATTATAAGTAATTTAAACCAATGATAATAGTTAAATTGATAGCAATGTAATAATATTTCTTTTCAAAACAGAGAATTGCCTGTCAAATTTCATTTTAATTCAATACAGCCCTGAAGTGACTAATACTTATTTAAATGCTTAGTTAGTACAAGGGATGCAAAATAAGTTGCACAGTCTCAAGATTTAACCAGCTTACAGTGAGATGAATATACAAAATAATATGAGATAAGATAAAGTAAATGCAGTAAGAGAATTCACTGAGCATCACAAGAGGAAGAGGTTCCATATGGTTGAGGATGGGAGGAAAAAATGAAAAGCATTGAGACAGAATTTGAAGGTTTGCTAGAATTTTGACAGATGGAGAGGAATTATTTTATGGTAGTGATTGAGGGCATCTTTGGGTAGAGCAAATAATGTAACGTGCTTGCATAGGGTAGATTATTTGAAACTGTGGTATATATGGTTGGAAATGTAGAGACAGTTTTTAAGGTCTGATAAAGCATTTGGTCTCAATTATATAGGTATTTTCTTTTACCTTCTTATCCTTTTTTTTTTTTTTTTTTTTTTTTTTTTTGCGGTACGCAGGCCTCTCACTCCCACAGCCACGCAGGCTCAGCGGCCATGGCTCACGGGCCCAGCCGCTCCACGGCACGTGGGATCCTCCCGGACCGGAGCACGAACCTGTGTCCTCTGCATCAGCAGGCGGATGCTCAACCACTGTGCCACCAGGGAAGCCCAAACTTCTTATCCTTTAAACTCCTTAGAACCCTAACTGTGATCCCCAAAAGCTGTGAAATTGTTCCTTCACTCTTTTTAATTACATTTTTATTTTAATTAATGTACTTGAATAAATAAGTCAGATTGCAGCTAATGGTTTATAATGAAAATAGTATTTCCTGCTCTATCTACAGCCTAACCCCAAGTCCCACTTGACAAAAACTTTTAAGTTATTGAGACTAGTTGTCTTGATTTTAAATATACATATTTTTAGTGCTATCTAAAAATTTTTTTAATTGTTTACAGATTTCCTAATGTGAAGATGAATATGTAGCTGTCTAACACAGGCTGATAAACTGCCCCAAACACTGTATCTCTTTTATTTCTCCCACCTCACCCTTTCTTTCCTTATCTCGCTCTCTCTCTTACATCTACACACATGCAGTACACATTCTTCCTCTCCACTATGCTCTCAATATAATTTATTAAAATTTTTGTTTAAATAAATATAGTGTTTACATGCCTATGAATATGTAAATATTATTTAAACTGAACCACTTAGTGAACAACTTAGTGACATTTGTTTCTCTGAGTAGCTTTTATTTTTCCTACAGTTTGTAATTACTTCATTTTGCATTTGCTTAGGTTTCAGTGTACTAACTAGTCTTCTCCAACGCTGAGAGAATTATAAAACATCAACAACTGGTCAAGCACATTAAATAATCAGTGCATCTATCTATCTTTCTATCTACCTATCTATCTATTTTTCTTTAATCTACAATGTCAATGCTCCTAGAGACCCTAAACCTCCAATTATACCCAGATTGATTGCTCTCTAGAACAATGCGCTAATGTCCTGGGATTTCCCTTCATCACCATTCTGAGAATCCTATCTACTGGTCTCCTATGATAAAGTTATTTCCTTGATTCTTTTACTGCTTTTTCATTCTATTTGCTCTTTCATTAAAATTAGCCTTTTAGGGCTTCCCTGGTGGCGCAGTGGTTGAGAGTCCGCCTGCCGATGCAGGGGACACGGGTTCGTGCCCCGGTCCGGGAAGATCCCACATGCCGCGGAGCGGCTGAGCCCGTGAGACATGGCCGCTGAGCCTGTGCGTCCGGAGCCTGTGCTCTGCAACAGGGGAGGCCACAACAGTGAGAGGCCCGGGTACCTCTGGGAAAAAAAAAAAAAAAAAGCCTTTTATTCCTATAAAGGTATTTTAGAGGGCTTTTATAAGGAAGAAAGATGAAACTCTTGGGTTCTATTCACCATGTTTAACTGAAAGTCCCTCTTAATTATAACAGGTGATCTAGTTCACAGAGAAAAGAGATGATATTTGGCTTAAACTTTACCAACTAATTGCTTCCATGCCTTACCACTCATTTGTATCGGCACCAAATCTTCTCTTTTTCCTTCCAATTTGAAAAATGACTAATTCCTATCTTGATTCCCTGCCTTCCCAGATCTAGTTCTACTTCCTTCACAGTGATGCTTACTAAAAACTTGCTACCTTTGCTAGCTCTGTTTCTACAACTCACTCCACAATTCCTGGCAACCAGATTTTCAGGCCTACCACCTCTCTGAAATGGTTTGTATTCAGGTTACTCATGACCCAAAATGACATTTTTAAACATTTTGTCTACTTTTTTTCCATCCATAATATTTTTGATGCATTTAACACTTTTAGTCTCTCCCTTTTAAAGACCCTCTCCTTGTGTTGCTTTAAGAGCACTCTCATGTTTTGGGATTGTACATTTTAATCAGAAGTTGATTTCATGTCATTAAATTAAAGCAAAAAAGGATTGTTTATTTATTTAGTTTTTGTTGTTAATATTTTTGTTTTGTTATTGTTGTTTAATGAGAGATTTTGGACGTTGAGAAAACAGAAGGGCAATTGTCCCAAGGCTCATTTTTCTCCACAAGCGTAAGTCAGAAAAGACTGATCATCTTCTGTCATCACATTCACTTGTGATGGATGAAATTTGTGATGGATTTGACTGTACTTTTTTACAATGATAAGTTTTAATTCTATTTCTAGGGGTTGGGGACATGGTGCATCAAATTAGTTATCTCAATGACTTTTACTTTCATAAGAGAAGTCTCTTGTCATTTATGATCCATTATTACCCTTCTGTATATCTGCTTTGATTTTACTGTATGTTTTATAAAGTTTATCTGAAAACTGCCCCACATTTTTCATACCTAAAAATCACTTCTCTCTTCTATATAACTTTCAGACATTTTGCGTGATTCACTGTATTTTTTTTCATGTAAAAAGTGGTACGTGCCTTTTCTAATTATTCTACTTCTTAGGCTAGAGATTTGTACATTAAATTGTTAGTTACTAAGTATTAAGTCTGGAACAAGATATGACACTTCAGATATAGCAAAGGTAAATTATGGCATACAGCACTATTATAAGGTGTGCTACTATTTTTGTAGTAACTTTACCCACTCTATAACCACAAATAACTATTTGTCTAGTATGTGTGTCGTTTTAAGGAAATTATGTTGCAGCTTGTAATTACTTGCACTGACATCCATCTGCTCAAACTTAGACCTTGCACTGCCTCAAATGCACTTGAGACAGGGAGAGGAGGAGAGTGCCTGGTATGTTTTCTTAAAGCTGATTAAAACCATGGTATTTACTTTGGTCCTTTAAGAATAAATTTGCTTTACTGTGGGATCAATGAGTCTAGTTGTGTTTCCTTGAAAAGTGAAATACTTATGATGTGGCAATTTAGAGAGAGAAGAGAGAAAATGTGAGCAAGCTCTTGGGTTTTTCTCAGGGATGATTCCATGTCTACAATGACTATTAACTCTGTATATCACACACACACACACACACACACACACATACACACAAACACACACACAGCATTTGTAAAATAGTATTAATTGCCTGAACTGTTAGGAAGGCTTTCCCCATCATTTATTTTTCTCATTAAACAGATTTCTAAGCAAATTAACAGGACTTACAATAGCCCTATTAAAAGGCTTTCTTGGGCTTCCCTGGTGGTGCAGTGGTTGGGAGTCCGCCTGCCGATGCAGGGGACAGGGGTTCGTGCCCCAGTCCGGGAGGATCCCACATGCCGCAGAGCGGCTGGGCCCGTGAGCCATGGCCACTGGGCCTGCGCCTCCGGAGCCTGTGCTTCGCAGCTTCTGCATGCATTTCTGCTTTTGAGCCATTTGCTCTTTCACAGACCATGCCCTCAGATTATTTCTCTGCTTGGAATGCCTGTAAATTTTTCCCTATTACTCAAAATCCCGATTGTCTCTCATATTCATATATTATCTACTTTGTAAACTACTATCTCATATCCCACTAAAAAGTGAATCTTTCCTTTCTCTTTGCTTCCAAACATGTTTTTGAGTTTCTTTTATGATATTTGTCACAGCTAGTTATACATAATGATTAAATGTCTTTTTGTCTTTCTTTACATCTGGGATGTAAAATCTGTAAACTCCTTTCCGTGAAAAATCATACCTTACTTATATATTTGGAATGCACATAGCTGCAGGTGCCCACCAGCAAGTACTCAATGCATGTTTATTAACTCACAGAGTCAATACTGTTACTCCTCTGGGAATGCTTTCATCTTGTTTCTCTGCTTATGGAAATTTTCTGTCCTTCAGAAATCAACTCTTCCTTGTCATCGGTGACCCCAACCCTCAGTAATGTCTCTTTTTCCTAATTGGAAAGTTGTTTGGAGGATCCAAGGAGCTAAGTTACAAGGAGAGTGTCTGGCACAGCATTAGCACTATGTGAGCTTTAGCTCTATGGGTTTCATTTATAGAAACTCACAATGTCTGTAATGCACAGAAAGGTTATGTACTCAAGGGTGCCTGGTGGGTAAGTGGCAAAGTGGAATGGAGACTTGGGCCTTTAACTCTTCATCAGAATTTGTAACAGAGCTCTCTAAATGATTGAATCTGTCCCAAGGTCCCTGTGACCCTGGCTGTCTGGCTAATGAAATATGCATAAAGGACACTCTGGAAAAATAGACCATTTATTATTAGCTAGAGCTTAGTTCTGCTCTTTGAGAAAAAACTTGATTTTCTAGCTCAAGTTCTAAATTAAAATTAGATAAGCAAGTTTCTTGGTCCTTTACTTTGATTCCCCAACCACATTCCCATATGTCTTTTAAAAGGGCAGAGACACAACCTATAAGGATTGGAGTTGCTTGAGACATCTCTTACTGTAACTGTCATGTGGGAAGGACTGAAATATTATTTTCATTTAATTTCCTTATTATTTGCCAGGAAAATCTTGCCTATTATTTGTCAAGAAAATATTGCAAATATTTGCAATATTACAATTATTTACCAGGCAAATAATACAAATATTGTCTCTGCTTCTTACCACAATAATGTGTGGGAAGCACTGGTATCCCCTTTAACTGATGAAAGAAAAGAAGAGTGTATATGAAGAGTGTATATGACTTGCCCAAAAGTACTCAATAAAAGAAGCTGGTAGAGTATTAAAAATCTCTGGCCCTGGCCTTGAATAACATGAGTTCAAATTCTGGGTTTATTAGTTATCAATTATGTGATCTTGCTAAATTTTCTTTAGTTTTGTCATGTGTAAATGGAATGATAATATTATACAACATGTATTGTTGCTGTAAAAATGTTAAAAAAAAATCTGATTTAAATGAGAGATAAGATAATTTGGTTCCAGATCTATGGTTTAGCTTCTACAGGCGTTATACAATATTCATTCAATTCATTCAAAAATATTTATTGAGCATCTGTTCTAGGTTCTTGGAATAAGTCAGTGAAAAAAAACAGTCAAGGGTTCTTGCTCTTGTGGAGCTTATGTTAGAGCAGGGAGAGAGAGCAATACACAAAATAAACAGGTAGATCATATAGCATTTTTTTAAAAGATGACAAGTGCTATGGGAAAATAAAGTGTAGGGAAACATGGGTTGAAAATATCTGGAGGTGCAAATTTAAGTGGATGATCAGAGTAGAGTTTACTAAATAGATCACAATTGGAAAAATATCTGGAGAAGATGAGGGATATCGAGGGCTTACCAGGAAGAGAGAAGCTTTGCACAAAGTTCCTAAGATTGGTTGTTACCTGATATGTTTGAGCAACAGCAAAGTGGCCATTGTGGTCAGGGAGAGAGTAGAGAGCAGATGAGGTCAGAGTACAGCATTGTAAGTCCTCGTGAGGACTTTGATTTTTGCTGTGCAGAGAAGTGAAATTATCTGATGTGTTTGAGAACAGATCATAAGGGAATGATGGCAGAAGCAAAATGGCCAGTTAGGAGGTGACTTCAGTAACCTCCTATGAAGGATGTGGCAGCTCAGACCACAGTGGGAGCAAGAGTGGTGAGGAATGATCAAAGTCTGGAGATAATCTGAGAAATTTTCTTCAGATAAGTTGTAGATGTGAGAGAAAGAATGAATTGAAAAATCAAATAAATGTATTTGATTGCAAGTAAATAACTTAAGCAAGAAAAATTAACTAATTAGTTAAAAGAATACCAACAGTTTATAAAAAATGAAAGAACAGATCAGTTTTTGGAAAGGACAAGAACCAGTCATTTTAGTAAAAAAATGTAGAGTTTGGTTTTACCTTTTAAAGAAAGCATCAAATGAAGCGTACCATATGTGGTGAGGATATTAGTTACTCAAGCATTCCTCTTCTTACTCTTGATTCCAGGGTTGCATTCTCTGGAATTCTAATGGAAAAGGCAGGGTACGAATGAAGACATGGCAGTCTTTGGAAATGCCGAAATTCCAAAGACAGAATATACTATTACCTTTCCAGTAGTAATTTGTGGGTTTATGAAAGAACACATGTCAAAGAAGGACTTGCTTATGGATTCAGAGGGAGATTACAATATAAAATAAATGTAATGATATAATTTAGCACATGCACATGCCCACAGAACTATGACATGTGCTTAAAGACATGAGAAAAATTGGAAAAAAAAAAACCTCAACAGTAGTTCACCTTTAAAGAATGGGAAATATGTATTTTTCTTCCCATAAAAGATAAGATTTTAGAGTTCCAGGATGCTCTTATTTTCTTTCTTCCTTCCTTCCTTCCTTCCTTCCTTTCTCTTTCTTTCTTTCTTTCTTTCTTTCTTTCTTTCTTTCTTTCTTTCTTTCTTTCTTTCTTTCTTTCTTCCTTCCTTCCTTCCTTCCTTCCTTCCTTCCTTCCTTCCTTTCTTTCTTCCTTTCTTTCTTTCTCTCCCTCTCTCTCTCTCCCTGATTTGTTTTTAAGGTAAGGAGTTCCACTTTGGTATATTGCTTTTACAGAGCAATTGTCATGGTTTTTTAAATTGCCAGACAAGAAGAGTCTCTACCCAACTTGTTTAAGGCTAAAGGGTACTTGTTGTCTCATGTACTGAAAATGTAGGAGATTTGAATTAGGGTTAAAAGGATGTCATCAGGAGCCAGGCTCACTCCATTTATGGCTTACCTTCATTCTCACCAGCTACACCATTCTAACTGTTGCAAAAACAAGTGGAAAAAACTAAATATCTCCCAACTATTATAGCAAAGTCTCATTTTGTAACGTTGCCTCCAGCTGGGTCATGTGTGCCTCTGAATTAATCACTGGATCCAGGGGAGTGCAGTGCTTTCATTTCTAAGACTGGGGGCCCATCCTTCATTCTCAGCTGGAGGAGGCGTCAGCTGAGAATGAAGGAGCAGTAGTCGGCCAAAGAAAAATGTGTATGCTGTTACCAGGTGAATGGCAAATGATGGCAGATCGACAGATTCCTAGTTCAGGAATAGTTAATGTGTTGAAGATGGAACACACATAACTCCTTCTCAGGAAACTTCAACAAATTTACTTTTTTTTTTCTCATTCTTGTTGTAGTATGTATCACTATCTCCCAGAGCCATAATCTCAAAATAGTTTTTACATATTCCCTTTCCTTTGGCTCAGTCATAAAGTTCTGTGAATTTATCATTCATAATGTCTTTTGCATTTGCACTTTTCTTTCCATTTTCACTGCCACCATTCAAATTTGGGTTATTATTAATTCTTGTCTAGATAGGTGCTTTAGCCTCCTAATTGATTTTCCAGGCTTCAATTTCCCAATGTTTTACTTATATACACCAATTTTATTTCATTTTATTTTTCACGTTTCTATGATTGCTAATTTTAAAAATTTTGTTTCTCAGTGCTATAACATATGAATCACTGACCTTCCCACAATTTCTATCTAGCATCCAGGAATATTATTTTTAAACTATTTTCTGCTTATTAATTGTTAGACTTATTTGTGAGTAAAATTTATTCAAAATTGAGTTGAATTCAGTGCAAACTCTTTAAGTTTCTCCACAGCTCTAAAACTCTATCAGTAAATAAACATCATCCTATTGAAATTTTGGAGCCGTAGAGTATTTTTTATTAGGAAAACCAATATGGCACAAAAATTGTTTTAGAAAAACGAGTCTGACTGGGTGTTAGTTGAAGGAAACACTGGAGGCAGAAAAACAAATTAGAAGGCTATGACCTTAATATCAATATAAGCATGATGTGTTAAGGTCTGGAGGAAAGGGAGTGGGACATGGAAATAAAAAGGAAGGCAGTTTGAAAGGGAGAACTTTATATTTACTTCTCAATTTAACTATAAAACTTTTAAGGGTTAGAATTGTGTCTTCATCTTTCTCCCTGAACTGACTAACAACAAGTAGCCTTCAGTAAATCCTGTGAATGTTATTGAACAGACTTTTGTGACTGATGATATGTGGGAGAAGTTTCAGTCTGAGTACTTAAGGGAAGTATAAAAATTATGTCCAAAACATTTTTCTTTTCTCTTCTTTTTTTCTTTTCTCTTCCCTTTTTTCCTCCTCCCTCCCTCTTTCTCTTTTTCTTCTTTCTCTTTTTTCTGAAGAAAGGAATTATTTATATGACTTGCTGGAGTTTTTTTTTTTAAAGAAAGATACTATGTTCCTTTATGAGGTGATGCTCTGATGATTATTCTAACTGTTAGGATAATATGCCTAACACCTTTTATAAAAATAATGGCAAGGAGAATAGTTGCTCTTACTGTTCCCACATTAAAGATTCACCTGTCTTAAAAAGAAGGCTGGAGGCTACCAAGATTTATGCTTCTCAATTTGTCAGAGAAAGTAACCTGGGTCTTACATACAAAATCTATGATGGAAGACTCTAGGGTCTTGCTTACTTCTTAGTTCACCTTCTTGTACTTACTGGTAATATAAAAACTTGTTTATTCTATATGAACAATATCAGAGAAGATTCAACATTCTATGTGACTGGCTTGCAATGCTCACTAACAGAACTTTATAGTTTGTAAAGCACTTTTGATGATATTATCATATTTAATACTTGAAATAACTTCCTGAAACAAATGTAACAAATGTTTTGAACTGCATTTTATTAATGAGGAAACTAAAACCCAGGTGACATAAACATGTATTTTTACTTTGTTCAGTTTAGCTTATTTTTTCTGGGACTTAACCTTTTACTTCTGGGAAATTATTCTTTGCTCCAACATATTGTCCAAATCAGAAGTGCCATAATCTTACACGATCTCATCTAGCTGGCCACAAATACCTCTCTAAGATGGTTGTATGTGCCATGCTGGACAAATATAATACCTAATCCTCCAGCTACAGTAATTCTAGAACCAGTATATATCAAACCTGACCAATTAGAGTCCTTCCTTCCCTGCAGTTTAAAGTTAGAACCATAGGAAAAGGAGGGTGAAATTGTGAGGGGTGAAGTCAAGAGTCTTCACACACAACAGATGTGTGCCACCTACTATATGGAAGAAAGTGAATCTGGCCCACAAAGAAAAGTAGAGCCAAAAGACGAAGGAGTACTGATTAATATCTGAGCTCTGGTTCTTCTGATTCATAAGACAAAATTCTATCCTCAGCTAATACAGTGGTTTAACTATATGAACTGATAAATTAACGTTTATTTGGCTAATCTGGTTCATGTCGGCTTTCTGTCTTAATCAAAAGAGTTCTAATACAACTGAGAATATAAATACAATGTCCAATATTACTTAATTAGTGACAAATGCTGGAAAAGATCCTGATTTTCTGATAGTCCAAAGCATATTTTTGAATACTTGACAGTGATTATTTGTATGAGGTAGACACTGTCAATGCTCCATCTATGTCCCCTTGAATCCCTTTGTTACTTTCATGTGCACAGGCTCCCAGTGGGCTTTCCCTCCCACCAGCCAGCATCAGTGTCTCTTTTTTGAAGGACTCTCCTCACATTGTTAGAACAAACTCAGCCTGTGCTGCATGAAAACCACAATTGCCTGGGAATTACCGTCCCCTGGGAGCAGCCCTTAAAAGGACTGGCAAGTAGTACATCTTCATTCTCCATCTCTGGTAAGGATAGCTCTGAGATGTGATTGATTTATGCTGTTTCTGGAGTTTCTCTGAAATACTGAGTCAAATATACCTTCCACAGGACTTGCTTGATATTATACCTTTACATGGCCTCCTTCCATTTTTATTCCTTTAGAGGGTTTTTGTTTTTCTTTTTTTTTTACCCTCTGCCCCATGGAATCCTCTCAGGGTATCATTCTAGGGGACCCGACCTAAGACAACAGACTACCTAAATTAAATAGGCAATCCAGAAGTTTAACAATTAAGAATGAGAGGCCTCAGGCCAGGAACCTGGGTGTAAGATATCAAAGGTAGGTAGAAGAGAATCGTTTGGGAGCGGGGCATGAAAAAGCAGGTACTAATATAAACCATGATTGTTGTGTTATTCCTCACCTGGAAATGGGAATTAATCAGAAAATGACCTAAAAATGTGGTTCAGCTATATTTCCAGTGAAATGAAAGGGTACACCTTCTTTGCATGAGCCAAACATTACAGAGCAGTATTTTACACTGGTGTGTATTTTGGCTTACAATTAAGGTTATAATTTATTCTTCTTGGTTTATTTCCCAGTATTCACAGCAAATGTCCAGCATACCTGACTGAAGAGTATTGTTGGACAGAATTTTAGGAAGAAATTTTTACTAAAACTGTTATAAAAGTTATGATCTTTCCAAAAGTTCAGGATTAGAATTACCAAACAGCTGATTTGTTGATTCTCTGAGAAGTGTTCAATCTCTTCTCCCCAAAGCAAATACACAGACAAAAACCTTTTCTGCATTGACCAGGGTACACCTACCCCAGTTGTCTGTTGAAGACTTATTCAAATGAATGGAGAATAAAAATATGAATAATTCACTGATGTAAAAGCCACCATAATTCTGAGATCTAAGCTAGAAATATGGGGTTAAGGAAAGTAGCTTTTGATTCAATTATTTAAGCATTTCAGTCATCTATTTTGTTTTCAAAATATTTCTGAAACCCTGGCCCCCAAATTTTCTAATCCATCTTTAAAATATATTAGAAAGAGAAGGCTCAAGAGGGAGGGGATGGGGGATATATGTATGCATATGACTGATTCATTTTGTTGTACAACAGAAACTAACACAGTACTGTGAAGCAATTATACTCCAATAAAGATCTATTTAAAAAAAAATTTCATGAACATAAGCTTCTGCCTCCTCAGTGTGCTTTTTCTTTCCTGCATTTGCTGTCATACTGAATGTAGGCTTAGGGGTGTTGTGCCTTTGTGTGTGTGTGTCTGTTTGTGTAGTACTAATTCTTACTGATCTCTTCATAGCATTTCCATGCCCCTGGTTCTAATAGATGTGCCTCTCTGTCTTGACCATTCCTAGAGTAGTGCTCTACTCAAAGGAGTATTTTAGACAGTAATCAAAGAAACAACTCAAAAACAATAGTTTTATAAACTTTTTTTTTCTGTTAGACTGTGAGCTACTTGATGGCAGGAACCGTGACTTGTTTGTCTTTGTATTCCCTGGCTAGAATGTGGGCATACAGAAGACACTCAACAAATATTTGTGGAATGAACGAATAAATGGCTTATGTGTAGAAAGTTCCAAATAGCTAATATTTCTTCCCGCAACCCATAACACTCCCAGGAAAAAAGAAAGTTGGGTTAGGACAGTGGGTTCTAAGACGTCAACTTCTCAATGTTGGACTTGTCTCCTTGCTGAGGATATTAGGATATCTTAGAAGGAAGCACACAGAAAAAAATGCGTGGCTTTTTTTTTTTCTTTTTCTGTGTATGGAGCAGACTGTATCCAGTAAAAGATGTGGCACAGTAACTTTTCAATATGTGACCTACTCCATTTTATTCCTTTTCATAACTTCTTGATAATTAAAAATTTTTGCTATTATTTATGTTTCATGTTTTGAAAGGTTAGTTTATTTCTGATAGAAAGGGACTCTATAAGGGTGATAAACAACTAAACATAGTTAAAGTTAATGTAAAACTGCAATGAAGAGACTGTGAAAGGTAAAAGAAAGCAGCCTGGTAAGTCTTAAACACAGAATTTCTCACTTCCATTCCAGTGCTCTTTTCAGTAAACTACGGTCATATTTACTTCAAGTTTCTTGGACTAGCTGTAGCAACATATAAAACAATATTCTGCTCTATGCCATTTTCCCTATTAATTTGTAAGAACTTATAAGGTATAAATTGCAGAGTTTTATCCAGGTCTCAGAAAAGTCATGTAGGTCTCCTAAAGTAACAAGAGCAGTACTAAAAGATGTACAGGAAAAGTAAATTTAATGAATACAAAACTAATATCCATTAGTTAAATGAAAGTGATTATTATGATTATGCAATCTATTCTTCTGGTTAAACAATACCACAAGTATTATTATTATAATGAATATATGGAAATTTTTTTAGATTAGGAAAATTATTCTATGCATAAGATAACTAATTCAGACAAGTTGAAATCTATTCTAAATTGAGCCACTGAGGAAAACGACAGAAATCTATATTGGGTTTCTCTTCTTCAAAAACCCAAATTTTACAAGAAATTATACAAACATTTTTTAAAGTCAAGCATCTAACACACTCTATTAAGAGACTGCTCATCTCTTATCCCATCACATCCTTAGTGCATAGTCTTTGCTTTGCTTGCTAATATATTCCAAGCTCTCTGCACATTATGCATTAAAATTACCAAACAGCTGATTTGTTGATTCTCTGAGAAGTGTTCAATCTCTTCTCCCCAAAGCAAATACACAGACATAAACATTTTCTGCATTGACCAGGGAACACCTACCCCAGTTGTCTGTTGAACCCTTATTCAAATGAATGGAGAATAATATATGTAGCCATACAATGTAACTGTATTATCTGTATTACATACCATGGCCTAGGTTATGACTTCAACCAATAAAGGCAAAATCTGGAGGCATGTAATATACTGTTTTTCCATTTGTGTTGTTCACCAAATCATCTAACAAAAATTAACTTAGCACTCACTATGTGTCCAGCTCTGTTTTAGGTGTTAGATGGGCAATCTAGAGGGTGATACAAAACCAGAGAACGATACAACCTGTTTTAAGGCAACTTATCATTGTCCTTATAAAGTGTTGTTTACTAAAGATAATTTTAAATTATTTAACTACATTAAAGAGAAATATCTGAAGTTTCTCAGATGCTCAGAGCAAATTATGAAGTCAATCCTAAAATTAGTCTTAGAAAATTCTATTTCTTTCATACAAGTTATATATCAATGCTTAGAATATAAATACAAAGTAATTTGATTATAAATTAGAAAATTTCAACACAATAAAAGATTTTATTTGCCATTTTGAGGATCTTGAAGATGTCATGAAAACTGCACATTCTTATACAAATACTAGTTCTTCTGCTTAGGGATTTAGAGAATGTTTGTCCCTCTGGTTGGGAATATAACTTTAGTTAATTCTTGTGCCCCATGAATCAAGGAGATTTTGACTGAGCTGAAACAGAGTTCAGAACATTTTACCAATTTTTAGAGCTTCGGACTTTTCTCAAATTCTCAATATTAGCAACAAATGTGACAAAAATCATTTCAGATTTGGTTTAATTTTAAGATATTTTCTCTTCCTGATAGAAAAATGATGCCAATTAAAGGCTTTATTTTTCTTCTAAAGGGATTTTTAGGTGTGCTGATGAAAGTACGTATAGTGCATATACTTTTTAAATCATAATAATGCCCAACAACCCTCCCCCAAGCTTCTCATATGCCACCAGCCCTACCTTTGATAATTACTGAAATAATTGAACTTAAGCATGCATTAAATTTTCACTTTCTTCTTCATTTCTATTTCTACTTAGAAAAAATCCTCATTATTACTGTACCACTAAATTTCATTTTTCTAGAACATATACAAGTGTACATTTGGACAATTTTCCTGTCTGTGATCATTCTGTGGTATAAAAGTCATATTGCTTCCACTCTTTTTTTCAGACTATTACCATTAGTTCACCACTTCCTTTTTATTACACCTTTCTTTGGTTCAAGTAAGGGAACTTAATTCCAAGATCAAGATATTTTTCTACTTTTATAAGTGTTATTACTTTAGAATTATGTGAGCATGATATTCACTTGCACTCTCTCAGTTGTCCCCTTTAGATGAAGGTATGGTAACAGATAAGAGGCCCCTATTTCTTGAAGTTGGCAAGCACAGGATGAACTGAAAATACACTTTGTTTTATTGTTGTTATTTATCACACAAAATGCCAGTAATAAAAATTACATGCAAAATAACAATGCATTTAAAACAGGTTTTAAGACATTTTTCTGGAAAAAAAAAGTCTATAAAATATTAATAATAAAGAAACTAGAAATTGATTTAGTTATGGAAGCCCTTAATACTGGATTTAGGGTACAGGATGGTATATACTTAGAAATTTAGGCAGGTTCAAATTCTATTCCTGTCACATGCTAGCTATTTGGTGTAGTGTAGTGGCCCTCTGTTAATTGGACATCTACCTCATCTCCTCCCCTTTTTCTGTCAAAGTCCATAACTTTATTTTCGTCTTTTATCTCTCATCCACTCTTTTCCCACGTTTGGATTGGCCCCCATCCTTGACTCAAAGTAAGAGAAGTGAAATTGTCCAGAGTTAATTGGTGCATCACATTGCTTCAGATCCCAAAGCTTGGCTCAGGCATGGGCATGAGACATGATCAGGGCAAGTAAAAGCAGTTAGGCTTCTCTGGGAATTGCTAGAGCAGAGGTAGTTGCTACTCTATCACCAGGCTTTACTTGAGAGATCTCAGGCTAGGTGCTGCCGCAGCTACCTCATTATTACCTATAGCATGAAACTGAAGGCCACTCAGAGAAAACATTGCTGAGAAAAGGTGTGAAAGTAAGTCCTGATGACTTTGTGCCCTGTGTTCACCTATGCCAGTGTTAGGCACTATTTCTAGAATTCTCAGTTATATAAATATATACTTTCCTTTTTGGCTTAAGCCATTTGGGATTGATTTTTATGCAGTACTTAGTACTTGTACTAAATAATTTTCGCTGACTCAGATTTTGATATCAGAATGTGATAATGATAGAAGTGCTAGTTTCTCAAAGTTTGAAACTGGATGAGAAGAAATAGTATGTACAGTGGTGAGGTGCCCTGTATCCTAAACTGGGAGACTAGCAATTCTTATTCTCGGTAGTGAAATAGCTAATTAGAATGTTGCCTGTTGGATCATAGAATTTAGACAATGGGCCTATTAAGGCTGCAGAATAAGAGATTTGGTAGAAACAATTCAGAATGCTGGAGTATGTTGGTTACATTTTGCACTTGGTGAGGACCTATAAGAAACTGAAAAGCTTAGCTAAAACTGGCCTATCTGAAACCAAAGAAAAAAGAAAATAAAATTTTTCTACAAAAGCCAGTTTTGCTTAGGGCTTGCTATCTACATGCTTGAGAAACTAGAAATCTGAGGACTGGCATGACGGAAATACTACCCAAGCTAACAATCAGAGGCAAGGTGGCAGGTAATAATCAAGAACCTCATGTTATGTACTTCCTGCATCACAAGGGGACAATTGCTTCTGCAGAGCAGTGGCAGAAAAGAGAAGATTATACAGGGTTTTGTCTGCCCAGGCTTTCAAATTACCCATTGAGCTTGAAAAGGGAAGATGTAAATTCCAGAGCTAAGGCAGCACCATGCTTCTCAATAAAGCCAAAGACTGACGGTGACAGGGGGAAGCTTTTAGTTTTATTCATTTTCATTTGGGTCTTCTGATACTTGTAATTTGAAGTGTCCTTAGCTGTTAAGGATATACATAGATCCTTGGTTTCTTACATGTAAAATAGGAATAACAATAATTTTCTTCCAGATGATTTTAAGGATTAAATTAGACCGTACAAGTTGAAGTATTAAGCATAGTGCCTGGTACATAGTTGAGAATTGATATGGCAACAAATATTATTAGTATAGGTAGTTCAAAACTCCAAATAAGAAAGTTTAGAAAATTTAGGTAATTTAAAGTATAAAAATTTATATAGCGAATATTAAACTTGTAGAATTCATTATTCCAAGAGACAGTTCTTATGGTAAATACATTAAAAAAAAAATAACAGCCCCATAATTATGTAATTATTGAAGTTAAAATTTTCTTACATACATTGATAGCAACATATGATTCTGAGCTAGTATCACTATTTTATTGCATTGTAAATATTTGTTTAAATTTATTTGTCTCCCAGCTAGACTATCTTTGCATCGTTTATGTTTAACATACTGCTTGGATCACAGTAGGCTACTAATTTATGTTTGTTGATTTTACTTATGTGTGAGTTATTTAATTAATGAAAATCCTCATGTCCTGCAACCATCAAAACAGAATCATATTTGGATCATAAATCTAATCAAAGTATTTTTTTGTTCAATGCCCACTTAAAAATACTCAATAAATTTGTGTACAAAATATGGCCTTAATTCCTGATTTATGCTGGAAAAATTTTACCGTGATGTAGAGTTTTACCTGTTTGTCTTTCTAGGGCTCTTTTATACTGACTCTCCTTGTACTACTTCTCCAGTCTATTGAATTATTTATAGTGTCCCCAGCCTTGGACCCAGGCCTAACTAATTATACTAAGAAGAATTACAAATTTTGCTGAAGGTACTTGATAAATAAGAGCAGGGCTGAACCATAGAATCAAAAAGTGAAAGTAATTGTAAAAGGAATAAAAAATTAAAGTGAAATAAAGCCAGAAATGTTAAACTTAGTAGGTTGAATTTAATTTCAGAAGGAAAAGTCAGGAATATGTAGAAAATAGTCCAATATAATTTATTATAGTACAGCTATGTTGTTTACATATTCCATATTTTCCTGAAAGAAACAATTTTATTATTTTCAATATAATATACAAAAATGCAATTTAATTTTTCTTTTTTTGTGAGATGTCATAAAACTCAATATACTTAGAAAAAAATTTTTATTGGACTTTATATTTCAATTTTGCATTAAAGAATTGGCATATACCCATAATGTATTCAAAACTTTTATTGAGTACCCTTTGTGCTCTGGGCACTGTCTTGGTTCAGAGGATTCAAAGCCCTTGCCTTAAGAAACTTACAGCCAATGAGCAAAAATAAGAAAGTAGCTAATGACAATACAAAATGTGAAGTGTTATGATGGTGAAGACACAGAATAGGCACCTAAACTAAGGGGAAAATTTGGAAGGGCTTAGAGAGTCTTCTAATCTGAATCTTGAAGGAGGAGTTAGCGAGGTCTGTTGGGGCCAAGATCTGGGAAATTATTCTCTACAAAGAAGCTGCAGTTCATGAAGAACCATAGTTGAGAGAAAGTATGGGCATTGGCGAACTGCAAATAATTTAGCTTGATTGGAGTCATATTAGAAGAGTGATAAAGCGGGAGATTCTGGCAGTGGCCAAATTATGAAAAGCCTCATATACCTGCTAAGGTTTGCACTTAATTATAAGGCAGCCAGTATCCATTGAATGACTCTTGCAGGTGGATATGACATGATCTACTTTGCCTTTTAAAAGAATTCCTCTGGGGGGTGAGGAGAATGTCTAAGAAGGGGCAAGATGATAATCAAGAGATCAATTAAGCAAGGGGTAGTATCCAACCAAGATGTGATACTTGCCCAAACAAAATTAATGGCATTAGGATGAAAAGAAGTGGATGAACTGAAATATTAAGAACATAGAATCTTCACAGTTTTGTGACCAATTGAATGTTGGTGGTGAAGTACAAGTTTTTAATCTCTGGAAATGAATATATGCAGGTGTCATTCACTGAGACAGGGAACATATTAAGAGATATAAGTATAAGGGGAGTTTTATTTTTATATATGTTAAATTTTAAGGACATTTGGGACATTAAAGTGAAAATGTCAGGTAAGCAACTAGTTTTATGAGAAAGATTGAGATTATCTTATTTTCCTTTTAGGTGATTGGTTTAGGGTAGAATATGTAACCAAGTTCTTATCAATTATATGTAATAGTAAATATGCTGAGAACTTCAGGGAAAGATTCCCTTTGATAAAAGTATATTTCTGTGGATAAGTCTTGCACCTTATTTTCTGTCTGAACATTGATTTATGGGGACCTGATGCTTGGAACTGCAGAAAGATTCTTTTGACCATGAGGCAAAAGCAAAGAAAATCACTAAGAAGTAGAACCAGGGCTCTGATATTCCTAAACTACTGAATTTACCAATTCTAGAACCATCCAACTATGGATTTATTTTAGATGAGATAATAAAAACACTTATTGTTTGAGCAACTTTTCTTTTTCTGTTATTTACACCTGAGAGATTTCTAACGTGAGAATTAAGAAGTAATTTGAAGATTACTCAGTGGAGTCTGTATAGGCAACTCTTTAAAAAGCTGAATGGTGATTAGAGGGGAGAGATATATTATTTAGATGAAGGTGTGGTATCAAGGAAAAGTTTTATTTTTCTTTTTAATAGGAGACACTTAAGAATATGTAAATACTAACATTACCAGGGAAATTATAACTGAGAGAGAAATTGAAGACAAGAGAGTACAATGTATAGTGCTGATCGAGTAAAAGTTCCTTTGGAGAAAGGAGACTTCTTTCTCTCTGATAGCAGGTGAGGTGGCACAGGTGGATGAACATTAAGTTTAAATAGCAGGGAATATTTGTTTCTTTTATTCTCTTTCCCTCACAACTCTTTGTTTATTGCTTTTATTTTTTTCAACAAACAGAACAGACTTTTATGTTTTGGATCATAACTGATTGAGACCACTAGAGATTTTTCTCTTTAACTCATCAGAAGAGAATGTCCTCCAGAAGAAAAATAGAGTATCATCAATATGTAAATAGCCAGGCGAAGGAGAGCCTGTATGTTTGGAATGAGACAGACAGCAGCTGATTGTGTCAGTAAATTGTCAAAATCAGATTTCTTGTGACCAGCTGGCTTACTGAAGCACGTACTGCTCTGGAGAATCCAGAAGTCGAATTGGTACCAGCTGAGGAGACATATATTAAGCTGAAGGCCAAGCTAACTAAAAAGATATAAGAAAAGGACAACTTGTAGAAGAGAAAAAATGTAGCATCCCAAAGAGTTATCTGATAGTTGTTTTTAAAGATACAGCTGTAGAGGTTTGCATCTGCAGGCTCAAAGCCCAAAAAGCATTCTCTCATTACACTTAGAGGAGCAATGGAAGCATTTCAACTGGCTACAGTAGGAACATACCGAGAAACCTCAGTCTGTTATGTACACGATTTCCATAAACTGACATTCTGCATTTAGCTCTTTCTTAACTGAGTGGTACCAAGAAATGAAATCCAAGATCCATCACTGCAATTAACTTGAGTACTCAATGGCAGTATTTGCCTCCCCAAAATTTACGACTGATGTTAAATTATTACTGAACATTGAAGTTAGAATTGATTCTTAAATGGAACAACAGTAGATTGAAGGTATGCTTTTTTATTTAGAAATATACCTCTCCTATAACATGCTGTACATAGAAATCCATGCCTTTAACATTGTTTCCAGATGTACTTTTGGCAAACTTTTAATTTTTTATTTAACTAAACCTGTTTCTTAAACCATGTGAATGATTATATATCACAGAATAGAACCATTTTGAGGCTGAAGATTGAAATAGAAGATCCTAGTTGATTACATATTTAAGTGATTTCGGGTTCCCAAATGATATGGAGTGCAAGAATAATAATGACCCCATCCATAGCTTAATTTCTTTACATACATGCCAAAAAAATTCAAAAATCAAATCAATCATCCCCCTGATTTATGTGTTCTGAAAGCAATGAGAAACCAGTAATGAAGTTGTGCATCTTTCAAAAAGCGATTAAGCAGGTAGAGAGGAACTGGCAAGTGTTCAAAAAAATATCTTATTTAGTGTTTGGGCCAAAATTGTAAATTATTTTCAAATTATTTTCAGTGTACATTTCATTATTCCAGTGAACTCAGAAGAATTCTATTTGTTCAGCTGGAAGATGTTCTTCTTGGCATAATACCAAATTTACAAGAGCAATGAGAGAAAGTGAAAACATTTTGAACATTTTGAGTGTAAGGAAGTAATACCATAAAATGTAATACAGAGTATATTTTACAAGGAATTAAATATTTCTTTTCTATATTTTTATGATTCTGAGAACACTATTCAAATTTACCAATTAGCTCAATATTTGAAAAGTATTTGACTTTGTTGTAAATGAGGCATTAGTACTTATACCAGTAATCATAATTTGTAATTGTTAATGCCTTTCCTGCCACTTCTATCTTTTTTCCCTTCCCCTTGTATTTCTATTTTTTTGACCTGTTACTGTAATGTTAAATAAATTGTCATTAATAAATCAGTGACACAAGGCTACAAAATAAATAAATGAATAAAAACTTGTGGGATACATGTTGGCCTTAAAAGAAAGTTTTTAAAAAATTTTTAAATTATTTCTTTATATTTTCATTTTATAAAAGTCATAGATATTAAAGAAAAATTGCAAAATGCAGGATGAAATAATGAAAAAGTAAAACAATATCTTCCATCATCTTACTACCTAAAGATAACCAATAATAATATAAATTTTTCCAGCCTTTAACTTTATGACTAGGCCTTAAAAAATTAAAATGTTTGGTGTAATACTTTATGCGTAATTTGTATCATGGTATCTCAGTAAAAATTATATGAAAGTATTATATATTATATATATTTATTTATATATATATACTTCTTTATAATGACTGTGTAATAGTCTGCTTAGTGAACATTTAGAATGATTATAATCTTTCATCATCATAAGTATTATTATGTTTTATAATAGTGGTACATTATTTATAATAGTTTCCTCAAATTTGTTAAACAAATATTTATTGAACAGTTATTTTATGCTAAGCACAAGAGGTGTTATGATACAATTCTTACCCTGAGAAGAGCATAACAAAGTGAAAAAAAAAAGAAGACTGCAAAATAAACAGAAAATGCATCTAAGATTTTGAAAGACTGATATGATAGTGGGCTAAGGCATTAATGGTGCCAGAAAGCTGAGACTCCTGTACCACAAAAGCCACCTTTATAGAGAAGCTTGCACCAGGGCTGAGGTCCACATCTTGGAGTTTACTTGTTACAGGCCAAATTTTACTTTTCTGCCAAACCCTACTTTTTCTTTGATATGAGAATAAGCTGGGTCATTGTAAAGTAGTAAGAAGCTCTTGTATTCTTGGAAGTTTACCACAATGGGCAATATTCAGCCAAACCTTTTGAGGAGGTCCTTCAAAAAGAAAGCAATATTGGAGAAATGAGGTGGAACTGCTACACATTTGCTCCATAGCTCTAAGTGCCATTGATGATCCCATTAGACTATCTACTTTGGGGAATTTTCCTAATTTTAACATCTACTCTTAAAATATAAGCTCCATGAGAGCAAGAATATCTGTACAGAACATTGAACAATTCCTTGCACAAAGGTGTTTAATAAATACGTATTGATTCTCTATGGAAAAAATCAGTACCTATTCCAATAAGCTGTTCCACACTTTCAACCTCTGGGCTTTTGACTTATACCTTAGTATTGCCTATAGGGCATATGCTGCAATGGCCTAAATATAACAATACTGTAAATTTAGGGCCTTATATAGGTAAAGGAACATAAAATAAGTAAAAGTGTCATTTAAATAGACTATTCTCTTTCTCCACCACCCTAAACTTAAGAAATTATGTAGGATTCTATCAATGGGTCTTTTCAATAGCAGGGCATCTGTGTTCCAGGTGTTCTGTCTGTTCACTTGGAAGGCTGCTACTTTTGCCCAGAGGCTGTCCTTTTCTTTCCTGAGTGCTTTCTGTGCTGCTGTGAAAAGGACTGCAAATCCTAATAAGAATTTAGGCTAAGGAAGTAGATTATCAGCTAAAAGGGATGGTAGAACATTTACCTGAAAGTTAATTCTGAGATTCACTAACAGAATTCTGTCATGTAGTTAAAGGAGTATACTTAGGGTCTAGATTTACTGGAGACTTGAAATTTTTGGCTCTAGTTTCTTGATGCTTGGGGTTGGTTCATTCCAAAGGTGAAAATACAAAAGGGCATACTTTTTATATTATTATTCAGTCCTTGTGTTGGGGTGTAAATATCTTATTCTTGTCACATGAGGCAGTTAAATTGAAAAACTAGTTTACTTAGTGGATATGTATCAATGATGCTATTAAAAAGGTGCTGGCAAGTCCTGTCAGCTCTACAATAATCAAAAACCTCCATTTTTGTTATCCAGGGTATAATAAAGTTAAAAAGAATAAAATGGTCTTCCCCAATGCAACTTATAC
This sequence comes from Lagenorhynchus albirostris, assembly GCF_949774975.1. Lineage (NCBI taxonomy): Eukaryota > Metazoa > Chordata > Mammalia > Artiodactyla > Delphinidae > Lagenorhynchus > Lagenorhynchus albirostris. The sequence continues at coordinate 95,482,822 of NC_083096.1, forward strand.
TCCAATGATTCTCTGAAGAGGGCACATTTCTCACACTTCTGTATTTTATTAATGCCATAGCTATACTCTCACCCACCTTTTCAAGGCTGATAAATATTTTCTTATCTTTGAGACTCAGCTAAATGACATACATACCTTTGGAAAATGCATGTGCTAAACGATATCTCTACCAAAACATTTATGTCATTTTGGCATAATTACTGTCTATTGCCCTAATTAGAACATAGGTTCCTCAAAAATTAATTCCAATAGAAGGTTGCTTAATAAGAACATTTGGTCTGCAAGTCTAAAACCTGATGTTTTGAATATGTATTGATATATTAAATAGACAAGACTTCTATTTGATCAAGTGGTTAAAAAGTACATTTCAACTTTAATATCTCATGTATATATGATGGATCATTGGTCAATACATGTCAACCATTAATCTGAAATAGCAGAAGTCATGCCACCAGTTAATCTCTGCTAAACATTTACATTATATTTGCAAAAGGAAAAGAAATTATTTTTCTTTTCTTTGAAGTTGATAATACTTGTAAAGCATTGTTTCTTGTTTTATTCTGCTGAGCTTTCCTTTTTGGATTTGTTACTTTTTTACCCAAATTTCTTTTATTCTTGTTTTTTTTGGTAAAAATACATAGTGCACATAGACCACTTTGCTTTTATTCTTTTATTTATTTATTTTTTAACATCTTTATTGGAGTATAATTGCTTTACAATGGTGTGTTAGTTTCTGCTGTATAACAAAGTGAATCAGCTCTATGTATACATATATCCCCATATCCCCTACCTCTTGCGTCTCCCTCCCACCCTCCCTATCCCACCCCTCTAGGTGGTCACAAAGAATGGAGCTGATCTCCCTGTACTATGAGGCTACTTCCCACTAGCTATCGATTCTACACCTGGTAGGTTATATATGTCAATGCCACTCTCTCACTTCGTCCCAGCTTACCCTTCCCTATCCCCGTGTCCTCAAGTCCATTCCCTATGTCTGCGTCTTTATTCCTGTCCTGCCCCAAGGTTCGTTAGAACGATTTTTCATTTTTTTTTAGATTTCATATATATGTGTAAGCATACCTTACTTATTTTACTCTTTCTGATTTATTTCACTCTGTATGACAGACTCTAGGTCTATCCACCTCACTGCAAATAACTCAATTTCGTTTCTCTTTATGGCTGAGTAATATTCCATTGTATATATGTGCCACATCTTCTTTATCCATTCACCTGTCAATGGACACATACGTTGCTTCCATGTCCTGGCTATTGTAAATAGAGCTGCACTGAACATTTTGGTACGTGACTCTTTTTGAATTATGGTTTTCTCAGGGTATATGCTCAGTAGTGGGATTTCTGGGTCACATGATAGTTCTATTTTTAAGGAAACCCATACTGTTCTCTATAATGGCTGTATCAATTTACATTCCCACCAACAGTACAAGAGAGTTTCCTTTTCTCCACACCCTCTCCAGCATTATTGTTTGTAGATTTTCTGATGATGGCCATTCTGACTGGTGTGAGGTGATACCTCATTATAGTTTTCATTTGTATTTCTCTAATGATTAGTGATGTTGAACATCCTTTCATGTGTTTGTTGGCAATCTGTATATCTTATTTGGAGAAATATCTATTTATGTCTTCTACCCATTTTTGGATTGGGTTGTTTGTTTTTTTCATATTGAGCTGCATGAGCTACTTGTATATTTTGGAGATTAATCCTTTGTCAGTTGCCTTGTTTATAAATATTTTGTCCTATCCTGAGGGTTGTCATGTCGTCTTGTTTATGGTTTCCTTTGCTGTGCAAAAGCTTTTAAATTTCATTAGGTCCCATTTGTTTTTTTTTTTATTATTATTTTGTTTCCATTTCTCTAGGAGGTGGGTAAAAAAGGATCTTGTGTGATTTATGTCATAGAGTGTTCTGCCTGTGTTTTCCTCTAAGAGTTTTACAGTGTCTGGCCTTACATTTAGGTCTTTAGTCTATTTTGAATTTATTTTTGTATATGGTGTTAGGGAGTTTTTAATTTCATTCTTTTACATGTAGCTGTCCAGTTTTCCCATCACCACTTATGAACAGGCTGTCTTTTCTCCATTACATATTCTTGCCTCCTTTATCAAAGATAAAGTGACCATATATGCGTAGGTTTATCTCTGGGCTTTCTATCCTGTTCCATTGATCTATATTTCTGTTTTTGTGCCAGTACCATATGTCTTGATGACTGTAGCTTTGGAGTATAATCTGAAGTCAGGGAGTCTGATTTCTCCAGCTCTGTTTTTCTTTCTCAAGATTGCTCTGGTTATTTGGGGTCTTTTGTGTTTCCATACAAATTGTGAAATTTTTTTGTTCTAGTTCTGTGAAAAATGCCATTGGTAGTTTGACAGGGATTTCACTGAATCTGTAGATTGCTTTGGGTAGTAGAGTCATTTTCACAATGTTGATTCATCCAATCCAAAAACATGGTATATCTCCCCATCTGTTTGTTTCATCTTTCTTTCATCAGTGTCTTATAGTTTTCTGCATACTGGTCTTTTGTCTCCTTAGGTAGGTTTATTCCTAGGTATTTTATTCTTTTTGTTGCAATGGTAAATTGAATTATTTCCTTAATTTCTCTTTCAGATTGTTCGTCATTAGTGTATAGGAATGCAAGAGATTTCTGTGCAATAAATTTTTATCCTGCTACTTTACCAAATTCATTGATTAGCTCTAGTAGTCTTCTGGTAGCATCTTTAGGATTCTCTATGTAGAGTATCATGTCGTCTGCAAACAGTGACAGTTTTACTTCTTCTGTTCCAATTTGGATTCCTTTTATTTCTTTTCCTTCTCTGATTGCTGTGGCTAAAACTTCCAAAACTGTGTTAAATGATAGTGGTGAGAGTGGGTAAACTTGTCTTGTCCCTGATCTTAGTGGAAATGGTTTCAGTTTTTCACCATTGAGAACGATGTTGGCTGTGGGTTTGTAATATATGGTCTTTATTATGTTGTGTAAGGTATGTTGTGTATTATGTTGTGTAATATATGTTGAGGTAAGTTCCCTCTGTGCCTACTTTCTGGTAGGGTTTTATCATAAATGGGTGTTGAATTTTGTCGAAAGCTTTTTCTTCATCTATTGAGATCATCATATGTTTTTTTCTCCTTCAATTTGTTAATATGGTTTATCACATTGATTTGTATATATTGAAAGAATCTTTGCATTCTTTGGATAAACCCCACTTGATCATGGTATATGATCCATTTAATGTGCTTTTGGATTCTGTTTGCTCATATTTTGTTGAGGATTTTTGTATCTATGTTCACCAGTGATATTGGCCTGTAATTTTCTTTCTCTGTGACATCTTTGTCTGGTTTTGGTATCAGGGTGATGGTGACTTCGTAGAATGAGTTTGGGGGTGTTCCTCCATCTGCTATATTTTGGAAGAGTTTGAGAAGGATAGATGTTAGCTCTTCTCTAAATGTTTGATAGAATTCGCCTGTGAAGCCATGTGGCCCTGAGCTTTTGTTTGTTGGAAGATTTTTAATCACAGTCTCAATTTCAGTGCTTGTGATTGGTCTGTTTTTATTTTCTGTTCCTTCCTGGTTCAGTCTCTGAACGTTGTTCATTTCTAAGAATTTGTCCATTTCTCTCAGGTTGTCCATTTTATTGGCATATAGTTGCTTGTAGTAATTTCTCAAGATCTTTTGTATTTCTACAGCGTCAGTTGTTACTTGTCCTTTTTCATTTCTAACTCTGTTGATTTGAATCTTCTCCCTTTTTTTCTTGATGAGTCTGGCTAATGGTTTATCAATTTTGTTCATCTTCTCAAAGAACCAAATTTTAGTTTTGATCTTTGCTATCATTTCCTTCATTATTTTTTCATTTATTTCTGATCTGATCTTTATGATTTCTTTCCTTCTGCTAACTTTGGAGTTTTTTTGTTGTTCTTCTTCTTCTTTCTCTAAATGCTTTAGGTGTAAGGTTAGGTTGTTTATTTGAGATTTTTCTTGTTTCTTGAGATAGGATTCTAATGCTATAAACTTCCCTCTTAGGACTGCTTTTGCTGCATCCCATAGTTTTTGGGTCATCGTGTTTTCAGTGTCATTTGTTTCTAGGTATTTTTTTATTTCCTCTCTTATTTTTTCAGTGACCTCTTGGTTATTTAGTAGTGTATTGTTTAGTCTCCATGTGTTTTTATTTTTTACTGTAATTGATATCTAGTTTTTTTTTCCTGTAAATGATATCTAGTCTCATAGCACTGTGGTCAGAAAAGATACTTGATATGATTTCAATTTTCTTAAATTTACCAAGCCTTGATTTGTGACCCAAGATATGATCTATCCTGGAGAATGTTCCATGAGCACTTGAGAAGAAAGTGTATTCCATTGTTTTTCGATGGAATGTCCTATAAATTACAATTAAGTCCATCTTATTTAATGTATCATTTAAAGCTTGTGTTTCCTTATTTATTTTCATTTTGGATGATCTGTCCATTGGTGAAAGTGGGGTGTTAAAGTCCCCTACTATGATTGTGTTACTGTCAATTTCCCCTTTTATGGCTGTTAACATTTGCCTTATTTATTGAGGTGCTCCTAAGTTGGGTGCATAAATATTTTCAATCGTTATATTGTCTTCTTGGATTGATCCCTTGATCATTATGTAGTGTCCTTCTTTGTCTCACGTAATAGTCTTTACTTTAAATCTATTTTCTCTCAAATGAGAATTGCTACTCCAGCTTTCTTTTGATTTCCATTTTCATGGAATGTCTTTTTCCATCCCCTCACTTTCAGTCTGTATGTGTCCCTAGGTCTGAAGTGGGTCTCTTGTAGACAGCATATATGCAGGTCTTGTTTTTGTATCCATTCAGCCAGTCTGTGTCTTTTGGTTGGAGCATTTAATGCATTTACATTTAAGGTAATTATCGATATGTATGTTCCTATTATCATGTTTTTAATTGTTTTGGGTTTGTTATTTTAGGTATTTTCCTTCTCTTATGTTTCCTGCCTAGAGAAGTTCCTATAGCGTTTGTTGTAAAGTTGGTTTGGTGGTGCTGAATTCTCTTAACTTTTGCTTGTCTGTAAAGGTTTTAATTTCTTCATTGAATCTGAATGAGACCCCTGCTGGGTAGAGGAATCTTGGTGTTAGGTTTTTCCTTTTCATCACTTTACATATGTCCTGCCTCACCCTTCTGGCTTGAAGAGTTTCTGCTGAAAGGTCAGCAGTTAACCTTATGGGGATTCCCTTTTATGTTACTCATTGTTTTTCCCTTGTTGCTTTTCATATTTTTTCTTTGTATTTAATTTTTGACAGTTTGATTAATATGTGTATTGGCATGTTTCTCCTTGGATTTATCCTGTAGGGGACTCTCTGCACTCCCTGGACTTGATTGAGTATTTCCTTTCCCATATTAGGGAAGTTTTCAACTATAATCTCCTCAAATATTTTCTCAGTCCCTTTCGTTTTCTCTTCTTCTTCTGGGACCCCTATAATTCGAAAGTTGGTGCATTTAATGTTGTCCCAGAGGTCTCTGAGACTGTCCTCAATTCTTTTCCTTCTTTTTTCTTTATTCTGCTCTGTGGTAGTTATTTCCACTATTTTATATTCTAGGTTACTTATCCCTTCTACTGCCTCAGTTATTCTGCTATTGATTCCTTCTAGAGAATTTTTAATTTCATTTATTGTGTCGTTCATCATTGTTTGTTTGCTTTTTAGTTCTTTTAGGTCCTTGTTAAATGTTTCTTGTATTATCTCCATTCTGTTTCCAAGATTTTGGATCATCCTTACTATCATTACTCTGAATTCTTTTTCAGGTAGACTGCCTATTTCTTCTTCATTTATTTGGTCTGGTGGGATTTTACCTTGCTCCTTCATCTGCTGTGTATTTCTCTTTCTTCTCATTTTGCTTAACTTACTGTGTTTGGGGTCTCCTTTTTGCAGGCTGCATGTTCGTACTTACCATTGTTTTTGGTGTCTTCCCCCAGTGGGTAAAGTTGGTTCCGTTCATTGTATAGCCCTCTTGGTGGAGGGGACTGGTGCCTGTTTTCCGGTGGATGAGGCTGGATCTTCCAGGTGGGCAGGACTGTGTCCAGTGGTCTGTTTTGGGGTGTCTGTGAACTTATTATGATTTTAGGCAGCCTCTCTGCTAATGGGTGGGGTTTTGTTCCTGTCTTGTTAGTTGTTTGGCATGGGGTGTCCAGCACTGGAACTTGCTGGTCGTTGAGTGGAGCTGGGTCTTAACGTTGAGATGGAAATCTCTGGGAGAGCTCTCACAGATTGATATTACCTGTGACCAGAAGGTCTCTGGTGGTCCAATGTCCTGAACTCGGCTCTCCCACCTCAGAGACTGAGGCCTGACACCCAGCCGGAACACCAACACCCTGTCAGCCACACAGCTCCATTCTGCTTTTGCCCCTTAAATTCCCCCCCAAATTTCTTAATTTGTATCCAAACATGATCAGATATTTCCATTTACCATCATTTGTTAGCACACATGCCCTACTCATCTTTAAATAGATATCTAATTACATTATTTAATATTTGGAAAATGTGAATGTTGTTATTGTTCTCAGAGTTCTACTTTCCTTCCTTGAATCCTAACAAATCTTTTACAATTTCTCAAAGACCGTCCTGTAGCCATAAGAGCTTATCTTTAGGGGTTTCTCTTTGGCCTGTTGCTTTACTCTAAATATTTCTGAAAACTCATCTTCCTGACTTGACCTGAAGTTCTACAAGTCTAAACCATAAGGAAAGCAAATTCAGCAAAAAGCAAATCTGTTTGCACAAGAACATTGAGCTATTTAACATGCTAACCTATTGGGGCTGTGTACATGACACAGCAGTTGGCAATGCTTAATTAAAGCATTAATAGTAAATGGAAGCATTAAGATTTATTTATCATTTGAGGAAATTAGTAATTCAGTAATCCTTGAATAAAATTCATGAAGAACAGCTTAATTATATTTTCTTCAGCAACAAAACAGAATAGCTTATTTAAATTTTAAAATCCCCCTGAGATTTCATCAGGGAGTCTATGAAGCTGATGAATTTGTATTACCCTTCATACAAGAGGAGTTCATTCAAAGCAATTTTGCCCAGACATGTTGATAGCAAAGCTAATGGATAAAACTCATTTGAAAGATAAAATTTAGAATATAAGTAATATTGAATAAATTATCTATTGTAAAAAAAATCACATCCTCCTTTTCTTTAAAGAACAAAAAAAGAGAGACAACTTTGAAAATATTAAATATACTTTATTTTTCTAGGCTTTTATCTGCAATATTGTTATGTATTCATCATACTAAGGAAAAAGTTTTAATTATTTTTTAATTAAATTATACTTGTCCATGGGACTTTAAACAACACAACCTTGTCCTGCTTCCTAGAATGTTTTCTTTTTCTTGTGTATGCCTTAAACACTTATTCTTTAAGAGTTATCTTGAAAATACTGCCTCTGAAAATGCGTTTTTTACTTCTTCAAAATAATTAAATATGCTCTTAATTTTTAAATTTAATTAAACCCAAAATATCATAAGCTTGGAATTGATTTATATTAAGTCTCATCTGAAAGGTAGAGCAAAGGTAGAAATGAAATAAGAATATTCATTATTATTTTTTAATAAGCTAGAATCTTTTAACACTTATTTGCTGTATAATTATGGCCAAGTTAACAAATATCTCTGAAATTCTCTTTCTTCATCTTGATTTAGAAAAAGATAATTGTAATTAGTCCCTAGAGTTCTTATGATGATTAAATGAGTTAATCCCATCTCTTGACCAGGAAAAAGTGATAGGTTTAACTCACTTAATCATCTGATCTGATCTGAGGCTGGTGAAATTTATGGTCTGTACTAGTGAGTAGAGTCCCATAAATCCCTCCCTCTTACCAATTAATTAGGCCTTACTATGGGGATACTCTGAACTCAGTTGCATTCTCAATTTAGTACTCAGAAGTTTCTATTACAAAGTCATCTCATCCCTCCCTATAGAGGGTCCATGGTGGGCCAACTTCTTGTCAACTCAGATATCTCTGTGTTTTACAGTGTGGTTTATGGGGAATTCTGGATTGCTCCTATGTCATACACAATCAGTGGGGAACTAGGTTTTGGAAAGTTTCTTTTCTCACACCTACAAAAAAATTCTAATTTTCCATTTGAAACACAATTTTTTAAATAGTTAAAATTGACTGGATATGTAGAAAAAATAGATTAAGATAAAAATTATGGGACTCAGCCTATTGAATCTACATTTAGTGTAGCATCCCTTTTGGGATTTGTTACTTCAGTAGTTATTATAGTCTCCAAAATATTATTAAAACACTAATAATTTTGAGAAATGTAACAATAAAATATTATTCTTGTCACTTTTCTCCATAACTATGAGATACTAAGAGACTTGGTGACAATAAACATCTGTTAAATAGTAATACTTTTAATAAAAGTATTAATCTTATCAATATTTCTTGTTAATTGAACAATAAGATGAATTGTTTGATACTTTGGTTCAATACTTATTATTCAATGAAAATTAGATATCCCTGAGTCTTGTCCAATACTTATACAGTTTTATGAACTGAATGTTTTTGTCCCTCCAAAATTCATATTTTGAAATCCTAACCTGCAGTGTGACAATATTTGGATATAGGGCCTTTATGGAAGTAACTAAGGTTAAATGAGGTCATAAGGATGGGGCCCTGATCCAGCAGGAGTACTGCCTTTTAAGAAAATAATTACTGTCCTTTTAAGTGTACAGCAAATACCAAGAGGAAGTTGTCTCTCTCTCTCTCTCTCTCTCTCTCATACACACACACACACACACACACACACACACACACACACACACACACACTTGCACAGAAAAGGGCATGTGAGGAAGCAGCAAGAAGGTTCTGTCTGCAAGCCAGAAAACGAGTTCTCATCAGGAACTGGATTGCTCAGGACCATGATCTGGGATTTCTAGCCTCCAGAACAGTGAGAATTAAATTTCTGTTTGTACCCAGTCTGTAGTATGTTATTATGGCAGCCCAGGTAGACTAAGACACATACTAATGACAATTATTTTTATTAAATTTGTAACATTACTGATTATGTTATTATGTACCCTATTACTTACAATATTTTATTAGCATATTGTAGAAAACTAAAAACAAACAAAAGAGTTTTCAAAATAATAAGCACATATTCTGGATTCCTATATGCCTATATACTATAATGTAAACAATATTTGGCTCACAGTAGTTTTTCCCTTAAAGAAAGTTGCAGCTGTGTTAGGCACAAAAGACATACAGAAGACAAAATTACAGACCAGTGTAAAAAACTAAAATTAACACTAGGAAAATTTTGATGTACGTGGTCTGCCATAGGTATATGTAAATCCATTTCTGTATTTTTATCCACTAGTTCAAAGTTTTTCCTCTCTATTCTTTATAGCTAAATATTCCCAGGCTAACAAATACCTTAAAATTGTGTGGTTCTTTAATTGCTCTTACTGTTATTGAGGAAAGTAATCTGATTAAACAGTGGCAGAAGGTTGTGAAAGATTTAATCTTTTGGATATTTGCATTTTAATTGAACTGACTGGAGGAAATAATGTTTATTCCAATGGAGAACATTTATATTGGCAAAATTTCATCACTGTGGCCAATCATTTGTGACCGATAAGTAGCTCTTTCCTACCCCTTATATGTTTAAGTGCTAACCTGATGGGATATTTACAAAAGGACAAATTCATCACCTTAATCACAAACCTTGACATGTTTAAGAAACAAAAATCTGAGTGGTCTAGAGGAGAGCTTCATGTAAGACATAAAATTTTCCCTAGTTTTTGAAGGTGAGGTAAAATATAGCTAATCAAAGAAAAAGTAAAGAAAGACAAAGGCACCGAAGGATGAATGATCAAGACAAGCCTGGGGATAGTCTTCAAGGATAATTTTAATAAGAAGTATTCATTTTAACAATACCTTTTATTTGCCCTAGCTGCTTCCCCCGCGTCTCCACCCCCCCGTCTCCAGTGGTCATTAGTTTTCAGATACAAAGGAGAATGTTGCTGGTAACTTTGTTAAGATGTACTCAACGCTCTAAGTGAGTCTGAATAGTTAAGCTTGAAAACTGTCGCTTTTGTTTCCAAATACAATTATTTGATTCATTGCAATAAAATTAAGAACTTGACTTGTCTTTTAAATATGGAAAACTCATTCCTAATCATGGTCCTAACTGAGTGAGTGTGTTATTGATGTGTGCCTGAAAACCTATAAGCTCAACAGGAAGAAAAAAACAATGCCTGATGCTCTGAACATCTTCCTTTAAAACGCATTCCCTATGTTTTTGGCTCAGATCAGTCCATTTTGTTTAGCTTCTGGGAATCCTTCGCTAGTTCTACTTCATTATAAACAGTATTTATAATTTCATAACTAGAGTTATAGGCATAAAAGGTAAAAGCAGTATTTTAACATTTTCACTTCTAAGATTTCCATCTTGGTCCTATTTTTTTTTAATAGTTGCCTATTAGTATTCTATGGCTATCTTAGCATCTCAATTTAAATTAAAATTTTTAAGAATTCATTTTCCCCTCTATTCTTTATACAACCCCTTTATCCATCAGGGTTTAGGTGTTCATTCATCCTGGCCTTTTTAGTTCATGATTTTGATTTTGTAAATTGTCTCTTGATCCTTAGCTGATTATTCAAATTTATATATAAGGAATGATGTTGATCAGAATAGGAAGTTTTTGTGAGTTTCCAGTACAGCTGTGCATGTCTCTCACTATTTGCACACTGGCCTTCTTGCTGATCCTTGTACACATCGATTCCACTCTTGCTTCAGAGCTTTTGCACTAATAGTTTTCCTTTGACTAGAATGTTCTTCCTCTGCATGGCTCTCCCCTTCTATTCTTTTAGGTTTCTGTTCAAAATTACCTCCTCAGGAGACACTTCTTGGCCACACTCCCTATCATCACAGCACCATTTCATTGTTAGGCTCCCTCTTCTGCTTTAATCTTCTTTCTCTTGCTTAGTAGTATGTAATTAGAGTATATCAATTGAATTTATTTGTTTCATGCATGTTTCCCTGCTAAGAATGTAAAACTTAAGTTTCACGGGGGCAAGAACTTTGCATTATTCACTGTCATATTCCCATGTCTAGAACACTCTCTGATGCATACTAAGCATTTAGTAAATATTTATTTATTGAATAAGTTACGAATACATGCCCTTCCCCCCCCCTCCACTCACCCCCCCACCGCCAACACACACACTGAATGAGAAATCTGAACTCTGGGTTCTGTAAGTACATGGGTCTTGTCAAGAGGCAAGCTTTTCTTTCCAGGCCTTCGTTGGGGACAGGACAGGCTGGCCCAGACTCTCATTTATTGTGAAAGTCAGGAGGGCATGGTTAGAGCTCTCCTATCCATTTCTTCCTTTCTGCTCCTTTTGTGGTAGTTCATAAATACCTCAAATCCCTATTCTCCTTAAATCTGCCCCTCTCCCACAAGTCAGGAAAATCTCTCCCTTTGTTTAGAAACCAATTCTCAAGGCTATGCTGGGAGCAGATGCTGCAAGAGCTTCCTAATACACATGAATAGGGAAAGAGGTTGTCCCATTTGTTTTATAAACAGTCCTTCATTTAATTACTGTAAATATGTGATCCAACCTTCCTTTCTTTTATCCATACCATCTAGCTCTGTGCAAGGCTCTCTGAGTCTCCACCAAGGAGATGCTCCCAGGTAGCCTTCTGGCAATGCTTTGAGAAATAATAAATAAAATGAACAATCCCATGATAATCGTTGTTTCAATGTAGATTTCTTAGCATTTTAAAGAGCTTTGGTGGGGAGGGGGAAATAGATATGCCCAGTCTACCATCTGGGTCTTGAAATAATATTACAATCAGGAGAGTTTTAAGAGCTTATGCTTTTACATAATTTCTCCCATGGCTACTTGGAAACTATCTCAGAGTACTAAATTAATAGAATTATTGAGGTTTCTCTACTTCCTGTATTAGCTTTCCAAATTCTTCTTGTATTTGATTAACAAGACACAGACTGCAAGAAAAATTCAGGTTAACCTCTAAAAAGAAATTGCAACTTCTATAAGCAAACAAAAAAGGAAAAATTAAGACAGAAGAAAAATGAAAGAAAACAGTACTCGAACTCTTAAACATCCTCATAGTTCCGCCTTTCCCTCAAAATCCAAAAACCCAACACATACATTTCAGAGGCACAAAGACCTCCTAAAGCTCTTTATAGGCCTATCCACAAAGCCTAGGAAACTTCTCTGTAGGCATAAATACAATCAAATTTATGAGCCATCCTAGCTAGCAAGGGGAGGGAAAAATACATTTTGTTTCATCCGCCCCAGGTTGAAATATGTTGTTTTTCTTTCTTTAATAATCGAATTAATCCTGTAAATTTAACAGTTCAACAATAAGTTCAGTGTGCTTAAATATTCAGTTTGCCTTTCTTCTTCTTCTTCTTCTTCTTTTTTGGTAAAGCTTTCCTAGCTCTATTGTACTGCTGTAGTCATTGAAGAAGTCAGGGTAGCTAGTGTGGTAGATATGGTGCCACCAACACTCTTTAAATTCCAGTGATTGCCCTGGACAAAGAAATACCCACATGCTAGGGACAGTTGAAATTGTGCCACTTTTGAGGTCTGCTCCCACACTGATCCACTCTCCTAGCGCTGGGCTATAAAGGGCCTGACCCTTGTAGGCGGGAGATGAGGAATGTGGCATTTACCTAATTTCGGGGCTTCTGCTCAAAAGTAGGTATTGTTTAGTTGGTATGTTCTAAAATAGCCTCTCTTTTAAAAGTCTCTTTTCTGCCTCATACTTTTTCCCCTGGGGAGAAAATAAAGCTGAAAAAACATCAAAATTTAAGAGGTCAGGAGCTAACAGCTGTGAAGACAGCCACACAATTCTTACAGCAATGAGCAATAAAATGTTTGCTTTCCAGTTTATTTTATTAGTTCAATACTTTTTTCATAATTAAAAAGAAAAAAAGATTTAAAACGCCATAGAGAATTAAAGGTCCTAAAAATTAACATATTTATCTTTATCATATTTCTAGAACTTAAGAGCCCTCATGCCAAAATCAAGTCAGTCATAGGCTAGACATGATAGATTACTAATAAACATTGGGTAATATAATATGATTAATCAATGTAGTAAAATATAAGGTAAATAGGATAGTTGGCTCCGATAACAAGATTTTTTTAACCTTAGAACCAAATGACCAAATCATTCAGACGTATCCCAAATTGTAGCTTTTGGAGTTCAAAAGAGCTAGTGTGATTCCCAAGTTGATCACTTGCTGAGTTGTGTCATCTCTGGGTATTAATTTTCTCATTAAAAAATGTAATTATAAAACTTACATCAGAGAGTATTATCAGAATTAAATGAGATAATATATGTACATCACACAACAGTAGCTAACGTGCCTATTTTACAGTGACAAAGGTCACAGATTAGTTTCAGAAGACTTGGGTTTGAGTATCAACTGAGCCACTTACTAACTTTGAATCTTTTAAAGTTTATTGACCCTGACCTATACCTTCATAAGGATTAAATTAATGAAGTTAATTCATTTATTTTAACAATTTTTATTTGGGATAAAACAGTAGACCCAAAACACATCTGTCCACATTAAACTGAGTCTAGTAGTTTTACCAAAATTTTACATACAGCAGTAATTTAACATAAATGAAGATCAGTTCTATCTAAAGATAGAATTATAGCTCTTCTACTCTCTGAGTGTTATTAAAGAGCAGGGAAGGAATCACCAAAAGGATCCCCTTTCTAGTTCCAAGTCTTGTCTTTAGCTAAAAAACAGGTTGACACACTTTAAGGAAGATTTTTTTAAAGAGGCGGTGGAAAGAGACAAAATAAATTATATAATTAAGAAAAAAGACATAGAGGAAATTTAACTCATTGGCACTATTTTGGTAGTTGTAGTGTGCCCAATGCTTTCAAAAGAGATTACTTCTGGAAAATATGACTCCAAGTCCCAAAAGGATTAATTATTTTTACTTATTTTAGTGTTTTGCAGCAGGTTGGGGAAGTTTGTTTAAGATAGTGTTTCCTTATTTTACTCTTTTCTCAAAGTCTGGTTGCAGAGTCTGAGATTACTATAGAAAAAAGTATATAATTAGTCGTATTTTAACACTTCTTTTTGTTCACTGATACAATAATAAAATGTTTTCAGTTGTTATCTTCTTACAATCAGATGAACATATCTTGACAATAGATATAATTATTCAAGTATGCATACTAATTAACAAACCAAATAAAAACTCCAAGGATTACAGTTGATTGAAGTTTGTTTTTCATATTTACAATCACAGTTTTAGAAATAACTGGCTTGCCAAGTTACTTTTATTTCTCACCTCATATTAAAATTCCATATGCACATTTTTTTGCATTAAGAAGAAATCCAAATTATTTTGAATTGGCTGTTGTGTTGTAGGTTGGTGAATGCACTATTTATTAGCAAAACCACAGTATAAATAAGCCTAAAGGAAAGTATGAAAAATTCTATGGGACTTCAGCCAAAGAAATTTTATCAGGAGAAGAGGAATGAAGTGAGGTTAAGGATTCATGTTTTGCTTTAAGATTACATGTAGTTAAAATGAGTAGCAAGAAATTTGGGAAAAGGGATCTTAAAACTTATAGAAATTATTTTACCATCTTCACACTTTCCCTAAATAAATCATTGATCTGGAAATAAGGTGTATTACCTGTTAATGGATGGCTGAGCTTTTTTAGGAGAGGAATTTATTTTCATTTTTGTTCCCTAAATTAGTCATGTACTTACCTCCTATGTTTTCAGGGCTGCTGTGATAGATACAACTAGTATTTCATACATATTAATTCTGACAGCAAGATTGTTTTTCTCTCTTTCAATGTATAAAAACTGCCACTCTGAAATTAGCCTCATGTTATATATTTGGTAAAAATAATTTACTTTCCCTAAGCTTAATTTCAATCATTGGGTTTCAACATTTCAGGCAAATAGTGTCTAATTTAGGTAGTCCTTCTCATTTCTATATTTTAAATTCTACCTTTATGCTTAGGTTCCTTTCCTAGGCATTCAAACAGCTGAAGGAGATCTATTCTAAAAAATATCAGACACACATGCACACAGACACATACACACTTTGATGCCTTATAGTTTTCTTCACAGCCGAACTTTTTAAGTGTAATTTACACTCTTTCCACTTCCTTACTTTTCACTCTTTCCCTGACCCAGGACAATCGGCTTCCCTTTCTATCCTATGAGTAAAATTGATCTTGTTATGGGAATGACTTTGTTACTAAAACCAGTGGATCCTTTACTTCCTTATTCTTATTCACTTTATAGCAGTATTTAATCTTTCTTGAAATATTTTTTCTGCTTCAGTAAGCTTGTCTAATGTATTTCCTACCTCTATGGTTGCTCAGTTTCCTTTACATTTCCTTTGAGCTTGTTTTGGGGATCTCAGATTGTATGTTCAGCCCCCTTCTCCATCTCCTCTACGTCAGGGTCTTCAACCCATGGGCCACAGACCGATCAGTACTGGTCCATGGCCTGTTAGGAACCAGGCCACAAAGCAGGAGGTGAGCAGCGGGCAAGCGAGTGAAGCTTCATCTGTATTTACAGCTGCTTCCCATTGCTCACATTACCACCTGAGCTCCGCCTTCTGTCAGATCAGAGGAGGCATTAGATTCTCTAGGAAAGATTCTCATAAGGGCACGAACCCTACTGTGAACTGTGCATGCGAGGGATCTAGGTTGCGTGCTCCTTATGAGAATCTAATGCCTGATGATCTGAGGGAGAGCTGAGGTGGTGATCTCCGGGAGATCTGGTGATCTCAGGTGATGATCTGAGGGAGAGCTGCTCCTCTGCTGGGGAGCAGCTGCAAATACAGATTATCATTAGCAGAGAGGTTTGACTTCACAGAGACTATAATAAATCAACTGCTTGCAGACTTATATCAAAACCTTATCAGTGAGTAGTAAATGACAATTAAGCTGAATCTGGTGGCAGGTTTTATAGTAGCAAGTGAGTTGATGTTCTTCAATTGTACAGCTGCATCTGGTGGCAGGCTTTAAGTCAGAATCCGACACTTATTTTAGTCCGCACGTGGCCCACCCATTATTTTATTTACCACTTCCGTCCGCACCTCTTTCCTACACTGTGTACTTGCTCAGTCACAGTTTTGGTAATCCCACAGGCTAACCCTAGCCAAAATGAGTAAAAACAAATATAGCTGGAGAGCTTCTTTGAAAAGGGGGAAAGACCCAATGATGAGAAAGCAGAAGACTCTAAGACTGCCAGCAAAAAGAAAGCTGCATTTAAAGGAAAATACCAAGAATTCTACTTAAATTATGGGTTCATTGCAACATGTGATTCATATTCTCCAAGCTCGCTTTGTATAACAAGTGGTGACCAGCTAACCAGTGAAGCCATGAAACCTTCAAAACTGCTTCTCCACATGGAGACCAAGCACCCTGCATTAAAAGACAAGGCTTTGGAGTTTTTCAAAAGAAAAAACTGTGAACAGAAGCAATTTTTGAAGGCCACCACTTCATCAAATGTGTCTGCACTGAGAGCATGATTCTTAGTGGCTAACCGCCTTGCTAAAGCTAAGAAGCCCTTTACTATTGGTGAAGAGCTGATCCTGCCTGCTGCTAAGGACATTTGTCTTGAACTTTTAGGAGAAGCTGCAGTTCAAAAGGTGGCACATGTTCCTCTTTCAGCTAGCACCATAACTAGACAAAGAGTATTAATGAATCACCGTGGTACGCAATCCAGGTTGGCGAGTCTACCGATGTTGACAAGGCAACAATGCTTGTTTTTGTGCGATATATTTTTCAGCAGGATGTGCAAGAAGATATGTTTTGTGCACTTTTGTTGCCAACCAACACCACAGCTGCAGAACTATTCAAGTCTTTGAATGATTACATATCAGGAAAACCGAACTGGTCATTTTGTGTCGGTATATGCACAGACGGAGCAGCTGCCATGACTGGACAGCTTTCTGGTTTCACTACTCAGGTCAAAGAGGTGGCTTCTGAATGTGAGTCTATGCACTGTGTCATCCATAGAGAAATGCTGGCTAGCTGAAAAATGTCACCTGAATTTAACAGCGTTTTGCAGTATGTGATTAAAATTATCAACCATATTAAAGTACATGCCCTTAACTTACGTCTGATCGTGCAGCTCTGTGAGGAGATGGATGCAGAGCACACACGTCTTCTCTTATACACAGAAGTGAGATGGCTTTCTAAAGGCAGATCACTGGCCAGAGTTTTTGAGCTATGAGAGCCGCTCCAGAGATTTCTTTTAGAAAAGAAGTCACCACTGGCAGCACATTTCAGTGACACACAGTGGGTCGCAAAACTTGCTTACTTGTGTGACATATTCAACCTGCTCAATGAACTCAATCTGTCACTTCATGAGAGAATGACAATTGTGTTCAAGTCGGGGGATAAAGTGGCTGCATTCAAAGCCAAACTGGAATTATGGGGGTGACGAGTGAACACTGGGATTTTTGACATGCTTCAAACATTAGCAGAGATTTTGCAAGAGACTGAGCCAGGGTCTTCTTTCTCCCAATTGGTTCATGATCACCTATCTCAGCTTTCAAAAGAGTTTGAGCATTAGTTCCCAACCACAAAAAAACCCCAAACTGGGAAGGAATGGATCCGCGACCCATTTGTGAATAAGCCAGGTGAATCAACTTTTTCTGTGCTAGAAGAGGATCAACTGCTTGAGATCGCAAATGACAGTGACATTAAAAGTATGTTTGAGACAACTTCAAATCTCCATACGTTCTGGATTAAAGTCAAGGCGGTATCCTGAGATTGCCACAAAAACACTGAAAAGCCTGCTTCCATTTCCTACATCCTATCTTTGTGAAGCAGGGTGTTCTGTAGTGACAGCAACCAAAACGAGATTATGGAGTAGACTGAACATAAGCAACACACTTCGGGTGTCACTGTCTCCCATCACAACTAGATGGGACCATCTAGTTGCAGCAAGCTCAGGACTCCCACTGATTCTGCATTATGGTGAGGTGTATAATTATTTCATTATATATTGCAATGTAATAATAATAGAAATAATGTGCACAATAAATGTAATGCGCTTGAATCATCCCCAAACTATTTCCCACCCCCATCCATGGAAAAATTGTCTTCCATGAAAGTGGTCCTTGGTGCCAAAAAGGTTGGGGACCACTGCTCTACATAATTCCCTGGAGGACTGAATCAATGTACACAGTTTAAAAAACCATCTGATCTCATGGTGCCTCCATATCCATGCTCTAACCCAGATGCATATATCAGAATACCTTCTTGACATTTCTGCTTGAATGTCTTACAGGCACCTCAGCTTAACATGTTCCAAACTGAACTTTTCACCTTCTCTTCACTCTTCTACCTACCAAATGACTCTTCTATTTTCTTTATCTCTGCAAATAACATTAACATCTGGCATTTCCAAAGCCAGAAATAAAGATATAATTTTGATTGCTCATTTTCTTTCATTCTCAAATCCAAATAATTAACAAGTCTTGCCATTCTCGTTCTTCATTTTCATTGCTACTAGTTAGTCTCAACCACCATCACCTCTCCCCTGGACATTCGAATAATTTCCTAACTAGTCTCATTAACTCCTGTCTTGTTTTCACCAGCTAATTTTTGCAGCACAGTTGCACCACTCCTTAAAAACAAAAATCTGATTATGTCATTTTTCTAAAAATATTAAAACCTGTTCATCAATTCTTATTGTACTTATAGCCAAATCCAAACATAAGAGCATGATTTGCAAGGTCCTTCATTATCTAGGCCCTGATTACATTACTGGCCTCACGTCTTGCCCCTTCCTATTCACACATATATGGTCAGGCCCTCATACACATAAACAGACATATACATTCAGTACTAGCCATATTAAATTGATTTTAGGTTCCTAAAGCACTTTACTGATACCTTCATTTCCATTTTCACCTGGCTATTACCTGCTAATTGTTAGACTTTCAATTAAGTGGCTTTTACTTCCTAGAAATATTCCCTAATTCCTTCTGTTTGAGTAGAGTTTTGTTTTATGTTTCTGGACATCCTACTTTATGTCACCTTTCAGACTAAATTATAGTTGCTTGCTTTAATTGCCCATATTTTCCCACTAGAATGTAAGCTCTATAACTGTGACTGTCTTATTCACTACTCCATCCATGAACCAAGCATAAAACCCGGAATTCAGCACTTCTCAATAAATATTGATTGAGTGGATACATAATATATACTTAATCAAGCAAATGGACTTTGATTACTACTGCACACAAATGAACTGTAAATGATCTTTTTAAAATATTTTATTTTATTTCAAAGGCATTAAGTGTTCATTGTGGAAAATGTGATAAATCTAAATATAATGCTTATATTTATCCCTAATTACATCACATAGTAGCCATAGTGGTTTTTGAAATTCTGTCATCTACTTTATTTTTACACAATTTGGAAAATTATATATTGTCTTCTGAACTTTTTTTTTAATATTTATATTATTGAGTTCAAAGTTACTTATAATATGCATAAATATGATTTAGTTTATTTTAGTAGCAACAATACTCATGTTTACTTTTTCTGATATAGGCTTACAAGTAATAAACAAATTCAGTGAGACACTGTTTTAAAATGTATATAATATGTTCAAAATATATTTTAGATATTCTTAAAAAGAGAAAGAAGTTGGCTTTTCTAAAAATAGTTTCTACAAAAATAGCTATTAATAAATGCTAAGAGATGTCCAGTTGGTAGCAACAGGGTATCATTGTTGTATACTTAAAACACATTGGACAGGACAGTTAGGAGTGATTTCTGCGGTAACATGAAAGTACAGTGTTCAAGTAACATTATAAGAATCTCTCTAGTCTCATTGATTTTCTCTTTCAAATAGCCTGCCCTAGCACAGAAAATATGTTCAAATAAGCATGTGGGGCAGATAAAGCAGGAGTCTCTAAGGTCAATAAGTCCCAAATTTAGAGTCTATAAGAATCACCTGGATCAACTGTTAAAAATACAGATCTCTGCACCCCATTCTCAGAGATTCTAAACTGATAGGTTTGTGGTCGGGCCAGTAATATTCATTACAGCAAGGACTTTGGTCTTGTGATTCTGGTGTAAGAGGCATCTGGGCCACACTTTAAGAAACACTACCTTGGAATTTAGGCTTAAGCCACCTAGACTTTTCATGAGCTTTTTACAATTTTTAACCTTGGAACAATAATATATCATCCACTTTTTAAAAAATAACATAAGTATGAGATTTAAAAATGCAAATGAACATTTAATTTGTATTGAAAATGCATTTTTAAAATTGAAAATGAATTTTACCTTTAGAAATATTCTTATATGATAAAAATTTTATTTTTTTTTCAATTTATTTATTTATTTATTTATTTTTGGCTGCATTGGGTCTTTGTTGCTGCGCGCGGGCTTTCTCTAGTTGTGGCGAGCAGGGGCTACTCTTTGCTGTGGTGATCTGGTTTCTCATTGTGGTGGCTTCTCTTATTGTGGAGCATGGGCTCTAGGTGCATGGGCTTCAGTAGTTGTGGTTCGCGGGCTCTAGCGTGCAGGCTCAGTAGTTGTGGCCCACAGACTTAGCTGCTCCACGGCATGTGGGATCTTCTGGGACCAAGGCCTGAACCCCTGTCCCCTGAATTGGCAGACGGATTTTTTTTTTTTTTTTGCGGTACGCGGGCCTCTCGCTGTTGTGGCCTCTCCCGCTGTGGAGCACAGGCTCCGGACGCGCAGGCCCAGCGGCCATGGCTCACGGGCCAGCCGCTCCGCGGCATGTGGGACCTTTCCGGACCGGGGCACGAACCCATGTGCCCTGCATTGGCAGGCGGACTCTCAACCACAGCGCCACCAGGGAAGCCCGGCAGATGGATTCTTAACCACTGCACCACCAGGGAAACCCTTTAATGTTTCTTTTACTTGAAAAAAGCTTAGTTTTTGAACCCACACTGCTTTTGTACCCTGAGGCCTCCCTATAATGAATCCTTTTTTTTTTTTTTTTTGGTCTGTTGTAGAACTTCTGTAAAGTGGAGTGAGATTTTGGCATATTAAAAAATTGTAGCTAGTATCTGTATCTGTCATTTTATTTCCATGTGTTATTTTACTACTTATAGGGAGTTTCAACTGAACTATGTCATTTAGGTAAATTCAGATACCTTATTCATAAAGAGATTTATTTAGAACAACTCTGATTTTCTAGTACTATAATATAAAAATTGTTTAAACTTTGCCCTAATATTGCACTTTAATCCATTATGGATTGTAATTATAGATTATTATTAGTCTTCAAAATTAGGGAAAAGTGGTAAAGTGGGAAGCACACGTTTGAAAACATAAGCTTAATTTCTGGCTTCACCTCTCATGTGCCTTTAAGTTCTCCTTCTCCCAGACTCCTTTACTTCTCATCAGTATACCAAAAATTTATTGAGCACTTTCTTACTGCCAAGAACAGTGGATTTAAAGATGAAAACACAGACTCCTTACTTTGCCTTGCCTTCCTCTCAGTGTTTACATGAAGATCAAATGAAGGAGCTGTATAAACTCTAGTCCCACATCAATATGAAATTTTATTTTTATTTGCATTGATTAAGTGCACAAAATGGTTTTCTTAAAGTTGGTTTTATAAACTTCCTAAAGAAGATCACATAATGAACAAATGTGCTGTAGATAATTATTTTTTAAGCTTCTTAAATTTCCCTGTAATAAAAACCCTCTCTGTCACTGGTCTACCTACTGTTGTTCATCTTTGTTAAAAGTGGTGCTCAAAACTAAACTTTCTTCAAGTTCAAACTAGAATCTTTTATCTTGCCAATGTATCTAACTCTCTTCTGAGAATATGTCATTGTTAATAATGGCTTTATTCTCATTAAAATATCCTGTAATTTCCATTCCATAATGCACAGATCATTTTCCTTCAGTACTCACTCCCTATTGGTTTCTTATCATTATATCAAATCTCCTGAAAGTGGTGAATAAATTTTAAAGCCTATTCACACTATTCAGGCATCTGTGCGTGTGTGTATGTGTATTTGAGCAGATTTATGCATTTAAGCAGTAGCTAATGTACAGAAATCTCATTTTCAAATGTATAAATGTAATTAAGTGTTCCTCTACTTACATAACACTAGGTATCTGCTATCTCTTGTCTCTTGTACCTGAAATTGCCTTTACCATATGCCTCTGCTGATGGAATGTCTACAGATTGTTCTGTTGGCATATGTGGCCACACTCTGAACCATGCTATGATAAGCCTGGTCTTAGCTGTTTAGAACAGGAAAGCCACATGACATAATAGAATCTAATTTGCATTAGTACATCTGGATACATGATCCTAAGTCAGCAGTCAAGCAAAAACTATGGTGATCACTCAATTTAGGGAATTCAAAATGGAGACCCAGGGTTGGGTGGGGGAAGACTCATCAAACTGATCATGAGAGCAGAATGGAAACATACATTTTAAAAAGTCAGAAAGAGGGAGGGAGAGTTGGTTCAGCAAAATGGCAGAATATCACAACAGTTATAAAACCAACTCCTATTTTGAAGGTTTCAAGAGGTTGTGCTCACTAAGACTGAAATGAATCTTGAACATGAACCACTTCCTATTTTCCTTTTTGGTGGGCCTGACAACCTAGTTACTATATATGGTTGCTATACTATACTTTACTCAAGAGGCATAATTGTTGAGCTTTTCCTGGGTTCTGCGAAGCCTCAACCCATAGCTGAAATACTTGTTTTCTTATTTCAATGTATACCTTTACAATAAAACTCCCATTAATTGGGTTACCCAAGGTGCTCCAATTTTCCATGGAACCAGAAGAACCTCGCTGACACAGATTCCTAGCTCTAATGAGAAAAGAAGTGGGGTCAAATCTTTTCTCTGTTGAAAACTATTTCTCTTGCTTTTCAGATTCAGGAAAAAAAGAATCTCAAAACAAAAATGTCATGTAAAATAAAAGATTTATTATTGTGTGAATTCTACTTACTCCTACTCAGCAGTGATGTCCCATCAGCATTACTCATGGCTCTGGAAATTTGGTTTTGAATAATAATACATGGTTCTCTAAATACAAACTGGCTTGGATGACCTGCCTATATTAAGAAGGATATTTTAGTAGATGGATTATAACCCACTTTTACACACATGCACATACTCACTCATTATTATATTTGTGGCCAAATAGTAGCTTTTTTTTCCAGCACAATCTAACTTTATTGGCTAAAGACCAAAATAAACCTTGGTTTATGATTTATCATTCTGCAGCTGATTATTGGATACTATGGATGCTATGATACTTTTCCTAGGTTCCTTCCTCAAGACCATCCCCCAGCTATAGGTAATAGCTCTTGACCACATACAGCTCAGTGCCTCAATAAGAATTGTCCTCAGCTATAAGGAACTGCCTTGCCAAATGGGACTAGGATCAGCCCATGACCAATATCTGGCTGATGAAAGGATAAAAAGGCACAGCTACCTTGCCTCAAGTTGGGACAACTTTAAAGGCCCATCTCAACTTTAGAGCTCCCCATTGGATTGGCTGAAGCCTGAGATGCAACTGGACTGCATTTCAGCTTCTCCTTCTGCCCAGTCCTCAGTCATCACTAACTGATATGTGTATATCCTAATAGAGCACCAGGAAGCTTTCTACATGAAATGCTCTTTTACATTATAGGGAACTTAATGCAGAGAAAAGTCAAGTCCTGCGTTTGCAACAATATAAACTAAAGAGGTTTTTCTCCTTGTTTTTCTTTTTTTTTTAATTTTTAAACAATTTATTGGGTTGGCCTAAAAGTTCGTTTGTGTTTTTCCTTAACATCCTACGGAAAGACCCGAATGAACTTTTTGGCCAACCCAATATTTCATTGACGTATAGGTGACTTACAATGTGTTGATTTCTGCTGTACAGCCAAGTGATTCAGATATATATATATATATGTATATACATTTTTTCATATTCTTTTCGAATATGGTTTATCACAGGATATTGAATATAGTTCCCTGTGCTATACAGTAGGACCTTGTTGTTTATCCATTCTATATATAATAGTTTGCAGCTGCTAATCCCAAACACCCAATCTATCCTCCCCAACCCCCCTTGGCAACTACAAGTCTGTTCTCTATGTCTGTGGGTCTGTTTTGTAGATAAGTTCATTTGTGTCATATTTTAGATTCCACAAATAAATGATATCCTATGGTATTTGTCTTTCTCTTTCTGACTTATTTGACTAGGAATGATAATTTCTAGGTCCATCCATGTTGCTGCAAATGGCATTATTTCATTCTGTTTTATGGCTGAGTAATATTCCATTGTGTATATATACCATGTCTTTATCCATTCATCTTTTGATGGACATTTGTTTCCATGTCTTGGCTATTGTGAATAGTGCTGCTATGAACACAGGGTGCATGTATCTTTTTGAATTACAGTTTTGTCTTGGTATACGCCTGGGAGAGGGATTGCTGGGTCATATGGCAATTCTATTTTTAGTTTTTAGAGGAACTTTCATACTGTTTTCCATAGTGGCTGCACCAATTTACATTCCCACCAACAGTGTAGGAGAATTCCTTTTTCTCCACACCCTCTCCAGCATTTGTTATTTATAGACTTTTTAATGATGGCCATTCTGACCAGTGTGAGGTGGTACCTTATTGTAGTTTTGATTTGCATTTCTCTAATAATTAGCAATGTTGAGAATTTTTTCATGTGCCTGTTGACCATCTGTATGTCTTTTCTGGAGAAATGTCTATTAGGTCTTCTGCCCATTTTTCAAGTGGGTTTTTTTTTTTTAATTGAGTTGTATGAGCTGTCTGTATATTTTGGAAATTAAGCCATTGTCAGTCGTATCATTTGCAAATATTTTCTCCCACTCTGTAGGTTGTCTTTTTGTTTTGTTTATGGTTGCCTTTGCTGTACACAAGCTTGTAAGTTTCATTAGGTCCCAATTATTTATTTTTGCTTTTATTTCTATTGCCTTGGGAGACTGACCTAAGAAAACATCGGTATGCTTTATGTCAGAAAATGTTTTCCTTTGTTCTCTTCTCCACAACCAATATAATACTCAAAGGTGAAAAGCTGAAAGTGTTCCCACTAAAATCTGGAACAAGACAAGTATACCCACTCTCACCACTTCTATTCAACATGGTATTGGAAGTCCTAGCCACAGCAATCAGACCAAAAATAAATAAATAAAAGGTATACAAATTGGAACGGAAGAGGTAAAATTGTCATTCTATGCAGATGACATGATACTATATATAGAAAACCCTAAAGACTCCACACAAAAACTACTAGAACTGATAAACAAATTCAGCAAGGTAGCAACATACAAGATTAACACACAGAAACAGGCTGCGTTTCTTTACACTAACAATGAAATATCAGAAAGGGAATGTAAAAAAACCCAATCCTTTTTAAAATCACATAAAAGAAAATACTTAGGAATAAACCTGAGCAAGGAGGTGAATGACTTATATGCTGAGAACTATAAAACATTAATAAAGGAAGTTGAAGATGATTAAAGAAATTGCAAGGTATTCCATGTTCTTGGATTGGAAAAATTATTATTGTAAAAATGGCCCTACTACCTAACTCAATCTACAGATTTAATGTGATCCCTATCAAATTACCCATGACACTGTTTACCAAGCTAGAACAAATAATCCTAAAATTTATATGGAACCATAAAAGACCCAGAATTGCCAAAGAAATCCTGAGGAAAAAGAACAAAGCAGGAGGCATAATCCCAGACTTCAGACAATACTACAAAGCTACATTAATCAAAACAGTGTGGTATTGGCACAAAAACAGACATATGGATCAATGCAACAGAATAGAGACCACAGAAATAAACCCACACACCTAGGGTCAATTAATCTTTTACTAAGGAGGCAAGAATATACAATGGAGAAAAGACAGTCTCTTCAGCAAGTGGTGTTTGGAAAGTTGGACAACCACATGTAAATCAGTGAAGTTAGAACACACCCTCACACCATATGCAAAAATAAAGTCAAAATGGCTTAAAGACTTACATATAAGACATGACACCATAAAACTCCTTGAGTTTTGGAAGAGATGGTCTGAAAGAACTCAAGAGTACAACCAAGAATAATTTCATCATGTTTATGAAAACTCATCATTCCAATAAAATAAGAATTACAAGATGGAAGTGGCATTATCCTCACAATATCCAAGATAGAGATTTACTTTGGACTTTTCCAGATGGAGTTGCCTGGGATTGCAAGTAATTGATAAATACCAAATCTGGGAAGAAGTTTAATCTTTAAGCCTTTTAAAGTCAGAACTGTATATAATTCTTATATAAAACAGGAGATATATATTTTGTATTTTTTGTATTGTAGAAGTAGAAACACGCATCATGGAGAGATGTCCATGATGTATTGGTAAGTAAGAACAAGTGGCATATATATGTATAATGTAAGTATTTTATGAGCTGTTTATATATTTTATTTTATTATTTTTTAAATTCATTTTTATCAGAGTATAGTTGCTTTACAATATTGTGTTAGTTTCTGTTGTACAGCAAAATGAATCAGCTATACATATATATATATATCCCCTCTTTTTTAGATTTCCTTCCCATTTACATCACCACAGTGCAAGTAGAGTTCCTGTGCAATATGGTACATTCTCTTTGTTATTGTATAATATAATTTTTATAAATGGAAATGGTATCAAAATCCTTTACGTGTGTGTGTATTTGTTTGTATATATTTGAGGGTGAAGAAGGATATACAACAGGTATTAACATTAATTATTATAGGGTGAGACTAGTAGAAAGGAAAATTTAGCAGGAGTGTAAATATAGTGGGTTTAAAAGAACCATTATTCTTCTTTATTATTCTAGTGGGTTTTGTTTGTTTGTTTGTTTGTTTTTCCAGGTTGAGGTTAAGAGATATAAAGTTTGTAATTTTGGAGGGGGCACTTAAGATTTAAAGTGAAATAGAAAAATATCTTTAACCTAAAAATCAGGCTACAGAAAACTATTCTAAATAAAAATTTTGTTTGTTGTAATGTGATACCAGTTAATGTTTATATTACTGAAAGGATGACTTCAAGATTGCAATGGAATCTACTGTAAACCAATACAATGGTTTCAAAGAACTACAGTGAGAATAAACAAGACCAAATTACAATTGGTGAAAGAATTTTTTGAATTTTCTTTTCTCAAAAATGCCTATATTACCAATGACTAGAAAGCTGTTTTTCTTATTTCTCTACTCAAAACTCTTTTAAAGAAGTAGCATAAATAGAGTATATGTCATGTTTAAAAACCCTCAAAATTCCCCATAAACTTTCAAGAGAAAATTCAAGCTTGTTTAAATGGAGTGTAGGTCTCATATACCCTTTCTAATTCCCTCTTTAACTTCATCTTCCCCATCTCTCCCCTTATGTGCTTTACTTCAGTCTTCATGTTGTGGCAGACCTTCAAAGTCATCTGCCTCTGTGTCTTTGTACAGTTTGCTTCCTTATGCTAGTAACTTCTCCCCACAAAGTTCCACTTTCCCAGATAAGTTTTATTCCTCCTTCACTGTTAAATCAAGATGTCTTCTCTAGGTAGTATTTTTGTGCCCCCAAGCATCAACCTGGATTAGACATTTTCCCAGCACATCCCCAAATATCTCAGGGTTTTCTTTCTCATGGCATTCATCCCTGTTTGAATTCATTTTTTAACTTTATTGAAGTTTAATTGATATACAATAAATGTGTATATCATTTTATATCAATCATTTTCTATCAATATATGTGTATTTCATTTTAAAGTGTATAATTTAATGAGCTTCGACATATGTATACAGCCATGAAACCATCACTTCAAATCAAGATAATGAACTTTTTCCATCACCCACAAAAATTTCTTCATGTCTCTTTGTATTTCCTCCTCTCCCTTTCTACCCTCCCTGATACCTAGGCTATCACTGATGTGTTTTCTATCATGATAGATTAGTTTGGATTGTCTAGAATTTTATATAAATGGAAACTTACAAAATGTACTCTTTTATTTTTGGCTTTTTTCACTCAGCATAATTATTTTTAAGATTTGTCAATGTTGCATGTATCAATAGTTCATTCATTTCTACTTTTGAGTAGTATTCCATTGTATGGTTATACCATGATTTGTTTATCCATTCACCTGTTGATAGACATTTGTGTTGTTTCCAGTTTGGGGCTATTACAAATAATGCTGCTGTGCACATTTGTATACGAGTCTTTGTGTGGACATATGCTTTAATTTCTCCTATGTAAATACCTAGGAGTAATGTATTAGTTTCTAGGGCTGCTATAACAAAGTACCACAAACTGGGTGGCTTAAAACAACTGAAACTGATTCTCCTGGTTTCGGAGGCTAGAAGTTCAAAATCAAGGTGCTGGCAGAGTCATGCTCTCTCCAAAGGCTGTAAGGAAAACTTCTTTTCCTCTTCTACATTCTGGCATTTCTTGGCATTCCTTGACATTTCTGATATTCCTTGGATTGTAGGTGAATGACTCTATTCTCTGCCTGTGTCTTCATATGGCCTTGTGTCCTGTGTGTTTGTGTCTCTGTGTCCAAATTTCCCTCTTCTTATATGAACACCAGTAATATTAGATTTAGGCCAACTTTAATCAAGTATGATCTCCACTTAGCTAGATTATATCTGCAAAAACCCTATTTCCAAACATGGTAACATTTACAGGTTTTGAGTGGATGTCAATTTGGTGCAGGGAACACTACTAACCCAGTACAGGGCCTAACATTTTGGGGGGACAAGATTAATCTTTTATTGTACAGACATATTTTGCAAATATATTCTCCTAAGAAGGTCTTGCCTTTTCATATTCACGCTAGTGTCTTTTGAAGAGCAAAATTTTCAGTTTTTATAAAGTCCAAATTAGTGATTTATTTCTTTTACAGTTTGTCCTTTTTGCATTGTGTTTAAGAAATATATGTCAAACTTAACATCATTGGGATTTTTGCCCTATGATTTCTTCTAGAAGTTTTCCAGACTTTGGTCCTCAAACCATTTCAAGTTAGTTTTTATATATAATGTGAGGTAAGAATAGAGGCTCATTTTTGTTTATTTTATATATGGTTATTCAATTGTTCTAGCACCATTTGTTGAAAATAGTTTGCTTTTCCCATTAAATTGTCTTGGCGATATAATCAAAAATAAATTGAATATATGTATCAGTCTAATTCTAAACTCTATTCTGTTCTGTATGCCAAAACCACACTGCCTTGATTATTCTAATTTTATAATGAATCTTAAAATTAGAAAGTAAATCTTCTAACTTTGTTCTTTATAAAAATTGTTTTGTTAATTCTAAGCCACTTGCAACTCTATATAAAGGTTAGAATTTACTTGTCAATTTCTACAAAAATATTTTCTGGGATTTTTCAGTGCACTTTATTTTTAAAAGAGCTTTAAAGTGCACTGAAAAATGTTAAGAAGGTAAATCTCATGTTAAGGTGTTATGTGTTTTATCACAATAAAAATTGAAATTAATTAATTAAAGTAAAATATATGGATCATGTTTAATATCCAACATATATTTATATACTCAGTAGACACTTACACTATTGGAATGTTCAGTAAATGCCAGCTGGTTGACTAAGTGTACTTCTTTACAACTGTGTTTGTTAAAGTTCCATGGAAAAGACCCTCCCATATTACCTTCAGTGACTGAAATTTATTGCAATACACATGTAACTTTGGTTTCCAGTGTGTACCATGTTGAATAATGTCCCCTCCAAATTCATGTCCACCTGGAATCCAGAATGTGACCTTATTTGGAAATAGGGTCTTTGCAGATATTCTCAGGTTAATTAGGTATGCGTTAATCCAATGACTGTTGTCTAATTAGGTATGCGTTAATCCAATGACTGTTGTCTTCTAATATTCTCAGGTTAATTAGGTATGCGTTAATCCAATGACTGTTGTCTTCTTTTTAAGAAGAAGGAAGGCAGAATGCCATATGAAGATGGAGACAGAGGTTGGAGTGATAAGTCTAAAAGCCAAGGAATGGCAAGAAACACCATGGAATGCCAGC
The DNA here is from genome assembly GCF_949774975.1 of Lagenorhynchus albirostris. Classification (NCBI taxonomy): domain Eukaryota; kingdom Metazoa; phylum Chordata; class Mammalia; order Artiodactyla; family Delphinidae; genus Lagenorhynchus; species Lagenorhynchus albirostris. The sequence continues at coordinate 95,512,882 of NC_083096.1, forward strand.
AAACATGAGAAGCAAAGAGAGAGGAATGGAACAGATTCTTCCTCAAAGCCTCCAGAGTTAATTTCAGACTTCTAGCTTCCAGAACTATGAGAAAATACATTTCTGGTGTTTCAAGCCATCTGGTTTGTGGTACTATGTTACCATAGGCCTAGGAAACTAATGCAAGATGTTACAGTTTCAAGTTGTTAGCTTTATTTCCTGCCTTCAGTTTTTCTATTAAGTAACTCTCACTCTCTCACCCACAAACTTGTGAATTAAACTAATAGGAGTGAGTTTCTGTTATTTGGCCAAAAGAGCTTTAATCAAAGAAAGTTGATGTACAGACTAGAAAAATCCATTTGCAGCTGCTTTTGACAGAATGTAACAATGGCCTTGAGTTAAATGGATACCTCATCAGCACATGAACATATTAGTCCAGAAACACTGAACACACTGCATATGTGTGTCAGGGTCCATTCAGGAAACAGAAAAACAAAGACATCATTCAAAGTTCTAAAAATAGAGGGAATTTAATGCAGGGTATTGGTTTCATGGCTAATGGAAGAGGCTGAGAAGCTAACCAGGGAAAAGTGAGGGAACCTAGAGATTAGGAGCAGCAGGAAGCTGCTTTTACCTATAGTCTGAGGGGACAAAAGGAGAAGGCAGGGTTGTTACAGCCAGGACTAAGTCCCCAGGCAGAAGCTGGCATGTTTGCGGCCTGTCCAAGGATGCTGGAACCACAGAAGATAAGCAGCTCCTGTTGGTGATACCAGTGAAAAAGGGAAGATTTTCAGCCTTCTGTTGGATTACCCCAATTAGAAGTCCAGTGAACAAAGGAGCCTGGGAAATGGAGCCTCTACGGGTCAGTCCCCTGCTTTATAGAGCTGAGCGAGGGAGCTAAAAGGAATGGAGGTGGAGGCAAATAGATACTTCACATCCATTACTTTCTATTTATCTCTTCCATTATCACCCAGGTCAGTCCCTAATCATCATTCATCTTGTGTGTTGTAAACTTCTAACAATTTTTTCTGACTCTAGTTGGAGCCTCCTTTTCTTAGCCATTGTGGACATAGTAAGGACATTTGTTTAACTCAGCTGAAGAAGTTTCCTTATTTGCTAGAGGATAAAGGCTAAACGTATTAAACTGATGATTTAGGTCCCAAACCAGGTTCAAAATATCTTTTAAATTGTCTTTCATTATTTACCTACTTAATTGTTTTGCTCTTGCTAGATAGTGCTAGAATGGTGTTGTTGGAGAGGAAAAAAAGAACCCATGCAAAATTGCTGAATGAGTATGATTAGTTTTAAAGCTGCATGATAAACTAAGTCCTTTAGAACATTGAGATCAATGAGGACTGGAGCAGTCTCTGAATCTCACTACCTGCCTGTGTTTTATTCAGTATTGTATCTCACTTAGATCAGTGCATGGCCATAGTTGATACTCAATAAATACTTACTGAAGGATGAGTTCATGAATGATGGGCCAATTAGCTGAGGTCTAAAGTCTTTGGTGAAAGGTATTATTAGCCAGATATCAAATTTATTTTTTTCATATATATAACTATCAAAAATATGGAAATATTTTGAGGTTTTAACAGAAATTTTTCATTCAAGGGTACACATTGCATTCTCTAGTTTATTACACAGGGTCAATAGACACTGTTTTCCTAAATTGTATAAAGATAATAATGAGAATTTAAAATATACAGTACACCTTAAAGATAGTTATAAATAGTTACATGTATACACATAGATAAGTTGAAACAAAGAAGAAAATGTGTTTTCCATTATAGAAAATGTGTTTTCTATTGTTCAAATTTAGTTATTTTCAGTGCTCTAAAGAACTATTTATAGCTATATCATTGTCTGTATCTACCTCAAGTGGGCATGGGGCACTAAATTATTTTTTTCAGATTTGGGGCTGATGTGTAAAAGTTAGTAATAATGTGCTTTGTTCAAATGTTCATGTTATCACCTTTGAAACAGATTTCCCCTTCCCCTTTAGTTATGTAGAAAGATGTGAGGAAACTATATATCTATACTTTTCTGAAAGGAGTATATTGTAATATTTCAGCATGTCAAGAGCCATTTTGGTGCTATGTTGATTTTTGGCAGTATTCCTATGGAAGCCAAAATTTTACATAAGAGCCAAAGAGACTTCCAATTATAAGGGAAGTGGAACTGTACTCTTTATCTTTGAGACTGAGAATTATTAAAATATCTTAAATTTCAGGGTGGTATTCATTAAGGTTTGATGTAAAGGAAGTTCTCATGTGCAAAAGACAATCTCCGGTATGGAGGAAACATTCTGGACCGATGACTTGAACTTGATATTGACTTAGGGAAGGTTGGATTTGAGCACAGTGTATAGTTTATGCTGGAATCTACTCATACGTACAACTGGGTATGTACTTAAAAAAATGCAAGCAAACTAAAAAATGTGTTCTTAACAGATGTCATAGTAAACTGATCTCTGACAAAGGATCAAAGGCAATGCAATGGAGCAAAGATGGTCTCTTCTACAAATGGTGCTGGAACAATTGGACACCCACATACAAAAAAGTGAATCTAGACATAGACCTTACACCCTTCAAAAAATTAACTCAAAATAGATCAAGACCTGTAATGGAGCAGGACCCTATGGGACGTTTCTGAGGCAGACCCTTCCCCCATATCCTCTGCTATAGCTCCTCTCTGAAGTAGCCAGATAATATTGCCTTGGCCAAAAAGTTTGTTCAGGTTTTTCCGTAACCTCTTACGAACGAACGTATCTCATGAATTTAACCTGAGTTTCTCAGCTGCTAAAAACCTCCTCTAAATAGAAGAAATTATTTACTTGATGATCAAGAGTGCATAGCCCCCAGACCTTCTGGTGCCTAAGGATTGATAATGTTGACCTCCCTGTTACCTCACCAAAAACCAATCGGAGAATTGTGCAGGATCTGATCACATACCCTGTGACTGCACCTCCCTCTCCTTGCTTTTTAAAAATGCTTTGCTGAAACCCTTTGGGAGTTTGGGGTTTTTGGGGCCAGAGCCATCTGTTCTCCTTGTATGGTCCTCCAGTAAACCTTTCTCTACTCCAAACTCTGACGTTTCGGTACTGTTTGGTCTCACTGTGTGTCGGGCACAAAAACTTGCGTTCGGTAACAGACCTAAATGTAAAATGCAAAACTGTAAAACTCTTGGAAGATAATCCAAAAGCACACCTAGATGACCTTGGATATGGCAATGACTTTTTAGACAAAACATCAAAGGCATGATCTATGGAAAAATAATTAATAAGCTGGATTTCTGCAAAAACAATATCAAGAGTATGAGAAGACAAACCACATGCTGGGAGAAAATATTTGCAAAAGACACATCTGATAAAGGACTGTTGTCCCAAATATACAAAGAACACTTAGAAATCAATAATAGGAAAGCAAACAACCCCATTAAAACATGGGCCAAAACCTTACCAGACACCTTGCCAGAGAAGATATACAGATAGCAAATAAATGTATGAAAAAATGTTCCACATCATGTGTCATCAGAGAAATGCAAATTAAAACAACAGTGAGCTACTACTCCATATCTATTAGAATGGTCAAAATCCAGAACATTGACCACACCAAATGCTGGTGAAGCTATGAAGCAACTGGGACTCTATGGCTGGAGGAACTGCAAATGGTACAGCCCCTTTGGAAGACAATTTGGCAGTTTCTTACAAAACTAAACTAAATACTCTTACCATGTGAGCCAGCAATCACATTCCTTGGTATTTACCCAAAGGAGGTGAAAATTTATGTCCACACAAAAACCTACACATGGATGTTTATTGCAGCCTTATTCATAGTTACCAAAACTTGGAAGCAACCAAGATATGCTTCAGTAGGTGAATGGATAAATAAACTGTGATACATCCAGACAATGGAATATTATTCAGCACTAAAAAGAAATGCACTATCAAGTCATGTAAAGACAAAGAAGCTAATCTGAAAAGTCCACATCTTATATGATTACAACTATTCGACACTCTAGAAAAGGTAAAACTATGAAGACAGTAAAAAAAATCACTGGTTGCCAGGGGTTGGGTGTGAGGGAAATAAATGGGCAGAGCACAGAGGATTTGTAGGACAGTGAAAATAGTCTGTATAATACCATAATGACGGATACATAACATTACACATTTATCCAAACCCAAAGAATATGCAACATCAAGAATGAACCCTGGGCTTCCCTGGTGGCACAGTGGTTGAGAGTCCGCCTGCCGATGCAGGGGACACGGGTTCGTGCCCCGGTCTGGGAAGATCCCACATGCCACAGAGCGGCTGGGCCCGTGAGCCATGGCCGCTGAGCCTGCGCGTCCGGAGCCTGTGCTCCACAACGGGAGAGGCCACAACAGTGAGAGGTCCGCATACCGCAAAAAAAAAAAAAAAAAAAAAAAGAATGAACCCTAAAGTAAACTATGGAGTTTGGGTATAATGATATGTCAATGTAGGTTCATTGAATATAACAATTGTACTACTGTGGTGAGTGGTGTTGATAATGGGAGAGGCTATGATTGCTGGGTGGTGGATGGGATATATGGTAAATCTGTGTAATTTCCACTTAATTTTACTGCAAATCTTAAATTGCTGTAAAAAAGAAATGCTATAAAATAAATAAGCTGTCATAGTTAAGGCTCAAGGTAATTAATTTTACTGTAGGACCTCCTTAATAAACCTAACCCTGGGAGGAATCCTTCCCCAAAGGATGAGCAACTGCACTGAAAAAGCCCTTACCTCAGAGCCAAAGTGACTTCTGAGCTTCTTTCATTTCTGCCTAACACAGAGCCTCAGCTCTGTGGCAAATTTCTATTGCTTATGGCCTTGCACCAGATAGCTGAACTTCTCTGAACTTTAGCCAGGAGAGCCATTTGGTACTGGAGAACTTTTAACCACAAAGGGAAGCTGTTGAGAAGGCCAACCCTTACAGAAATTTGGCTTAATGAGGTACACTTGAGTCTCAGTCTCTGGCCTTGTTAGCCAGGCCAGCAGAAAGGAGGAAGAATTCAACAAACCAGGGCAAGCAAGTGTGGGGTCCTTAGAAATAGTTTAGGATATTGGGGAAACCTAGATTTCCTGTTCACGAGGGGGAGATGAGAATCCAGAGTTGTCATAATATGAAAAATATTTTAATTATAACATTATTTTGTACTTAGAACAAGAAAAGTATTATCCATATTTCAAATATGTGTATAGAATTTCTGATTTTGTTATTCAATTTAAACCCCATACCCTCGAATTTTGAAGATAAGTTTCTTCCAACAAATACAACAGTCCTTATTTGATAACTTGCCTTTAAAATTGGTTCTTGTACAGCCAATGTATATGTTAGCAAATATTTACCTAATTTGAACAGAAACAACAAAAAATTGACCAAATAAATAATTCTCGGGTGGACCACTTGTATATTGCACACATTTATCATTATCATCATTATTATTATTTTCTGAGCTTTTAAAAAGCTGGACTCAGATAAACAAGCCAAATATTCAGACTGTTATGAGAAAACAAAACAAAACAAAACCTCTTAGGCATCATGAGCTTTGGGTTATTTCTGCCACTAACTAGCTGTGTGGGACCTTGGATAAATCACGTAGGTTCATTTCAGTGGACCTTTGATTTTTCCTTTTTAAAATGAAGGAATTGTACTCGATGATTCCCAAAGACTTTTGCAGCGCTAAAAGCTCTAAAATTTCTAGCATGTGAATTTGTTACAAATATTTCATATACATAGCAATATTCTCAAAAGGCTGCCCAAGCAGGATATGCCATATCTAGTAGGAATTAAGTCAATCAGGTAGTAAAAACAACTATTTCATTCAGAATAAAGAAATGTCAAAAACAATTGCACATTCTTAATGTATTAAGATACAGATTTCAAAAATTTTGACAACTTAATAATGTAAAACATCCCGATTTTACCATTTTTCCCTTATGAAAAAGAATAGGCTGTTTGTACACCATTAAAAATAAGTGCTCCTTTGCAAACTCTTCAAGAAATCATATATTTTTTTTCACTCATCAGGAGGATGTGACTATCAAGTGAAAAGTTGAATTAAATCATGGCTTCAACATGATATGGGCCATTTTTCAGTGAATACACACATTTCCCTTTTCAATACTAGTCTGATAAAATTCTTCTGACTTCTTTCCATGGTAATTTTCATGCCTCAGAAAACTTTATCTGCTATTTAATTCTTTCCTATCATAAGTCTTTACCTCTAAATTTTATCTCATAAATGTATATTCAATAAATATTTTCTATTTCCAAATTATTTCATCAAGATACATATTGAAGGTTGTACCATCATAAAATATCATCACGGGTAGGCTGTTAAAGTACATCATTCACAGTAGTTACCCTTGACTTTCTAGAATCTTTGCTAGTCAAAATGTGGACCATGGGCCATCAGCCTTAGTATCACCTGGGACCTTATGCAGAATCTTAGCCATCCCAGGCCAAGGTTAAATAATAAACACGTTCAAGTTTGAGAAGCATTGCTCAAAAGGAGATACTGATGCTTCTGGTCTGAGGACCATGCTTTAAGTAGCAAGCATACTTTAAGTAGATAGCCTGGGGAGGCCCTAGTGTTTTTTTCCCCCCATTTATATTTTTCCTGGAATACTATTGAGATGGTGGTTAATGCTCATAGCTTTCTTCAAAAGCAGTGCTCAAAGCTGGCACTAATGAGAGGACTTAGTTATAGAGAAGATTTTCGTGTTGACTTTTGGAGAAAAGTGTTCTCAGATTTAGTGTAAATCATCTAGATATACATTGAATATATTTTCATTCCATTTTGAAAGTAAAATTATAATTGGCCGTTCACATCTGAAGTAAAAATTGTTTATTTCCATGGAATTGCAAAAGGTTTTAATTGTAAATCAATTGTTTCAAAGTATTTTATGCTTGGATACCAATCATTAAGCATTTATGGAGATTGAATGACTACATCTAAGGGACAGATGTTGGCTCAAATTGTGCTGAATAAAAACCTTACCGAGTATAATATATAATTTTCCTACATCTATTTTCACTTCTGGTTGCCTCCCTCCTCCAAAGATATTTATGCTTTGGATAGAAAATCCTGTGATGTCATTTAAGGGAAAATTACGGTGTGAGTTTTGTTTATAACAATGTAGTGGTCAGAGGAACCCACTCTACCTTGGCACTTGATTACAGTTCAGAAAATGTTCATGTCCATTTGTAATGTGTCTGAAGGACAGTGAAAGAGAGAGATTTGAAGTTCGAAAGAGTTCATACAAATCCAAGTGAATGTTTCTTAAAATATAATATGATGATATGATATGACTTAATACAATATAATAAAGCTCTTATAGAAAAAGTCTGAATCTAAAAGATAAAATTAAGAAAATAATGAAGGTAGCAAATAGAAGTTTACTGTTCCTCACCTTGCTATTATTACTCTTCTGAATAAGGGATGTGAAGTTACAAAGTGGTAATAGACAAGGCTCATTCACCTTATGGAGAAACGGTCAGTGCCTGCCTGTCTGCACAACACTCTGTTAGACGCTGCACTGATGCCTCAAAAAAGGGAAGAAAGGAACATTATAAAATTCTAATTGAACAGCAGGAGTTGTAGAATAAGGACAATGTAAGGAAAATTATGTAAAAATTGTAATGTAAATTATAAATCAATTTTAAAAGTTCAAAATGGAGAAACAAGAAGAGTGAAAATATAGAGATTAAAGAATATAACAAGAGAAAGATAAGAATGGAAGATTAAAGCATGTAGAGAAGCCATTGAAATGAAGAAAGAGAAAGAGATATGTAGATAAGTGACCAATATTTACTGGTTCCATAGGAAACATAGGGATAGGGGAACCTGAAATTTGCAGGGAGAGGTAGAAGGATTGTTAAGAGTCCTTTAAAATGAGGTGCCAACTTCAGGTCTATTCTGATCAGTCCAGAGAATAAAGATTAATAACAACAAAATAGCTAATATTTATTTATTGCTTCTATAACTAGGTACTGTTTCCTAGCACTTCACATACATTAACTCATTCAATATTCATACAAACTTTATGGATGAGAAAACTAAGACAGAGAATGGTTAAATATTGAATTTAAAATGTTTTAAATAGTATATGGTCAAATATTGAACTGGTCCAGAGATTCACAGTTAGTTAGTGGCAGATTTAGAGTTTAACTTGAAACGTCTGACTCCAGAATTTTTGTTATTAACCACTATGCTGTTAAGAATCCTAGGGTACAACAGTCATCCCCCTTCTAAATATTATATTTCTAAAATGAAACATAATGTTTTTGTTTTTTATGAAGGGGTTTGATTCTCACTGCAAAGTGTTAGCTAGTTTTGAAAGGCAGAGTAAGAAGGCTAAAAGGCCAGGGTTTTATACTAAAACAGACCAAGATTCAAATCCTACTCTACCACTTATTACTTTTCACATCCTTGGCAAATAATTAAATCTTTATTGACCTCATTGTCTCATTTGTAAATATCTGTCTCCAATATTTGATGTGAGATCAATAAGATTAAAATTATGGTACCGTGTTTGACAGGGTAGACACTCAAAAATGGTAATTATTATTATTATAGTTTCTGAAATTACTGTTATTTGTACTGTTATTCTCAAGTACCGTTGACTAATTGTTGTTAGTCAGTCTCTTACGTTTTCCCACTAAAATACAAACTCTATAAGAGTATGAAATCTGAGGTGTCTCCAGCCTAATGTGGTGTCTGGCACAGAATAGCTATTCAATAAGTATATTAAATAAATAAATAAATAAATAAATAGACAAATAAGAACACCACTGCTATTGACAATTAGTTAACTTAGTATTTTCAAAGAAATGAATTTTATATTTGTACTTATTTAAAATGACTTCAGAACATGGACTTAAACTTAACAATGAAGGATAATTTGGGGGATTAAAAATTTCTAACTTTTAATGCAAAGAAAGTTTTTTCCTATGATTTATTTTTAAAGTAGGAAAGTGCTAAAGCAGTGATTTCACAGTAATGAAAATTCCATTTATTGTAGCACTTGTACCTTGGCTCTAGATTTACAGTTGACCCTTCCCACCACACACCAAATATAGTACATAATAAAATGGAGTTTCCAGACAGAACTTAGTTTTTTTACTGCTTGATGTATATCAGAGAAACTTTCTCCTCTTTGCATTCATTGGTAATTATGTAGTATTGCTGCAAAATATATCTGCATTTGAGTTTTTATTCTTATATTTCCCTTTAAGCTGTTTGTAGATAAAGTTGCTTGATAGTGTAGTGCTTTATTTCTTTCTTTTTCTTGTGGCACAGTCAGCATAAAAACTTTACAATATGGTAAAAAGGAAAAGTATGCAATGAATGGATCTAATAAGCTTCTGAAAAATAGGAGTTTGAATATATTATACAATTTAGAGTTTCTTAGGAGTTTGAATATGTTATAAAATCAGAGCTTTCATGTAATGAAAGAATAGAATAATATGGTCATGAAAATCAAATCTAAGAAAGTCTATACCCCTTTTCCCAATTTATCTAAATTTCTCTTTTATTTGTGGCCCATTAATGAGCTCAGTGGAGATTCTATGATTTCATAAGTACTATGTTCAGGGCGCTGCACTGGTGGCCATGAACTCCTAGGCATATATTTTTCCTTTAGGGCCTCTCCTTCAGATAGTTTAGGGTCCAACTGCCATGAGATGGGCTCATGACAGGGCCTTGTAGGAAACAAATCGTAACAGATTTCATCCTGTTTCTATCATAAGTAATTGTGTTGCTTTGGACAAGGTCACTTATTCTCATTCATTTATTCAATACATATTTAATAAAGGTTTTCCATTTTCCTGTCACTGTTCTAGGTTCTAGGAATACAGTAGTGAGCACAGTAGATGAAGAATGTGCCTTTACTCAGTAACTTACATTTCAGTGGGATTGCCTTACAGTCACTGGGTCTATTTCCGCCTCTCTGAATGTGTTAAACTATGGATCTCTTAGGGTGTGTGAAGAGTGAACTGGATAGCAGATATGAGGCCCTAAAGTAGTAAATGCATGATGGAACATAAAGGTTCAAGAAATGTTAATTTGCATCCCACCAAGTTCTATTCCTAAGGAACACATAAAATATTTAGGTAAGATAAGTTAAAAACCAATGTAAAGCCTTTATAGTCATAGAATCTTATGTATTTGTTGTATCATAATAAATATTTTGAGACTTTGTTGTAGATAATATGAAAAATAATTCCAAAGTATTGTTGAAAAGATTAATAACTTCACTCTATGAAAAATCTTTTTAATGTTCATGCCAAAAATATTTTACCTTTAAATTCTTTGGGTGTATACTATAATATTAAGATTCCATTAGAAGCTTCAAAGTGGATTTCCTCCAGTAATAATCAGAATGATATTTAAGATAGCCTACTGTGGATTAGGCATTTTCTTGAATTTAAAAATCTTTGAACAGTATATAAGGTTGTCAATATATAATGTTGCAGTTCTAAATTTAATTTTAAAAATTTTAAATAAACTTTATAATTTTAGATTTGTATAAAAGTGGCAAAGATAGTATAGAGAGTTCCCATATACCCCATATGTAGTTTCCTCTATAATTAACATTTTACTGTAGTAGGATACATGTCACAATTAATCAATATTTATACGTTATTATTAACTAAAGTCCATACTTACTGATATTTCCCTAAGTTTTACCTAACATCTTTCTTCTTTTCCAGGATCCCATTAGGATAGCACATAACATTTAGTTGTTATGTCTTCTTAAGCTCCTCTTCGCTATGAAAGCTTCTCAGACTTTCCTCCTATTTCCTTTGATAGTTTTGAGGAGTCAGATATTTTGTAGAATGTTAATCAGGATTTATTTGATTGTTTTCTTCTGAGACTGGAATTATGGGCTTTGGGGGACAAAGACTACGGAAATTACGTGTTATTCTCATCAAATCATATCAAGCTGGCAATCAGCTGACAACACTGCTGATGTTAACTTTGGCATCTGGCTGAGATAGCGTTTGCCAGGTTGCTTCACTATAAACTTATTTTGTACTCTTTTTCCATACAGTGCTCTTTGGAAAGAAGACAGTAAGAGTAGCTCCCACTTAAAGGTGAGAGCTATACTCTGCCTCCTTGAGGACAGGGTATCTACATAAAATATTTGAAATTCTTCTGCAGGAGAGATTTGTCTATTCTCTCTTATTTGTTTATTTTATTCTTTATGTCAGTACAGATTCATAGATATTTATTTTATACTTTGGGTTATAATCCAAAACTATTTCATTTATTTTGTTGTTCAAATTATTCCAACTTTGGCCATTTGGTACTTTTTTATTTGGCTCATATGCTGCTTTCACATACCTCATTATTGTTGTTGTTGTTTTACTTTTTGCACTACAGAATGCTCCAGGATCACCTTGTCCTCAGTCCTGGAATTAGCCATTTCCTCATGAAGTCCAGATTTTTTTTATTGGAGAATGATATTAGAAACTAAGATCTGGGGACCAGGTGTGCTTATTGCTACTGAGGTGTCATTGCTTCTGTAATCTCTTAGGTAACAGAACCAGGAAATAAATGTATGTATACTAACCAGAGAATATACATGTATCCATAGATATTTTTGTATATATATCTGTGTCTATATTACTGAATTTGATTTTAGGCATGTTATTCATTTAGCAAAATCATTTAATGGGAGATGAGTTTGCACATCGCTAAACACAAGGTATTTCATAAATTACATATGATAATTTAGTAAACTTTTGATGCTGCCACATTCTAGCTGAGGCTTGTCAGTAGTTGGAAGGTGTCCTACTTTGTACTCTAAAAGTGAGATACCTAAAAATGACTCTTACATAATGCTATGGTTTTGAGTTTGTTAAGGACTGGTTTTGGTGGACCTGTTTAGTGGGAATTGGGTAAGAGTTGATGGGTTTACTACAGTAGGAACTTTATTCTAGAAGCAGAACCAGAGGTGAAGATCCAGGTGTACATGATTTACTGAGGAGGTATTCATAGGGAAAAATGCAAATGGAAGGAGTGAAGCAGGGTTGAAAGGAAAAAGGGATGAACAAGGATGTGGTCTTAGGAAGAGTCTTACCCTGTTTACTCTGGCCTGAGCCACAGGGGCAAGGCTCTGGAGCATAAACTGCACCTTAGAATGATTTCCTCTTGAGGAAAAAGAAATAACCTTTTATACTTATTCCCTATTAGTCATTAGTTATAAACTATGGTCCATTTCCAGGGGTATGGCTTCCTTACCAAAGTGGTTCCCATCAGGTGAGGGCAGTTTTCTGGAGACATTGGGCAGCTGTGAGCTCCTAGCATCTAACACAACAGACCCAGTAATGGCAGCTGGCCAGGGCGCCATAGTACCCTCTACAAGCCATGAGAAATAGAAAGATTAGGTAAGGATTACCTAGCTTCAGAATTATAACATTGTATCAATGAGTAGAATTATGCTGAATACAGATCAACCAGATTAAAGACCACCATTAGCAGAGAGGAGATTTGTGGAACAATCATGTTTCAGAACAATATATAAATATTAGAGATTAAACAAACTCTCAAATGATGAGAATTCGCAGATTGACACTAGCTCCCAATCACATAGAACCTCAAAGTGATAGTTGAATTGAAGACCAGAAGAAAGAGGAATTTTGGCAATTATAAATAACAATAATCCATTCATGGAAAAATATTCATTGGAGTACATATTTTGTGCCAAGTACTCTTCTGGATGAAACAGTGAAGGAAACCGAGTCTCTTCTCTCTTGAAGCTTACATTCTAGTGAGAAGAGACAAAAAATAAACAAGTATAACATACTATAGTTCAGTGGGTAATAAATATTAAAATGAAAAATAAAGCACTGCATGTAATAGTATAAAAAAGGATGTTTTGGATTGGATGATTAGAGAATAATTAGTCTTCAAAGTGAAGGAAAGGAGCTATTCAAAGATTGGGAGAAAGTGTGTTCTAGACAAAGGACACAGCTTGTGCAAAGGCACTGAGGTGAGAATGTGCTTCTTGTTTGCAAGTAAGTGCAAGGATGTCAGAGTACAGAGAGGTCCATGAATAGAAGGAGTGTGGTAGAGTGAATGAAATCTGTGAGGGAGAATGTAGATCTTACAGAGCAGGTGTTGCAGCCCAAGTTTGACCCACTAGCTATTTCTATATGGGTTATGAACGATTATAAATGGTTATTACAATTTAAAATGTTTGGAATAAAATATGAAAAATAAAACAATATTTTATGACACTTATAATTTGTATGAGATTCAAATTTTATTGTCCATAAAGTTTCATTGGAATGAAGCCACACTCTTTTGTTTCTGCATTATTTATGACTGTTTTCTTGCTACAATGGCCAAGTTTGGTAGCTGCTACAGAAAATATTTAATGTCTAGGCTTTTACGGGAAAAGTTTGCCTGCTCCTGATATAGAACCTTATAGGCAATGGTAAGAATTTTAGAGTTTATACTGAGGGGTGATAGGAAGCTGCTGTGGCTTTTATAAGAGAGGATTTACTTGATCTGACTTGTTTTCAAATATCTAATAAGTTTATGAAATCAATAATTTTCAGGTGTGATATTGGTATTTATAATAAGTAATATATATTTGCTCTTTGCCCCATTTCTGGGATGGAGCTCCTAAAACCCTTGGAATTTCCTAAGTGAAGAGAACAACAAAGGTATTCATTTGCCCCCAGTGCAGCAAACCAAGACTTAATAGCAGTTTCAACCTCTCCCAGGAATTGACCTTTAAAACAGTCAATCTGAAATTTCCTGATCTACACTAGTGAGGTAATCTGCATGATAAAGACCCTTTCTGTTTCCTTCCCCACACCCCGTCCCCCCAAAGAAGATGGCCTGGCCTGAATCAATCCCTTCTTTCATTTTTCTTTTTCTTTTGCTTTGTTGCTCTTGTTAGCTAGCACCTTCATCCCCACCCTCCTTCTGCCTATAAAAACCTTCCATTTTGTACAACCCCTCAGAGAGCCATTCTATTTACTAGATAGGATGCTGCCTGATTCATGAATCACCTAATAATTAGATCTCCAAATTTACTTGGTTGAATTCTGCTTTTCAACATTAGTGAGGTGACTTTTGGACTGCACCTAAGGATGGGGGCTTGTTGCCAGGGGAACTTACCATGAATAAAGGGTTGGAACTTTCAGTCCCACCCCCTGATTTCCTGGGAGTGGGGAGGGGCTGGAGGTTGAATCAATAGCCAGTGGCCAATGATTTAATCAATCATGCCTATGTAACAAAGCCTCCAAATGAATGGGATTTGGAGAGCTTCTGGGTTGGTGATCATGTGGAGGTTCAGGAAGAGTCACATTTTAGGCAGAGCATGGAAGCTCTGCACCCTTTCCCCATACTTTGTCCTATGCCTCTCTTGTATCTAGCTGTTCCTGAGTTATACCCTTTTATAATAGACCAATAATCCAGTAAGTAAAATGTTTCTGTGGGTTCTGTGAGCCACTCTAGCAAATTATTGAATCTCTGGAGGGAGTCATTGGAACCTGCAATTTGCAGCCTGTTGGTGAGGAGCACAGGTGACAATCTGGACTTTCTATCCTCTGAAGTAGAGAGGAGGACAGCCATATAAGACTGAGCCCTTAACCTATGGAATCTGATGCTATCTCTGGGTAGATAGGTCAGAATTGATTTGAATTGTAGGACAACCAGGGTCTAAGAATTTCTTAGTGGCATAGGGAAACCCCCTGCCGCTCTGCAACACATCAGAATTGGTAACCAGAAAAACAGCAGGTAAGACTTTTGTCCACAAATGGCCTTATATCATTTAGGATCTGGTGTTTCAGAGTTGTCCCTCCAGGTTATATATTTTCTACTATATATTTCTATAAATATGTTCCTATATATATGCTATAAAATTTAAGATGTATAAAATATTAATACAAAAATTCCTTAAAGAAACCTAAATAAAATAATGTAATTGTTGTGCTGTGATTGAAAAAAAAAAAAAGATCTGGTGTTTCAGAGTTGTCCCTCCAGGTTATATATTTTCTACTATATATTTCTATAAATATGTTCCTATATATATGCTATAAAATTTAAGATGTATAAAATATTAATACAAAAATTCCTTAAAGAAACCTAAATAAAATAATGTAATTGTTGTGCTGTGATTGAAAAAAGAAAACAAAAGAACCATGAGAATCCAATCCATTTATTTATAAAATTATAACCTCTAGTTTTGAGGTTACAGAACTACAGGATCTTTGTGGGAGTTTCTAAAGGGGCTGCAGAAGGCTTCAGGTTTGGGAACAATGGAGAGAGAATAATTAGAACATTGCTGAACTGAGAAAGGAAGGTAGGGCCCAAGTATTCACTTTGCACACCTAGAGACAACAGGGAGGGGACCCTCCAGGAGTGCAGAAGAGATGACTTTAGAATCCAGGCAAACAATCCTCGATTCATTCTCAGCTCACCAATCAAAATAGATTTTATTGTTATGTGCTGCTTTTTGCTGGACTCAACATGAAAAGGTTAGTGTTGTAAAATAACATTTTCTATGACTCATACGCCTTCCAAGCTTTCAGCACCAGACAGCTCAGTTGGCCTAGGCACCTCAGTTCCTTCTTCATTACACCTTAGGCCTGAGATTTGTGCAAAAACTTGAGGCCTTGATAGAAAGGCTAGAGAAAAAGTAGAGCTGAGGTCTCGGGATATGGAGAAATCGTGCTGCAATTAAGAGACAGCTCTTTCAAAATGTGCATTCAGGTGTCCTTCTGAGACGTTTTTCTCAGGTCTCTCTCTGAGATAATATTTTACTGTTACTTCTCTCAGCCTGCATCAAATTTTCTTGTTCTTAATATATACCTTAATATATACCTTAAGGACTGATAAAAAGAGATCTTAGGATATAAGTTAGAATTTAAGAGTATATTAAATATAGAAAAATAACCAACTTGGATAATAGCTACAGTTGATTTCTTATATAGGTAAGAGATTCCTGTAGTATTACATTTATCGAATAGAACCAAATGTTTAGATGGAATTCATGTGATTTTTCAAGTTCTACCTTCAGTAGTAAAATAGGAAGTCAGTTAAAATGAATGCTACAAAATAATTCTGAGTACATGTTTATTTAGTCACTTATCAGTATTCTGTAGAAATTGGTATAATTTTGAAATACAAATTCTGAGCATGATACCTGCACTAAATTACAGTAATCAGAGGTAGGAAAATCTAAACATAAAACATAATACTCTAAGGATTCTAATGGTTGTTGTTGGGGAAAGAAAGGAGGGTTTCAGTTGGAAGAAATCAAATGTCAGTAAAATGCTGCAATACCAGAAGCCATACAGGAAATAAAATATAAAATAAATATGAGAACCATCAGAAAACTTCAGGATAAGAATAAATGGAGTTCAGAAAATTTTGAAGGTATTTCTGTAGAAACTTCTGAGAAATTTGATATGTAGTTGTTCAAATGAATCTTTTACTTTGGAATGCAGGCTTAAGTGGAGGCTAAATACTTTTAAAAAGGCTGAGGTAGGTGCTGGTTAGAATACATGTACTCTGCTATATTCATTTCATCTGGAAGCTAATGAGCTTAAGTGTGGATTCTGAAAAGACTGAAAAATTTTAATCTTGTTTACCAACATCATAATATCAAGTACTGTTCATTATGAGTTTTTTAAAGATGTA
Organism: Lagenorhynchus albirostris; assembly: GCF_949774975.1. NCBI lineage: Eukaryota > Metazoa > Chordata > Mammalia > Artiodactyla > Delphinidae > Lagenorhynchus > Lagenorhynchus albirostris. The sequence goes on from NC_083096.1 coordinate 95,529,551, forward strand.
TTCTGAATGATTTTATGCAGTTTAGAAAAATAGATGAATAGATATAGATGATAAAGAGATATTTTACTGGTTGTGTCCTTTAAAAAATTTATACAATGGGAAGTCAATTAAACTGAGAGTTAGAGAAAGTGCTAGTGAAAATTATAGGCTGTACAATTTGATGAGTAATTTTTGCAATACTTTTTTGGAAGACTAACATAAAATGGGTCTCTAGGTTGCAATCAAGGAAAATCGTGTTTGCTTGAATTATATAGTTTCTTTATTCATATTGTAGAACAAAAACAAAAAAAAAACTCTAGTTTTATAGAAAAATCCAATAGTCTATAAACTGAAGTAATCAAAATTATTTTCTCCAATAAAGAGGTTGCAGAATCCTACAGATAAATACAAAACTATCAAAGTCCATACCAAGTAAGCCCTGTGATAAAGAGTTAAGGGGAGTGGGGAGAGATAGGTTCCAGTCCTATCTTTCTATGATGGCTTCAGCAAACCACTTCTTTTTTGTAGTTCTCTATCTACTCATCTACAAATTGATTGGATACTTATCTACAAGTTGACTGGATACTTTCCAAATGTTTTCTAGTTCTAAAATTAAAGCATCCTTTTTAAAGCTTTATTTTCAATTGGAAATGAAAATGTTCTGTGGAGTATGGGAAAATCTGAAAAGGGCATAAACTAAGACAGGTCTTATTTTAAATTAATAACTGTAAAAGTAGATAGCTTCAAAAAGGAATGAAGTACTGAAACATGCTACAATATGTATGAACCTTGAAAACATTAAATCAAAGAAGCCACATATTGTATTATTTCATTCATAGGAAATATCCAGAATTGGCAAATGTATCTAGATGTAAACTGTATTATCAATTGCCTTAAGCTAAGCTTCAGGGGAAGCTGAAGCTTCCCCTGGATGGGGAGGAAAGGGGAGTGTCTTCTAATGGGTATTATGTTTCTTTGGAGGGGGGGTGATGAAAATTTTCTAAAATTAGATTGTGCTGATGGTTGCACAAGTCTGTAAATATACTGAAAACTATTGAATTGCCCATTTTATACGGGTGAATTGTATACATATGAAATATATCAAAATAAAGCTTAAAAAACCCCACAACACAGATAGCTTTAGCCTTGTATAAAACAGACCTAAAATAAGACAAGTTCAACAGAATGTAAGCACCATGAATGCAGGGATTTGTGTCTCTTTTGTTTACTGCTGAATACTCACATCTAAAGACTGTGCCTAGCACAAGTTATACACTCAACAAATATTTGTTGACTGAAGTCTTGCATTAAATTAAGAACAGAAAACCAGTTACCTTCATGCTTGAAGTCATTTTCAGAGTTTTATATTTTTACTAATCTCTTTCTTCTCCATCTGTTGGCAATGCAAAAGAAATTATCTTTAGTCCCAGTCTTGTTATACCAGAGCTTTTGGTTTCCTGTAGAAAGCAATCAAAACCTGTGGCTGTAATTGGCATCCAAGGCAGAGAGGTGCTATTTGAAAGAAGGCAGGGCCCTAAGGCACCAGAAGCAATTCTGTACTAGCTGGTTTATGAGAATGTGCACAGCCCCTGGTCTGAGGAGCCTAACTGGAGTAGTGTCTTAGAGGTTTATACTGTGTCTTAGAGGTTTATACTAAGTCTGGAGAGCAAGCTGTGCATGTCTATTTCTTCTTTTCAGTTCTGTTTTTTTGTTTTACCAGATATGAACAACTATACTTGTTTCCTGTCTGAGGCGTATGCCCCTAATTCCACCATGAGGGCTTTCTCTCATTGGTTTACCAGGCGTGAGAGGTGAACCTTGTCTCAAAAGAGCTTAATCCTATAGAGAGTGTTTTAAGAAATTCGTTCATCAAAAAATTCCATTCCTATTATTGCAGATGCTAATTTGCTAGTAGGTTTTGATTATTTTAGTTGGACACAGGGTCTTTATTTCGTTTTTTTTTCTTGATTCTCCTTTGGTTTGTTTTATTTTTTTGCTTTTCTCTTATGTTTACTTTTAGACTATGTTACCTGGAATTTCCAAATACAGGTTCCTATTTGGCTCAGCAGTGGATCTTCATGTTCTTCCTGTCTGAGAAGGCTTCCCAATTCCAGTAAAATGGATTATTTGCTAATTTATTTCCCCTACACAAAATTAGCATGGCTATCCAAAGTTGACTCAGACATATAGTTGACCAATTATTAGTTTTTATCAATAATCAAGATCTGGGTTTGTTCAGCAGTTAGGTATAGGTAATTTATGGACCAAGTCTGATATTTAGCAAAATTTTGAAAATAGATTCAGAAAATTAAAAAATTATGTTAGTAGAAGAGCAATGATGAATTAATCCATTAACACTTCAACAATCCAAAGTTGTGCACTGCTAGCATTATGGAACACTACAGATTAATTGAAATTTAAAGGTATTAAAGTAATTAAGTAGGTAAATGTTGGTTATTGCTTTTGAAAAGGAAGGGAGATATTATGGTTTGACAATATCTTTTTGCAATAACGAATGTACTCTGTTTTTAACTGAATAAAATATTAGTAATTTTGCTTCTATAAATGGATGTTGTTAAATTATATGTGAATAAAGAAATATATAAGATAGTTTAGAGAAAAAATAAAATGTATAGGACTTAACCTATTAACAAATGATAAAAATAGACCCATGCATCATGTGGTACATATGTTTTATTTTTAGGCCAGTTTCTTCAAATCAATTCTGGTCAATAAGTTATTTGTTTTATGGGACCATTTAAAATATCTCAAAGCATTCAGTGCATTAGAATATTTTTTCTTTATTTTAATCTTTTACCCTAAATAGTATACTCTTCTAAAAGGGAAGCACATTTTTCTGATTTGTATTAAATACAATGAAAACCTTTCCAAATATAGATTTTTTTTTCCTTGTAAACCCAAGTGAATGAGAAATCTGCTAGTGAGATTTACTATTCCAACTATGGAATAAAATTTCAATGGCTAACTTGATGATGACAGAAACTTATAAAGAAATTTCTGGGATGTTCCTTCTATGATTACTTTTCATTAATTTTTTAAAGTCTGGTTGAAGGCATTTCATGTGTATATTCATCATATCCTGTGTTCTATTGCCCCAATTGCAGTTTTGCAGCAGAATTTGCACTGTCATCAGATTATTGAGCCATCAATGACTAGGTCTCATGGTTTTGGTTAACTGCATCACAATGATCACATTGACTGAAAATTTAAAACATAACCCTGCTTGTTTAAATATTCTGGTAGGGGTTGAATATGTTATAGCAGACAAGAAAATCAGCATGTTCAGGCAGTGACTAATGACAATGAATTAATAGGGAAATACTAGTTTTACAAATCAAAGTGGAGAAATATTTTAAGAAGCTCATGTTCTAAGGTCCCTTTTAAACATCAGAATTTGAATGCCTGAGTTGAGAATCTAATCTTCATTGTATGGGGATGTGGTAAAGTGAAATATGTATCAGTTTTAGGTTAAGAAAAACCTGGGTTTGAATTCTGACACTGCTACATTTTGGATTAGTTTTCTGACTATAAGATAAAAATCTAAGTATCCACCTAATTTTATTGAGAGAGCTCAACAAAACAATATACATAAGAAAATGTAACATATGTTCTCAACACACAATGTCAAGCATCATTATATGGATGTTTATTATGGTTATTTGATATGACAAGATCTATAAACCACTGTTATTAAGATCAGAATAAGCCCTGTAGGTTATTGATTCCAAAACCTATTTTCCTAAATCCTAAATGCCTCCATACCTCCCGTTGTGTTTTAAAATGAGTAGAATAAATGACTCTACATCTCTAAATTTGAGAATCCCTTATATTTTTGTAATACTGAAATGTTTATTAAATACTTGGATACCTGCTGAAATTGCCATTCATTTTGTAACAAATTCTCCACTAAGAATATTACCATTCAGAAGCACAGAAAATTAGCCCATTTTCAATTATCTCTGTATGTTGACTAGGATCTCAGGTGAAATATGAATGTTCACAAGCTCATCAACAGAAAATGTACTTCCTGAACCAAAGTGAGAGTGAAATGCAAGTTTTAGTTTATCCCATTCACAAATCACTGAAATTTGAAATCCTTCAGAAAATTGCATATAACTAAAGCACATCTCCCAGTTTAGTAACTTTTCCACCTGATCGAAGGGATGCAACATAAACTAAAAAGGGCTTCAGTGTCTTTGGGCCTTAGTTTTAAGGGGGAGTGGGAGGGAAGTGGGGGCAGGGACAGAGAGATTTTGTGTTGAAGAAGTTTCCGTAAAAAAGGCATGCCCTCTCATTTCACAAGTTTATAGAGGAAAAAAAATGTGCTGTAGAAATAAATTATTAATAAAATTGATCTTTTATATGGCAAAATAAATCTATGATGTGGTCCACTTTGGTTCCCCCAAACAATTGTTTTAAGCTAGCTCTGCTTAACATCCTGGGTGGGGACTGGGGAGAGGGGAAAAGAGGCAGAATTATCACCTCTCCTAGGAGTACTGGAGAAATACTGCATCTACCATTGTTCATAAACAACACATGGGTGACATGTCTGTGAATGTCAGTGCTGCCTTTGATGTATAGCCATATAACCTAATATGCCAGATATCTAGAAGAAAATAATACATCACTATTAGTTGAAATAAATTTAAGTTAAAAAATCAATCACACCATTTACTATGTAGGAAAAGCACTTATTTAACAAACTGTATTATTTTTCACCCAATATTCTTGTGTATCATATAGGATTATAAGCAGTGTGGCCCACGGACTAGCAGCAGTATCTGGGAGTCTTAGAAAGGCAGAATCTCGAGTTCTACCTCAGAGCAACTCAATTGGAGTCTATGACTTAGCATGATCCCCAGTGTACTGCTTGCTCCTTCAAATTCAAGAAGTACTAAGATAAAGAATCTCAAAGCTACTGTGAGTGTAAGAATCTAGTCAATAGCATCCACCCAATCCAGACTGTAATGAACCTGGAATGGTCCACTCACTATTTTATTTTTTTAATACCCTTGTATGTTGAGGTGTTACATATAAACTACAAAGTGGACAAATTCTAGTTGCACAACTTAATAAATATCTACACATACATAACTATGGTTCTTTCTCCTCCACATTTACTTTATTTAGCTTCTACTCTTCATCCTCTATGGCTGGGGGAAGGTACACAGTCTTGAAGACTGCTACTTTCTTTAGAATTCTGGATTTCAACCTCACTTGGACCTTCAGTATTGCATGGAAATTCTTGCCTTCATCTTTATTCAGTTTAATCCTCTATTTTCTCAACAGGTATTTCAAACTTTAGTAACCATCTTCAGGGCTTTTTCATGTCTATTTTCTTTTTTCCTTTTAGTGGATGACCATTTCCCTTACTGAACCAAGAAGAGTGGGGCAATCTGATGGGAACTTTCTTATCTCTTGCTTGACCCATTACTAGCCCCCCAAATTTAGAAACAATATCCACATCCACCCTTCTCTACTCACTTCTCTCCTGGTGTCTTCTCAGTGATAAGTGATTTGGCTTCATCAGTTTATTCCCTTTACCCCTTTAACTACTATATTGATTTATTCTCCTATATATCATATACATATATATATATATATATAGTAAAATTGGGCCCCCCAATTAGAAAGAAATTGCAAAATTTTCCCTTAACTGTGTCACCCTCTAGTTTCTACACTACCTTTCTCCTTCATTTCATTTTCAAGTTTCTTGAGCCTCTTGACTCATCTCATGGTTTCCATTTCTGCATCTGTTATTCGCTCTTCAGCTGTGAGTGTACTTTTCCCCCACTCCTCCACTGAAACAATTCCTGCCAATATCATCAGTGACTTTTGTCAAATCCAGTGGATACCTTTTTTTGGCTTCGTCACTCAATTTCTAATTGAAGTTTTCTAAACAATTTCTTCTCTTGTCAAGAGTTATAATTTGCATCTCATACCTCAAAATTAAGTTATGCTTTTACCATCTGTAAAAAATAAGGTGATAAATGCTAGTGCATATCACATTGGTGTTATTGCATTTGTGTATAGTTCTTTTTGTTTTTAGTGTATAGCAATCACACAAAATAATATTTTTCAAGCATAGTAGTTCCTTTCTGCCTTAACCCCATAAACCTGGTTTGGTTCATTAATTTTTAACTTATGAAGGCAGTGAAATGATTATTTGTAAATGACTACACTAACAAACACTATGGAATAGAATCTATATGTAGCCTGCTATGCCAAAAACAGTTGCATAATTATGGATATTCTATACATAGTAAGGTTCTAATACAGACGTCCCATTTTCCATCTTCCCATCTAAGAAATTGTTCAAAATCTTTATCATATATTGCAATGAAATTGCCTCTCTTCTTGTATTGCTTGAAGTTTTCTTCAGATTCTCTTCTATGTTTCCATACATCCTTATGACGATTCAAAATGATGAAAAGAACAATCTAGATATATATGTACCTAATTATAGCTTTACCATATATAAAAAATAGAACTAAAAGGAGAAATAGAGAAATCTACAATTTAGGTTAAAAATTTTAAAACATCTTTATGTGAGTCACATAGGCACAAAATCAATAAAGATATTGAATATTAAAATTGTTTCCATATATTGAAGATTACATATTCTTTCTGAGTATAAATGGGATATATGCATATATTAAATTTGATGATATTCTGTACCATAAAGTAAGTAGCAATAAATATCAAAGCACTAAAATCACACAGAGTATATTCTTTATCAGTTAAGCTCAGATTAATACTTATTATTTTTTTTTTTTTGCAGTACGCTGGCCTCTCACTGTTGTGGCCTCTCCCGTTGTGGAGCACAGGCTCCGGACGCGCAGGCTCAGCGGCTATGGCTCACGGGCCCAGCCGCTCTGCGGCACGTGGGATCTTCCCGGACCGGGGCATGAACCCATGTCCCCTGCATCGGCAGGCGGACTACTCAACCACTGCGCCACCAGGGAAGCCCCAGATTAATACATTTTGTAAACCCAGACAAAGGCCTATATAATCAATATAATGAATAAAAAAGTGGTATCATTGCAAATTTTATTAGCATTACATAGATAATAATAGAATGTTATAAATGTCTTTAAGCCACAGATTTTGCAAATGTATGTAAACTTGACAAATATCTAGAAAATATAAGATTTACCATAACTGACATGAAAAAAGTAGAGTATCAACTCCATTGAAGCACTCACATCTTTAATTTAAAAACTTCCCAACAAAAACTCCAAGCCACTGGTGAAATACTTCAAACCCTAAATAATATATAAATGCAATTTACCCAAAATATCCTAGAAAGTAAGATGAAGAAGAAGAAAAATAAAGACTTCCCAACTTATTTTACTAAATCAGATTTCCTTGGCATCAAAATTTGAAAGATTATAAATATGGATAATTTATCTCTCTCACAAACATAGATATAAAAATTCTAAGCAAAATGTTAGCAAACTAAATCCAGTACTATATAAAAGGAGAATACATTACAGAAATGTAAAATTTATTCTAATAAAGCATCATTGGTTTAACAGTGTAAAAAATCAATTAATTTACCATATTAGTGAATAAGCAAAAGTATATGATTATCCTAATAGAAGCAGAAAAATAACTTGCGGTAATTCAATACTTTTTCATAATAAAAGCTTTTAGAGGGCTTCCCTGGTGGCGCAGTGGTTGGGAGTCCGCCTGCCGATGCAGGGGGACGCGGATTCGTGCCCTGGTCCGGGAGGATCCCACATGCCGCGGAGCAGCTGGGCCTGTGGGCCATGGCCACTGGGCCTGCGCGTCCGGAGCCTGTGCTCTGCAACGGGAGAGGCCACAGCAGTGAGAGGCCCACATACCGCAGAAAACAACAACAACAACAAAAAGCTTTTAGCAATCTAGGAACTAGAAGGGAATGTTCTTAGTCTGAAAAAGGGCATAGTCAGGGAGGAAGAAAATTTTCTCTCCCCTTCTGTGTTCTTCTGGCCAACATAAGACAGATTAAAAGAAGAAAAATCAAATAATTTAATAACATGTATACTTGAAAGACACAGAAAAACTGAGTAACTTGTCAAAATGGCCAAAGCGCTCAACTGAAATGTCATCTTCAACTAAAGACAAAAGAGGATGTCAGGAGTAGTGGTTTGTGACTTCAAAATGGAGGAAGGCAATTGACATGGAGATGGAAAAGCAAATGTTTGGTAAATAAATGTTTGCTGGACCATGCAGAGACAATGGGACACAGAGAGGAATTTTAACAGACTTTGCTATGTTCCTACTTGTCTACACACGCAGTTCATACTACATACTATTGTTATCTATGATGATAGCTCCCTTCCTGGAACAGGTCCTCTATTTACATTCTTTTAGATGTTAGGGGGAAGGTCAAAGTTTCTTCCTGAGTCTTCCTTGATTGATTTCAGCTTGAAGTACTCCACATACCAAAGAGGCATTTTTTGGTTGGCAAGTTTTGCTTCCCTATTGTATCTACAAAAATGCTACACAAATATCATATTTCATGTTTAGATATTGTATCATATCTCTGAAATCAGAAACTAGATAGAAATACTGGTCACCACCACTTTTATTCAGCTTTGTATTGAAGATCCTAACTAGTACAATTAGACAAGAAAAATAACTGTGTAAGAATAGGAAAAATAATTAAGCTTCTAATTTTTGTTTTTAGAAGATGACCTGATTGTATTTATAGAAAAGTCCAAAAAAAATCTAAGGATAAACTATTAGAGTTAATATCTGAGTCTTAGAATATTACTGGCTTGCATAACTCTACCAGAAAAATCAATTGTATTCCTCTACATTGAGAGCAACCATTTAGAAAACATTTTAAAAATATGTTTAATTCACAATGGCCTGAGAAAATAACAAATACACTGTAATAACTCTAACAAAAGATGTGATTTTTATTTAGAAAATTATATAATACTACTGAGATAAATTAAAAAGACTCAAATCAATCAAAATTTAACATGCTAATTATTGGAAGACTCAATATTATGAAGATGTTTGTGTAAGGCCAACTGGCCCGAGGCAGGGGAACACAATCAGATTCACAGGTTGCATCAGACCGAAATTCTCCAGACCACCCAGTTCCAGAAACTGCCCTGGAGACATTCCGGACCACCCAGTTCCAGGAACTGACCTGGGGACTTTGAACCCGGCCCAGCCTTCCCGCCTTTCGAGGGGCGGGACTAACCGTTCCCCAGGATACCCGAAAAGACCACCAAATAAGGAATACTCTGCTCCCTCCCAGATTCACCACACCCCTTTCCCTTCTTCCCCTATAAAATCTTGCCCAACCCTCGCCCGGGTGCGACTTCTCTGGCCCCTTTCTCTCGGACCAGTGAACCTCGCCCGGGAGCGCTCCCTAATAAAGCTCACTTGAAGCTTTCCTCTGTTTCATGGTGCCGTTTGTTAAGATACGACCTTACAATTTGTTCTACCAAAATTGATCTACAGATTCAAAACAATCCCCATTAAAATTCATAAGGTGGTTTTGTCAGTAGTTGAGGTGATTCTAAAATGTATATACAAATGCAAAGACAATCTTATAGAAAAAATTGGAGTACTTACAGTAACAGATAAAAGGTTTATTACAACACTCCAAAAATTAGGACATTGTGGTATTGGTACAAATATAGTAATAGAAAAGAACAAAAAGGGCATTAAACAATACTTGATTTAACATAAAAACAGCACTGAAGAACAGTATAGATATGTCAGTTTTATTCAAAAAGTGGTCCTGGGTCAATGGGATATATGTGTGAAATAAAATGAATCTTTACTTCTCCATTATGGCCTACCCAAACCAGTTGGCAGATTGTGAGAGAATATATTCAAGATTTCAGGGGGAGACAAAGATTTCTTAAATACTAACATAAAAACTTCTGAGCTTAAAATCTGTGTCAAACAATTTACTAAAATAAAATAAAATATTTTGTTGATCACAATCAAGTCATAAAACAGTGGAAATTTTACATAGTACATATAATCAACAGAAAATGTGTATCCAATATACATAAAGAGCTCCCACCAAATCAATAAAAGATACTGATAGCCCAGTGAAAAATAGGCAAAAGAAATGAATAAGCACTTTACAAATGAAGTTATCCAAAAGAACATAAACATATTAAGGGTCCTCAAGCTCATCAGGGAAATGCAAATTATAATCACAGTGAGACACTACTACTTATCAGAATGGCTAAAATGAAAAAGATTGACAAGTTGATAAAGATGTGGTATGCCTGAGTTATCATAGACTGCCTGGGATGTAAATTGGTACAACTATTTAGGAAAGCTTTTTCATAAAGATACAGTATGACCCAGCAATTCCTTTCGTAAGCAAATATCCACAATACATTCTTATATATTTTCACCAAAAGATAAGAACCAAAAATGTGTTTCTCAAAAAAGGATGAAACTTGAATCTATGGTTTCTGAATCACAATCTATATCCAAATACCTTCAATTAGAGATTACATTTGCTTCAATCTGAAAAGTCACACTGAAGGAAAAAAGTAAGAGGGAAGAGATATGGGAACATATGTATATGTATAACTGATTCACTTTGTTATAAAGCAGAAACTAACACACCATTGTAAAGCAATTATACCCCAATAAAGATGTTAAAAAAAAAAAAAAAGAGTAGCAAAAGACTTCAGCTAGACATCAAATGTCATTAAAAATCAGAAAGTGCATACTGGCAACTGTAGTTCCCCTTTGCCCAATATTTTTCATTCTCACCTCTGAATACTATTAAACAAGCCTAATTCTAGACCTTTAATAATGTTCACCAGCTAGCACCACACGTGCCAAAAAGACATGCTAATGGCTCTTTAAATACAAGCCTATTTAAGGCACTATTTAATGGACTAGTCAAATTGATTTCTCGGCAGTTCCCAGAGTGTTATTACCAAAGTTTTGCCTGTGAAAACAGTCTGTGTTGTATCCTCTCAGAAGAACACATCCTTTACCCAGGCCTCAAATTATTCCCACAAAGATTCAAGGAATGTGAGCTCCTAGCTAAAAACTAAATCACAAAACTTTCTGCACAGGGAGCTTGGCCTTGTAGAAATTGCCACCACAGTCATGAGAAAGAGAGAGAGAGACACACAGTCCAAATTCAAGTCTAGATCGCGTGGTTTGTGGAGCTGAGTCACAGGACCATACCCTAGCTGGGAAAGCCAGAATGTTCAGCTTTTCCGAGGAGAGATGATCTTGACTCCCACCAAGGCTTTCAAGGTAAATGATTACCAAAATATTGCAAATGTCTAATAAAAAATGTGATATCCCTCCTGAATCTCAATTCTGCCTCTGGTTTACTGCTTTACCACATACATGGGCCCTGACAAATTATTGCCAAGCCTCTTTTCAATACATGGATTAATTTTACTTGTCCATAAAGATCTTGGAACTGTGGCACACTCTTGTTTCTCTTTTTATCTCTCTCTATTTCTTTGTTAAAAAAAAAGTCTTCTCTAATCCACCATTTACCCAGTGGGTATGAGAATGAGGCATAATATTTTAGCCTATTGATTAGTAGCTATGTAACTTTGAAAACGTCAATGGCATGAATCTTATATATTTGATTGACTGCTATGTAATTGGTGAAAATAAATCTGAAGAAAATGAGCTGGCTAAATTAAACACACACAAAAATGAAACCAACCAGGAGAAGTTTTTAAGCAATGTGCATAAGGAAATTTTCATCCCTTATAACCCAAAATTGAAAATTGTTTTAAGGACTGATTTAAAACACTTCGAATGTGTTTATTCAGTTTGGCTACAGCTAATGTGCTGTATCTGTATGAGTACGTTTGAAATTTCAAAAGCTATGAAGAGCGTGGACTAAAATTGCAAATGTGTTCAATGTAAGTGTCCTTCTCAACTGACCATTCATGGACAACTTGAAGTTCGTGTCACATTAGCCCTACAAATTTCCGGCGAAATTCAGGCTGATTGGAGTTTTTTGTTTGTTTTTGGTTTAGTTTTGTTTTCTAGTAAATAACTTGTGCTTTGCTAGGCTTGGTTTAAAGAATCAGATTGCAAGAGTCTGTAATATTGTTGAGGTGACCTTTGGCACATTTGTCTTCTATATTTGGTTTAATGTGTCAAAAATGTAAAATCATTCCCTTCATAACTTACTTCTTTATTGTTTCAAAACACCACAAACAATCATAGTTTCTATATAATTTCTCCCTTCGTATGGAAGAAAAATGCATAGAAAGTTCTTGAAATATCAGACAGCATAAATTGTACTGCTCCAAAATGAGATGTCATGTCCATATCAACAGACAGCTTTTACCTGATATTTCTGACCTCCTCTCTCTGTACCCAGTTAGCTGCCATAGGTGCTACAAACAGCATAATTTGACAACAACCTTTTGTATTGAATAAGGAAAATAAGTACAATTATACACAATGAATGTGTGAGTTAATTTCTTCTACAGTCATTAACTACATGGAAAATAACACTGTCTTACGTTTTTCTTTAATTGAGGCTATCGTTACCTATCTTAACTAGCTTTTCATGAGACATTTATTAAGATGTTTGTATGGAATCTGCTTGTAGGTAATGCAAGATTAACAACATTTCCAAAAGTATAGAAGAAATTTTCATTCGTATATTATTGTTTCAAGAGTAGCAGATGTTACAAAATTTCAGAACTTGCACTTCAGCTGATCACTTACTACTTCCTCATTCAAAAATTCATTAATTAGTAGTTTTAATATTTTAGACCAGCAAGTATTGCTGTAGTCTGAAAAGACTTTACATGATGTCACCTTTAAAAAATCTGATTGCTGTTATCTGATTATACCAGGCAAAAATTGGGGAACTTTTGAATTTTTTCCCTCTCTGAGAACAGAATTAATGTTTTTATTATGATAAAGTAGAGATAAGGAAACAAGGTTCATGAGTTTTCAAGGCTCATCTTTTATTTAATCTGTCAAAACACCTCTTAGTTGGAACAGAAATCAAGTAGTAACTATTGTAAAAAGCATTGCATCAGGATGGAGAAACCATGCTGTTCTGCTGCTCCTTTGGCTAAGGATTATTTTTTGATCCAGTTGGAGGCTCTGGAGAGAGTGAGCTATGGTAGACTCATTAAAGAAGATTATAGCAGTCCAACTTGGAAAATGGAGTAGAGCTTTATTGCCAGCTGGAGATGAAAGATATTTCTAGTTCTTACGGCAATCAAAATTCAGAAACAGTAAAACAAAAAATGTAGAACTGGTAGACTATTTTACCACTGGAAACTAGTAGAAAAATTTCCTTTTACTGGAGAGGCTGCATTTTCTCGATAATTTAGCAAATGATTTTCCCCTAACAATTGTCAACACATCACTGTAGCCCAGGAAAATCTTGATCCAGCTGAAGTCCATCCATATTTCTACACCCTCTTGGCCTGTGTCATAGTAAGGACTTCCATCACTAAAATGGCACATATTCAGCTTAAATGCTCCCATCTCTAGTTTTACACAGTCCACCCTGGGCATTATTTTTATGTTTATTATAGAACTTCTTTTTTCAAGCTAACATGTATTCTGTGTACATATTTGCTTTCTTGTCTTATCTGTATTCTTTGCCCCAACATACGGCCCCCAGTAAATAAACTTCTTGAATATGAAGTGATCCTATTCATAACTTTTTTTTTAAATCACTGAACATGTTGCTTTTACACAGCAATACTTAGTAAAAGTGTATTGAATAAAAGGAGATATGCATACATACATGAATAAATGAATAGGTGAATCTACTCATATGTGTCCTTTTTGTGTTAAGAGAGATCAAATAGACTGCAAATATAGACATCAGTATGTTCGTCATGGTAGCATTTGATTACTACTTAAATGTATTTATTCTTAGTATGTTTGATTTATTAAATAAATTTATTAACAGGAATGTTCCAGGAGAGTCACTGTTTAGGATCCTCACATAAGTTACCAGGAAAAATAAATTTACATGAAGTCATAAGATTTCATAAGTTAACATTGCTAAAGCGCTTAAAAAAGTGCCTGACACATAGCAAGTACTAGACAAGAGCTTATTAAATGAAATAGATCACTAAGGGATCTCTGTGCTCACTGAAGAAGTAGTCTGGGCTTCCCTGGTGGCGCAGTGGTTGAGAGTCCGCCTGCCAATGCAGGCGACGCGGGTTTGTGCTGCTTTCTGGGAAGATCCCACATGTGCGGAACAGCTAGGCCCATGAGCCATGGCCACTGAGCCTGCGTGTCCGGAGCCTGTGCTCCGCAACGGGAGAGGCCACAACAGTGAGAGGCCCGCGTACCGCAAAAAAAAAAAAAAAAAAAAAAAAGAAATAGTCTGCATATACTCTTGTGTACACAATCAAGAATGATAAAAGAAAAACACAAATAACACAGAGTAGATTCCCTATCATGCAAAAATAACAAACATAATTTTACTTTATGTTCAATAAATGTATGTTGCACTGAAATAATTTTGCAAAATTTGTTTGTTTGTTTGTTTGTTTTTAGCCTCACCATGAGGCATGTGGGATTTCAGTTCCCAACCAGAGATCAAACCCATGCCCCCTGAAGTGGAAATGCGGAGTGTTAACCACTGGACTGCCAGGGAAGTCCCAGAAATTTGTTTTTTTAATTGAGGTATAGTTGATGTACAATATTATGTAAGTTTCAGGTGTACTACATAGTGACTCACAATTTTTAAAGGTTATACTTCATTTATAGTTATTATAAAATATTGGTTATAGTCCTATATTGTACAATAGATCCTTGTAGCTTATTTATTTTATATGTAGTATTTTGTATCTCTTAATCCCCTACCCCTATCTTGCCCCCCCTCCCATCCTTTTCCCCACTGGTAACCACTAATTTTTCTCTATATCTGTGAGTCTGATTCTTTTTTGTTATATTCATTAGTTTGTTTTCTTTCTTTCTTTTTTTTTTTGTTTGAAGACATACTTTGTATTAACTTAAAAGTCTAAAAAGCACAGGATACATTTTCAGACCAATTTTACTTTTACCTGTTTATGGTAATATGTGCAATGTTAGAAGGTACTTAGGTAATGTGTAAATCAAATGAAAAATCCAGAAGCAGCTGGTCCTGAATTACAGCACACACTGGAAATTTTCAGGAGAACACATATTAACAAAAAGAACACCAGCAAGCTCAAACTCATGTTTTAATGTTGAGTATTTTTAAAGGGTTTTAAAAAGCATACTCAATCAGCATACAGCTTTTTCTCACCTAACAGATGCATTTCTATTTGCTTGTGTACAGCAAAGCGTAAAAACTTGAATCAACTTACTTATGATTTCAGAAATGTATTCCATGGAATTTACTTCACTGCTCCTACCATTGATTCTTCAAATAAGCAAAGTACAGAGGCTCTCATCCCTTGAAATTGCTTTTAAACTAGCACTTTTTACATTGAAAGATAATAAGTAGAAACCTAGCAATTCCTGGTACAGTGCCTGGACTTAGCCTCATTTAATATAAGAATTGTATGTACAACAGAAAATTTATCATTTTCTTTATCCTTGGAGGAGAGGGAAGGAATAAGGAGAGGTGGGGACATGGCTGCAGTATTTAAGAGCTGAATAGAACAATGCATCTTTCATAATGCTGACAACTCCACAATGAAGAAACACCATGAATCTCATCAATTTTTTTAGTTCATGCTGGATTAGGAATTTAGGTTCCCCTCTTTGTGTATCAATTAATTCAAACTTCTCCAAAAATTAATACTACAAGATAAACTCTAACTGCCGTAGGTATTTCCTAAGTAGGAGACCAAACACCAAAGTGAATCCCTTCTTCCAACATCTTTTGGTATGTTAAGATTTCACCAAAGAGGAAATCTAACACTTAAATATGAAATCTCTTGGCCAAGTAAGAAACTACAGCTATTATGGGTATTACCCTACGTAACCACTATTTGTATTACATATTAAATTAAACCCAGCATTAATTATGCTGTGAATGATGATAGCAGTATGATGCTAGTGAAAAAACATCATCTTTAGCCCAAGAAGAGTAAGAGGAAAAAAAATGTGAAAACAAGTAGAAAGCAGACAAAGAGTTGGGCATCTTCTGATCTGAAAAGAACATTTTAAACATAGAAATACAAAAAGAAAAGTATTCCCTTATTTCCCATATGTGGTAATATGAAACATTTATTTTAGATATCAGATAAGAACAGAGCTAAGTAATCTGATTTTACTGCAGCAGTGTAAAAATCATCCCTTCACCACAGTGTAAGATTTAAATGCATCTGCACAAGGGTACACATTATATAAAATGCAGTAAGATTACTGCTGCCCTGCCAAGTACTTCCAGTCCCTACCCAGGTCCTACTGAAATACTGGTGGTCCCAATAGTTTCATGGAAGCAAATCATTAAAAAAAAATAATAAAGCAATTAAAAAGATAAATCAAAATGCTTCAGTAACCATATATCCAGCTCAAACTTTATCTATTTAAATGTTACATTTGCCTCCCACTAATAAATCTTATTTCACTCAAACTTGAACAATAAATCTTCCATACTGAAGTATCTTCCTTGCCTAATTAATTCAAAGGAAAAAACCAAAATGATTAGTAAAGAAAAATGTAGGGATTAACACTCCCTTTTAATTTGTTTTAAATATTTTTAAGGTTTAAATTTTGTAATTTCTAGTAAGAAAACATTATCTGAATGAATACCCTAATGGAAAACCACTGTAAAATGTTTCAGCTGCATTTGGGGCAGAGGGGTAGAGATTATCTTCAAAGCACCCCAGCTTTCTTCATGAGAAGGTCAGAGGTACACTTGTTTGTGTTATTATGACATCCATGAGGTGATCTAAGTTGCTTTTCCTTCAGCAGGGGCTTTATTTGTCAGCAGGGCATTATGCTTGACTTCCAAATTTGGCCAACAATTTACTGATGAGATTCATAACTTTTGGATTGCTCTGATATTTTGACATATTTGCCAGGTTCTGAGCCACATCCTGGAAGGCCACCATAACTTCTGGATCCTGCATGCCTGCAAGAACCTCCGGATCACTAAGAATTTCATTGAGCCCAGGCATTCCTGCCATTCCAGGCATGCCCCCTCCCATTCTAGGCATTCCTCCAGGAAAATTACCAGGCATTCTGCCAGGAAAGCCACCTGGAAAAGAGCCATACTGAGCTCCTGACTGTTGTCTGGCTTCTTCCTCCCTCTGGGCTCTCTCATGTTCTTCCTGAGCATTCTTGATCCTTTCTATTCTTTCTTTGATCTCTTGCTCTTCACGTTTTCGCTCATACTTTCTCTGATGTTCAGCAATTTTCTAGGCCCTTGGTTGAACTTCTTTCAGCATTGCACTAGCATCTTCATCATAATCCAGTTCACAGGCAAGGGCAAGATCATAGGCAGCTTCTTCCCAATGGCTCAAAAGTCTGTGTGCTTTCCCTCGCCACTTGTATGGCTGAGCAGAATCAGGATTTATTTCAATAGCTCTGTAACAGTCTCGGATGCATTTGGCTTCTGTAATTTGATGAAAACACTTGCTCTCTTGGCATACAGAATGGCCAAACGAGGATTTAGCTTGATGGCATCTGTGAACAATCAATGGCTTTCTGTAGTTCACCAACATTTAGGGCATCAATGGCAGCCACGTTTTTATCATTTGCCTGATCCATCATCTCCTCAGTTATCTCTACATTTTCATCTCCCATTTCTTGAGGGGCATCAGTGCCTGGTTCAAGCACACTTTCATTGTCAATTTCTAGATCACTTTCCTCACTTGATGGTTCGTCTGTCTTTATGTTTTCCTCCACCTTCTTACTATCTGTTTTTTCTTCCTTGGTATTTTCTTCCAATTTAGTTTTATAAGTAGCAAGTGGTATTTTACCCCCCATGCTCTCCACCCACTACCTCAGGAAGTGCATTTCCTCGGTGTGCAGAACACTCGTGTCCTGCTTGCACATTTTCACGAAGGCTTGAAGCTTGCTCACTTTGTTGGTGACCATGGTCCGGAAGCAGCAGGAGACAGCAGGAGGCGGTGAGTGTGTGGACGCTGAGGCCCCATCCCAGGCCCAGGCGCTAGCTCAGCGTGACCGCGTAAAGGGCAGTTTGTTTTCTTTTTTAGATTCCACATATAAGTGATATCATACTGAACTAATTCTGTAAAATTAGTTTTAAAAGATCCAAAACCAGACCTGGAAAAGTCTAGTCTAGAAGCTTCTGCTTTGATCTGTAGTTTTACTTCCTTATTAAACTTTCTTTTCTTCATGGCAGCTATGCATTACAGTGGTTATTCAGTAAATGTTCAAAGGAAGTAACAATTAGATCCTCCACTTATATATATTCTTATAGAAGACCACTTATCTTTTGACATCTCTCAACTTCCTGTCCAACTTTACGTACCACTTGAATCCTTCACCTTCTAGACATTTTGCTGCATCAGAGCAGGTAATTCCTGACCCTTAATAAACCACGTGAATTACTTTTTCTTTTTTATCTTTTGTTGCCAGACCCAGTGTTCATGCATTAGAAGAGCTAGCTAAGCAGATTGCCTTACCCTGGGCTGAGCTCCTGAGAACACTTAGAATCACATGGGGTGGGAAAGGGAACAGAACAAGATGCCCGTCAAGAACAGAATTGCACTCAAGGGTAATTGCAAAGGGTCAGTAAAGAAGAATTCCTGTAATGGTCAAGCTGAAGAGATAATTGTAAGCCACAAACAAGAAACAAATGAGATGTAAAGAGCAGGATAGTTAATGGAGGACCATGTGAGGAAAATGTAAGACTGAATGAGGGAAGAAGTTTCATTAATTTGCTTTTAACAAATTGGTATTGCTAGAGTTGAAATGGATGCTTCAAATTCGTCAAAGCTACTAGGTTAGTGTAGACTCTTCTAAAATACACAGTAAGTCCAGAAAATAAAAGACATTTATTTATTTATTTTTAATTTAGTTTCCTCATTTTCTTTTTTAAAATTTAATTTAATTTTTTATACAGCAGGTTATCTATTTTATACATATTAATGTATGTAAGTCAATCCCAATCTCTGAGTTCACCCCACCCCCACTTTTCCCCCTTCCCATACTTTTGTTCTATACATCTGTGTCTCTATTTCTACCTTGCAAACTGGTTCATTTTTCTAGATTCCACATATATGTGTTAATACATGATGCTTGTTTTTCTCTTTCTGACTTACTTTACTCTGTATGACAGTCTCTAGGTCCATCCACATCTCTACAAAGGACCCAATTTCATTCCTCTTTATGGCTGAGTAATACTCCATTGTATATATGTGCCACATCTTCTTTATCCATTCATCTGTCTATGGACACTTAGGTTGCTTCCATGTCCTGGCTATTGTAAATAGTGCTGCAATGAACATTGGGGTGCATGTGTCTTTTTGAATTATGGTTTTGTCTGGGTATATGCCCAGTAGTGTGATTGCTGGGTCATATGGTAATTCTATTTGTAGGTTTTTAAGGAACCTCCATACTTTTCTCCATAGTGGCTGTATCAATTTACTTTCCCACCAACAGTGCAAGAGGGTTCCCTTTTCTCCACAACCTTTCCAGCATTTATTGTTTGTAGAGTTTTTGATGATGGCCATTCTGACTTGTGTCAGGTGATACCTCATTGTAGTTTTGATTTGCATTTCTCTAATGATTAGTGATGTTGAACATCCTTTCATGTGTTTGTGGCCAATCTGTATATCTTCTTTGGAGACATGTCTGTTTAGGTCTTCTGCCCATTTTTGGATTGGGTTGTTTGTTTTTTTGCTATTGAGCTGCTTGTAAATTTTGGAGATTAATCCTTTGTCAGTTGCTTCATTTGCAGACACTTTCTCCCATTCTGAGGGTTGTCTTTTCATCTTGTTTATGGTTTTCTTTGCTGTGCAAAAGCTTTTAAGTTTAATTAGGGTCCCATTTGTTTATTTTTTGTTTTTATTTCCATTAATCTAGGAGGTGGGTCAAAAAGGATCTTGTTGTGATTTATGTCAAAGAGTGTTCTTCCTATATTTCCCTCTAAGAGCTTTATAGTGTCCAGTCTTACATTTAGGTCTTTAATCCATTTTGAGTTTATTTTTGTGTATGGTGTTATAGAGTGTTCTAACTTCATGCTTTTACATGTAGCTGTCATGTATTCTTTTACATGTAGTTTTCCCAGGACCACTTATTGACGAGACTGTCTTTTCTCCATTGTATATCCTTGCCTCCTCTGTCATAGATTAGTTGACCATAGGTGCATGGGTTTATCTCTGGGCTTTCTATCCTGTTCCATTGATCTTTATTTCTGTTTTTGTGCCAGAACAAAATTGTCTTGATTACTGTAGTTTTCTAGTATAGTCTGAAGTTGGGGAGTCTGATTCCTCCAGCTCCGTTTTCTTTCTCAGAGTTACTCTGGCTATTCGGGGTCTTTTGTGTTTCCATATGAATTGTAAAATATTTTGTTCTAATTCTGTGAAGAATGCCATTGGTAATTTCATAGGAATTACATTTGAATCTGTAGATTGCTTGGGGTAGTATAGACATTTTCACAATGTTGACTCTTCTAATCCAAGAACATGGTATATCTCTCCATCTGTTTGTGTCATCTTTGATTTCTTTCATCAGTGTCTTACAGTTTTCTGAGTACAGGTCTTTTATCTCCTTAGGTAGGTTTATTCCTAGGTATTTTATTCTTTCTGCTGCAATGGTGAATGGGATTATTTCCTTAAATTCTTTTTCTGATCTTTCATTGTTAGTGTATAGAAATGCAAGAGATATATGTGCATTAATTTTGTATCCTAAAATTTTACCAAATTCATTGATTAGCTCTAGCAGCTTTCTGGTAGCATTTTTAGGATTATCTATGTACAGTGTCATGTTATCTGCAAACAGTGACAGTTTTAGTTCTTCTTTTCCAATTTGTATTCCTTTTATTTCCTTGTCTTCTCTGATTGCCATGGCTAGGACTTCCAAAACTATGTTGAATAATAGTGGTGAGAGTCGACATCCTTGTCTTGTTCCTGATCTTAGAGGAAATGCTTTCAGTTTTTTACCATTGAGAATGATGTTTGCTATGGGTTTGTTGTATATGGCCTTTGTTTTGTTAAGGTAGTTTCCCTCTATGCCCACATTCTGGAGAGTTTTTATCATAAATGGGTGTTGAATTTTGTCAAAAGCTTTTTCTGCATCTACTGAGATGATCATATGGCTTTTATTCTTCAATTTGTTAATATGGTATATCACATTGATTGATTTGCGTATATTGAAGAATCTTTGCATCCCTGGAATAAATCCCACTTGAGCATGGTGTATGATCCTTTTAATGTGCTGTTGGATTCTGTTTGCTAGTATTTTATTGAGGATTTTTGAATCTATATTCATCAGTGATGTTTGTCTGTAATTTTTTTTTTCTGTAGTGTCTTTGTCTGGTTTTGGTATCAGGGTGATGGTGGCCTCACAGAATGAGTATGGGAATGTTCCTTCCTCTGAAATTTTTTTCAAGAGTTTGAGAAGGATGGTTGTTAGCTCATCTCTAAATGTTTGATAGAATTCACCTGTGAAGACATCTGGTCCTGGACTTTTGTTCATTGGAAAAATTTTAATCACAGTTTCAATTTCATTACTTGTGATTGGTCTGTTCATATTTTCTGTTTCTTTCTGGTTCAGTCTTGGAAGGTTATACCTGTCTAAGAAATTGTCCATTTCTTCCAGGTTGTACATTTTATTGGCATAGAGTTGCTTGTACTAGTCTCTTATGGTGCTTTGTATTTCTGCAGTGCCCGTTGTAACTTCTCCTTTTTCATTTCTAATTTTATTGATTTGAGCCCTCTCCCCCTTTTTCTTGATGAGTCTGGATAAAGGTTTATCAATTTTGTTTATCTTCTCAAAGAACCAGCTTTTAGTTTTGTTGATCTTTGCTATTGTTTTCTTTGTTTCTATTTCATTTATTTCTGCTGTGATCTTTATGGTTTCTTTCCTTCTACTAACTTTGGGTTTTGTTTGTTCTTCTTTCTATAATTACTTTAGGTGTAAGGTTAGATTGTTTACTTGAGATTTTTCTTGTTTCTTGAGGTAGGATTGTATTGCTATAAACTTCCCTCTTAGAACTGCTTTTGCTGCGTCCCATAGGTTTTGGATCATCGTGTTTTTGTTGTCATTTGTCTCTAGGTATTTTCTTATTTCCTCTTTGATTTCTTCAGTTATCTCTTGGTTATTTAGTGACATATTATTTAGCCTCCATGTGTTTGCTTGTTTTGCGTTTTTTTCCCCTGTAATTGATTTCTAATCTCATAGCTTTATGGTCAGAAAAGATGCTTGATATGATTTCAAGTTTCTTAAATTTACCAAGGCTTGATTTGTGACCCAAGATGTGATCTATCCTGGAGAATGTTCCATATGCACTTGAGAAGTTTAATCTGCTGGTTTTGGATGGAATGTCCTATAAATATCAATTAAATCTCTCTGGTCTGTTGTGTCATTTAAAGCCTGTGTTTCCTTATTAATTTTCTGTCTGGATGATCTGTCCATTGGTGTAAGTGAGGTGTTAAAGTCCCCCAATATTACTGTGGTACTGTTGGTTTCCTCTTTTATAGCTGTTAGCATTTGCCTTATGTATTGAGCTGATCTTATATATTTATAATTGTTATATCTTCTTGGATTGATCCCTTGATCATTATGCAGTGTCCTTCCTTGTCTCTTGTAACATTCTTTATTTTAAAGTCTATTTTATCTGATATGAGTATTGCTGCTCCAGCTTTCTTTTGATTTCCATTTGCATGGAATATCTTTTTCCATCCTCTCACTTTCAGTCAGTGTGTGTCCCTAGGTCTGAAGTGGGTCTCTTTTAGACAGCATATATATAGGTCTTTATTTTGTATCCATTCAATGAGCCTATGTCCTTTGGTTGGAGCATTTAATACATTTACTTTGAAGATAATTATCTATATGTATATTCTTATTACCATTTTCTTAATTGTTTTGGGTTTGATTTTGTAGGTCCTTTTCGCCTCTTGTGTTTTCCACTTAGAGAAGTTCTGTTAGCATTTTTTGTTGAGCTGGTTTGGTGTGTTAAATTCTCTTAGCTTTTGCTTGTCTGTAAAGCTTTTGATTTCTCTGCCAAATCTGAATGAGATCTTTGCAGGGTAGAGTAATTTTGCTTGTAGGTTCTTCCCTTTCATTAGTTTAAATATATCATGCCATTCACCTCTGGCTTATAGAGTTTCTGCTGAGAAATCAGCTGTTAACCTTATGGGAGTTCCCTTGTATGTTATTTGTCATTTTTCCCTTGTGGCTTTTAATAATGTTTCTTTGTCTTTAATTTTTGTCAATTTGATTACTATGTGTCTTGGCATGTTTCTCCTTGGGTTTATCCTACCTGGGACTCTCTGCACTTCCTGGACTTGGCTGGCTATTTCCTTTCCCATGTTAAGGAAGTTTTCAACTATAATCTATTCAAATATTTTCTCAGGTCCTTTCTCTCTCTCTTCTCCTTCTGGGACCCCTATAATGCGAATGTTGGTGAATTTAATGTTGTCCCAGAGGTCTCTTAGTCTGTCTTCATTTCTTTTCATTCTTTTTTCTTTATCCTGTTCTGCGGCAGTGAATTCCACTATTCTGTCTTCCAGGTCACTTATCTGTTCTTCTGCCTCAGTTATTCTGCTATTGATTCCTTCTAGTGTATTTTTCATTTCAGTTATTGTATTGTTCATCTCTGTTTGTTTGTTCTTTAATTCTTCTAGGTCTTTGTTAAACATTTCTTGCATCTTCTCAATCTTTGCCTCCATTCTTTTTCCGAGGTCCTGGATCATCTTCACTATCATTATTCTGAATTCTTTTTCTGGAAATTTGCCTATCTCCACTTCATTTAGTTGTTTTCCTGGGGGTTTATCTTGTTCTTTCATCTGGTACATAGTCCTCTGCCTTTTTATTTTGTCTATTTTTCTGTGAATGTGGTTTTTGTTCCAGAGGCTGCAGGATTGTAGTTCTTCTTGCTTCTGCAGTCTGCCCTCTGGTGGATGAGGCTATCTAAGAAACTTGTGCAAGCTTCCTGATAGGAGGGACTGATGGTGGGTAGAGCTGCGTGTTTCTCTGTTGGGCAGAGCTCAGTAAAACTTTAATCCACTTGTCTGCTGATGGGTGAGGCTGAGTTCCCTCCCTGTTGGTTGTTTGGCCTGAAGTGACCCATCACTGGAGGTTACAGGCTCTTTGGTGGGGCTAGTGGTGGACTCCGGGAAGGCTCATATCAAGGAGTACTTCCCAGAACCCCTGCTCCCAGTGTCCTGTCCCCACAGTGAGCAGCAGCCACCCCCCACCTCTGCAGAAGACCCACCAACACTCGCAGGTAGGTCTGGTTTAGTCTGCTACAGGGTCACTGCTCCTTCCCCTGGGTCCTGAGGTGCACACTACTTTGTGTGTGCCCTCCAAGAGTGACTGTTTCCCCAGTCCTGTCGAAGACCTGCAATCAAATCCTGCTAGCCTTCAAAGTCTGATTCTCCAGGAATTCCTCCTCCCATTGCCAGAACCCCAGGTTGGGAAGCCTGATGTTGGGCTCATAAACTTCACTCCAGTGGGTGGACTTCTGTGGTATAATCATTCTCCAGTTTGTGAGTCACCTACCCAGCACTTATGTGATTTGATTTTATTGTGATTGTGCCCCTCCTACCATCTCATTGTGGCTTCTCCTTTGTCTTTGGATGTGGGGTATCTTTTTTGGTGAGTTCCAGTGTCTTCCCATTGATGATTGTTCAGCAGTTAGTCGTGATTCCAGTGCTCTCACAAGAGGGAGTGAGTGCATGTCCTTCTACTCTGCCATCTTGGACCCATCTCCCAAGAGGCACTTATTAAAAGCAAAAAATTATTCAATATCCTTTATGTGCCATGTTTTGAATATGTGTATACGAATGAACAAAATGGAGCCCTTAAGAAGTTTACACTCTAGCCATACAACAAAAAATAATTATATAAATGCAGGGCACAATGAAATCACACAGCAGGGATAATTAAACATATGCTGGGAGTTTAATCAATGTGGATTTACCTAGGGAAGTGATATTTAGGATGAAATCTAACTATCCTCTTTAGCCCAACTAAGTCCCCATAGCTACTTGACAATATTTATATTAATCTCTAATTAGATGTTTGTTGCATTTCCTGTAGCAATCAATCAAAAATGTTTCTTGGGCTTCCCCGGTGGCGCAATGGTTGAGAGTCCACCTGCTGATGCAGGGAACACAGGATCGTGCCCCAGTCTGGGAAGATCCCACATGCCATGGAGTGGCTGGGCCCGTGAGCCATGGCTGCAGAGCCTGCGCGTCCGGAGCCTGTGCTCCGCAATGGGAGAGTCCACAACAGTGAGAGGCCCACTTATCACAAAAAAAAAAAAAAAAGTTTCTCACTCACCCTAAGGGGGTTTCCATCTTTCTCCACACTCTCTATTCTTGTGAATATCTCTTCCACAACTGTTATGGGTGAAGGATCCTCCAGCATAGAGGCCTCCTAGGTGT
Organism: Lagenorhynchus albirostris; assembly: GCF_949774975.1. Lineage (NCBI taxonomy): Eukaryota > Metazoa > Chordata > Mammalia > Artiodactyla > Delphinidae > Lagenorhynchus > Lagenorhynchus albirostris. The sequence continues at coordinate 95,555,014 of NC_083096.1, forward strand.
TCTTTTTAATTTGATCATAACACTTGGCTACCTTCTTCTGTTTCTCCTTGTAGCCCCCAGCTTCAAAAGGATTTGACCTCTTTTTTAGTCCAAGGTGAAACTTTCTACATAAGTCTCATTCTTTCCTACATTAATCAGGACCTGGTTCTAGCAATTGTTTGCTCCTTCTCTTTCTCCATCAATTACAATCTTTCCCTTCATTGACTACTTCCCCTGTACCATCTAGGTCATTTCTGTTAAATCTGATAAATTTTCAATCTCCTTTCTTTCATGAACTGACTTTTGAGAAAAGTAATCCAATTCACTGGTTGTTTGTTCCTATCAACCTATTCAATAAATGGCTTGATGTCTGTCATCTGCTTCTGTCCATATATTGGATTCTCTCCAGAAGACTACCAATGACCTAATTACTGATTACCAATACCCATCCAGATATCTGTTCTCAGGCTTAGTCCTTGACCTCCAAGTAGCATCTGTTCTTCTGAGTTATCTCCCTTAAAAACTCATTTCCTACTGACTTGCATGCTCCTAGTTTTGTTTTGTTTTTTCCTATCTCTCTGTCTTCTCAATTTTTGTCTATTTCACTGGCTCAGAAGACCTTTACGCTAGAAGCAACCTGTAACTAATTGCATGGCTCAGTCAGCTTGAGGATTAACCTGAGCATATTTATTTATTTGATAAATACTTTTTATATAGTGCTTAACATGCACAAGGCCATACTGCAAACACTAATACATTTAATCCTCACAATAACCCTTTGAGGATTAAAAAATAGACAGGCTGAGGCACAGAAGGTTTAAGTAGTGTTTAAACTGGCATTCTCGCCTGGAGTCTATGATCTTAAAAATAATGCTCTCTTTGGCATTACTGCACATTAACACAAACATGCCCTTGCTGGGAAGTTTCCACAACCAAATATATTCTGCTATGTCCCAAACCATCTGTAGGAATCTATGTCTTCCCACATGCACCTGCTCTAAAGAAGCTCTTAATCATGGACCACCAAGGAGTCAGTGCATACAATTCAGGGAGTCCGTGAATTTGCCTGATAAGAAAGGGCATCTAACTAACTTCAAACATAAGTTTAGTATTTCCATAAAATATTACTGTAGTTACAAAGCATAGTGGTATTAGCAGTACTGTGACTTTGGCACCACTGGAAAACATAGACAGTTTATATCACATTAAAGTTTTTCAGGTCTCCTTAAATGTTGTTTAGAATCATCATTGTATTTGAATTATGGCAGTTATCGCACCCCACTAAATTGAGTATATTAATATATTATCTAATATATTAATAAGTACAATTCATATTAATATATCACATTTTAAATTATTTTTAAAAAAATATTTTGATAGCTCTATTTCAAACTAATTGTTACCTATATTAATTCATAAATTATTTTATGTATGTAAAGCCATTATTCTGAGAAGGGGTCCACAGTCAGGGCTCCAAGGCACAAAATAACTTGGAAACCTCTGTTCCAACCCTCTCTATGCTTACATCTTCTCTGTCCTTTCTACCCTGCAGAATTGCACCTATAATGATGCAACTCAAATACATATCTAGAATTCTGCCCTTTCCTAAACCTAGAATCTTATTTTCAACATTCTGCCAGACTTTGCGTGATGATGCTACCAACAATCTCAAATAAGAGAATCCTCCATCTATCCTCACTAATTTTCTTCTCTTTGTAGTGCCCACATCTCTAGAATTTCCATACTTCCTGTTGTTTAGACTAAAAACCTTGCAAGTACTCTTGATTCTTTACTGTTCATTTTTAGTTTCAATTAAGTATTTTTGTTGTTTTTTCTTCCATTTTCTCCCCAGCATTTGATGTGTTTGTCCACTTGATTTCATTCCAGGTATTGCTACCCTCATTTTGTCTCACTTGGACAAGCACAGTAGTCTCTCCCTGCTTTCTATTTTTCCCTCCAATTCTGGTTCACACCAGTTCCACGATTGCACATAGAGTTTCACAGAAATAAATGTCTACACATCTCTTTATAGACATATATTTTTTCTTTTAAAAAATTACAAGGTACAACTTAAAGATACATTCATGTGTTAAAAAGAAATAAAATTCTGTACAATCCTACCTTCCAATGTTTTTTAATCAAGTCTTTTTAAAGGAATTAATATGTATGTTTTATATATATAATATTCATAGTTGCCTACAAACTTTAGTAAACACACTATATCTTTGAGTGATTTCTTGGGTCATTAAGTTAGTGTTTAATTACAATAGAATATACAATAATGTATAATCATTACTCTCTTTTTTTTCATTTAGATTGTTTCCAGTTAGTGCCGTCAGAAATAATCATGTTGTGCACATTATTTAAAATTGTCTTCCCATGGTCCCCACCTGTGGATATCCAGCAATTTTTGAAATCCAGCTCAAATGTCACTATCTCTCTTCTCTTGACCCCTTCCACATACCCCAACCATATATTAAACTTTTTAAGAATATGTCATACCTTATTTGGTTTTGTCTCTCCATGAATAGTGGGAGGCACAAGGAACATTAAGTTTCTGGAGCAAAGGTTAGAAATCTGTCAGGGTCCACTGGGCATCTTATTTTCCAAATTCACACACACAGTAAATGTGGTTAGTAAGAAATGCCTGAGAGGACTTCCCTGGTGGCACAGTGGTTAAGAATCTTCCTGCCAATGCAGGGGCCACAGATTCGATCCCTGGTCCAGGAAGATCCCACATGCCTTGGAACAACTAAGCCTGTGCACCACAACTACTGAGCCTGCGGTCTAGAGCCTGCGAGCCACAACTACTGAGCCCACATACCACAACTACTGAAACCCACGTGCCTAGAGCTGGTGCTTTGCAACAATAGAAGCCACCACAATGGGAAGTCCACGCACTGCAACGAAGATTAGCCTCCCTCACCACAACTAGAGAAAGCCTGCACACAGCAACAAAGACTCAACACAGGCAAAAATGAATTAATTAATCAAAAAAAAAAAGAAATACCTGAGAGAAAGTTAAAAGACAAAGCTAGTGTTCTCAGTTGAAATAATTACATGATAAACTCAAAGTTAATGTACTTATGATGCCATAGAAGAAAAAATAAGCTTCAAAGTAACCTCAACATACTGAAATAACAAGTTTAAACAAGAAAAAGATAAAATATGGGTTTGTGCTGTCATCCAAGATGTCTGATATTGTAACACACACACACACTCACAGGTGCACAAATCAATGAACGATTTCACATAAACAGGAAGTTTCTTGAAAAGGTATTTATCCAGTAGTAATTCTTTTCCTTCTAAACAATAAAGAACATTAAATTCCTCCTTAAAGCTTCACAAAGAGAGAGAGAGAGAGAGACAAATGCTGGGGAGATGTAAAAACAAGAGATGTTCAGGAAGAACAGAGAACAATAATGTCAGTTTTTGCAGAGAGTGCAAATGAGAAGTAAGAGTATCTCTTCTGTTTTTTTATATTTCCTACATCACTATACAAGTTACAGATTCACAGATCATAGAATTTATAAATAAATCTGGAAAAGACTTTTGTTGAAATACCTTTCAATTGCATTAAAAAAAACAACCACCAAGAATTATATTTAACTGTTCAATTGTATAGTTTATTTCATAATTCATTTTTAATCATTTTCTTTCTAGAGAAATCTAAAACAAAGAATCCTTTTAGATGTTTTTATAGATAGGAGCATTAGAAACCACTTAACGCTCTGGTATTCAGTGTAGGTGGAAGAGATAAGCAATACCAAATGCTGCTTTATTTAGGTTTATTCCTGTTTGGGTGTATTACACATTTATAGATGTATTAGGAAATATATTCCACTATGTATTTAATGCTAATTTCTGCTGACACTACTCTGCATAAATATGGATGAGAGTAATGCCACTAAAATATATCTTGATATCTTCACTCCCTATAATAAATGATCACATTTAATTTTTAAAACTTCTAAAATTATTTCATTATAATTTAATAAAACATTACTGGATTGAAAAGAGATAAATAGTTGAATGTGGCCAAATATTTTCTTGAAAGTGCCAAAGCCTGAATGAGAAAAGCTCAACTTCAAAGTCAATTAGTAGATGCTAGATTAAAGAAGGAATGTAGGCTCAGATTAAAATCTTTGAGATGGAATAAAAGGTTCTGAGGAGGGAGAATTCAGAAGTATGAAGTATGTGGTGTGTAAGGCTAATGGGGGAAGGGAAAAATGATAGCAGTGCATTGCAGGTGGAGTGTAATTGAGACAAAACATCAGAGAGAAATGCTCAGCAAGTACACTTCCTAAAAGACACTCATGGCTTTACTAAAAATCTGGTAAAACGTTTAGCTTGGACCAACTACGACAGATTTCACTGTACAGGTTCTAGTATGTGTTTTGGTTTTTTGGTGATTTGTTGTTGTTTGTTTGGGGTTTTTTTTGGTCATAGCATTGCTGTGCCAACAGATTGGCCTCTTTTAACAGTGTATACCAATATACTTCGCTGAGTCACACTGATTACTATTTGTATCCAGGTTGTATTAATTTTAATTATTCTCGATCTTTCAGTAAAGACAGTTATTATACAAGCAGTGTAGAATTTTCTATGCTAAATAAACTTACATATAAAGCAGGACTTCCCTTGGGCCTATGAAGTGCAAGAGAAACAAAAAATCATAGCCACTAGGTGTACTTAGTGGAGACACAGAGCCTATCAGTCACATCACTTCCTCCCTCTCATACCTTCAACCTCAGGAGACTCCTGCCCATGCCACCTTCCTGATGAAGGTGAGGGGGAGAACAGCTGTTAATATTTCTTGAGAACCCCAGAGGACCATCTTCATTTTTTTCTCCATATGAAATGATGCTTTCCTACAAGGTTTAGCTGGCTGAGAATGATTTTTTAAACGATTGCTATAGTCAATAAACTACACTAACAACCAGTAAGTACATGAAGGCTGAATTCTAATATTGGTAGATAATCAGTTTATTTATAAATCTAATTTATAAGATTTGGATGAATTTCTGAGCATATATTAATCTGTTTCATTGATGTTAAAATCTGTTTCATCAAATCTGTTAAAAATTATATTAAAAAATTCTTAGAATTCTTACCATGAGAAATGTCAGCATGTGTCACCTATTTTGTGTTTATCTAACACAAAGTCTAGTATCTCTAAAATAATTTTGTTTGCTTTGAATCTGTTACAGGGACAGACTTGGACAAAATCTGCTTCAATAAAACTTGCATTTAAACCTTGATAAACAACACACTGATTTCTCAAGAGTTTGGTATTGGAGAAGAAGCAATTGCTAATTGTATGTATAATGAAATAAGATAACAAATGAAAAAATTAATGTTTTAACAATATCTATTCAGAATTCCCAGAGTAGCAAACATCATACTGGGCACAACTAGTTAGAACTGATTACCTTTAGTTTATTCTTCATGGGTCCTTTTGTTTAAAAATAATGTATAAATATATAAACTGTAGAAGGAAAAGGAGACATAGTGAGACAAATATCGCCAGTTTCTGATTAGATGCAATGTCTCCTTGACCTGAGGAATACAGACAGTAAAGAACTCATGTAGAGAAGGTGAAAAGGGAAAATTGAGATCATGAAAGAAAAACTTTCAATTCACTATTTTGCTTGGATCTAGACCTAAAGAACCTTCATGCTGAAATCCTTCAGTGGAGGAAAGTATTGCTTTTGCTATATCTTTTCTAGTGATATAAATTCAAAAATTTCTGAACTGCCAATTCAATTCTCCCCAATTCAAACTAACATTAGGAACCAGAAGAACATGACAATAAATATTATAGCATTTTGTTATTCTTATGAATGATTTTCCAAAGACCTGATTCTTCAATTCACTAAGCAAAGCCAATGATTCCAGTCTGATTCTCTGTTTAGTCTACAGATCATCTTCAGGGCAAGCATTTCAAGAACATATGTCAATTATTAGCTGAAAATCTATTATATGCCAGAGAGTTTAGAAACTTTAAAAATATGTTCAAACTTATCTCTAGTTACTGTAACTAATATAACAATAACACAAAAAGAAAAAAATTTTACTCTAATTCTTCCAAAAATAAAATTAATGGTTAAAAATCACCCATTTTCTACTTTCTGTATTTGCTATTTTCCTTTCAAAGAATCATATAAAATAGGCTCAACTATGCCATCATCATCTTGACACACGTGGCCTTCAGTATAATTACCACAGTGAATTTGTGCCAAAACTAGACTTCTCCAATACTATAATATTTGAGGTGGAGCACAGAGGATTTGTCCACATTGGTGGCAAGTTCATCACCCTAAATATGTAGCAAGATCATTTCTTGGTCTTCACCAGCATTCTGGTCAAAGTGGCAATGTGAGGGAAGTTGTTACCAGGTGCTTTCCACTTTCTCCCCTCTCAGGTAATGTTTATGAGAACCGATCTGTTCTCATCCCTCCTTTCAAGCCACATGAGTACAAATTCTCTACAATGGCCTCTTGATTTCCAAAGCTATCTCTATCCCTCAGTGATCTATCCAGGTCCACATTTTCTAATGTAACTATACTACAAAAACCATTGATTCCCACACCTCAGAACACCCATTTTTGCTTTTTATATATAACCTGTTTATTTAAATAAATGTAGATTTCACTTTCTAATATGGATCTTAATACAGTTCCTTTAACCTTCTAATATGAACTTTGTTCTTTACCTGTCTCCTTATCATTAATGGACAATCATGGATATTATCAATGGTATTTTAATTGTTAATAATAATTTAGATTTGTTATACTTGGGCTATCAAAAAGTATAGCTGACATTAATAACTTAATAGCTAACTTATTTTGAGCATTTACTGTATTTCAGGTCATAGAGGTAGTAAATGTTATAAACCGATACCATGTGGCTCCAGAGTCTTTGCTTGAATTCTACCAAGTTTGAAAATCACTCATTATAAACTCTGTTATAGTTCCAAGTTCTCATCCTGCTATTGTAAATGATGAGGTACTTCAAGAATCTCACAATTTAGTCTCTCCCCTGAAATCAGCTCTTCATGATGATCCGCTTCCAGTAATGAAAACATCATTCATTCATCCACTCAGCCAAGGGAAGCAAAATGTGTTTCAGTTCAACACTGTCTGTGTTCAGCCTAAACCAGTCACTGACTTCACGGTCATCTTTAACTTCTTCTTCCATCCTCCCACATGCAAGTTTTATCAGTTCTTTGTAAGTCATGAAAGTCAAAAATTTATCAGATGGCTATAATCTAACAATGGAAAATGACAAGTGTTAACAAGGATATGGAGAAATGGAACGCTCTTGGATTGTTGGTCAGTATGTAACATGGTGCAGTGCCTTTAGAAAAAAAATTGACAGTTTCTTGGAAAGTTAAATGTAGTTTCCCTATGACCCAGGACCTCTAATCCTAGGTATATAGCCAAGATAATTGAAACATATGTCCAAACAAAAACTTATACATGGGTATTCATAGGAGCATTATTTATAATATTCAAAAAGTGGGAAAAACCCCATTACTTTTGCTAAGTAATCCAATATAATTTGAACTAAATATCACTATCTATGTACTAAGTTAGCTTTTAAAAATAGTTTTATTAATTATTTCTATTTAGTCTATTGACTTATAATAACCATTAATGTAAAAAGCAGCCATTAAAAATGTACGGGTTAAAATTTCAGCAACTTCATAGTAAAGTCAACATATTATAATATGTATTGCTACATTTAAATAAAGTGTATTAATTGCTAAATTACTTAACATTTTCATGTAGTAACTTGAAAAGATAACTTCTTTTTATTATACTGTAATTATATCAACTTTGGAGAAAATTCACACTGTCATTAATATCTCTACCATTATCTCATCTTACTTGAAGTAGGAAAATAAAATCATTTTACAAAATTATGTTGATTTGTGTAATGGTCTTGGAAAACCATAGTTTTCTTTTCCAAAAATGTAACCAAAATGTCTAAGGAAACAGGAGTATAAACTTGCTGCTGAGTAATCATTTAAAAAAAAAAAAAAAGATCAGCTGTTGAAAATTAAAGATTCACTTGATTTAGAGAGAACCTTTAAATTTTTTTTGCTGTTTATTATTTCATTACTTGTTTAAATAATTACAAAACTCAGTGTGATGCCTAATAGATTTAATGGGTGTTTATTTAAAGTGAACATTTTAGTATAATATAAATGTCCTATTAAGAACAATCTAAAGAACAGTATTAAGTTTTTGCTTCAGTTTTTACGTGTAGGCTTTTGCTCAGGTCTAACAGTTAACTTTTGTGGTTCCAGAAGTGTCCTGCCAAGTCCCATGGTATAGGCACAGACAAAGGTTTATCAGAGCAGAAAGCTTTCTTTTGAGTTTTCATATGGTGCCTACCTCATGCTCAGCCAAGGTAAGCAAAAACGTGTTTCAGTTCAGCTTTGTGTGTTCAGCTTAAACTGGCTGTGCCACTCTGGCTCCCCTTATTTGTGGTCAGCCAGCTCCCTAGCTGCAGCTGGGCCTACTACTCCTAGCTAATAATAGGAGTCAGGTCAACTCTAAATTTTGCTACTTGTAAAAGAATCAGCTTTCGCTTTCTCAGGGAATTATTTTAAAATAATTTCCCTTTCAAACCAGCTGTAATGAGGCCTTAGTGTCAACTAACATTAAAGGTGTACGCATGGAGACATCGACACTCAGGGTTCTTCCTTAGACCACAGTGAAAGCACTGATAAGAAGGGCACTTCAGTGCTGCTTTGTCTTCTCATAGGGAAAGGCAGGAAAATTCAAGGATGCCAAATATATATATAAACAAACAGATCTCCTGAAGCTAAATCCATGCTTCTTTCTTCCTAAAAAACATATGCTCCCCTTTCTAAAAAAAAAAATATATATATATATATATATACACACACACACACACACACACACGCACATGTATTGTTTTTAAATATATGCATGTATATGTATGTGTATGTTCTACTTCTCTTCACTCACCTACATGTATAGCAAACCACTTACCCAGTTCCTAGACCAACAAGATAATCTTTAATGGACATCAGTAGAAAGTCCTTAGTAGAAAGTGCTATCTAGCTGTCCTGAATGACTGTTCTGTCCTCTATTTTCTGTGAGACTACAACAGCTTTTTTTTTAGACTAAGTAATGGGGAATACAAGTGACCATATCAAAGACAAAATCTCAGGCATGAGATCCTCTTTCCAGAGCAATTCAGTCTTTCCAGACATTGCAGTGTTTCAAGGTTGGGAAGAAATTGTGGTTGTCTCTTCTGGTAACTCTGCAGTGAGGGACCAGGAAGATTTTACCAGCTGCCTAGTGCCTTGACCCCTGTAAATGATCCTTGCTTGAGTCTACATCCAATTGTTCTAAGACAAGAGAGTCACTTTGTGTCTGTTCTAAGCATAGTTAAAATGTTTATGGAAATAAAATCTCAGTAGACAGTAAATAAGTTTTGTCTGTTTTAAACAATATTTATTTGAAACAATGATATCAGACCCTTTCTGGTAGAGAAAAGAGAACTGAGCTTGAAGTTTAAAAATAATTTTGTTTTTCAATCTCAGTCATGCTGCTTACAATTGAGTGATGTTGTAGTCACTTAACTTCTCTGAGCCTCAGTGTCCTCATATAAAATAGAAACAATAATATGTAATTTGGTATGAATTATAAATAGGATAATGTGGGTTAAAATAATTTTAAATTTTATCTAAATATAAATGTATCATTATCCTTTGATCCTCTTCCCTGCCTTAAATCATCCAGACTCATTTCCTTCTACATGTTTATCTTTTATACTTTTCCCATAAATAGTAAAAGATGAAACCAAAATCTCATGCTCAGTTATAGTAACTACATAACTATGAATTTGGCCTTTCTTGGTCTCTTTTGAAAAATGATCTTTTAATGTTTTTAGTGAATCTTATTGTATGTTACCTCTTACTCTTTATGTAAATCACTGAGGTCTGAATTAAAACAATGTTATTCAGAGTAATTTAGTTAATGTCAGAAGGATGATAATACATGATACCAATTTTATGATTCCTGATGGCTTAGAATTTTATAATTCCTGATGATTTAGAATTATTTCAGGTTGATTTATAAGGTAATTACTTATTTATTTATTTTATGATTTTTGTTGAAATTGCTAAAGCTATCCCAGGGTCTTGCACTGAGCAAGTGCTAAACAAAATTTATTAAATGAATATTGATTTTTTTCATACTCAGTTTGTTCCAAAATATTTAAAGCAATTTACAGAAAGACATAAAATACGTAAGAAACATTTAAACTGGAATGGTTGAGTGAGAAAAAGAAGAAACTTGTTGAAACAATAAACAAATAAACAAATTCCAGTGAATTTATAATTGTCTTGAAATCTTTAGGGATTGTTCAACATGAGAAATACATTTCAATCTATTAAGACATTTTTAAAACACAACATAAGGCACTCCAACCACATAAATGGCACTTGACTGCTATGCAATTCTCCTTAACAGTTTAAGTAACTTATTGATGGTAAAGCAGAGGACAAATCCAAATCAAATTTGAAGAAATTCCTGACTCTTTCCCAAAGCAATTGAAAATTATTTTATTAGCTGTCTGTGACTACATCTACAGAAGCAAACAAATGAAAGTGGAGCAAGTCCCTCTTCAATTTAAACTGTATAGATCAACAATTTGATTCTCAGAACTTCCTTGCCTGCTTTTTGTGTGGAAATTTTCTGTCTTATTTACAGAGTTGATTACCAAGAAAATAAAATCATTTTAATTTCTGTAATATCTCATATTTCTCTATCTGGAAAGACTTGCAGATGCTAACTCTGGAAACTGAGTAAATCATTAGTATAAAATTATGTATAGACCTATGTTTATATATTTATTACATATATAGAATCAGTCAGTCCAAAATTATTTATTGATCACCTCCAATATGCCAGGACTCTTCTAGGTGTTCAGGGTACAGCAGTGAATGAATATTTCACTCCTCTGAAAAAATTATTCGCAGAGAAAATAAAATACTACATAGTAGAATGCTTTTGTTTGTACACCATCTTTTTCATAACTAATTTCATTTCTCACCATAGTCAGTTATAGACCACTAAAGTCATTTACTGCTTGATTGTTTTCTCTCCAATCAGTTGAGACTTTGTTAGTGTGTCTCATATTTTTAACAACCTAGGAGTCTAGCTCCCAAATTTCAAGTTCAGTCTCTTTTAAGGTCAGTCTCCGTTTCCGCAGCTACTACTGGGCTGATCTGTCTGAATCTTTTCTAGACTGTTTCGTGGCTATAAAAATATAGTGACCACACAATGTGCTTGGCACAACAAAGGGCCATTTCTTGTGTGTGTGTGTGTTGGTCCATTTCAGTTTAGAAAAACAAACTTTCTATGTCATTACATTATTTTGAGGTGTCATACAATCATTCCATTTTTTTATTCCATGACAACATAATTATAGGATTTCTTAATATAACCTATTTTAATTTAAATAAATGGCATTATTATCATAATGAAAAAGTGGAAACAGGTCAGATCATTAAGAAATAATTTAAAATATGTTCATTTATTAGATTGGATAATTTGAAGGCATTAAAAAGATTTACAATATTCAAATATTTATTAAATATTTTCAATATTCAATTATTTATTTTTAGAATGTGGGAATCACCCACAATGTAAATATTAGTGTAAAAAGCAGGACACATAACTATGTGTAAAGTAGTTGTATAACATTAGAATAAAATACACTAAAATATGAATGACACATATTGTAAGTAATACAATTTTGCCCGCACACTTCCTGATATTTTCCATATTCTCTACAATCATATATTAATATTAATGTATTAAACAAGATTATTTGGATAATAAATAATAATCCAAAGATCAAATTATTAAAAATAGATATTTGTATAATTAATGGCACTTTCAAATAGGAAAGGGTCTCATTTAGGAGCCAATCTATAATTCCTACTACAATTTTGACTTTAAATATCAGTTGATCCCATATGAATACTCATTCATTCAACAGATATTTATTAAGTCCCTACAATGTGACAGGCACTATTCTAGGTACTAAAAATACATCAGTAAGCAAAACGGATTAAAATATCTGCCCTCCTGCCCTCGTAGAACCTATTTTTAGTAAGAAAAAAGAAACAAAAAACAACTTTAAAATATACAGTACTATAGAGAAAAGGGTGATAGAGATGACTACTGTGAGGGGAAACTTTGAAAATGCAACTATGTTCATCAGGGAGAGGATCAACTGAAAGGTAATATATGATCTAAGACTTGAAGTAGGTGAGGGTGCAAGCTGTACAGATATATGGAGGAAGTAATCCAGGAGGGAACAATAACACAAGTCCTGTGGCTGGACCATTTCTAGTGTGTTGGCCAGCATGTTGGTCAATTGTGGCTGGAGTAGAATGAGGGAAGGTGACAGGAGCAGATGAAGTAAAAGACCTAACAAGAATCAGATAAATTAGGGCACTATAGCCATTATATGGACTTTGATTTTCATGTTAATTAGAAGTGAGTCCATTGGAAGGTTTAGAGAAGTGATATAATCTGGCTGACTTGTAAAATAATCAATCTGGTTGCCCCACTGAGAATAGACTGAACTTTAACAACGTTCACAAAAAATAAAGGAAACTGACAATATATTGACTGAATGCCCATGGTGCTCAGCAACATGTCTCCATTTTGTCAGGACAAGATCTCAACATCTCCCAGCACTGCACAATCTCTTGAATCACCTCTTACTTCATAGCCCCATGTCAGGCCTCTACTAAGTACATGTCTTCCCCCTGTGCATAGGCAATCCTGTCCTGGATCACACATCCATGGTGAATCCCAGTGTAGACTTCTGGGGCTGTTGTTCCACTGACTTCTTTTTTCTCTGATACTTTGCTCTGCAAATTAGTAACATATCTAATTGGTGACAGAGTTTTCCTAAAGTCAGAGTTAATTGTTCTTCTACTGTATCATTTCCTTACTAATTCTGCTTCTGGCATCTGTGAGACTGGTACAGAATTCAGTGCATAAATAGAAAATGATCCATACTTCCAAATTTATAAGAGAATTTTAGTAATGAATTCATAAAAGATGCTATCACAGTTATTTCCGGTTATCAAGAAGAAACTTAGTACAGGCTCACCTATTATTCCTTCTATAGAATCTTTACTAATATCATTGTTATGAGGGTGGTTTTAGTCTTTTATTTACTACTTTTGTTACTAAAACAGTCACAAGGCTTTTACTTTCTATACAATTTTTGTTATTATAAAAACTGCAATCCAATGAAATCCGTTCCCTAACAATTGGTTTTATGTAGATTGATCCTATAATAACTTTGAAAACTTGGTTAATTTTACAGACATTTTTATTCATTGAAATGACATTTAAAAAATGAACTTAAGGTAGTAATTTGAAAAATAGCAATTTGTTGAGACTAAAGTCAATTTTTGTTTTTTATTAATAGTTTCTACCATCACAGACAACCGTATAGTAAAATTGTTAACAGTACAATTCAACTGGAGTCACATAGCTGATCAGTTATATCAAATCATGAAAGATTGAACCTAGGCTGAAAGTCTGAATCTAGGTTAATTTTGGCTAATAACGGTTATGCATTTAAGAACCATCAAAATAAACAGAAAATATTTTATTATACATTTTTATCTTCTGGATACTGCTCTATAATCATATCTGGGGATAATAAAGAGTTATGATACACACATACCATAAAAATAGTATATCAAACTAGTGTATATGGGTCATATTTTAAAATAAGAAATTGTTATATAACATTTAATTGCATTCTTCTCTTTACTATGATTCTAAATTTCTGTAAGATATTTTGATGGTAACATTTTATTAATATGTGGAAAATTAATATTTGAAAACATTAGTAGATTCCTATTAATATATGAATTTAAAATTGTTTAAAATGTAATCTAATTTGTTTTCTACAGCAAGCCTGCTACAATAAATGGGTTGAAGTTTGAGAGTATTATCACCCACAACTGAATTTGTCTCAATTTGGTTCTGTTTACTATCCATAGATCACGCATTAATCCATCCCTAACTCTATTAAATAATCTTGAAGTTTAAATCTTGATGATACTTTTTTTTTTTTAATGCATCTCTACCTTAAGCACCTTCTCTGTGTTAAGCATTGTTCAAGCTACTGATGATACATGAGTGGAAAGACCCAAATCTCTGCCCTCATGGAGGCTCTGTTTTTTTTGTTTGTTTGTTTTTCCGGTTCGCGGGCCTCTCACCGCTGCGGCCCCTCCCGCTGCGGAGCACAGGCTCCGGACGCGCAGGCTCAGCGGCCATGGCTCACGGGCCCAGCCGCTCCGCGGCATTTGCGATCCTCCCGGACCGGGGCACGAACCCGTGTCCCCTGCATCGGCAGGCGGACTCCCAACCACTGCGCCACCAGGGAAGCCCGAGGCTCTGTTTTATCTGGAAGTAAAGACAACAAAACATTTTTCGTTATATATGGGTTATTTTTACTCACACAGAAATGTTCTATGGAACTCAATTTAAATTCTATTTTGCCAGTTTTGTTTTTTATTGTCTCAAAATGTAATATTTCAGTGTCCTTGAAATTTTTTTCTACAAAATTTATATTCTCAATGTCACAGTTTCCTCTTTTAATATTTGAACTAATAGACTAATTTTTTTTTCTTTTTCTTTTCTCAATCTAAGGAAAATAATAATTTTTTCCTCCATGTTTACTACTCTTTTAAAACTCTAGGAGATTAATTATAGCCATTCTCCCACAGCCTTTGTTGGAGCCCATTCTGGTTTTTAATCTTTCCTCATAAATCCATCAACCTTAAGTCGTTAATCATTTTCTACTTTTCTTTGAACTCTATGCAGTTTTTCTACACACTTCTAATAAAGATGATCTTAGAAATGAGTCCCATAATCCAGATGTGAGCTCAGCATAGTTCTGCAGACCGAACCTGTCATTTACATACGTGATGACATTAAGTTTTCTGCCAGAGGAAGAAGGTTCCTTTGCTTCTAGTCAATCTTTAAATTTTGGAGCTCTGCATGGCTTTGAACTGGGCCCTCTCTCTCTTCTCATTCACCATTATCTCTCTGCAATATTGTCTTCTATGACTTCAGACATATGATGACCACTTTCAAATTTGCATCTTCATCACAGACCTCATCCTGTATTTTAACAACAATAAGAAAAAAATAAAAGTAAAAGAAGAAAACCAGAAGGTGAAAAATTTCTTAAAATGTTTTGTCTTCTTACTATGATCTTCCCACCTTTATAGACAATTTATCTGTATTAAATTGATCTCCAAACAACCATGACAAAGGTACTATTATTTTTATTTTATATAATAAGGAATTGACACGAGTAACATTGTCTGAATTGGTTTCTCCACACACATTCATGTGCTTTTTAAAATGAATTTATCCAAAGAACAGTTATCTTTTAAAAATACAAATTGTTATTTTCTTGCCAATAATAATTCAACTATTTCCTTTTGCTTTAGGCCAAACTCTAAAATTCTTAACGTAAAGGTCCCTGTGAGCACCGTGAGATAGAGATTATGTGTCTCCGGTTTATTCTCATAACCCCGGAGCCTAGAATAATGTCTGGCAATCTGAACAGTCTGATCCCTTCCTGATTCTTTATTCTCCCCTTTTGAATTTCTGTCTCCTTAGCCTTTAAGCTGCAGCCACATTCTTCTTTCAGTTCTTCAGACAAAGAAACTCTTCCAGCTTCAGAACCTCTGACAAGCTGACTGCTCTTCTAGATAGTTCTTTATTCCCCTCATTGTTTGTTAAGTCAGACTCATTCTTCAGCACTCAGTTTAACTCAGTTTAGTGAACCCCACTGGTGTATGGAGGCATGCCTGTACCAGGTTGCAGAAGTTGATTATCTATTTCTTCTCAACTCCATGTTCAATGATATCATGTTAGTATCTTAAAATTGACCATGGTGGGGATACTTATAGCATAGAAATAGGCAAATTCTGCACTTCATTACTCCTTCCCTTACCATTGCCAAGAGCCTGTTGTGAACTGTCTACTAGCACACCACGGAAAGGGTTTTGCCTAATTCCCATGACCATATTTGATCATTTGTTATTCACTTAACACAACTGTAATTATAAAATTATTCTATAACTTTTAAATATCATTAAAACATCCTCCATTAGAGCATATGAATTGTGTCTTTCTGTTTATTGCCGTGTCCCTAGTAACTAGAAGAGTAGCTGACACTAAGTAATGTTTATTGAAAACAAAAATGAATTCCTTATTTATAGAAATTACTATACTTACTTAGACTTCAAGAATTGAAGAATAGTTGGTGTATTCATTATCTATCACTGTGTATCAAATTACCACACACTTAACTGCTTAAAACAACACACAATTTATTAACTCAAAATTTCTGTGAGTCAGTAGTTGAGGCATAGCTTCACTGGGTCCTCTTCTCAAGAATTTCACACAGAGTTTCATTTGGAAGCTTCATGGAAAGAACCCACTTCCAAGGTCATTTAGGTGGCTTTTATAATTCATTTCCCATGGCTGTATATCCGACCCCGGCTTCTTCCTGGCTGTCAGCTGGAAACACTTCCTCAGCAACTGGTGGCCTCCTGCAGTTTCTAGAGACCACCTATAGTTCCTTGCCACATGAGCAGTGCCATCATGGTCCCTTACTTCATCAAGGAAGCGAGGAGAGTCTCCAGTGTCTGCTTCAAGACAGTCTTATATATTGTGGTGTAATCACAGGAGTGGCATCCCATCAGCCTTGGCGGTTCAGTTGGTTAGAAGCAGCCCAAGGTTCTGCCCACATTAAAGGGAACAGAATCACACAAAAGTGTGAACACCAGACCATGGGGTGATGGAAGGGGAGACACTTATCATCTGCTCTACCTGCCACAGTGGGGGAGAAAAATAAAGAGCTCCTTAACTTAAGAAATATAAAAAAGTTCATTATGGTTTGCATCTAATTACATAATAAATGGCTACAAAATTAAAAGTGAACGTGTAAAAATGCCATAAATACCAATTATAGCAGAGCTACATTAAGGACTGCTTGATAACCAGTTCTTTTAAAAACAATATGGTATATCTGTATGTCTTCTTTGGAGAAATGTCTATTTAGGTCTTCCACCCATTTTTGGATTGGGTTGTTTGTTTTTTTGATATTGAGCTGCATGAGCTGCTTGTATATTTTGGAGATTAATCCTTTGTCAGTTGCTTAGTTTGCAAATATTTTCTCCCATTCTGAGGGTTGTCTTTTCATCTTGTTTATGGTTTCCTTTTCTGTGCAAAAGTTTTTAAGTTTAATTAGGTCCCATTTGTTTATTTTTGTTTTTATTTTCATTACTATAGGAGGTGGGTCAGAAAAGATCGTGCTGTGACTTATGTGAAAGAGTGTTCTGCCTATGTTTTCCTCTAAGAGTTTTATAGTGTCCAGCCTAGGTTCATCTGTACCATTTTTCTAGATTCCACAATGATATTTGTTTTTCTCTTTTTGACCTACTTCAATCTGTATGACAGTCTCTTGGTCCATCCATGTCTCTGCAAAAGGCACGATTTCATTCCTTCTTATGGCTGAGTAATATTCTATCATATACATGTATCACTTCTTTAACCATTCCTCTGTTGATAGACATTTAGGTTGCTTCCATGTCCTGGCTATTGTAAACAGTGCAGTAATGAACACTGAGGTGCATGTATCTTTTGGAATTATGGTTTTCTCTGGGTATATGCTCAGGAGTGGGATTGCTGGGTGATATGGTAGTTCTATTTTTAGTTATTTTAAGGAACCTCCCTACTGTTCTCCATAGTGGCTATATCAATTTATATGCCCATAAACAGTGTAGGAGGGTTCCCTTTTCTCTACACCCTCTCCAGCATTTATTGTTCGTAGATTTTTTGATGATGACCATTCTGACCAGTGTGAGGTGATACATCATTGTAGTTTTGAATTGTATTTCTCTAATAATTAGTGATGTTGAGCATCTTTTCATGTGCCTCTTGGTCATCTGTGTAAATAGAGACATAGAAGTAGAGATCAAATGTATGGACACCAAGGAGGGTAAAGGGGGGTAGGATGAATTGAGAGACTGGGATTGACGTATGTACACTATTATGTATAAAAGAGATAACTAATGAGAACCTACTGTATAGCACAGGGAGCTCGACTCAATGCTCTGTGGTGACCTAAATTGGAAGGAAATCCAAAAAAGGAGGGGATATATGTATACGTATAGCTGATTCACTTTGCTGCACAGTGGAAAGTAACACTACATTGTAAAGCAACTATACTCCAATTAAAAAAAAGGAATAATGTACATTATTAGTACATCAATGGTTTGGTTTCTGTTCAATGAATGGAAATATATACTTTTAGAAATTTAACTTAAAATCTTTTTTTTTAGTAAAATACAGTATTTTCTTTCTTTAACAGAATTACTATTAGGTCTAAGGACCCAATATTACAACCTTAGTTTTATTTTGTGAGGCCCTTCTTTGTATAGGATTGCTAGTCACTAAAAGCTATCACTTATAGAAATGTTCTATCCATATGAAGACACATTAGTTCCTTGATCTTAATTGTATTGGTCTAAGAGAGATAATATGAGAATCTGGATGTAAGAATTTTGACAGATGTTTGTCTTATTCATTTTAAACCATAAATGATGAGGTTAATTAAAGCTATGCCTGCTGTGCTTGACCCACATTAGGTGCTCAGAGTGTTTATTACATGACTGTTGAATGTATTCAAACCCTGGTTCCTTTGCTCCATCCTCAACCCTTCAACCTGTCTGTCTCAAACAAAGATGGTTCAAATACTTTAAAAAATCAAAAGAAAGAAAAAGCAAAATAATGTAGAAAACAATACACTTTC
The DNA here is from genome assembly GCF_949774975.1 of Lagenorhynchus albirostris. Taxonomy (NCBI): domain Eukaryota; kingdom Metazoa; phylum Chordata; class Mammalia; order Artiodactyla; family Delphinidae; genus Lagenorhynchus; species Lagenorhynchus albirostris. The sequence goes on from NC_083096.1 coordinate 95,573,911, forward strand.
TTGTCTTGATTAGACTTGACTAAACATTTCTTTTGTCATTAAAATGACAAAAATAATATCCACCCTTCCTTACAGCAGAGATCTCAATAAATAGATTTTCTATTAAAAATTTAGTTTAGGACACCTTTATGATATTATTCTAAATTCACTTTTGACCTGTTTTAGTAATTTCATTTCTAGACAGAAATAGTATAAAAATGTTCATTTTGCACCACTTCACCTAGGCCAAAAAAATATTTGCACCTTATCAAAATTGGCAAGGACTGAATGCAAAGAACTGTTTTGCAGTGAATACTGATCTAAACAACAAAAGGAGAAAAGCATGACAATTCCTGCAGTTCATATCAGTAAAGTGAAAACAATTTGTAATAAGAAATGAGAAACTTGTACATAATATGTTTTAAATCTCTCTGCCAGCCTCTGTTAACATCTGCCACAACAGCAAGGTATTCATGAAATTTTCATTTGCTTGAGTAAGTTGATAACCATGTGGTAATGAGTCTGTCAACTGATAATGCTATGTCAGTCAGGTGGATGAAAGAGCCTCTGCTTTCCAAAACTCAATTGCCATGTTTGAATTTCCATGGTTGAATTAGCAGGGAAGATGTTTCATTTTTGATTTTTCTCCAGCTGAACTTTGTAACTTGTGATATGACTGTGAAGAAAAACATTGTTCAGAAAGTGCCCCAAAAGGGCTATATTTAAGCTATAATCTTCTGCATTTCAGACAAGGAGTTGAGTCCCATGTCTGTGACTGGTCACTGTTGAATGGAGGTAGTTTCTGCTCCACTATGGACATTTCAGTTCCATTCATCCAGCTTAATGGGTTCTTACTATGTACTAGATATTGTGGTAAGCGTCAGAGTGTCAAAAGTAGATAACGTAAGGAAGGGTCTTCTCTAAAGGAACTTCCCTTGTGGTGGGTGAGATAGATAAATCATTTCTGTTAGGTAGGCAGAACTTATTTCTGCATGAGTGCCTGTTGCTTCTCAAAGAATCAGTATTTCTGCAAGAAAGTTTTTTCAATCCAAACTTCCACTGAAAACAGAATTAAATTCTTATCAAATTTGCACACAAGACTATTTGCCAATCTATGAAAAGGAAGTATTATTGAGGGCTAATAAATAGAACAGCTTTGCCAGGGACCGTTGTGCTATCCAAAGGTTCACCTGTACCATTTTGTTAAATGTGGCTGCCCTGTACCGGTTTCATAGGTGAAATTCGATATTTGGATTAATGACATAGTTTTCTTTCTCTGTCTTAGAAAACCCACTATATTCATGTGGCGCTTTTTGGATTTTTGTGTAAACATCAAATGAGACGCTTTGATAAAAAAATGCCATTTGCATTTTTGTCCACTAGTCAATGCCTTTCTTTTCTTTCTGTCTACTTTTCTCCTCTTTCCTTCTCATTCTTGACTCTATCCACCAAAATGCAGTTTTCCACCATATTAATAGCAACTTCCCCACCTCTGAATCTTGCTCTGTTACTACTGAAACCCCCTTTCAAACACTGTAATAGAAGAGTTCTGTTTAGAAAGTCATCTGAAAAATGTCAGGAACAACTCTTTGCCCTGTCTCCTTGGCATTCTGAAAGTTGCCAGTCCACCTCCCTGTGGTTCTCTACCTAGACCACAGTTTCAAGAACTGAACTGTGGACCCTTGTTCAGTGTCCCCTGCTGAAAATCAGAGTAAACAGTTTGGATCAAAATGGGCTTTCTGAACTTACATTTTAGCATGTTGAGCCACCACTATGGAATGTTTGGGATTCTATTAATACAGCTTTATGGCTTTAACAGAAAGTATTCTTTCAGTTCTGAAAAGGTAGCTGCTTTATTTTCAAGTGGCAAAAATGGCAGAAAATTTGATCTAGGATATAGCTAGTTGGAGTATCATAATTTTGTCTTAAATAAGTAAAGGGTTATTTTACAAGCTATAATTTGAAAGTATATATACTTAGGTCAAAAATTATAGGCTGATGAATGTGAAATACTAAGGTATATTGGAGAGTACATATTTGAATACATATGAAATCCACACTATCTAATGATTTCTGACATTCATTATTCAGTACTTTCTATAAGCTCAAAGAACAAAAACACATTTTATGGTAATCCTTACAATTTCATAGTTATTGTAGTTAGAAATAACAATTGTATTCTACTTTCTGTAACACTACCTAAAATTCTATTACTTAAAATATTTCAGTATTGTGTTTCAGCAATGAAGAGAGGTGTTCTTGTTTTGTACTCTAACATGCCTTTCCTGGTAACCACAGCTGGAAACCATAGTACCCCTAAAAAGCTTTCATGGCATTTTACTTCTGTAGCTTTTATAACTCTTAATATATATTTTTGTTATTTTATGCTAATCTTATCTCCCCTGCATACTGTAAAATTCATAAATGACAATACCACAGCTCATTAGCCCAACTCTTATAGTGCCTATCATAGCGCCTTACTTCCAGCTCTCATTTATTGAATGAATGTTGGGTTGGAATCCAAGGATTACCCAAGATTTTAGGCAAGTTATCGACAGAGATGAGACTAGAGTCTAAGTCTCCACTATCTCCCTCTTTCATTGCAGCAAGCCACTGGCCCACACTCTTGAGCTGTTATATATCCACAAATGTGTAAAACTAGAAGTATTGGAAAGACAAATGAGGAGAATGCCAGGTAATATTATTATAGGATAAACATCTCAGTAATATGCACAATATTCAGGTTTCTGCCACACTAAGAAGGAGAATACAAAGATACGGAACAAAAATCTTTGAAAATTCATTTTTAGAATCCTTAACAGTGGTCTCCTTAAGAATAAATACAGATAGCTATTGAGGGATAGTCTTGGCTATAGATTACATATGCACATATACTATTTTTAGAATAATATATTGATAAGTTGTTTTATTTGCTAACATATAATTCAATTAAAATGGTACAAATATCTAAACATTATTCCAAATTTTCCAATTATACAAATCATGTGGACATTATTTCATAGAGTAATAATAATGTAAATAAAATACAGTATGGATCACTTTGTAAAGAACTGGATATATATTAACACATTGATGAGACATACCCACTGAATTTTCATACTTTCCTTTTTTATAGATGGAGAAAGGGACACAGAAGGTGTCCCAGGGCGCTTACTGGCCCTGCCTTTATCTCTGCACTTTCTTCTGTGCTTTGCAGTGACTATCATTAGCTACCCTTTTTCTGCCAGCCATTAAATACTAGTTTTATTAGTCTTATTTAGAGTTTTATTTTTGCCTTTTCTTAAAAAAAATAGTTTCTATATTAGTGTGGTTAATTGTAATTGTCCCTTTTATTGTCTGTCTCTGCACTGGTCTCTGAAGTTTTTGAGGGAAGACACATGGCTTGTTCTTTTTGGTTTTATGGTCCACAGTAGAGTTAATGAGCCTTAATTATAGGAATAAGTAAATTCATAGAATTTAAAACCAGATTTCAGCCTGCTGATGTGTCAACATAAGGCTTTGAGACCAATCATAAGAAAGATCAATAATCTGACCTATGCTTGGTCTAGTGAGAACTGGGAGATGAGTGGGAGAGTCCAAAAGCCTATGTGATTTATTTCAGTATGGTCAGTGGCTTGATTTGGGATTGAATCATAACTTTAGGGATATGTGAGATGGGAGAAAGGACATAGAGTTTGGAATAAAAATCCTAGATTCTCATGCTAGATCTTTACATTTCTGACTGTGTAATCCTGGGCATGGTACCTAATATCCCTGAACCCCAAGAACAGAGAAGATCTGAGATAGGACAGTCTACTTTTCCTTACCTCATGAACCTAATTTTAGTCAGACCATCCTCTGTGGCTGAACAAATGAGGAAGCACATAATTTGAAATGTAGACGGATTCATGAGGCTAAACATTTTACATTAAACCATCTTGTTTCTCTCACCTGGACTAACATAGGCCTCAGTGCCCCAAATTTGCTGCATATCGCTGTATGTTATTATCTGTTGTACATTTGATTTGAAAAACATCACTTAAGTGTATATTTGTCCCTATGGTAAAGAGCATGTAACTATAGAAATGTCATTTATTTTATGCTTCCTAAGAGCTAGTTGTTCTCTGCAACAGTAGCAAAGTGGCTTTAGATGAAGACTTCGTTTTTACACTGTAGCCCATTTGTTTGTTTCAATCATATATTCTTGCCTTTACTACTGTTTGGAATTTTTCACATATGCTACTGCATATGCTTCATTGATTTATTATTACCACAGCATTTCAGTTTTGTTATTTAACCTTATTTTCCCTAAAAAACAGACGTGGATCTGTGAAAAGTATCTCTTTTTGTGCTCCACCCAAATCATGAGGGTGGCCAATCAAATTAGACCTTCACCTGAAACTTCCACCATATTGAAAGCATGTGGAAGCCATTCTTCTGTCAGTGCTTCTGCCGTCAGGCTTATGGGTAAAAGACATTCCAACTAGGCTGTTCAGATAGGAATGTGAGTTAGTCTGGGCAGGAGTTGTAAACCTACGGGTGCTTTGCTGTTATTAATCACAGCATGTACATCCTGTTTCACTCTCCTTATTTGTTCACTCACTCTAATATCCTATTTCCTTCCCAACTAAAGTAGCTGACACCAGAGACTGACAGCTGGACAAGGACAGAGGAAGTTGAACCACATTTCCTTCTGCATCACTTACTTTTGGTGTGTCTGGTCTTAACATCACACAACAAACTTGTTTGTGCTTGGGTACATTTCATACAAGACCCTCCAAGTCCAGTCTTCTTCTAACACAACCTTTCATATAAATTAAATAGATAAACTTCTAAATTCAGGATTCACACCCATTGCCTATTACTTTAAAATAACCCAAGTTTATCATTCCTTGCCCAGACTAACTCACATTCGTGGCTGCAAAGGCCTATTTGGAATGTCTAGCCTTAGAAATTCACATTTTCTACAGTTATTTCTATCTCATATATTTAACCTACAAACTGAATATAGTTGAAAACAGCAGCAAGCATGTTTCAAATTAGGTGATGCACTTCGGGTATTAACAAAGACCATAAGGAAATGCAGAGGCAGAGTATAAAGACTCAGATATACAAAATCGGAATCAGTAAAAAGGAAAACACCTTAAACATCCAACTACCATAAATACAAATTTTGCAGACATTAGTAAATCTTCAGGGTTTTTTTTTTAAACTCACTCAAAAGTGAGTTTAAACTCAAAGTAACATCTAATTTATGAGACATATTCTTAAATAGTAAACATAAAGAAGCTTTTCTTAGGATTTCTAAGGAGCCAATTTATAACGTGCTTAATGGCGCATGTAAACTGTATTTGTATGAGTAGGTACAGGCATTACTGTAAAAGGCATAACTATTTTATTCTACAGAGTGCAAGGTTAAAGTAAAATAGTCTGAAGAAAAGACAGAGAAATAGGAAGTTCAAGAATCCAATAATATAATTCCCTGTGACATAGCATGCCAGTGAATTTAGCAACAAATTAAATGGCTAAAATTGATATGAATTGCTATTATTTCTTGGGAAAAATACCAGGGAGTTTTCCATGAATAAGAACCAATGAATCAAGACCAAAGGAATCTGACCACACCTGTCTTGGTTAATAGAGGAATGGGAGCTGGACTCAGAGACTGTACTACCAAAGGCATACTGATGGAAATACCACCAGAGACTTCCCATAACCTTGCAACCAATCTGCAGGTGGTTCCCTGTACCAGTGAAAATAGGGCTGGCAAACCTCAGCAAGCCTCCTTCTGTGTGACCCACATTGCTCTAGGAACGGAGCCAAGGGGACATGCATTTGTGTAATGGAATGTGGCTTTTCTCTCCTTGCTCGTGGCTTCTTTGTGTATGTGTTAGCTACCACTGCTCATAAGTGGCTTATGAGAAATGCAACACCATTAAAGATATACAAATAAGCCACATTTTTGTCTGAGCCAATGCAATAAATTTCTAGTCAGAAGAATCCTTTTGGCTATTTAGAAATAATCCAGAGGCCTCTGCTATTCATGCAGGACTTCCTACATTTAGAAACTTCTTTACTTTTTTTTTTAACCTTTGGAATCTTTCATCTTACCATTTATTTTCTTTGTCATAGATCAGGATCATTCTTCTGTTGAGTTCCAATGTTGCTTATCGTTGACTCAGTGAGTAGTTAAATGAAGTTGACAGATAAAATCAACAGAGGTTTATTGCCTTCTATATGTAAAGCTCTGTTGCGGGAATTCTTCAGGTTAAAAACAGATAAGTCTGTTTTTTCACTCAAAAGCAGATGATCAGTAATTCAAAGAAATGGTAATATGCTTTATGAAGTCATAATTCATGTATTATTGAAAACAACATATGCACATGTTGCCTTAAAGGATAAAGTGCATTTCTAAGAACACACACAATAATTATCCATTTCTCAAAACAAATCCTGTATTTTTTTAAGTCTAAACTTGAATAGAATTATTTTTATTAACACAGCACAGTTGGCTACAGTCACTGATTGAATGCATTCTATTCTAAAAATAATTTTTAGATTGAGAAGTTAACAATAGGATATTAAACTGCATGTCTGCTGACTAGAAAAAAGAAAATCATACTTGTATATTGTTTTGGGTAACTATGTGGAAATTATAATGCCAAAATAGACCCCACAATAATAAACATTTGATTTCAATACACATAGCAGTTGTCTCTTGCTAAGAATCTTCACGAAATTTCAACTAATGTTCAGTTTTAGATTTTCGCTTCATTTGTACTAAGAGGTATTCTGTAAATATTTATATAAGACAATGAAAACAATCAAATTAAAATTTTGAAAAATACTGGGCCCATATTTTCAGTCCACAATGAGATTCTTAAGAAACTATTACAGTAAACTTATATTGAAGTCATCTTTCCTGTATCTCATATAAAAATCTGCCTACATAAACGCTTCATAGAAATCTTGTTTCTCTCTTATAAATCCTAAAAGTATACTTAAGCTATTAGCTCAGGAGGAATGTGGTAAATGCATGACAGTGTGAGAAAGCATTGATTCTCCTGCTGTCTTAAAGTCCAGGAAAGACTTGATCAAGAAGAAAAGTCTAGAAGAGGAATGTGACATAGTGAGTGGTGGTAGTCATAAACTTAGGAATAGATTTTTCTAATATTACACGTGAAGATTACTTTACATTAACATATGCCCTAGTAATGAGTTAAATATAAAGAACAAAATTGATATAAAGAACAAAATTGGGATTTGACTATACCATTAATTATGATTATTTTGTGCTGATTGATCCATAATTGTTCTATTATAGAAGGCTTGATGATATCATACCATTCATTCATGGAGTCTTTCATGAATTTATTCATTCATATGCATTCAACATGTAAAGTATGTGTTCAGTGCCCTCAAGTTACTCAGAAACTAGAGAAAGGAAATAGAGGAAGGAAATAAATTGCATTGTTAAAATAATACAATGTGACTAGATACATGTTACAGTGCTGGAAGTAGGGCTGCGTAGGAGAGCTCAGGGAAGTCTTCACAGAGAAAGTTGCTTTGAACTTCATCTTGAAGGATGTCCAGGAATTTTCCTGGCTAGGAAGATAATTTTGTGTAGAGAGAATAACATAAGCCAGCATTTCTGAGAACTTGATGTCAGATAAAAAAAGATGTCCATACCTATATATGCTTCGCAAACACTGGGTAAACAAAGGTCTCTTTATTGCAGCATTCTCAGAAATTTTAGCAAGTGTTTCTTAAATTTCCTGGATTATAAATGTACTTTAGGTCAGTTAATAAAAATACAGATTTCACAAACTCACTGTCTTAATCCATTCCATTTTGTTATAATAAAATACCACAGGCTGGGTAACTTATAAACAGAAATTTATTCTCCATGGTTCTGGTGGCTGCAAGTGTGAGATCAGAGTGATAGCATGGTTGAGTTCTGGTGAAAGCTACTGTCAACTATGAATTGGCATTTTCCATTGGCACTTGCCATCTACCTCTACAAGGATTAAATCATGTGCTGCTGCAGCTGCTGACTTTCAACACCCCGTGAAAGGAGTTCAGGTGGAGAGCAGAAATGAGGCACTCTGTGCTCTGGGAAAAACTGGCAGAACAGGTCTTCAGATAGTTAGATATTTTCAGGAGCCAATTTTATGAGCCTAATTCTTGTATCTTCTTATATCCAGAAAAGCACTAAAATCCTTCATGGTGATGTCTGCTCCTCGTGACTAGCAGTAACCTGCACAAGACTAGCAGAAATCTTCTGTAAAAAATATGCGCTTGATTGCATTTATTCCCCCTTCACCAAAATCACATATATACTGACCTTCCCCCCTGCCTCTTTGGAGGAGTTTCTCAGAGCTATCTGGGATGCTGTCTCCCAGGCTGCAGTCCTGATTTTGCCCCAAATAAAACTTAACTAGCAAGTCTCATGTTGTGCATTTTTTTTAAGTCCACACTGTCTTTTGGGTTGCAGACTTCTCATCATGTCTTCACATGGTGGAAGAGGCTTTGGATCTCAGTCCTGTTTCACACAGGCATTAATCTCATTCATGAAGAGAATGAGATTCTCTTCATGATTTGGGAGGGTCATGAGCCAAGACCCTCCCAAAGGCCATACTTCCTAATCCTATCACAATAGGCATTAGGATTTCAACATGTGAATTGGGAGGGGAGTAACATTCAGACCACAGTGCCTACCTCAGATATATGATTCAGAATCTTCCTTTAAATAGGCCCGATAATCCATGACTTAAAAAAAAATGTCTCAGGTGAGTCTTAAAATCTTTAAGTTTGAAAAATACTACTTTAGGTTTAAGCAATTGTGCAGTCGGGGTCTTCATAAGAAGAATGTGTTATATGGCACTTTTCAAACTTACTTGATACTATAACTTTTATATTAGGAAATTCTTATTTTCATGTTATGAAATACTTGTGCTCCTCAGGGCATGTTTGATAATATCATCAAAATACAAAGACAGGGGCTTCCCTGGTGGCGCAGTGGTTGGGAGTCCTCCTGCCGATGCAGGGAACACGGGTTCATGCCCCTGTCCAGGAGGATCCCACATGCCGTGGAGCGGCTGGGCCCGTGAGCCATGGCCACTGAGCCTGCGCGTCCGGAGCCTGTGCTCCACAACGGGAGAGGCCACAACGGTGAGAGGCCCGCATACCACAAAAAACAAAAAACAAAAACAAAACAAACAAACAAAAAATACAAAGACATGGTAAGTTGAAAAGCTTACTCTATGACTCCTTAGAAGATCTGTGGTCTAGAACACAGGACTCTGGGACATGATGCTGAAAAATTGTAGGGACCAGACAATGCAGCTATGCTAAGCTTTTTGTATTTTATCTAATGAGTAATAAGGACTCCAGAATGATTTTTTGACGTCAGTAAGATTAGGTTTGGAAATGTGAATGGATGACTATATATATGCCTCATCTTGTGGCACAACTTAATCATGAAGTTATACACAACACAATGATGAAACCAAATAGAAAAAGTAAATAAGATGGAATTATATAAAATTCAGTGAGCAATGAAGCCGGTGCGCCAATGCATTCACTAATGAATTTACACATCTGTGGTGGGTGAGCTATAAAAGTGGCTCAAACTTTATAATGGGCAACCTAAAAAGGAACGCAAAATCAAATTTGGGCTCAAAAATGATGTTGCTTGAGTATTTCTTGAATAAAAAAGTGACAAAATGACTGAATAATTGACTGTAGATTTACTTTAGAAGGAATAAGTCTAGTAGCTATATGAAAGATGGAAGGTCAAAGAAAGTTCTGGTGGCTGAAGCATGTCTGAGTGAGGCATGGTTATGTTTTGAGTAGGTGGCAGCAGTACAGATTCATAGGAAAAGCCAGATTTAAGAAATAATTTTGAGATTTAATTGACAGTTTTTATTAATTGATTTGATGTTGGAGAATAAAAAAAAAAACAACCCAAACCATGTGATGGGGGTTAAAGGTGACTCAGGGCTTCTAATTGATGGTGTACACTATTTTAAAAGATAAGGATTATAGAATGAGGACTAACCTGAGGAAGAGGATGCTTGTAGGTGAAAGACAAGTTCAGTGTGCGATAAAGTTTGACATTTCAATAGGCTGTTGGAAATATACTTTGTGGAACTCAGGAAAAAGGGTATAGGCCAGTGATTTTCAACTAACAATCCATGTATTTTTTTCTAAGAGATCAATAATATTAATTAGAATTTTTCTTCTTTCCCCAATAATAATGTAAAAGTGTAATAAAAGGATATCAGAAAATGAAGATAAGTATTTCAACATACCAGAATATGAGTGTGTGAAAAGCTGTCAATAAATATAATCATGACTACTTTAAAAACTTTGTGTTTTTTGGATCATAAAAAGAATGGAAAACTTTTATTTGATTAATTTTAGAACCAGAAGAAAATATCTAACCCCAAAATTCAGATTAATGTTATCCATATTATTTTTTAATAAAAAAACAAATCAGGAGTAGGTTTTTAATAGATTTTCTGCTTTACTAAGTTCTATTGTCAGAAACCAAGAGGCAGGAAAAGCTGTGTTCATAATCAAACACAGCAAACAAGCAAGCAAGGAACCAACCAATATTTTGTTGTTAGATAATGCAGAGGTGAAAACAAAACCTTGGTTAGTCAATATTAGTTCTTTAACCAGCCTCAAGATCCCAGGAAAGTATATCAGAAAGTTTATTTAAATTATTCTGAGTTTGTTAAATTAATAAATAACAAGGAAAGAACCATTTACATGTCTTTTACAGAGATTATTTTTACATATATGAAACCTCATTGGGACACGATGCAACATGCCAATTTAGGAGCACCTTAGGGACTACATATAATTGTTAGATCTTAGGAAAATGAGGAAGTAATATTTTTGTTGTCCCCTCAGGCACAATGGGGCACTCCCAGGGGAATCCCAGTCCTGGAAAAAACCTGTCAGTTTCTTTAATTCCAGACAATCTGGAGACCTGAGCTATCCTTCCCTGGGTGCTGAGCTGGTTTAGCTTGGCTGTCACGAAAATGGGCTATTCAAGGAGCAATATTCACAAGTAAAACCAAAATCAAAACTAAAATCTGAGTAGCATATTCAAGTTGTTTATCAGTTTCAAGACAAAGAGAAAAATTCATGTATAAGGACCCTGGATAGAAACAAGAAAACCAAGTAGGAAGAAGGGTTTTGAACCAGATGAAGCATGAAGAATCTCTTGGGCTGTAAAAATGTGGCTACTTCTGCTTTTCACAGAGCACGTGTGACCTTGAAGAATAGAGGAGAAGAACTGTAGGAGCAATTCTCAACTCAATTATTGAAAATGAACATCAGTGATTGCTCAACAAAACTCAGCAAATCAGCCATTGCTAGCACAGGTTCTAAAGCACCCCAAGGTTAATTCATTCCATATCACCCCAAGATTAGTTTATTTAGTGCTCACAAAGTGCCAGGAGCTGCACATAAAACAACGCCTGGCTCAACTCTCTATTCTCATAGAATATTTTAGGGGTGTTAGAGTCCAAAAAACAATCACAACAAAATTAATTTGAATTCAGGTAATAAGCATATGACTTAAAATCATTTGGGAAAGTATATAAAGAATGTGGTAAACCTACTAAATTATTGTAGCAATTTGTATCTCAGAAGAGCATGAGGTTATTGAGCTGGGTTCAAATGCTACTCTTTCTCCGAGGCTTTTCCAAGTTAAGCAAGATTAGTCTCCTTTGGAAAGTTCTTCAGATGCAAGTACTCATTCAGACAATGAGTGTGGTCTCATTTAATGGACTCATTATCTCTGTTTTGGCCCATCCAGTTTCCCTGCCTTTATTGCAGAGTTCATTTTGGAAACCTAACTATCTTCAAAGCAGTTGACAGGTTTGATTGCTGGCCAACATACCAAACACTCTTCATAGGAGCTCATAACGTTTAAGACAAAAATCTTTGGAAATGTAGATGATGTAGGTACTCTCTGCTCTTAACTCCTACTGTCCTCATCTGGACCACACAGTTGAGCAATTGGTTAGCTACTTATTAGCCACTCTATAAATACTTTTTGATTCATCAAATATGTATGAGGTTTCATGGTTTGCTAATCGTTTGTCCTCTATAGGTCATATTTCCCCAAATGGAATGTAAACAATGTGATATTCAAATAATGTTCTTTCTGTTCACATATCATCCCTTAGTTTTTTCTTCTAAAATATTCAGAAAAGGAGGAAAAAAGTATTCTTTATCTTTCATTATGATTTTTCTACACAAACTGCAGAGAGATGTTGAGGTACTCTCAGTGGCCTTCATGAGAGCCAAGTTGTAATTTCAGGACATGAAGCTAATTCCAGCTTACATTTGTAATATATTTTTATGTCTCTTTAAAAAAGAAGAAAGAAGGTTTGAAAAAAGAAAGGATGGTGGTGATATAATAAACACAGGGAAGATTTAGAGGAGTTCAATGAGGACCATATAAATCAGAAAAAAAATGCTATATCCTGGAGATAGAGAAAGAGAGGAAAAACTTCGCAATAATTCTGGTTGAAATGACAGATGAATGCAAAACACCTTTGTATGTGTGAGATGGGATTTAATTTGCATTATAAACAAAAGTCTTTTATACTTGCTTGCTATTAGCCATTGCCCAAACTGGTAGCAGAACCAGCAGAATCGGTGGTAGAACTCAAGTCTTTTATCATTCAGCCCAATGCATATTTATGATTTGCTTTTGGTACACAAGAATTGCTTTTCATCATGTTGAACTTTACTAAGATAAAGTAGATTGTTGTGCTTAACAATAAAACTGGGTGTGTGGCTCTCTGACATATTTCAATTTTTTGAAGCATAATCTCCCAAGAAGCAGTAGACCAAAAACCACTCAAACGTTTTTCTATATTTTACTGTGACAGGAACATTACCAAGAGATTTTTTTGAGAGTAACAAAAACATTATTATTAGAACATTAGAATGTTATTAGAACATTCACCCATATTTATAAAATTAAAATCTTCCCCCCCAAATATAAAAGATACTTTTGAATACTTGAATTTATTAAAAACAAAGAAATGAGGGAGTAAGGGTAGAATGGAGGATGGACCCCACTTTTTGATGCTCTCTAAAGCAAAATACATCTCAAAACATTCAAAAAATTAAAAATACAAGTATGAAGATTTAAAAATATTTGTGTGAGTCCAATTTAATATTTTTTAATTCTTAAAATGGTGGTGGCCACTTGAGGTAAATCTTCCTACTTCTTCTTATTCTCTGCCTACTTGCAGATTTTGACTTTCCTTCTACCTCTATTTTCTGGAGGATTTATTCTAATTATATGGTAGCAATATTAATCATAAGTTTAAAAAAAAAGGTAGAGACAATAAAATCCATTCCTCCTCTTGAAATAGAAAATCACTATAAAATAGCAGTCAAAGCTTTTCTTATTCTGCCAATATTCACCGCATCAGGTTTTTTCCCCCTTTATTGGCTTAATAGAGCTAATACTAACATTTGTATAGTGCATTCTAGCTTACCATTCCAGCTTTTTCACAAGCACTGCCTCATTAGTCCCCGCAATAAGCCTTTGGGGTGGCTATTATCATCACCATGCTGCAGACAGGGAAACTAAGATTCAAAGAGACTAAGCAACTTGTAAATAGTTTTCAGAATTCATTGGACTCATTATACGGCCATTAAAAATGAGGATTTTGTTGACAATTTAATGACATGAGAAAGTGCTCATGAAAAAAATGTAAAAATAAAACCCAGCAGGCCATAAACTATAGTAAATTCATCCAATTTTCTCCTTTCTGCACTTCAAATTTTCCATAAAAAGCAGGTACTAATTTTGATAATATGATTAGGTCCATAATAATTTTTATTGTCTAGCAAAAACAACATTAATCCCATACTATGTTCAGTTCCACTACCAATTTGCTTATAGAAAAACCATTAATGTCATAGCTGTATAACTGTAAATGAATATTTTTGAACAAATGAACTCAGGTCAGCACATAAACAGGTTAACTTCTTAATAAAATCATCAGTGTTTTGTTCTCCTTAATTATTTTTTCCCAGAAGTCATCGAATTAGGTGTCAGTCTATAGAAGTGGACTAACTAGAGGGTATTCACTGTCTTTAAGGAATCCACATTTTTCTAAACTCCTGGGGAGTATGCAGGACTCAAAATAGCTAAGATTTATTGAATAATTATTTTGTGCTAGGTATTTTATAAAACACTATAATAGTTTAAGCCACTTAAGATCTGACAACATCTCTATGAAATTGGTCTTATTTATCATGCACTTTTACAGTTCTGGAAACTGAGACTTAGAGATGTAAGATGAATTATTCATGTTCACGGCAAGTGAATGGCAGAGATACAACTCAAACCCAGATATTTCTTTTTCCAAAGCCTCTGTTCTCAAGCTACTAACCCTACTCTCCTTAAATTGAAGAATGTATGAGTGACCTTAACCCCTGTGACCTGAACCTCAGCTAGTAATCTTAATTTATTAGCTCTACTTACTAACCTCCTTCATTATTTATTTTAAAGTTTAGAGTCATATTTGATTCTTTGTTGTGTTGTTCATTAACTAGCTATTTGTTATTATAGAGATAAATACAAGCTCTCTTTTGCTGGCTTCCATTAACTTGTCATTTGAAGAGCAGTAGAAAGAACTGGGGGGTAAATAAACAAACAAAAAATTTTCCCAGTGATGAATTCACAATTCTCTGCATTTTAATAAGTTTTGAAATATTAAGAGCCATTGGATTTTTACAGCCCAATTAAATTCACTTTGTGGAATTTATAAATAGAAAAAATATTTCAGGCAAAAAGATTATTTTACTCATCAAATACTGATCACAGATGGTCTTACTTTTTATATCATGGGAGTGGAACTTACTGAAGATGCTCTCCATTTGAGATTTTGGGTTGGTGATAGGTTGCCTCGACATTTATCCAAACTGTATTTGAAAAACTAAATTATCCTCTTATCTTTGTGGCAATAAATTCTGACTGCACTAAACTCTCTGGAAGGTCATAGGTTTAAGACTGTAATGTGTCAAGATAAAAAATGCCACATGTCACATGGGAACTGAAATGCAACCAAGGGGAAGTAACCAGTCTGAGGAGGAGCATTTTCTTGGTCACTGTAAATTTTTTTGGTTGTTTTCTATATAAAAAATGCATCTCATGACTTTATTTAATTCTGTCTTTTAGTGAACCATTACCTTCACAGAATAATATATTCTGTTCTCCACATTCAGTTTGGTAGAACACGTGATAAGAATCATTTTAGAATTGACAAAGTTTTTCTAAATATTTCATTTATTTCTTTTATTTGTCTTGGAGAGGCTGGCCATCACAACTCCTATTACTCCTTCATGATGCTCTCACTTAAGTAGAATAACATAAGTTGCCCATTTTTATGTTTTATATGAATTGTTTTACTTATTGTATAAAATAAAATGTTATGCTGTATTCTGCGACTCTGGGATCCCAAACTGCAAATGCAAATGTACAAGGCTTTAACGGTCTTCAAATATGAGCATTCTTTGGTTACAAAGTAATTTACCCCAAGTTCCATTAAAGATTATGCTTTTTAATACACTTATATTTTTGAAAATTAAACCTTATAAATCCCAAAGAATGTGTAAATTTAGAAATACTTGTAAATATATTACTGGAATTTTGATAGGTTTGCGTTAAATCTATAGATTAATCTGGCGATCATCAACATCCTTGCTATGTTCAGTTTTCCGGATTATTAAAATTAATATGTCTTTTCAGGGCTTTGAAATTTTCAGTATACAAATACTGTACATGTTTTGTTAAATTTATACTTATGTATTTTGATTTTTGAGTGATTATAAATGGTACTGGTTTTAATTTTGGTTTCCATGTTATTATTGCTACTGTATAGAATAGATTGGTAGATTGACTAGTAGATTCCTGGAATTTTCTATGTAGATTACAATGTCGTTTGCAAATAGAGAAAGTTTATATCTTCCTTTCCTATTTATATGCCTTTTATTTCCTTTTCTTTCCTCATTAACTGCCATGTTGAATGAGTGGTGAGAACTGACATCCTTGCCTTACCCTCATTTAATGAGGAATGCAGTCAAGTCTTCCATTATGAAGCATGATGTTAGCTATAGATTATTGTTTTTCTTTTTTTAACTTAGTTTTGAATTATTGATTATTACATTACAGTAAGCAATTTTACATCTGTTTTATAATAAGTAAATGATAACAATTTCTGTTCCCATATTTCAGATGTCAGGATAATAAACACTCACCTGCCTCCTGACATAATTTGTAGTTTCATTCCCTTCCTGATACTCGGTAGTGCCTTAGTTTCAAGTGAGATGCAATGAAGTAGAGTGGCTAAAAGTACTGATCACAGAGTTGATCTGTCTGTATTTATCTTGCAAATCATATCACCCAGCTTCGTTCCTCAAGAGGGATTAAGAATCAGTTTCTGATCCTGGTAAAGTTTGTGCCAGTTAACCTTGCCAGAGTAATATCGTATGACAAAGGTTGGAATGTAATATATTTGATCCAGGTTGGGTCAGTTATCCAAGACAGAAGAATAAAAAAAATAACTCTTCCGGGCTTCCCTGATGGCGCAGTGGCTGAGAGTCCGCCTGCCGATTCAGGGGACACGGGTTCGTGCCCCGGTCCGGGAAGACCCCACATGCCGCGGAGCAGCTGGGCCCCTGAGCCGTGGCCGCTGAGCCTGCGCGTCCGGAGCCTGTGCTCCGCAACGGGAGAGGCCACAACAGTGAGAGGCCCACATACCGCAAAAAAAAAAAATAATAATAACTCTTCCCCATGAAAAAGAAACTCTGTTATGAATTTATTCTAGAAGTGTGAATGAAAATAATTGTGCCTTAAAAAAATCTCCCAAGTACTATATATATATATGTATATATATATATATTTATTTATTATTTGAAGTTTCTAAAAATTCGCTGGATTATAATTTTATTGAAGAATCAGTAGATATGTTTTTTTTGTATTTTTAAACATATATATATTCACTCTAAGTTTACAGAGATATGTGTGTTTAAGGTAAGTGGTAAGCAAGCCTTCACATTTAGATAAGTATCAGATATGATTAAGGTTGTTAAATCCCCTTTTCAGAAAGAAGGTAATATAATTCCTTGTCTCTAAATAAAATGCCTCAAAAAGATATATTCACTTCCCTTTTGGGGGGTGGTTTTAGGGTATAATTTTAAAAGTCTAAGGTACAAACTTCCAGTCATAAGATAAATAAGTGTTGAAGATGTACAGCATGGGGACTATAGTTAGTAAACAAATAAATAAATAAACAGAAATCAATCAGTTACTTGTGTGATGAAGTTTGATAACTTAGAATTGGGTTATAATGTCTGATTTATAGTAATACAAACCTGCATTCTAAATAACATAGATAATATGCTATTAGCTTTTTTGTATTATGAGTCACTCATCTATCTGGAGGTCAAGATTGGAACACATAATGTTTTTTCAAGACTCATTTTTTTCAGACATAGTTACCAATTTTTTTTCTTGTCTTGATCTCTTTCGAGACTTACTTTCTGATATAAATCTACAATTTTTTATGATAATATTCACTGAATACAAATGGAATTAAACTGTGCTTTTCATAGTTGTGCAGAGGTTTTGAGATGTAGCAGTAAATTTTCTTCACTCATTATAGGAATTTAAATGCTATACATACTATTCTGTGAGGAACGATCTAGAAAACACCAAACTTTTAGAAATCAGAACATGTTTGTCTAGCTGTTCCACCAACAACAGGGTGAGAAGATATGAAGGAGACAATTTCCCAACCCCTGCCAGCAAATGGCCTTGGGGGAAAAAATTAATTTTCTGGATCTAGTCAAAAAAATTAAAGGGTTGAACCATAAAATTTATTGTTTGATTCTCTTCATTTTAATTATTCATTAAAATGTTACTTTATGAAAAAAATTTCCTGCCATGTTTATTACATTTAGAAAAGATCCAAAGAGTATCTGAAAACATAAGTCCTCTGATTTTCAGACTAAACTTCTAGTTTTCATTATTAGCTGGATAATTGTGATGATGATAATGCCATTTTAAATATTCTAAAATGAAAAAAAACTCTGTATATTTTAAAAATATTTTCACCAAAGAAACTTAAGATGGACTATAAAGTATAAACAAACTCTATTCCTAGATGATGTCATTTTATCTTTTCTCCCTAATGCCAATATTGCATGCTTGGTAATAACCTAATGAAGAATGCTTCCAGATATCTACCATTGCATTTAATAAACACTATGCCAGAAATTTTATGCAAATTATTAGTGAATTCCTGACAGCACTGTGGTGATCTTTCATGCTGCATCTAGTATTTCTGGGTCTTTGCTTTGCAGGTAGATGATAAGACTGCTCTTTCAGACTCTACCACAACTGGGTGGGAACGTATAGTGAGTGCCGGTTACTTTTGGACTGAATTATTTATTTGTGGGAGCTCTTTCCCTCTGCTTCAGTTAATCACAACTTTTGAGATAGTGGTTTCTCTATCAGGCTGTGTCACAGAGTGAGCAGATATGATGAAGTCTGTCAATTCATGACAGACACATGGCCTGAGTAATTTTTTTATAAACTACTCAGGTTTTCAGGGGTTTTGTTACTGTAGCCTAACCTAAACTAGTGAAATGTCCTATTTTACAGGTTAAAATAAACTACACAGCTAGTAAGAAGGAGAATTAAGATACAAACTCGTCAATTTCCAAAATGCATGCTTTTCCATACAGCCTACAGTGATAATAGGCATTCTGTACCCCTTTGCACCAACATTTGCACTTTCAGACACTCAGTTTTATAGCTTTTGTGAGTGCCTCAGGTGTTTTGGTATTGTTGTAGAACACTAAGGTCATTTCTCTCAGAATGCATTAAAATATATTATTTATCTAAGGCTCAAATTCATAACTCTGCTACTGTTATGATTTTACATAAGGAGAACATTGGGAATTATGTAGAACTTTTTATGGTCTTGATGTTGCATAACTCCCAGCTGCTGACCATATGAAGAAGCCACATAAGCAATTGTAAACACAAAACAGAGGGTTTTGTTAAAAATATGTGAGCTCTGAGGTTGACCAAACACTGGTACAAATTCTTAAACTTTTTGGTTTGATTTAAAATATATAATAAACTTCAGCATAAAGAGCTTAGTCATAATGTACAGTTCCATCTCTTTTTGTTTAAAATAATATTTTCATTAATAGAAAAATGTTTCATTGGTCTTTTAATCTATTTTCTATTAAAATACAGAAGTTTGGGGTAAAAGTAGACATTCTTTGTGCTACATGAGTCAACTTAGTTTATACACAGTCTTTATTCATTTTGCACAGAAATACTACACTAAATAATGGATTATTGGATAGTACCTGGAATGAATGATTATCCAATTTTCATGGTATTTACAACATTCTAAAAACTTAAAATTGGATTTTGCCTCCATATCTCTGACACAAATCAAATGACCATTAAAATTATATGATATTTTAGTTTTGTATTACACCTGTAACTACAGACTTTACTGGTCTGATGTGTTTTGGCTATAAGCAAAGTTAATGATTTTACTTGCTTGAGTACCAATAGGAAGTAACTAAGGACACCATAATCCAAAATCTAGAGTTGACTCAATTAATATGTCATATATTCCAAGAAGTTAAAAAAAAATACCAGTTGGATCCAACCTTCATAAAGAAAACATATTTATTCTAAAAGGAAGTGCTCTAAAAATGACTTGTTCTGAAGCATGACAAAAAGCATGACCTAGGACATAATCTGGATTTCAAAACAATTCTGACTGACTTTGGGAGTCTCTTTTATCCTCTAAGTGGATTTCTTCTTCCTTAAAAAGTCAAAATAATATCCTTCCAGTCTTATTATATCTAATATAAATATCCTTGGGGAACAGAAAAGAGCTATCATTATACATGTTACATTTTTTAAAACATTAAGAGAAAAATGCAAGACATAACCTAGGATGTGTCAACTACAGACTACATAACCAACAATGGATTAATATTCAGAACATACAAAGAAACAAATTGAGGGAAAAATCAATATGATAAAATGCAAGCAACTCCTAAAAGTAAAATATTTACATGCAAGAAGAAACACATGCCTAATAAGCATAATCATGGAATTTCTAATTAAACCACAATTGACATCATCTTATACATACTTGTATGGGGGAAAATGGAAAGACCAGCTAATATTATGTATTCATAGGCATGTGACTAACAGGAGTGTAACCAGTGCCCCCACTCTGAAAAACAATTTGGCATGATTTTGTAAAGTTGAAGATGTAGATGTCTTACATTCAAACAATTTCAGTTCTAGAAAAATACCATGACATCCTCCAGCATTATGTTCCAGGAGACACATACAGGAGTATTTATAGACTAGTTGATAATACCAAAACATTGGAAACAACTCAAACTATCTGTCAACCTGAGACTGGAAAAATATACATTGTGATACAAAACAACAGTGAAAATAAATGAACCTCATCTATAATACATAATAGATCAACAGCCCACAGCTTACAAACATAAAATGAAGTATAAGAAAAAAGTTGGGAGATTGGGATTGACATATATACACTAATAGGTATAAAATAGATAACTAATAAGAACCTGCTGAATAGCACAAGGAACTCCATTTCACTGTACAGTAGAAACTAAGACAACATTGTAAAATAACTATACCCAAATTAAAAAAAAAAGGAAAAAGAAAAAATTTATAGCAGAATACATACTTTCTGATATGATTAAAATGAAGTTAATAAACTAAGTTCTGTATTGTTATTGAACACCTATATATGCTAAAAGTATAAGGAAAATAATCTATTACTATAGTTAAATCTGTACAAAGTATCCAAAAATATAACATTATAACACCGACATTTTCTTTTACACCTTTCACTGAGAGACCTCTTGCTAATGTACATTTTCAATGACCTTTTTAGTTGTGTAAGGCAGGGCCATAAACTGAACTTCTAAGAATATTATTAATTTAAGAAACTTTATCAGTATGTATTTTCTGTGTCTAAACCAAGCAAAGTTTCTTACTTAGTTTGAACGAATGGTTTATCCTATGTTTCTGTTATGGGTCCTTAAACCCTCTAGTGGAGATTTTATTTGTTTCAATTTTATGTTTGTTTTACAGCAAATGTTTTTACAGCAAATCTCTCATCTATCCCACTTGCCTATCTCTGGAATGACAATTACATGTCCACAAAGAGAAAGTATAAAATATGACCACTTTCAAGTAATAGTATGTTATGGATTCTGATGCCTTCCTGGACCAGGCCAGGAAGGCATCTCTCACCACTATTCAGCTCCCCCTAACTGGTCTCTGCTTCTTCTGCCTTCCTGCCCTTCAGTGTTTTCTCAACACAGAGATCAAAGTAACTAAGTTAAAAAGAAGTCAGATGATGCCACTTCCCTATTTAAAATCCTCCAGCGGCCTCTGGTTGTAGCCAAATGCTTACAAGGGCCTTTGAGACCCAATGTGATTTAGGCCCTTGTTCTCTCTCTAAGTCATCTGCCCTTTCCCTTGCTCATTCCTTTCTATTTCTGTTCTGCCAGACGTGCTCCCACAGCAGGGCCTCTCTCTATACATGCCGTTTCCTCTGCTCAAAATTCATTTCCTCTAGAAGTCTGCAAGGCTTGCTGCCTCACAGCCTTTTGGCGCTTACTCATTTATCACTTTCTCAGCAAAGCGTTTGCCAACAAATCAACTAAAAACTTCAACTTATTATTATCTATATGTATGTGTGTATAGAATTTTAAAAACTTATTTATTCATCTTTTCCCTTGACTTCTAGAATGTAAGCAGTATAAAAGCAAGAACCCTTTTTACCTTCTCCCTCCCCTCTTCTTTTTTTTTCCGTATCTTCTTTTTTTCCGTATCAGCCATGCTGATGTCAGTGCCACACACATGGTAATACTCATTTTGAATGAATTATTCCTGAAATTTCTGGTATTAGGATTGAGGCATTAACTTCATAAAGCCTGTTGTAAAAAAGAGGAAATATATGTTAAGAAGGAAACATAAAACATTTAAACCTCCTTGATACTTGTGATTCCAGGAGGAGAAAGGCCCTATAGGAATGGTGGCAGTACATCAAAAACACCCAGTAAGTGTGAATTGAATGAAGGGATTTTGGCACACAGGAGAAGTAAATGTCCATGGGAAGAGGGAAAATTCTGGAATAAGGTTTAAACAACCTCACTCTCTAAGAGATGGCATTGCATAGGACATTATAAAAATTTTCATTCAGCCTAATGATTTCATTCACAATTTAGGTTTACATAAGGGTTTTATGCACAATTCAAGATTCTTTCTCCAAATAGATTCTTTTCTTCATTGCAAGATGAATTAATTCATTTAACGACAACATATTTCATTTGCTATTATTGCTTCAAGTGGAATTAGGATCAGTACAAGGAAATCAAAAGTGTAAATTTTGTCATAAGTGCCTTATGCATGTATTGCTTTTGTTTCCCACAACTTTGAAGATCACCAATCAAAGGAAGTTTATTTTTAAAAAACACAAACTAAAAAGAATAAGAATAAATACTTAAGTTGTCATATTTGACCACATACTGGTCAAATATTATTTTCTTTTATATACCAAGCATATGTAGACTGTAACCTCCTTGAGAGTAGGAATATTGTTTATTTTGTTCATTGGTTCTCTTAGTAAATTTCTGTTGCAATAAATGTTGCATAACTAACAACTCTCAGTGCCATCTACAAAAACATTTATTTTTTTATTCAAGGCTGTGAGTCATCCAAGGCTCTGCTGGATCCTGCTGGGTTCTGCTGAGCTGTCTGTATCTTCTCAGGCCAGGTTGAGGAGATATAGGGAAGGTGTAACAATTCTCTAGGATGTGCTTATTGTAGAACCAGAGCACATGGCCAAGACATTTAGCAAAGCTTTTAAAGCTTCTCCTTGGATGAGACACATAATGGGCTCACTCACTATGCTTTGCCAGAATGCATCATATGACAATGGAATGAGGAACTTACAGGAATTCATGGTAAGTCTGAGCGTGGACAATTCGCCTACACAGGAGGAGTGGATAACTGGAAATAACAGTAGTCTACCACATGATATAACCCAAGCAACTAGAACAATGTCCGTTACATCAATGTATATTGAATGTGTATTTTTAAGATTTAACAATTGATTTTTTTTCAATTTCACACCTGAAACTTAGATAATAATAGTAAATAAATAATTTTCCAATGGATCAAGATTAGGAAATATACCTGTTATATATGTATAAATATATGATTTTTGAACTAGGAAAATCAAAGACCATTGATCTACTACAGTGGTCTACAAACTTAGGTATAAACACACCCAAGGATATGTGAAAGCTTCTCAGTGAGTATGGTGGGCATCAGGATCATTAAAGGAATGAATATTCAAATCCTCAACTTCCATGTTATTCTTTCCTATTATTGTTCTTCCTAAGAAAGCATTTCTAGTCTGCCAACTCTCCTGTCTCAGCTCCCTTTTTACAATTGCCATTCTACGACATTAAAAAAGAAGGCATATTCCCTCCCATGGAGAATCTTTTCAGCCCATGGTCCAAAAATCTCCAGGGCATCAAACAAAGGAATGTGTTTCTCAGTAAAAGCCAGGCAAAGAGAGCTTCATGGGGTCTATGTCCAATTTTATCCCTGTGACCCACTCCAGGCAAGGTTCCACTCCATTACTCACTTTCTCCCTTAATTGTCTAGTTTAGGACTGAAATTCAAAAGTGAGGAGGTTTACATATGAATATATATATTATAATGTTAAAAATAAAGTCTGGTTCTTTCTGACAAAAAAACAAAATTGATTTGACAATGAGGACTGACTTTGTCCACTGGATTATATGGTAACATTTCCCATAAATTGAATGAGTTAAATTTGTTACTCTGAGGTTATAATAAAATACAATTAAAGCACTAAAGTTTATAATATATAATATTCAGGAAAACATATCCTTCCCTACTATTTAAAATCATAGTCCTTTTTTATCAAATTTAAAATGAACAAGAGGGTACGTAGTATTTCAAAAGTGTTTTACATGGTATGCAAGCAAAAGTGTTTCATCTGGACTGTGGAGACAGGAGCAAAATGAGCTGCTAGTGTAGTATGAAGACACTGAAGACATTTTATCTAATTAACAATTATACATGAGGCTAACTCTATGTGTTACTTGCAAAAAGCTAAGGATTTCTAATAAACGTCTAAAATCTCCACACACGAAACCAAATATGGGGTTTTATGATTGATACTTTGAAGGTTTTATTTTGTTGAGCTGTTATAAGAGCAGGTCTACCAACTACTGTTAAATAAGCACAGGAAACGCAACATAATGATAAGGATCTGAATGTCATAATGGTTATTCTTTTGCAACTAAATTATGTAGTTACTACTCATTCACAGAGGCTGCATTCACACATGGTAAACCGCAGTTGAGGAGCTGGAAGAGTTTGTTTTAAGGGTGGAAAATAAATCATTTCAGGGCTGTAATGAGTGAGTTGCTGGGCTTAGTACCACCTACTTCAGTTATCAGAGCTGAGATGAAGGTGCAGTCAAACAATTAACCTCTTGAAATTTAAATATATATGAAAGAATTGCTGGCTATAAAGCAATCTGAACTGTATATAAAAAAGTTATAATATACAGTCTGAACTGTATATTATAAAGTTGATTGGCTTAGACTACTAGAACTGCTTTTTTATCCACACAACAGTTCTTTTGTTGCAAAAGTTGTATTTTACATCAATCACTTGCCAGTGAAATATTGAGCTTCTGTAAATTTTTAAATGCATTTTTGGAAATTATGTTATTACCTCTTTATATGCTAGTTAAAACTGATTCTGATGGCGTTCTAGACACACAATGAACTTATACACGATTCTAAATATCTACAAATGAAGGAAACCTCTTGATCAATGAAGCATGTTGCCCTATATCTAGATGTATTCCAAATATTTGATGTAAAAAAAGTGAAGATAATTAATTTTTCATTTTATTTTAGTATCACTTAGACACAACATAGAAAAATAAAATTTAAAAAAGCCTCATAACAGGGCTTCCCTGGTGGCACAGTGGTTGAGAGTCCGCCTGCTGATGCAGGGGACACGGGTTCATGCCCCGGTCCAGGAAGATCCCACATGCTGCGGAGTGGCTGGGACCGTGAGCCATGGCCGCTGAGCCTGCACGTCCGGAGCCTGTGCTCCACAACGGGAGAGGCCACAACAGTGAGAGGCCTGCGTACCACAAAAAAACCATAAAAACAAAAAAATCTCATAACAAAGACCATCATACAATTTTGATTTAAGTAGTTGGGAGGAAAGGACTTGAGAATTACATTTGTAATAAAAGACAGAAAATAAAGGCCCTCTTCCAGTACTGCTATAAGCCACTTTGATTTGGTTTGGAAACATGACTTCATCTTTCTATATGTTTTTCCCTCTATATTTAAGCAAGTATGCTATTTGAAGGGAAAATACCAGGTACACAGTTATTCCTCGATGTAAAATTAAATTCAAAAATTAAATATATTAAATGTATTTTCTAAGTTGGAACAATTCAGTAAGCTATTGATTGACCCATTTCCTTAAGTATATTTTATAGTTTTTTCTGCTTATTTTGTCCTGACTACAGGGTTAAGGCTTTTGAAGCTTAAAGATAAATCAATTATCTTTTAAAATCAATTCTCTTTTAAAACTGACATGTTAAATTACAAGATGTTGCAACAAATGCCCTATTACATCATATAGCAAAACTTTTAAACATGTTATCATATTTTTATCAAGCTAGCTGAGTATTTTGAAAACAAATACGTAGAAAAAAATTGAACTTATTCACTCATTATGCTCTGTTTGACAGCTCTCCACCCACATATTCTTTCTCTGCCCTTCTCTACACTACTCTGTGTCCCAAAAGGCTGATGCCAATGGAATGTATCAATCAGCCTCTTTACCCTCTGGCTTCCAACTAAATTTGGTTATTTCAACAGAGTTTCTCAACCTGGATACTGCTGACATTTGGAGCTGGATAATATTTTGTTGAGGGGGTCTGTCCTACCTATTGTAAGATATTTAGCAGTACCATTGGCCTCTACCCACTAGATGTCATAACATGTCCTCCAGTAATGGCAATCACAGATGTCTCCAGACATTGCCAAACATCCTGGGGCAGGGGGCAAAATTGCCTCTGTTGAGAACCACTGGTTTAACAAGCAGAAACAATAGAAAATGGAAGAGGGAGAGAAACAGAAGTGATCTGTGCACTTAAAGCTATCTCAGCCCTGGCCAGGTAGTGGCTTTGCCAGTAGTTTCATTCTTCTATTTGTGACTTCCATCTGGAGGTCCTCTTCTAAGGCTACATTTCTCACTGGGTTTTCATAAGAATAACAGCATTCCCTCCTCTTGCCATATTAGGTTTAGGGGTGGTAATGGCTTCCCACCGTTGCTAGTACCTGGGTAGTTCACCAACTTTTTTTTTTTTTTTTGCGGGACGTGGGCCTCTCACTGCTGTGGCCTCTCCCATTGCGGAGCACAGGCTCCGGACGCGCAGGCTCAGCAGCCATGGCTCACCGGCCCAGCCGCTCCGCAGCATGTGGGATCTTCCCGGACCGGGGCACGAACCCGTGTCCCCTGCATCGGCAGGCGGACCCCCAACCACTGTGCCACCAGGGAAGCCCACCAACCTTTTTTTTTGTTCCTTAAACTCTCACACTCCTGTAGACAATTCCTTTATTAAACTCTTTTCAACCTATTTCCTGCTTAATTCTTGGCTAATAAAATACACCTTTTTGGAAGATGCATTATGTGTCTAGTAAGCACCGTGTTTTTGCTAATCAATCTCCGCCTCCACCCCCTCTCTTCTAAGATGCACTTTCAATAGAGACAACACAGTAACATTGACATCATTTGAACTGCACTACAATCTGTACTGACTCATTTTCAGAAAATATCCAACTTTCCTTTCTTTGTATATGTGCTAGTGTTCCTGTTTTCCATGATTAAATAATCTCCCCAACTCTATTTATATTCACCTCAAAACGCTTAGGGTTAATTCTTATGTTCACAGGAAGAATCTTCTCCAGTCTATACTGAACTCTTATTTATCTGAAACTTTAATTGGTGTACTGCTATGGACTGAAAGTTTGTGTCCCTCAAAATCATGTTTTGGAAGCCTAATCCCTACTGTGATGGAGATGCAGCCTTTGGGGGGTGATTAGGTCATGAGAGTGGAGCTCTTATAATGGGATTAGTGCTCTTAGGAAAAGAGACACAAGAGAACTTTCTTCCTTTCTCTCTCTCTGCCATATGAGGATACATTGAGAAGAGAGCCATCTACAAACCAGGAAGAAGGCTCTCACCAAAAATCAAATGGGCTGGCACCTTAATCTTGAACTTCTCAGCCTCCAGAACTGTGAGAAATAAATGTTTGTTATTTAAGCCACTTAGTTTATGGTTATTTGTTATTGCAGTACAAGCTGACTAAAGTAGGTACAAATGTTGTTATCTTAAAGTTAGATACATATACTACGCAAATGGTGCCTAAGCACTACAGAGGTAGAAATCTATTTCTTTTTAACTCATTTATCTCCTTCACAGGAGTTAATGCTATATTATGCACTTCAAAGATGTTTAATAAGTATTTGTTGTCTTTAAAAAGTAGCTGTTGAGTTAATAGCTTTCTAAATTTTACACATCAGAGAAGTCCTTTTGAAATTTTATTTTTTCTTCCTTTTTTTCTGAGCACATTTTATGAGGATTAAGGAATTGATCACATGAATTGCTTTATTCAGAACTGTGTTAAGGCTACTTATGTAAACTAAATTGCCTGCTGAATAGTTCTCAAATGGATGTCTTTGATGAGAAAGCTAAGAAAATAGTATTATGAGCAGTGGGAACTAGGTTAAATAAAATTATGATATTGTTTTTTTAAACACATAGGTTGAAATCAGAAATACCAATGTCAAATTCATTATGGTTATTTTGAATTACTATACTGAAATATTAAATTCTCAGTTTTATCATACTGTATATCAGAGGAAAATTGCTAGTGCAATCAGTGTTTAGTCCATGAACAAGCATTTGTTGGATGTATATTATAGTGATAACACAGCACTCAATACATGGATTAAAAGTGCAAAAGTCATTGCTTTTGAAGAATGTACAATTTAAGAAAAAGTTTAAATACATTGAATAATATAAATCTTTGCATGTTATATAATAGTTTCCAGAAGATGAGTAAGGTGTAGTAGTTGATGTCTCTAGCAAGGTAGCAAACCAGTCAGTTGCTGGAACACAGGATCAGTCCAGCCTTTGTGGAAAGAAGATAAAGATAGACTGGAGATCAAAGCTTTATGCAATAGGACAGTTTTTTTCAAAACAACTTTTAATCGAAATATAGTTGATTTATAATGTATTAGCTCCAGGTGTACAGCAAAGTGATTCAGCTATATATGCATATGTATGTTCTTTTTCAGATTCTTTTTCTTTATAGGTTATTACAAGATATTGAATATAGTTTCCTGTCCATACAGTAGGATCTTGTTGTTTATTTTATATATAGCAGTGTGTATCTGTTAATCCTAGTTTATTCCTTCTGTCCCTTTCCCTTTTGGTAACCGTAAGTTTGTTTTCTATGCAATAGGATAGAAGGTAGGATTCATGTAGGTATGACTTACACAGTGGAGGTTAAAGTAGAAACATGCTGCTTAGCTGGTTCAGCATGGCTTAAACGTAAATCATGAGGTCCTGCTACACCTAAGAAGGCCACAAGATGAATCCTAGACTTTACCCACTAGTAAAGAAGGATTTTCTAATATACTTCCAGGTGTGATCCTTATTAGTCCACAACTTTGATGGGAATGAGTCCATAGATAGAACTATCTGAAGTTGAACTTGACTACAAAAACTGATGATTAAAGCACTCTTTCATTTATTCACATATTTAACTTACAGCTATTGATAATTTACTAGATGACCAACACCATGCCAGGTACTGATGATATACCAGTAACTAACATAAATACCTTGATCTCATGATACTTACATACTAATAGACATGGATAAGCATAGTTCTTACATTCATCTGCATAGTGCTTTTCCTATGAGAAAAAAATAATTGAAGAAGATCTCAGTGAAAAAGTATCATATTGAAGATTTTGATTTGATCCTAATTTGCTCTTAAATAATCTGTGGTTTCTACTTACCTTTCATTATTCTTTTGAGTTTTGGGGACTAAATAGGCTCAACTGAGGAAAACTCCAAAATGAGGAAAATTTGGGTTTTGGTGTTGTTTATTGCATGTTACTGTTCTTTGTCCTTCTCGCCCCTTAAGGCATTTTCCAATGGGAGGACAGCATAAAGAAATAGAAACATTACTCTTTTGAGGTTACGGTCTGTTGGATTTGAATCTGGAGTCTGCCACTTATTAATTGCATATCTTGATGCTCAGATATCTAGAGCCTCTGTTTCCATAACTATAAAACAGAGTTGGGAGCTGAGACTGTGGCTGAGGAGAGACCAGCAAGAGAGTGTCTATCTCTGCTCTATTTCTCCCAACCTCCTGCAGCTGCTGGGCTCCCTCAAGTGCTCTGAGAAGCTCCCTCAAGTGTTCTTTAGATCGCTAAACCTCTTTCTCCAGCACTGTGTTAAGAACTTGAAACAAAAACAACCGAAAAAATAATATTCAGTTGAATGTACTTTTCTAGATTTTCTGGGAAATATTATATATCTCTCCTCTTTTTCACCCAGTCCACAACCTCACTGATGATTTCTATGAAGTAGGTATCTCAGGAAAAGATTAGAATATATTAAGAAAAGTGAGTCTCCTTCTGAAAGTGAGGTTTTCCAGACCAGCTCATTTATTTTGTGGCAAAGATTACCATCACACGTCCAGGGCATTGTTTGCCTGGAGTCAATTCCTGTGGTTCCCATAGTTGGAAGGGAATCAGAAGAAGTAGGAAAAACAGATGTTGGGCAAGGCTAACCATTAGTCGGCAGCAGCAACTTCACATGTTTGAAATCACGCTGTGGTTTTTTAAGCTTAATTCTTATTGTCTGTTCAGCCTAAACACTTGCCACTTTTGCTGTGAAGCTAAGGATCATAAAGAATGGGGTTGCTTAATCACATTGCTTTAATACCTCACTGTTATAACCAATGCCATCCAGAAATATCTCAAAAGAAAGAGCATATTGTAATGGTACATAAGAAAAGTTCACGGTCTGAGGGTTCATTGCTGATTTTAAAGAAGATCATTCTTAGAGTTTCACTTGCTTTAAAGGAAGGTAAAACTTACTCTTCTGGAAAATTCGTGGGTAAAACTGTCACATGATACTATACATAGAGAATCCTAAAGATGCCACCAGAAAACTACTGGAGCTAATCAATGAATTTGGTAAAGTTGCAGGATACAAAATTAATGCACAGAAATCTCTTGCATTCCTATACACTAACAACGAAAGATCAGAAAGAGAAATTAAAGAAACAATCCCATTCACCATTGCAGCAGAAAGAATAAAATACCTAGGAATAAACCTACCTAAGGAGGTAAAAGACCTATACTCAGAAAACTATAAGACACTGCTGAAAGAAATCAAAGATGACACAAACAGATGGAGAGATATACTGATATACCATGTTCTTGGATTGGAATAATCAATATTGTGAAAATGACTATACTACCCAAAGCAATCTACAGATTCAATGCAATCCTTATCAAACTACCAATGGCATTTTTTACAGAACTAGAACAAAAAAAATCTTCAAATTTGTATGGAGACACAAAAGACCCTGAATAGCCAAAGCAATCTTAAGGGAAAAAAACGGAGCTGGAGGAATCAGACTCCCTAACTTCAGACTATACTACAAGGCTGCAGTAATCAAGACAGTGTGGTACTGGTACAAAAACAGAAATATAGATCAATGGAACAGGATAGAAAGCCCAGAGGTAAACCCATGCACATATGGTCACCTTATCTTTGGTAAAGGAGGCAAGAATATACAATGGAGAAAAGACAGCCTCTTCAATAAGTAGTGCTGGGAAAACTGGACAGCTACATGAAAAAGAATGAATTTAGAACACTCCCTAACACCATACACAAAAATAAACTCAAAATGGATTAAAGACCTAAATGTAAGACTGGACACTATAAAACTCTTAGAGGAAAACAAAGGAAGACCACTCTTTGACATAAATCACAGCAAGATTCTTTTTGACCCACCTCCTAGATAAATGGAAATAAAAACAAAAATAAACAAATAGGACCTAATGAAACTTAAAAGCTTTTTGTACAGCAAAGGAAACCATAAACAAGATGAAAAGACAGCCCTCAAAATGGGAGAAAATATTTGCAAATGAATCTATGGACAAAGGATTAATCTGCAAAATATATAAACAGCTCATGCAGCTCAATATTAAAGAAACAAACAACCCAATCCGAAAATGAGCAGAAGACCTAAATAGACATCTCTCCAAAGAAGACATACAGATGGCCAAGAGGTACATGAAAAGCTGCTCAACATCACTAATTATTAGAGAAATGTAAATCAAAACTACAATGAGGTATCACCTCACACCAGTTAGAATGGGCATCATCAGAAAATCTACAAACAACAAATGCTTGAGAGGTTGTGGAGAGGTTGTGGAGAAAAGGGAACCCTCTTGCACTGTTGGTGGGAATGTAAATGGATACAGCCACTATGGAGAACAGTATGGAGATTCCTTAAAAAACTACAAATAGAATATGACCCAGCAATCCCACTGCTGGGCATATACCCAGAGAAAACCATAATTCAAAAAGACAGATGAACCCCAATGTTCATTGCAACACTATTTACAACAGCCAGGTCATGGAAGCAACTTAAATGCCCATTGACAGATGAATAGGTAAAGAAGGTGTGGTACATATATACAATGGAGCATTACTCAGCCATAAAACGGAACAAAACTGGGTCATTTGTAGAGATGTGGATGGACCTAGAGACTGTCATACAGAGTAAAGTAAGTCAGAAAGAGAAAAACAAATATTGTATATTAATGCATATATGTGGAATCTAGAAAAATGGTACAGATGAACCGGTTTGCAAGGCAGAAATAGAGACACATGTAGAGAACAAATGTATGGACACCAAGGGGGGAAAGTGGTTAGGGAGGAATGAACTGAGAGATTGGGATTGACATATATATGCTAATATATATAAAATAGATAACTAATAAACTGCTGTAAACTGTATAAACTAATACAAACTAACTGCTGTATAAAAAATAAATTAATTAAATTAAATTTAAAAAATAAAAAAGAATGTTAAAAAACATATGTGGGTAATTCTTAACAGTCATACCACAGAAAGCCAGCTATATCTCACTTGAAAGTGATACACAGATAAATCTCTGCCCCTGAATCCCTTTTGCCAGGTTTCCCTTCTCAAAAGCAGTAGCTCAAATTCTTGAAGTTGCAGTCACACAGGAAGTTCATAAACAAGCTTCACTCTCTATTTGCTGTGTGGCATTAGCAAATCCCCTCACCTCTCTGAGCCTTGGTTTCTGTTTTGTAATTGATGATCGCTAAGAACTGCGAAGGGGCTGATATTTTACCCCAAATTTAAGCAAACACATTAGCATGCCTCATTTTCATGGACTCTGGTAGAAGACACAAAACTACTGGGTCAGAGAAAAAGGACAATTTACTACTCACAGCAATAACAGTAGCCAGATCATCATTTTCCTGTTCCCTTTCCCCAAGCCTCAATTCCCACAAAGTGATGCAATGAGGGCTTTTTTTTTTTTTTTTTTTTTTTTTTGCGGTATGTGGGCCTCTCACTGTTGTGGCTTCTCCCATCGTGGAGCACAGGCTCCGGACGCGCAGACTCAGTGGCCATGGCTCACGGGCCCAGCTGCTCCGTGACATGTGTGATCTTCCCGGACCGGGGCACGAACCTGTGTCCCCTGCATTGGCAGGCGGACTCTCAACCACTGCGCCACCAGGGAAGCCCCACAATGAGGGCTTTTGAGAATCTAGAGGCAGAAGGGATCTTTTATATTAACATTTACTTAATCATCCAGTTTTTTTTTGTTTTGTTTTTTAAGAACAGTGTTTTGTGCTCACTCAGTTTTTGCTTTTATCACTGAATATAGAGATTGTCTAGGTAAATCTTTTCATATACTTTTGCTGGGTTTAGTTAGGGAATTTACTGTTTCTTCAAACAAGGGCAAGACCCAGAGGGTGTAAAGATTTCTTATAAACTTCCAAACTGACCAACATCTTTTCATTAGTTGTACCTGGTGCCTCGAAGCCCTAAACCTTAGTGGAGTCTGACATGAAAATCTTACTTATTGGCTTCTTTCCTGTAGACCTAGATTTTATATTTCCCCAGTCTTCTAAATCAAGCACCACTTTCCATCCATTTTCTGGCTTTCAGAATTTTATTGACATGCCATGTTTGTTGTTATGTCTATTCCCTTTTCCTTTGTCCTTGTAGGTTTAAACCTATTTTATTCCCTCACTCTCATTTAAATCAATTTTCAGGAAGAAGTGCAGCCTAGTAAAAAATCTCTACAAGCATGTTTTTAGAAGTCTATATTCTGAGATGTTGCAAGTGTTTTCATACTCTTTTGAGCCCAAGTTATTAGTTTGTATAAACAATCCTAACATAAGTAGTTCTATGGCATTTAATTATTTTTCCTTAACATTTTTTTTCTCCCCTAGAGGTAAAAACATATTTATTTTGCTGTGGAGACTTATGACACAAAAAATTTTTCTGAATTCTTAAAAGGATCATAATTATTCAGTCTTCAAGGTGATGTTAATATCATGTGATCTTGTGTAAAATTCTTGTCCTGACTCTTCCCCTAATTGTCTGCA
This sequence comes from Lagenorhynchus albirostris, assembly GCF_949774975.1. Lineage (NCBI taxonomy): Eukaryota > Metazoa > Chordata > Mammalia > Artiodactyla > Delphinidae > Lagenorhynchus > Lagenorhynchus albirostris. Next base: position 95,607,845 of record NC_083096.1, read on the forward strand.
TTTGTCTGTTTGATTTCATTTCTCTGCTACATAAAAAATGTCAGTGCTTTTGTAAAAATCCAATGTGACATACACATATTAAATGATTTAAATACAACAAAATATTATATAATGTAAAAGATTAATTAAAGGAAAATATTCCTCATAATTTAAACTTTTAAAAACAGTGTTATATTTTCCAAATCATCATTTTGGTTGATTTCTTTGTATACTCTTTCAATTCCCTGTTATTCTCTTGAACTATAAAATTCCATCCTGGACATAGTACCTTTAAATGAGACTTACCAATGGCAAATACACTGCTCTCTGTTTTTATTCATTCTATTAACATGTTGCATTCAGTATTTTGTCAGCTTTTGAAGTGTATGTGGAATTCCATTTTAACAAATATCATTGTAATGACAATTATCCAAAAGAGAGTATTTCCAGGTTCCAGAACGCATGAAAAAGCAGTATGACAGTTCAAATACTATTGTATTTTACTGACTTGGATACAGCAATCTGTATTATTATATTTTTTAAAGTTTTTATTGAATTTATTACAGTATTACTTCTGTTTTATGTTTTGGGGTTTTGGTCGCAAGGTCTGTGGGATCTTAGCTCCCTGACCAGGGATCAAACCCTCATCCCCTGCATTGGAAGGCGAAGTCTTAACCACTGGACAGCCAGGGAAGTCTCAGTAATCTGTATTAAATGAAAACATCTGTTTACAAGACATATTTAGAAATCCCTGTCTACCTAGTAATATTTTAAACATAGACCTTGTTCTTTAAATTATTAGGTATAGCGGATAATTGAAGAGAGTAGAAATTGTTATTTAATATTGTAATAGCTAGAATTCATCTAGAATATTTAATATCCTAACTCTAGAAACACCAAGTGTTCTGAAATGTTTTGTGTTGCAAATGCACCATACCTCAAAAGCGGTGAGGATAGCCTCTCAAGGACTTAGGACTGTGGCAGTTTTAAAACATAAAACAAATTATTTGATGTGATGCTTTCTTTATCTCATCATGATGTATGGTCTATTATCACCTCTCCTTGAATCTGGGCAAGCTTGTGACTGCTTCAACCAGTAGAATATAGTGTACAAGCTCGTGAAAGACCGAACAGTTTCATCTTGTTATCTGGAACACTTCTTCTTGGAGCCCTGAGTCATCATGTAAGAAGTCTTACTACTCTGAGGTTCCCATGCCATTAGGAAGCCCTTGTTACATGGAAAAGCCACATAAAGACATTCTGGTTGACAGTTCCAGCTAAACCCAAATTTGAGTCATCCCATCACTGGCACAAGATAAATGAGTGAAAATGCATCCAGATGATTCCAGTCCCCAGTCTGTCAAGTTACTTCCAACTATTTCAGTCTTCTCATCTCAGACCCCAGACATCATGGAGCAGAGACAAATCATCCAACCTGTGCATGTCTGAATGTCTGATCCATAAAGCTGTATGCATAATAAAATGGTAATTGTTTTATGCCACTAAATTTTGGGATTTGTTTTGCAGCAAACGATATCTAACTAACCTTAAATCAGCCATGGCCTTGAAAGAGTTTTTTTCTTTGCTACAGAAAATTCAAAAAAATTGATCTTTGGATCCATCACTTTGCAAAAGTCAAGAGAAGCATAACAAATTACCTTCTGAAATCAGAGGATGCCCTCAAATGCTGTCTGTCTTGTTTAATAATGAATGTATTGGACATGCTTTCATTTTTCTGCTTTATGTAGGCACATTTTGCACTTTTAAAAATTTAGAGCCTCATAAATATATTCACTTTTCTTATGTGTAGAATAAATTATTATTTTAGTAATACTATCTCACAGATAATAGAATGCAAATGTATCAGAATTTGTAATGGAGATATCATGTATCACAAAATAAATTTCAAAAAGTATTCAAAGTCAGGATTAGAGATGACAAGTTGGAGTCGGGAGATATTCTCAAGAATATATATTTAGGACTTCCCTGGTGGCGCAGTGGTTAAAAATCTGCCTGCCAATGCAGGGGACATGGGTTCGAGCCCTGGTCCAGGAAGATCCCACATGCCACAGAGCAACAAATCCCATGCACTACAACTACTGAGCCTGAGCTCTAGAGCCCGCAAGCCACAACTACTGAGCCTGCACGCCACAACTACTGAAGCCAGTGCGCCTAGAGCCCTGCTCAACAACAAGAGAAGCCACCACAATGAGAAGCCCACGCACTGTAACAAAGAGTAGTCCCCGCTCTCCACAGCTAGAGAAAGCCTGCACGCAGCAACAAAGACCCAATGTAGCCAAAAATAAATAAATAAGTTTATATTTAAAAAAAAGAATATATCTTTATTGGCATTGTTTGGTCTCTTGTGCAATTAGTAATTTACAAAGTATTTCTTGCCTAAAACCTTTTCCCTTTCATTTTTCCTCATGTCCAACTAACTATTTTCTTGAATACTCATAAGAACAATATTCTTTACACCCTGAATGCTTCTCTGAAACTATGCATATCTTTTTCAACTCATTTTTAAGAAAACTTTAGTAACTGTGTCAAAAATTTTTCTAGGAAAAAAAAAAACTAGGTGTCGTTTATTGCCCTTTGCAGTGGGTTATGGCAATTGAAGATGTATCTAGAGAATTGCACAAAAGTTTATATTAAATAAACTTTGGATAGAAGTTTTCATTCAGAAATAAATGCTTTAGATTTACCTGGGATAGATATGCTCATTCAAAAATAAAAACTGTTCAACTGGGATTATTCAGCTATTTTTGAAATGAGGGAAATTTAGTAAGGGAATTCCCAAGTAACTTTTATGCTTCCAGAGTAAATAAAAGGTGATTAATTCTTAAGAGTCCCCCCTGACTAAAAATAAGCAAACCATTTATAAAGGGTCAGGCTGCATAGTAAGTTACAGGTTGAATATTAGCAATGATACCTGCAGGAATTCTTGCTAACTAGTAAACACATGGCAGGTCACTCTTAATGTGTAGTAATGTGTAGCTCAGGCTACATCATCATTCACACCCTTTCTAAGGATATATGTTCTAAGGATGCCTAATTCAGAAGAAACACAGTTACAACCTCACCAAGGAATTTTTGGCCCTTCAGAGATTGTAAACAGATGACATTAGTTAAGCTTTATCATACCTGGAGTGTGTGTGGAAAACAAGAATAATAACAGGTAAGAGTTAATATTTACTGAGTCATAGATAGATAGATAAATATATACATAACCAGTCTTTTAAGTGCTTTATATCTATTATTTAATTCTTACAACAACCAAATGAGGTAGTATTATTTTCTTCATTTATAGATGAATCAGCTGAGGCCAAGAGAGTTTATTTCCTGCAAAGTCATCTAATCAAGAAGTAGGAAATATGGAATTTAAAATGAATTGTTTCTTAACCTATATTCTTAATATTATGCTCTAAAAATACTGTCTGTATTTATTTATTTATTTTGAACTTTTTTTTATATTGGGATATAGCTGGTTATCAATGTTGTGATACTTTCGGGTGCACAGCAAAGCGACTCAGCCATACATATACATGTATCTATTCTCCCCCAAACTGTCCTCCCATCAGGCTGCCACATAACATTGAGCAGATTTCCCTGTGCTATACAGTAGGTCCTTGTTGGTTATCCATCTTAAATATAGCAGTGTATACATGTTGATCCCAAACTCCCTAACTATCCCTCTCCCCCACCCTTCCCCCTTGATAACCATAAGTTTGTTTTCTAAGTCTATGAGTCTGTTTCCATTTTGTAAATGAGTTTGTTTGTATCATTTTTTTTTAGATTCCTCATATAAGTGATATCTATGATATTTGTCTTTCTCTGTCTGACTTACTTCACTTAGTATGATAATCTCCAGGTCCATCCATGTTGCTACAAATGGCATTATTTCATTCTTTTTAGTGGCTGAGTAATATTCCATTGTATATATGTACCACATCTTCTTTATCCATTCCTCTGTTGATGGACATTTAGGTTGTTTTCATGTCTTGGCTATTGTAAACAGTGCTGCAATGAACATCAGGGTGCATGTATCCTTTTGGACCATATTTTTCTCTGCATATATGCCCAGTAGTGGAATTGCAGTTTCATATGGTAGCTTTATTTCTGGTTTCTTAAGGAAAAGAATGTGAATCATACAAAATATATTTTCAGACTATAATGGAATTAAATTAAAAAATCAATAACATAAAGATATCAGGAAAAATCCCCAAATATTTGGAAAGTAATCAACATTCCAAAAAATACAACGGTCAAAGAAGAAGTCCCAAGAAGAATTTTTTAAAGTATTTTGTATTAAATGAAAATATAATTTATGAAAATTTGTGCGGTACAGCAGAATCACAGAATCTTTAAGGATGTGGTGCTTAGAGGAAAGTTTAAAGCATTAAATGTATATTTTAGAAAATAAACTCTTACTTAAGGAATCTACAGAAAGAAGAGAAAATTAAACCTAAAACTAACAAGATAAAAGAAAATTTTAAAAAGATCGAAAATCAATGAAATTAAAACCACAAAAAAATAGAGAAAATCAACAAAACCAAAACTCATTTTTTTTTTTACACTCATCAGGACTTTTTATTTTTTCTGTTCAATTACTATTTTTTAACATCTTTATTGGCGTATAATAGCCTTACAATGGTTTGTTAGTTTCTGCTTTATAACAAAGTGAATCAGCTATACATATACATATATTCCCATATCTCCTCCCTCTTGTGTCTCCCTTCCACCCTCCCTATCCCACCCACATAAGTGGTCACACTGTGCAATGCAGCTGCTTTCCACTAGCTATCAATTTTACATTTGGTAGTGTTTATAAGTCAATGCCACTCTCCCACTTCATCCCAGCTTACCCATCTCACTTCCCATATCCTCAAGTCCATTCTCTACATCTGTGTCTTTATTCCTGTCCTGCTGCTAGGTTCTTCAGAACCAATTTTTTTTTTTTTTGGATTCCATATATATGTTTTAGCATACGGTATTTTTCTCTGTCTTACTTACTTCACTCTGTATGACAGACACTAGGTCTATCCACCTCACTACAAATAACTCAATTTTGTTTCTTTTTATGGCTGAGTAATATTCCATTGTATATATGTGCCACATCTTCTTTATCCATTTATCTATTGATGGACACTTAGGTTGCTTCCATGTCATGGCTATTGTAAATAGTGCTGCAATGAACATGGTGGTACATGACTCTTTTTGAAGTACGGTTTTCTCAGGATATATGCCCAGTAGTGGGATTGCTGGTTGTATGGTAGTTCAATTTTTAGTTTTTTGAGGAAGCTCCATACTGTTCTCCATAGTGGCTGTATCCATTTACATTCACACCAACAGTGCAAGAAGCTTCCCTTTTCTCCACACCCTCTCCAGCATTTATTGTTTGTAGAGATTTTGATGATGATTCTGACTGGTGTGAGGTGATACCGCATTGTAGTTTTGATTCGCATTTCTCTAATGATTAGTGATGTTGAGCATCCTTTCATGTGTTTGTTGGCAATCTGTATACCTTCCCTGGAGAAATGTCTGTTTAGGTTGTCTGCCCATTTTTGGATTGGGTTGTTTGTTTTTATGATATTGAGCTGCATGAGCTGCTTGTAAATTTTGGAGATTAATCCTTTGTCAGTTGCTTCATTTGCAAATATTTTCTCCCATTCTGAGGGTTGTCCTTATGTCTTGTTTATGTTTTCCTTTGCTGTGCAAAAGCTTTTCAGTTTCATTAGGTCCCATTTGTTTATTTTTGTTTTTATTTCCATTTATCTAGGAGGTGGGTCAAAAAGGATCTTGATGTGATTTATGTCATAGAGTGTTATACCAATGCTTTCGTCTAAGAGTTTTATAGTGTCCAATCTTACATTTAGGTCTTTAATCCTTTTTGAGTTTATTTTTGTGTATGGTGTTAGGGAGTGTTCTAATTTCATTCTTTTACATGTAGCTGTCCAGTTTTCCCAGCACTACTTATTGAAGAGGCTGTCTTTTCTCCATTGTATATTCTTGCCTCTTTTATCAAAGATAAGGTGACCATATGTGCATGGGCGTATCCCTGGGCTTTCAATCCTGGTCCATTGATATATTTTTCTGTTTTTGTGCCAGTACCACACTGTCTTGATTACTGTAGCTTTGTGGTATAGTCTGAAATCCAGGAGGCTGATTCCTCCAGCTCCGTTTTTCTTTTTCAAAATTGCTTTGGCTATTCAGGATCTTTCATGTTTCCATACAAATTGTGAAATTTTTTGTTCTAGTTCTGTGAAAAATGCCATTGGTAGTTTGATAGGGATTGCATTGAATCTGTAGATTGCTTTGGGTAGTATAGTCATTTTCACAATGTTGATTCTTCCAATCCAAGAACATGGTATATTTCTCCATCTGTTTTCTGATTTGGATACCTTTTTTTTTTTTTTTTTTTTTGCGGTACGTGGGCCTCTCACTGTTGTGGCATCTCCCGTTGCAGAGCACAGGCTCCGGACGTGCAGGCTCAGCGACCATGGCTCACAGGCCCAGCCACTCTGCGGCATGTGGGATCTTCCCGGACTGGGGCACTAACCAGTGTCCCCTGCATCGGCAGGCGGACTCTCAATGACTGCACCACCAGAGAAGCCCTGGATACCTTTTATTTCTTTTTATTCTCTGATTGCTGTGGCCAAAACTTCCAAAATTATGTTGAATAATAGTGCTGTGAGTGGGCAACCTTGTCTTCTTCCTGATCTTAGTGGAAATTGTTGCAGTTTATCACCATTGAGAACAATGTTAGCTGTGGGTTTCTCATACATGGCCTTTATTATGTTGAGGAAAGTTCCCTCTATGCCTACTTTCTGGAGGGATTTTATCATAAATGGGTGTTGAATTTTATCAAACGCTTTTTCTACATCTATTAAGATGATCATATGGTTTTTCTCCTTCAGTTTGTTAATATGGTATATCACATTGATTGACTTGCATATATTGAAGAATCCTTGTATTCTTGGGATAAACCCTACTTAATCATGGTGTATGATCCTTTTAATGTGGTATTGGATTCTGTTTGCTAGTATTTTGTTGAGGATTTTTGTATCTATGTTTATCAGTGATATTGGCCTGTAGTTTTCTTTTTTTGTGACATCTTGTCTGGTTTTGGTATCAGGGTGATGGTGGTCTCATAGAATGAGTTTGGGAGTATTCCTTTTTCTGCTGTATTTTGGAAGAGTTTGAGAAGGATAGGTGTTAGCTCTTCTCTAAATGTTTGATAGAATTCATCTGCGAAGCCATCTGGTCCTGGGCTTTTGTTTGTTGGAAGATTTTTAATCACAGTTTCAATTTCAGTGCTTGTGATTGGTCTGTTTATATTTTCTGTTTCTTCCTGGTTCAGTCTTAGAAGGTTGTGCTTTTCTAAGAAAAAGCACAACCTTCTTTTCTAAGAATTTGTCCATTTCTTCCAGGTTGTCCATTTTATTGGCATAGAGTTGCTTGTAGTAATCTCTCATGATCTTTTGTATTTCTGCAGTGTCAGTTGTTTCCTCTCTGTTTTCATTTCTAATTTTATTGATTTCAGTCTTCTCCCTTTTTTTTCTTGATGAGTCTGGTTAATGGTTATCAATTTTGTTTATCTTCTTAAAGAACCAGCTTTTACTTTTATTGATCTCTGCTATTGTTTCCTTCATTTATTTCTGATCTAATCTTTATGATTTCTTTCCTTCTGCTAACTTTAGGGAATTTTTGTTCTTCTTTCTCTAACTGCTTCAGTTGTAAGACTAAGATGCTTATTTGAGATGTTTCTTGTTTCTTGAGGTAGGATTGTATTGCTATAAACTTCCCTCTTATAACTGCTTTTGCTGCATCCCATAGGTTTTTGGTTGTGGTGTTTTCCATTGTTATTTTTCTCTAGGTGTTTTTTGATTTCCTCTTTGATTTCTTCAGTGATCTATTGGTTATTTAGTAGTGCATTGCTTAGCCTCCATGTGTTTGTATTTTTTATAGACTTTTCCTGTAATTGATATCTAGTTTCATAGGGTTGTGGTCGGAAAAGATACTTGATACGATTTCAATTTTCTTAAATTTACCAAGGCTTGATTTGTCACCCAGGATATGATCTATGCTAGAGAATGTTCCATGAGCACTTGAGAAGAAAGTGTGTTCTGTTGTTTTTGGATGGAATGTTCTGTAAATATCAATTAAGTCCATCTTGTTTAATGTATCATCTAAAGCTTGTGTTTCCTTATTTATTTTCATTTTGGATGGTCTGTCCATTGGTGAAAGTGGGGTGTTAAAGTCCCCTACTATGATTATGTTACTGTCGATTTCCCCTTTTATGGTGGTTAGCATTTGCCTCATGTATTGAGGTGCTCCTATTTTGGGTGCATAAATATTTACAATTGTTATATCATCTTCTTGGATTGATCCCTTGATCATTATGTAGTATCCTTCTTTGTCTCTTGTAATATTCTTTATTTTAAAGTCTATTTTGTCTGATATGAGAATTGCCATGCCAGCTTTCTTTCAATTTCCATTTGCATGGAATATCTTTTTCCATCCCCTCACTTTCAGTCTGTGTGTGTCCCTAGGTCTGAACTGGGTCTCTTTTAGACAGCATATAGATGGCTCTTGTTTTTGCATCCATTCAGCCAGTCTATGTCTTTTGGTTGGAGCATTTAATCCATTTACATTTAAGGTAATTATTGATATGTATGTACCTATTATCATTTTCCTAATTGTTTTGGGTTTATTGTAGGTCTTTTCCTTGTGTTGTGTTTCTTGCCTAGAGGCATTTGTTGTAAAGCTGGTTTGATGGTGCTGAATTCTCTTGGGTTTTGCTTGTCCATAAAGTTTTTAATTTCTCTGTTGAATCTGAATGAGATCCTTGCTAGGTAGAGTAATCTTCGTTGTAGGTTTTTCCCTTTCATCACTTTAAATATGTCCTGCTGCTCCCTTCTGCCTTGCAGAGTTTCTGCTGAAACATCAGCTGTTTACTTTATGGGGATTCCCTTGTATATTATTTTTTTGTTTTTCCCTTGTTGCTTTTAATATTTTTTCCTTGTATTTAATTTTTGATAATTTGATTAATATGTGTATTGGCATGTTTCTCCTTGGATTTATCCTTTATGGGACTCTCTGCCCTTCTTGGACTTTATTGACTATTTCCTTTGCCATATTAGGGAAGTTTTCAATTATAATCTGTTCAAATATTTTCTCAGACCCTTCTTTTTCTCTTCTTCTTCTGGGACCCCTATAATTCGAATGTTGGTGCATTTAATGTTGTCCCAGAAGTCTCTGAGACTCCTCAATTCTTTTCATTCTTTTTTCTTTATTCTGCTCTGTGGTAATTATTTCCACTATTCTATCTTCAAGGTCACTTATTCTTCCTTCTGCCTCAGTTATTCTGCTATTGATCCCTTCTACAGGATTTTTAATTTCATTTATTGTGTTATTCATCATTGTTTGTTTGCTCTTTAGTTCTTCTAGGTCCTTGTTAAATGGTTCTTGTAATTTCTCCATTCTATTTCCAAGATTTTGGATCATCTTTATTATCATTACTCTGAATTCTTTTTCAGGTAGACTGCCTATTTACTCTTCATTTGTTTGGTCTGATGGTTTTTTTACCTTGTTCCTTCATCTGCTCCGTTTTTTCTGTCTTCTCCTTTTGCTTAACTTACTGTGTTTGGGGTCTCCTTTTCACAGGTTGCAGGTCAGTCATTCCCATTGTTTTTGGTGTCTGCCCCCAGTGGGTAAGGTTGCTTCAGTTGGTTGTGTAGGCCTCCTGGTGGAGGGGACTGGTGCCCATGTTCTGGTGGATGAGGCTGTATCTTGTCTTTCTGGTGGACAGGACTGCATCTGGAGGCGTGTTTTGGGGGTGTCTGTGACCTTATTATGATTTTAGGCAGCCTCTCTGCTAATGGGTAGGCTTGTGTTCCTGTGTTGCTAGTTGTTTGGCATAGGGTATCCAGAACTGGAGTTTGGTGTTCGTTGAGTGGAGCTGGGTCTTAGTGTTGAGATGGAGATCTCTGGGAGAGCTTTTGTTGTTTGATATTATGTGGAGCCAGGAGGTATCTGGTGGACCAATGTCCTGAACTCAGCCTTCCCACCTCAGAGGCTCAGGCCTGACATGCAGCCGGAGCACCAAGACCCTGTCAGGCACATGGCTCAGAAGAAAAGGGAGGAAAAATGAAAGAAAGAAAGAAAGAAAGAAAGAAAGAAAGAAAGAAAGAAAGAAAGAAAGAAAGAAAGAAAGAAAGGGAGATAAAGAGTGAGAGAGAAGAAAGAAAAAGAGAAAGACAGAAAATAAAAGTTATTAAAATGAAAAATTAAAAAATTTATTAAAATAAACAAATTAAAAATTAATTTAAAAAAAGAAAGAAGGAAAGAAAGAAAGAAGAGAGCAATCAAACCAAAAAACAAATCCACTAATGATAGCAAGCACTAAAAACTATAGAAGAAAAAAAAAAAAGACACAGTACCCTAGGACAAATGGTAAAAGCAAAGCTATACAGACAAAATACACAAAGAAGCATACACATACACACTCACAGAAAGAGAAGAAAAAAAAAACATATATATATATATGTATGTATGTATGTATGTATAAAAAAAAAGGAAGAGAGCAGCCAAGTCAATAAACAAATCTACCAATGGTAAAAACCTCTAAATACTAAACTAAGATAAACATAAATCAAAAACAAATTAGATGCGGAAGGCAAACCCCAAGTCTACAGTTGCTCCCAAAATCCACCGCTTCAATTTTGGGATGATTCATTGTCTATTCAGGTATTCCAGAGATGCAGGGTACATCAAGTTGATTGTGGATATTTAATCTGCTGCTCCTGAGGCTGCTGGGAGAGATTTCCCTTTCTCTTCTTTGTTCACACAGCTCCTGGGGTTCAGCTCTGGATTTGGCCCCACCTGCGTGTAGGTCGCCTGAGGGCATCTGTTCTTTGCTCAGACAGGACGGGCTTAAACGAGCAGCTGATTTGGGGGCTCTGGCTCACTCAGGCTGGGGGGAGGGAGGGGTACGGAATGCGGGGCAAGCCTGTGGCAGCAGAGACTAGCATGACATTACAACAGCCTGAGACGCGTCGTGTGTTCTCCTGGGGAAGGTGTCCCTGGATCATGAGACCCTGGCAGTGGCGGGCTGCACAGGGTCTCGGGAGGGGAGTTGTGGATAGTGACCTGTGCTTGCACACAGGCTTCTTGATGGCTGCAGCAGCAGCCTTAGTGTTTCATGCCTGTCTCTTGTGTCCGCACTGATAGCCACGGCTCATGCCCTTCTCTGGAGGTCATTTAGGTGATGCTTTGAATCCCCTCTACTCACGCACCCCGAAAAAATGGTCTCTTGATTCTTCTGCATGTCCAGACATTTTCCTGGACTCCCTCCTGGCCAGCTGTGGCACACTAGCCCCCTTCAGGCTGTGTTCACACAGCCAACCCCAGTCCTCTCCCTGGGATCTGACCTCCATTGCCGGATCCTAAGCTCCCGACCTCCATCCGCGCTGGCAGGTGAGCAGATAATCCTCTAGGGCTGATGAGTGCTGGTCAGCACCAATCCTCTGTCAGGAATCTCTCCGCTTTGCCCTCTGCACCCCTGTTGCTGTGCTCTCCTCCATGGCTCCAAAACTTCCCCCCCACCAACCCCCCTCTCTGCCAGTGAAGGGGTTTCCTATTGTGTGGAAACTTTTCCTCCTTCACAGCTCCCTCCCAGAGGTACAGGTCCCATCCCTGTTCTTTTGTCTATGTTTTTTCTTGGATTTTTTTGCCCTACCCAGGTACGTGGGGAATTTCTTGACTTTTGGGAAGTCTGAGATCTTCTGCCAGCATTCAGTAGGTGTTCTGTAGGAGTTGTTCCACATGTAGATGTGTTTCTGATGTATTTGTGGGGAGGAAGGTGATCTCCACGTATTACTCCTCTACCGTCTTGAAGGTCTCTCCAAAAGTCAATTTTTTGAAAAAATTAATGAAATTGATAAATTTATAGCTAGACTAACCAAGAGAAAAATACATAAATTACCAATATCAAAAATTAAAATGGGTCATCCTTACTGATCCCATGATATTAAAAGATGATAGAAGAATACTTCAAAAAATTCAATGCCCACAAATTTGATAACTTAGACAAAATAGCCTAATTTTTTATAAGACTAAATATTCACTTAAGGAGAAATAGATATGCTGAACAGCCTTATGTCTATTTTAAAAATCGAGTCAATAATATAAAATCTTTAAAAAAATAAAAAGAAAATCACTAGGCTCAGTTGGTTTTACTGGCAAATTCAACCAAATATTTAAAAGAAAAATAATACTAATTTCCCACAATATCTTCCAGAAAATAGAAGCTATGGGACACTTCCTGACTAATTTTATGTTAATATTACCATAATACCAAAACCAGATAAAGACATAAGAATAAAAGAAAACCACAGACCAATATCCCTCAGGAACATGGGGGAAAATATCCTGAACAAAATATTATCAATTTAATCCAGCAATAAATAAAAAGGATAATAACTCATGACCAGTAGGGTCATTTCAGGAATGAAAGACTGATCCAATATTTTCACATCAATCAGTATAATTTATTATACTAACAAAGCTAATAATAACTAGTAGTTAATAATATTCAACACACATTCATAAAAAACAAAACTCTCAAAAAACTAGGAATTGAAGGGAGCTTGCTTTCCCTAATAAAGGGTATATTTGAAAAACCTACAGCTAACATGATACTTATTGGTTAGGACTAAACACTTTGTCCCCTAAGATCAAGCACAAAGTAACATATCTGGTCTTACGAATCCTATTCAACATCATATTGGTCATTCTAGCTGGTGTGACAAAGAAATAAAAACAAAAAAATAAGAAAATAAAAAATAAAAGAAGACAAAGAAAAAATATGCAGCTTGTAAAGAAAGAAAGAAAATTTCTGTATATATGCAGATGAGATAATTGCTTTTGTAGAATATCTACAAATATAATCCTGGAATTAGTAGCGAAAAGGCATTCAAGATTTCAGGATACAAGCTTAATATACAAATGGCAATTGTTTTTGATATACCAGCAATAAAAAATTTTACTTTGAAATTAAAATAAGCAATACCACTTACTATAGCATCTCCTCCTTCCCCGCAAAAGTACTTTTCTACAAAAATAAACTGTATACTGAAAACTACAAAACTGTCATGAAAAACATCAAAGGAAATCTAAATAAAGATATTTCAGGTTCATGAATTACAAAAATCAATACTGTTTTGAGGCCCATTCTTCCCAAATTTAGGGTCCTGTTATGTCCTAATAGGACGTTCTACGAGATTTTGAAAACAAGTTAGTACTAAAAAATAGAGTTTTATTTTAATTCTATCAAAGCAGCATTTCATGACTTGAAGTTATCTTTATTCTGTCTCTTGTTCCTTTTTAGAATATTGGGGATCTTGAGAATGAACTTAGCATTACCTCTTTTATTATTCTCTATTGTCACCTTGTAAACATGGCTAGGCCAGAGGTATCAGTATCAGCAAATGTGTTTTTCAATTTGGGAAGGATTCAGATGAGTTACCGTCAGTTTTTCTTTTTCCACGATTAAGTAGGCTCATTTTGTAAATGTCTCTGGATCAATGTTAAAGTCATCTTGAGGTTGGCTCAAAACAATTCCAGCTACCTCCTAACAAAGTCTTCCACTGCTGACCCTGAATCCAAATATGTTAGAAGCCAATATTTCTTTTTAAAGATTTTATTTTCTATAAAATCACCATAATGCTTCTTAAAATACTGACCTGCTTTAAAAGGCCATTAGATTTCATAATATAATTTGTGAGATGTGTGGGGTCATCCCAAATGCATGTTCCAAACAAAGTTTGCCAGGAATGATGACAATCTTACTTAAGAATATTTTGCCCTTAGGCAGGTTGCCTTCTACTAAAGGATGCCTGTTTAATTGATTGATGCCAGATGATTCTTCAGAAGAAAATGAGTTGTCTTGTTGCTGGGTTAAGCAGGCTGGATTTCCTAAAAGGTTCTGGGGATGACTGGTTTTAACTCCTTTCAGAAAAGGAAAGTCCTGAAGTTTTGCTCTATCTATATTTTACTAATGAAAGAGTTATGAAAAATACCTCAATATGGGGCTTCCCTGGTGGCGCAGTGGTTGGGAATCCGCCTGCCGATGCAGGGGACACGGGTTCGTGCCCCGGTCCGGCAAGATCCCACATGCCGCGGAGTGGCTGGGCCCGTGAGCCATGGCCGCTGAGCCTGCGCGTCCGGAGCCTGTGCTCCGCAACGGGAGAGGCCACAACAGTGAGTAGGCCCGAGTACCGCAAAAAAAAAAAAAAACCCTCAATAGGGAACTCTTTTTGAAAGGCAGCCAGAGTGGAAAAGGTAATAATTTGGTTTCCCTGTACTTTGTTCATCAGTATAAGTGGGCATTTTCACCTGTGGCTATTTCTTTGGGTTACTGCCCAGCACAGAACAGGTACATAGAAAATACTCAATATTATAGATATATACATGTGTGTATTGTGTGTGTATGTATATATATATATATATATATATATACACAACAATGAGAATAAACAAACTACAATTATATGCAATAACAATGGTGACTCACAAATACATTGTTGAGTGAAAGAAGTATATACAAATTAATATATACTGTATGATACCATTTCTATAAAGTTAAAAAATAGGTGAAAGTGATTTAGTCTTGAGGGAGGGTAATGATCAGAAGGGTCACCAGAGGGCATTCTCACAAAGGAACAATCAGTTTTCCTAATGTTACAATTTTTTATCTGAGTTCTGGTTTCATGGATTAGCTCATTTTGTAAAAATTTTTGGAGCTGTACTGTATTTTTTTTGGTTTGTATTGTACATATGCTATATTTTAATTTTAAAGAATTACAGAAAGTTCCACCACTTTTAAATCTACCAGTATCGTTTGCTAAACGTAAAAGTTGTAAAATTCTAAATGCTTTTGTTGGCATTGTGCCAATGAGAAAATTAAGATGATTGTAAGATTATTCACATTCCCTATTTTAGCTTTACTCCAGCAATTACTAACATACACAAGAAACTTAATAAGTGGGAGAATTATTTAGAATACTAACTTAGGTTATACATTTATTGATAGTGCAAATTTGGAGGAAAACAACATGAATTAATACAACTGAAGATTTAGTGTGATTTTCTTTTCCTGTTTTGTAAAAACACAAAAACACATGAAAAATTTCTGTAAGTATTGTCTCCACCTGAAGACTGGGAGCTCATTTGTTTAAAAAATAAATTGGTGTTTATTCCTAATGTAAAAAATCAGTTAATCTGTTAAACTTAAGCATGACAATTGTCAAAAGAAAATAGTATATTATTGTTTTAGTATCTATGTAAAATGGAGTTTCAAATAAACTATTTTAAATCATACTAAAATTAACTACATTAATGTATTAAAGTAATGCCCCCTAGCATCATATTATAAGAATTTTAGAATCTTTGGTCTTAAGAAACTTGTCTTCAAAACGTTTCTGCAATTTGTCCACTTCTCCCATTTCGTTGCTATCAATGTAGTCCAAGCTTCCATAATCTTTCACCTAGATATTTACTATACCTCCACATAGTCTTCCCTATTTCTGTCCCTACCGTCCTGGCATTCTATTCCCAACAAAGTAGCCAGAGTGATTTTGTTAAAACATAATGATGTCACTGCCCTGATCAAAATTATCAGTGGCATTCCATCTTGCCCAGATTAAAAATCAAAGTACTTGTTATAGCCCTCGAGATCTCATGATTCTCTCCACACCAGCCACATGGTTGATTGCCTTGCTGTTTCTCTAACCTGTGATACACATTCTTGCCTCAAGGACTTTGCACTTATTGGCCTCACATTATTTGCATGCTCCCTCACTTCCTCCTTGTTTTAAATATACTTTCTCAATGAGGCTTTCCCTTACCATGCCATCTGAAATTTCATAAACATACCCCATTTCATAACTGTCTTTCCAGATTTATTTTTCCTCTGTAGTTATTTCATTATTTAACATAATACATATCTTATTTACCTTGTTCATTTCTGTTTCCTCTTCTAGAAAGAAAACTCCAGATAGGAAGGGGCTTTTGTCAGTTTTCTTTATAACTATATCACCAGTGCCTAAGTCCTAGCCCTTAATAGATATTTGAATGAAATTTACAGAACATTTGAAAGAATACCTAGGAGTATTTTGTTAAATATAAACACTTTAGGCCATTTTTAACTTTTGAAAAATTATACCCAGAACTTCCAAGTACTCAGTGTAAGAAAAAAATAAAAAGAGGGCTTCCCTGGTGGCACAGTGGTTGAGAGTCCGCCTGCCGATGCAGGGGACACGAGCTCGAGCCCCGGTCCGGGAAGATTCCACATGCTGCAGAGCGGTTAGGCCCGTGAGCCATGGCCGCTGAGCCTGCGCATCCGGAGCCTGTGCTCCGCAACGGGAGAGGCCACAACGGTGAGAGGCCAGCGTACCAAGAAAAAATAAATTAATTAATTAAATAAAAAGAGAACACTTCAAAAAAATACTAGAACTTGGACTGTGAAGATAGATTTCTAGCATGAGAAAGACCACCAAAAATTAAAGTTACAGACTTCCAGTTTCCATATGTAAGGGGCATCCTAACAACAAGTAAGAAGTTTGAAAAACCTAAAAGTCAATAACTCTTCTTACATTCACCAGAGAAGCGAGATCGCAGGGCAAACTGCTAAGTCCCAAACTGGAGAGACAGGCGGACACAGAGAATCACAACTTGAGCAGAAACCAACGTGTAGAAACCTCAGCAGGAACCAATACCAGGATAGGAAAACCTAAACTGTAATTGATGAATCGCTGGAGGCTCAGTGTGGCAAATTCTGAGAGTCAAAAACTCCAGGGGGATCCAGTCCTAAAACTCACACTTTGTGATTTTTAGCTCCAGGCATTCTACCAGGTTCTCACTGTGAATGTCAGAAAGAAATCTACTCATGTTTCTGGGAGGGGGAGGGGAAAAGGAGCCATGCTGAAACACACATGTTTTTCTTAATAAGGTCTGCCCCCAGGAGAAACTGTTTTACCAGAACCTAACCTGTTAGGGTTTTAGCAGGGCCTAACTGGCCACCCACCTGGGGGAAGAGCAATGTGTTAGATTGGTTATCCACTTGGATTTTATAATCCTTCCAGGACAATGGCAGAGGTTAAAGTGGAGAAGAAAATCCTAAAGTAATGGCAAAATCTTTGATAATTGGGGTACATAACAGCAAAACAACAAGGAAGGGCAGAAGATCAAATAAATAAAATGTCAAATACCTCAAATGTGCATGAGTTTTTATACAATGATGGAGAAATAATAATTTCCAAGCAGTGGTTGAGAAACAAAGAGAAAACGAACCTTACCTCCTGGCTCTAAAGTGTGTGGAAAGGTCTGAGACTCAATTTCAGTCAGGCAAAGAGAAATATATATTCTGTGGAGAGCTTGAAAATGAAGGAGGGCTCCTTTATCATGGCAATAGGGTTCATGAGAGCACAGTGTGAAGACGGTGAAGGGGAGGAGCTCTTGGAGGTCATGCAAGGACGTGTTTTATGTTCATAGGTGACCTTGAGTACTGACTGGAAAATGAGGAGGGAATACAGGAATAGGAAGTGCAGACTGCCTGCAACACTTTCTAAGAAACAGTCTTTATGGTCCCTTAGCGTATGGGGGTATCAGTGGCAAGGTCTCTAAAAGTCTCAGGAAAGACAAATGCTTACTTTTTTTAAAGCCTTCTTTATACTTATGGTTGATCTGTTGACCATGAGAAGTAAACGCGTGTCAGCTTGGGGTGTTTGGGGAAAGCTTTTTTTTCTTGATAGAACAGAACTTGCTGACTTCCAGGCTGAGTTCCAGCACTTAATTGTGGACATGAGGGAAAGATCTTGACCTCATTCACTAAACTGTTGACCTAATGTCAATAGCCATATACCTTCAGAATTCTTACTATGTTATTAAAAACAAAACAAACAAACAAACAAAACCCACCTTTCTTTAAGGGGTTGTAGTTTGGTTTTCTGTTACTTGTAATCTGAGGCAATTCTATCTGATGTAACTTCCATGCTCTTTTCAAGAGGAATTAATTGTTCCCCTCTTTATACTTTTTCACTACATTTAATTTCTTTTCACACCTATCTTGTAATAGTTGTACAATGTGTTGTTATTTGTCTTCCTCCCACATAGACCAGACATTCTTTGAAGGCAGTGAAGCCATTATATTTACATTTGTGTTGTAAGCCTATCTCACAGTATCTCGTCCATGATAAGAAGTCAATAGATATGTTGAATAATGGATGAATTGTGCATATACTGGAGACCTATAGTTTTATCTGGCCAAGAATCACTTCTGGGAACTGTCTTTGCTCTCATACGTACATGACCACTGTGAAACTCTTTCTGCTAAATAAAATAATCTTGAGCCCAGGTCACAAAGGACTGATTTAGAAATGGGGTTTTCCATGCTACCGTGCCAATCACAGTCTTTTTCTGGGCATTTGGAATACAGAATTGAGAGGAAAGAACATGTGGAATCATGGAAGCAGAACCATACTATTGACAGTATCTCAGTGGAAGAACTCATGAATTTGTTTAGCTAAGTACCGGAATCTACTCTAATTCCCATGTCCCCTAATGCTTGGTTGATCAATTTCTCCTTGGCTTCAGAGAGATAGTAATGAACACTTTCAAATAATTTCCTTTGTGGCCTAACCTAACCAGAGGAGATTCCTATTTCTCACAACCAAATGAAATTTAGTAATTAGGAAACAATGAGATACAGGCTGGATATTGAGGAAGGTACAATTTCAATATCTGATGGATATTAGGCATGGTAGGTATGAGAGAACATTATTAGGACAAACCTGAAATAAAACATTTTAAGGATTATATCACAAGAGGTGGAGTCAGGTGAAAAGTGTAAAATACAAGCTTAGTTCACATTGTGTAGGGAATTGAATGCAAGTCTCTATTTAACATTACTTCTTAGGAGGGCAGAGCACTCATAACACCCAGTTCTTTGATAGATAAGCAAACCCCTATATGACCCTATAAGCAACTATCACAAAACCAGAGGGCTTACCAGGGATTAAGCCAGAAATAGAACTCAAAAAATTGAGCTACAAGTCCCACTCTCTAACCATTAGCACCATTCCCTTCCTTCAGTACATTTAGTGTGAAATAGTTTTTTGGTTTCTTTACATGCTTGCAGTCAACTGAATTAGGGTGGAAAAAATTAAAAACAGGTCATGCACTAAAAATGCATTTTTTTCCTTCCATTTAAGGACCTTGAAATTAAAAAGAATAATTTAAGAAATTTCATGGAAATTAGAAACCCAAAATGTAGTTTTCTACTATCAGCTCTACTTTTTTTTTTTGTCCTGGAGCTCTTAAAAAGTAAGTGTAAAGGGCTTCCCTGGTGGCACAGTGGTTGAGAGTTTGCCTGCCGATGCAGGGGACACGGGTTCGTGACCTGGTCCAGGAAGATCCCACATTCCACAGAGCTGCTGGACCCGTGAGCCATGGCCGCTGAGCCTGCGCGTCCAGAGCCTGTGCTCCGCAAAGGGAGAGGCCACAACAGTGAGAGGCCCGCGTACCGCAAAAAAAAAAAAATAAAAAAAAAATAATAAGTGTAAAAATTTTTTATCCGTACTTGAAATTAGACTATTTTTCATCTCTTTGAGAAATGGCACTTTTTAGAGAGGGACTATTAATAAGGAGCTCTTTTCTTTAGATTCTCTGGTCAGGCAAACTTTGACAAGGCAAGATTATCAAAAAGATGAAACTGGCATATTTTAAGTTATATCAGACTATTAATTTATATATATTTTTTATTTTTCCAGAGTAAAGGTAAATTAGAATTTTTACAAGCAGAGAATTCAAAGGTAAAGGCAGTTTGGTGTCTAGAGGTTTAGTAATTCATGAAAGAGCCTCTTTTTTCCCCTTTCATTTCCTGTTTTTGAACTCCTTCCACTAGCACCATTCAAGCAAAGAGTAATACTGTGCTTCAGCACAAATGGCTAAAAGTGACATTAATTATTTTATTTATTTACTTTTTGTTTGTTTGGGCTGTCTGCCTGCAGACAGTGGGACTTGGCAAGCTGCATTCCCTTGCAGATGTGCTAACTTTAATTTTTTTCTGACAAGAGATGATAGTTTTAATAACACTGACTTAAATTAGACAGGAGATTTGACTCCTGGAGCACTAATTGAAAATATGTCTGACTCAAGGCTAAGCATTCAAAATAAAATTCTCTGTGGTCATATATTTATCACATTTTGAATACTTAGGTGGAAAACAAATGATTAAGTACATATTTTAGAATTTTAACAAAATACCAATGTACCAAAAAAATTCATTTTGGTATTCAGAAAGATTGTTCTAGTTTAAAATGCTCTTCATTACATATGGCTGCTTTTATTATTAAAATGTGTATCATGTGTCTGTAAATATGTTTATGCTAATACTAAATAAGATCAAGAGTTTTGTTAATAGGAAACTGTAATGAATTCACTTTTTGGAAAATAATGAAGTCATTTCAAACTAAATATTTTCATCCCAAAAGGACTTAGTATAGAACAAAAAGACTTTTGATTGAAAAATAAAGGGTATAAAATGTAAATTTAACAATCATAAATAGTAATATTCAGCAAGTCCTGAACTTGAAAAGGGTTGTTCTAGGGTAAGGCCCTTGATTTCCCAGAGTTCATACCTAGAGTAATTTATGTTGGTGTTTCAAACCCCACATTCTTTTCCTCACCTCAGACCAGATGAGCTTTCAAACCTTTGAATTCCTCTTTCATAATTTCAGCTCTTCATGGTGCTTTGAAATTCATATTTTCCAGAGATAGAGTATTAGTCACAAAGAAAGGAGTCAGTTTTGTTTCACGATCAAAATTTTCCCCCCATATTTAGGTTGTCCCATAATAACTGATCTTTGAAACAATAGAACAGGATTTCTAGACTCACTTCACCCTGGGTGGAATTTTCCATATCCCTTTACCTGCTTAGATTCTATAGTTTTTGGTAACAACTTCTACATTGTTAATTTTAGGTCTTACACATTCACAAAGATAGATTAAATTTTCAGATTAAATACTTTTTCCATTGAAATGTATAATTTTATAATATTTTCTTCAATGACCATTTTTTTTTTTTTTTTTTTTTTTTTTTTTTTTTGCAGTACGCGGACCTCTCACTGTTGTGGCCTCTCCCATTGCGGAGCACAGGCACTGGACGCGCAGGATCAGCAGCCATGGCTCACAGGCCCAGCCGCTCCGCGGCATGTGGGATCTTCCCGGACCAGGGCACGAACCCGTGCATCAGCAGGCAGACTCTCAACCACTGCGCCACCAGGGAAGCCCCAATGACCATTTTTTGTCAAGCATTTTCTGAAAATAATAAAATTAATTTGCCAAGCAGGAAATCAAGAAACTGTGAACTTGTTAATGGCAAACACTTGTTTTCCCACTCTTTTTATCTCTAGGATGTAACTCTATGTGTATGGGAAACCCGCAGTCAAAGTTTGTTGAATGCATAAATAAACAACACATTTTCTTAAAGTACCTATAATTTTTTTAAATAAACATTTTAAAGAATGTAGCATTTGACTATCACTGCTCTGGTTGCTACTGAAACATAAAAGAATATACAATTTCACAGAACATAAAATTTCAACAAGAAAATCCACATACCAATGAAATTAATTTTGGTGTTGAAAGAGACTGATATTGTAAAATGCTCTTCATTGCATATTGTTTCACAGAACATCAGATTTAAAAAGAATATTGAAGATTTAAAAAATTCAATGAACTTATTTTTATAAATGAGGAACTGAGTATAAATTAGTTAATGGTGTTACCTGAATTCAATTATATAACAACATACATTTGTGAAGTTGGTTTAGAATCTAAATCTCTTTAAACCATGTTAGTGAACTTTCTAGAATGGGAAAAATTCTTCCCTTTCATAGAATCTAGCAAAGTAAGTATAAAATTATTTCAGATACACACATACACACACACACAAGAAAAATAAATTCCTCTTAATTAAATTGTAATTTCCTAGTGACTGTATAAGAAAAAAACCTTTAAGGAAATATAGTTACTTTTAGTTAAATCATATTTTCCTCATGTCTATAAATCAAACTTGCCAAAGCAAATATGAGAGAGAGAGCACCTTTATTCCTTAATCCCATTAAAAGATAATGATGATATTGGTGGATCCAGCTAGAAATGAATTGTACGTGCATGAGTACATATCATGTCTCTCCTACCAGTCTCCAGCACCGTTTAAAGCTTGTTTTCCATTTCTCAAACAAATATTAGCAAAAGGGATGGGAGAAATCCATGATGTCACAGTACACAGGTTAACTTCAGATTTTCCTTAAATGTAGTTAGGGAGTACTGACATCAGTTATTAACCTGGAGATGTATTCTGACCTAAAGCAAAAAGATGACCTCAAGTTACACCATTAGAATATAGTAAATCTTTAAAAATATACTCATGTAAATGAGTAGTACTTTTCTGGAAAATACGATTAAAATTCCTCAGATTTGCTCATCTTATTCAAGAAACTGTACCTCTCTTAGCCTGAATCTACAGGGGAAGACTTGACTTTGAATGAGTTCTTTGAATGTCTTATAAACATAGTTTCATTCTGCTTTGTCCCTGAAGGATTAGATGAGATTTAATCATTCCAAGTATTAATTTTCTAATAAAATTTTAAGCTTTTTACCTAAAATTTATTATTTATTTAATATATAATTGTCTATGTGTTTTCAAATCACTGGTAGTATTTTAAAGGGTGTTTGATACAGTTTATCCAGAGTTAGTAATCTTTCACATGCACTCACATTGTTAGCTCCTCATTTAAGTTGCAACTAGTATGTTCTGTCACAAAGTAGTTAATAAAAGTTGTTATGAGATAGTTTATTTTGTTTTTTTTTTAGATTATAGAACTTTGGAGATACATAGAGATCTTGTTTTATTATGTTTGAAGCTTAACATAATCAAGATGATTTGATAACCCAAAGTTCTCGTCTTGCAGTAGTGACCTTATATTTAAATATTCAAAAACAAAGACAAGTACTACAATTTTCCTTGCAAGTACAATGGAAAGGTAAAACCAACTCTCCAATATCTTTGGAAGGGAAAGGGGTGGAGTGTGGGTGGGACACTTCCTTAATCTAGTCAGTCCAGTCTTAACCTCTTTTCTGAAGTTTCTTGTATTCTCAGTCCTGTGACTTTCACCCCATCTAGCTTATTTTTCCACACTTGATACTATCTGCTTGTTTGTTATGATCAGCAATTTCCTAAGGAATACTGGGTTTTGCAAATGAAAGGTGAGTAATAGATATCCTTGTTGTTTTAAAGTTCTGGAACTAGTCTCTGCCTGCCATCATGTTGCTGAGGCCTCCACAGTTTCCTGTTTCAGGTGTCAATCCCAGCCCCAATTCTGTACCCAACAGACATCCGTGGAAGACCTACTACCTTATTTCTGTGGATTTATTAAGGAGACCAAATTAACTCTATGCCTAATCTTCTTTGATCTAAATTATGTCCAGGGGGCCTTGTCTTTCAAAGGTAAACTTGATCTTTATTGTTTTTTTCCTTAAGAAAGGATATATAATTTTATCAACAAACCTGTAAACTTATCAACCAGAACTTTCCTTATTAGGTCATAAATATAGTTAGTTTAATGGGGGGTAGAAAGTTATGGAGAGTTTATAATAGTCAGCAACTACTAATTTGAGTTAATGGCAAAAATTAAAAGAAAGTAAATGTTAAAAGTAACTAGAATTATAACTTAAGTACATTGAAAGAGACTGTGGTCCATTAATTTGCATTCTTTCCATACTACGTCCAAATATTTTCAGAGATACATTTGTTAAACTAGTGCTTAATGATCCCTAGCAAACCTTTCATAATTTTTGATGTACTCTAATGCTTCAAAACTCTTATGTAAAATTTCCTCTAAATTAAAATCTATTGTTTTATCTTATAGTTGGTGAAAATGAAGAAAAATTGATCACCAACATTGATTAAATGGTTCTATAGACCACTTAATCCTTTAGAAATTTGCATTTACTGAGTAGATTAGATTAGAAATGGGTTTCTGTTAATATTTTTTTCACATACAAACTGAAAACTTATCATTTAACCAATTACTTTCTTGTCTGTGTTTATAGAATATTCACCTGGTTTATGAATCCTGATGAATTCTGTTTAGGATGATCTGTTTATATATGTATATATATATATATATATATATATTTGCTTATATTATTACCTGTAGGTAGAAAATTAGAATGCTACTGTACAGGCTATCAACATTATTAAGAGTTAAACACTAACAAATATTCTACTATGTTATAAATTAAAATGGAAATTCCCCAAGGACTAGAAAATTTTGCTTTTTTTGCTCACTGATGTATTGCAAGCTCCTGGAATAGTTCCTGTTACAAGTATAAAACTACCGTTATAAAGTTTCATAAATTTTAATTTATCAAAACTGCTTATAAATGAAGAGAAAGATCCAATGTCTCAGAGAAACTGGGCGATAGATGCAAGTGAGAACAATTTCCAAATTCAAAATATAGATGATAAATATGTCAACGCCACTGTTTATCTAATTTACTTCTAACAGAAGATTTTTAAATGAAAACAATAATGAGTTACTTTTTTTTTGCCACCGATATGGTAAAGAATCTTAACAGAAGCCTGGCCATAGGCCATAGCCACTTTTGCTATATAATGAACTGGGCCCTCTCTTACACAATTGGTGGTAGTTTCCCTATTTTTCACATCTGGAGGACATTTTGGTAATAATATAACAAAAGATTATTAAATGCTCTTGCCCTTTGACCTACGACTTATAGTTTTAAAAGTGCATTTTGATGATATTTTATAAAATTGAAAAAAGAAATAATCATTACTCAATCAAATATGGGTTAAATAAATCCTGACACACTGGAACAATGGAATAATATGCAGTAATTAAAATGTTATTGAAGAAAAATATGCCATGTCTTGAGAAAACATTATTTTGATAAGTTAAAAAATAGGTTAGAACAGTATGTACAACATGTTTCAAAATTTATCTAAAAATAAGTTATAGCTTGAAATATACACACAAGTAGAAACAGAATTCTAAGGAATACACTAAAAAGTTAATAGTATATAGAGTGTAAAATTATAGGTGATTTTTATTTTATTGTGTATTTTTTCTATGATAAATAAGTATTGATTTTGTAATCAGTAAACTTGTTATTTTGAGTTTTAGGTTAGATGCGGGGCAACTAAATAAAAATACTATCAAAATTGGGTAAAATTTAATGCAGTGCAAAGTGTAAAAGAAAAATCGTGAGCAGTCAAATTATTTTCCTTGACTATAAAGTAATAAGGGTTCTTGAATGTCTTACAAAAGAGAAAAGTGAGTTATTTTGTGGCATGAGTTTCGTCACAAGGAAAAAAGAAATTGTTGTTTCCAAATAAATCGAACATTAGTGGTTTTAGTGAAAAAAACCTAAGATCCTCAGGTTATTGGAGCACATTATTGGAGTTTATGGAGATGATATATGTTTTCATTTTAAATTGGCATTTAAAATATTTTCATTTGTTTGAGTAAATATAGAATAAAACAAAACCTTTATTCAGATTCTTATCTGTTGAAAAGACGTATTTTGCTAAAATCAAGTTTGTTCATCATGTTACATTATCCTGACCAAATTTTGCTCTTGTTTCTTTGGAATCCTCCAGTTCCCTTTCTAGGGAAAATAGTTCACCTGAAATATTATAGCTGAGTTACACAGAGGGTGTTCCTCCTACCCCATTTTCAAAGTGACAAGCTAATCACAGCTAATTCTTAAGTAACAGTCATCTGAAAATCTTAAGTTAGCTTTATAATTCTGAAGAATTATTATTTTATCTACAGAGAGTTAATAATCACTTCCATGGTGCATAGCACTTAGTAATTTTGTATTGTTTGGCTTCTGTGCAGTTCTTGCAATTAGGGAGCATTTATGCTAGTGGGGCGATGTAAACATAGATATAGATATACACATTACATGCACATATTAAGTAAATTATTTTAGATATATTCTGAGCTATACATTTGAATGCTAATATGAATGCATGGAAAACATAACGTAGATACTGGAGTCCAGTTCAGCAGAAAGGTCTCCTGAGTATCATGGATTCTGTTCTATTATAAAATTTCAGAAGAAGCTTGTCAAAAATTTGGAATGACAGTACCTTGCTATTCCAGTGGAAAGGTCATTTTCATTTCCAGGAAATGCAGCACAAATTGTCTTTTTTCCATATGCTACAATATTTAGTATTATCACGCCTAAGGACATTCTGTGGACAGATTTTAAAAAACACAATCACTTTTGCTGAAACTATCCAAAATGCAGAATTTGTCTTTTAGAAAACAATCACATGTATAATCTCTAAATATTAATCTGATGTGAAACAACCTGGTCTTTTATTTATTTATTTTTATAAATTTATTTAGTTTTAAACTTTTGGCTGTGTTGGGTCTTCGTTGCTGCGTGCGGGCTTTCTGTAGTTGCAGCGAGCGGGGGCTACTCTTCGTTGCGGTTCACGGGCTTCTCATTGTCGTGGCTTCTCTTGTTGCAGAGCATGGGCTCTAGGCACGCAGGCTTCAGTAGTTGTGACTTGCGGGCTCTAGAGCTCAGACTCAGTGGTTGTGGCACACAGGCTCAGTTGCTCCGCGGCATGTGGGATCTTCATGGGCCAGGGGTTGAACCCGTGTCCCTTGCATTAGGCAGGCAGATTCTTAACCACTGCGCCACCAGGGAAGCCCCCAACCTGGTCTTTCAAATCTGTACTTTTCAGGATGAGAAACCTATATGCTTGCTATTTCTGTGTGTGTATGTGTATCTAAGAGAAATAGAAGAGAGTTGATTTTGTTGATGTATTTCTAATATATAGATAGGTATAATAACATTTTTTTTTGCTTTACCAAAGACAAATTATTTTATGTACAATTAATCACTCTTTTTTTTAATATAGCAGGTTCTTATTAGTTATCTATTTTATACATATTAGTGTATATATGTCAATCCCAATCTCCCATTTCATCCCACCCTCCACACACACACTTTCTCCCCTTGGTGTCCATATGTTTGCTCTCTACTATATGTGGAATCTAGAAACATGGTACAGATGAACCGATTTGCAAGGCAGAAATAACATTTTTACCCTGAAAGTGTAAGCTAAATATATCCTTTCTGCATGAGAATTTTTTTTAAAGATCAAATATTACTTTTTAAAAAATTAAGCAGAATTTCATTATGGAAATATATACAGATGAAGTAGGTGTGAAATAATGAAATATAATATTCTGAAAAATGGAGCTTATAAATACAAAATTATAAACTAAATGTCAAAGACCTTGCTTATGTACACTTTCAGCTCTTTTTCAGATTCATTCTTTTTTATTTTTATTATCTTTACAACATATTATCAGTTACACTGATATTATGCATTTAAATAAAATTTTCATTCTCCCTAACTTCAGTGTGCATTTAAGCATACAATTTGAATGATCTTACTAAATATTTTCCAGAAGCCCTTTCTCTAGCTTTTCAAAGTTCTCTCAACTCTCCCTATATATTCCTTATAAATACCTAAATTAGTTTTTTAATCTTTGTGGATTTATTGTACCAAAAATTTGTTTTCTCTATAGTGTGAAACTTTCTCCAGGTTTGCATTATCTGCATTTCACAATTGCAACTCTAGGAAATCACTCTGACAATTGCAAAAGTTGTCTCTGCTCCAGTGAATAAACTTGGGATCAAATATTATTCTGCACACCAGAAACATCCTCAAATTTGTGAGAAAATACAATAACTGACAATCTAATTATAACATATTTATTTAGTATATAAAGCCCTAAGAGAAAAGGTATTATTTTCCTTGTGTTTTTAAAATTTATCTTCATTTACTTCATTATTATATTTCACTTGCTTTTTTGTTGTCTAAGTTTTGTTTCTAATTGGAAAATCTAGGCTTATTTTTACATGAGAGATACACAAATTCTGTGCATTTTTTTCCCCAAGATGTAGCTCATGTGGTCTTTCCTGCCTGTATCGCAAACCTGTCTACATTTATTATCACTATTATTTGCCTAAACTTGCTGGTGGTTTTACTATCCTCCAGATATGAATAAGCTGTGGATTTCATATCTTCAGAAAACCTAAGATATTAGATTAAAAAAACATTAGAATCATAAAGCACTTCTGTATTGACAAAAGTTCTGTATGGAATTGAGAGAAAATCCCATTCACATGGCAACAATTCCTACCACTGCTACACTAATTCAAACTCTTAGGTCTTTTTCCTATTCTGTTCCTACTCCTACTTCTCTTAACACCGCCACCAAGAGGCTACTACTAGTACAACCCTTACTATTGGACCATGACAATAATAAACCCCAAGGGGTGGACATGTTGATAAATAGGAGAGGGCTCTATGAAGAAAACAAAACAGCATCTGAAAGGCAGGAAAAATAAAGCTTGAGTTAAAGACATACTATATTATTATTTAGTTTAAAAAATGAATTTTGCAAAAGAAATCTATACATGCTAAATTAATTTAAGATTTATTAAATTCTACAATTTCAATCAAACTTAAACAAAATGATCCTGAAGTTTACCTGGAAGAATAAAAAAGTTGTTTTACTTGAGGAAGTATGATGGAGACTTACTTCATATGCTATTACAATGGAGTGTTTATTCATGCATTCGTGAAATATCTAATGAGCTCCCTACTCAGTGATGGACATTCATGACACAGCAGCAGACAGGAAAAGTTTCTCCCTTCATGAAGCTTGCAATCTGATTGAAAATATCAAAAACAGACTAGTAAACACATAAGTGGATGATAACTCCTGATTATGATAATTTCTGTGAAGTATCAATATATTGTAGAACCCAAAATAGACAGAATGACCAGGAAATGTCTTTTTGAGGAAGTTACATTTGAGCAGAGACTCCAAGATGAGAATCAGTCAGTGCTTTGCACAGATGAAAGAACAATATTCCTAGTTTAAGGTGCATGACTCAGGCAAGTCTTTTAATTTCTATGTCCTGTTCTTCACCAGAAAAATGGGGATACTATAGTATCTACCTTATAGAAGAATTAGGAAAATGAGTTATTCTGTGTCAAGTACATAAAACATTGCCATAAATACAGTAAATATTCAATGAATGTTGACAAGCTTTTGATAATACCTGAAACTTCAGTAAAAATGAATAGAGATGAACAGAAAATCTAGCCAAAAAGAAATAAGGATAATAATCATATTTTATATAAAATTTATTCTCATTTACAATCCAAAAATAAATGGGAGTCATTTAATTTTCTTCATTACACACATTTAAAATCATTCTATTTAAACAATATAAAAGAGTAGACTTACAGAACTAACAACCAATAACTTTAATTTCAAATGTCAGAATGACTGAATGTGTTTATCTTAAGATCTTGGGGTAATTTGTATTTTTTAAATGAATTTAATGCTTATAAAGATATAGTGGAAACCAAGGAAATCCAGTTATGGGAACATGTAGGCAGAAAATGGGAAATCTGGGTTCCATTATGAAGTTTCCCACTCAGTTTCTCTGCCTACCACCTTGACAATCATTGAGGCTTTCATTTTCTTATACATAGAAAAAAGAAACAAAAAAAGAACATTTAAAAACTGGTAACATTTCTCAGTATGAAATATTTTTAACACCTCAAATCTGAGGTATTTGTGTCTGAGTTATCAGTAAGTGGTTTTTATGATTCTCTAAAAAGAATTATGATATGTACATTTAGGGAAACTATAATAGGCTAATGTTTTCATGGGAGTTGAACAAATAAATGCCAACATGTTACAAGGAATGCTGATATCATTGGAGACTGATTTTGATATTTTGCCTTTGAAATTTCTAAAATAATGATAATAATAGGCATATAATAATAATGATAATACTAATGATACATTTCCTCTTCTGTTACACCTGAGAAATCAAAAACACCAAAAGGAAGATACATACAACTTCTATATCATTTGGAATTTCCAAGATTTCCTGGATTTCTAAGGATCTAGAATGAGGCCTTATTGGATCCCCTGTGAAAAATCACATGGCCTTTGCAAGATTTCTGCCAATCTAACACCCAGAAAACAGCTCCTTCTTCCCAGTGACAACTTGTATCTGATGATGCAGCCGAAGTGTAAATAACACACTCTCCCAATTCCAAGCAATTCTTAAGGTCCAGCCCAGCTCCAAAGCTCCCTGGATTGTAGTTTAACAACTCTGTTAGCCCGTCTTGCTTTCTTCACTCTTCTCTAAGTGTTTATCTTGAAGGCAGCCTTCAATGAACATTGTACAAGCAAATCTCTATTTAAATCTGTTTCCTGGAAACCTTACCTAAGAGGCCCAATGTAAGAAGTGGTTCAAGGAAGCAGGAACTATAATGGGATATTGGAATTGAATCATCAATTGGTCATTTGGCAGGAAGACCCCATTACTGATGGAAGATAAAGCATGATTAACCTCTGGTGCCATGTAAATGTGCAATTGTTAAAACTTTCATTTGTGATAAACTGGGATGGGGTACTGATGAAAGCAAATATACTAGCAGATGCAATATCTCAGACACATCGGAAGCTCAAGGAAAATAAGAATTATGAAATTGGATGCCTGCTAATGAAGGTAATTGATATATGAGAGAAATAAAAGGAAATTTGAAGTATGAGATGATTAGTCACCAAATAAATTATATGCACAAAAGCCAGAAGGTCACTTTGGTAGTCAATAAAGTTCTTTTATTTTTTGCAAGTGTATTGCAGAAAAAACTGAGCGTCAGGTCCAACACATAATTATAACTGAGTTCTAGAGGCGGTTGAATATTCAACCTGGGAGAGTCTGGTATACCAACCAGAGCCCTGACTGGAGAAATGTGAGGTCCTGTGACATAGGATGAGTACCTCTGACTCAATGTTTCAGAAAATCTTGAATCCTCAGGTTCCTCTGAACCTTTGGGTGTATAGAATTTTCTCAGTCTGTTATGTTCTACTCTAGCGTACCTCTTTTCTTGAAGATGATGCAGAGATCTCCTCTTTCAAGAAAACACGCACACTGCTGTGCACCATAACATAACTCTTTTGACCCAGTCAGGAAGTGCTGGCCCTG
Organism: Lagenorhynchus albirostris; assembly: GCF_949774975.1. Lineage (NCBI taxonomy): Eukaryota > Metazoa > Chordata > Mammalia > Artiodactyla > Delphinidae > Lagenorhynchus > Lagenorhynchus albirostris. Next base: position 95,639,021 of record NC_083096.1, read on the forward strand.
CTAAAAGAGGAAAGAGATGATACCCTGTTGAAGTGGCTGCAAGACCTTGTACAGTCATGAGTTCCCATAGTGGAAGGGGTACAATGTAATCAACTTGTCACCAAATGGCTGGTTAGTTTCCTTGAAAGATAATTTTATATTGGAAGTTCAGCACTGACCATGCTTTTGACTGCATATCATCAGTGTTGGTAATTTTATCTGTATTTTTTCTTTTTGATTTCTTTGCATGGAGTAAGGGGAGGGTTAGGTTTTAGTGTTTGGGTCCTCAGGCTCCAGGACTGTCCAGTTCTTGGCCATTCCCTGAAACCCTGCTGCTCACTATGGCAGTGGCCAGCTGGCTTCATCAAGATCTTCTGCAGCAGCTGCCTTGTCGTCCTCAGGCACCGGTTCCATGTCAGCTTCAGCTGGCCCATATTACTGGGAGCCCACACTATTAGACCTATGCATGGTCTCCATTTCTGTTATTGTAGTGCTTCTGTTATTGTGTTCCTTGTGCCAACACTGGGGTAGCCAATCATAGATGTTGGCTTTTGCCAACTCGGCAAGTCATTTGTCTAATTAATTTGGTGTTCCTTTCACTGATATTCTAAAACCACAGGGACTTCTTGGTACTTGTGCTGCTTGCTCCACAGCCTAGATTTACCGAAGATAATGTTCCTACTCTAAGCCCTATCTAAAACTAGTAGTCTTTTGTATCACCCAGTAAATAGACCAGAACAGCATTCATAAGTGTGAAATATGCTACCTCTAAAACTTTAAGAGGTCTACCAAATGTTATCCTTCCTTTTTAGTGGTGGAAGATGTAAGATGCTATATATATATTTTACTTTGGAGGACATGTCTAGACGTGAAACTGGATCCCTAAAATCTTCACTGAAAGGGCAGGTCCTGAATCTTCGTATGTTTTATCTCCTATCTTCTGTAGCACATTGTGGTCATTTAGTTTAACATGATGTCATCAATATAGGGGACCAGTGTGATATTCAGCGGAATGGTCAGATGGTACAAGATCCTCTGGCTATATTATGACAGAAGGCAGGAGAGTTAACATATCCCTGGAGCTATTAATATATACTACTTGCTGTCTCAAATGAATTTGAAATGTTTCTAATCCTCTTTCCTGATAAGGATGGAAAGAATGGATTCACCAGATCAATGACTGCATACCATGTATCTGAGACCATGTTAATTTGCTGTCATAAAAATGTCACATCTTAAACAGGAGCTGCGGGAGTGGGTGAATTTGTATTCTCCTCCAGGATCTGATTACATCCTTTATGTCTTTAAGGGTGGCTCAAATATCTGCCACTACTTCACCTCCACTGCCATGATGTAGTGTTTTTGTTTTACAATCTTGACTGGGAGAGTGTTAGTTTTGGAGTCTTTGACTTAGCTTTTCCTACTATAATAGCTCTTATACCACAAATACAGATAAAATTACTGTCACTGATGATAGCCAATCAAAAGCATGGTCAATGCTGAGCCTCTGATATAAAATTATCTTTCAAGGAAACCAACCAGCCACTTGGTGATAAGTTGATAATACTGTACCCCTTCCACTGTGGGAGTGGCAGTGATTCATCTTGACTGTGTTAAGTCATATCCATGGGAATGAGTTTGTCTTTCCTGCCTACATGGTCTCAGCTAGATTATGAAGTGTTTGATCTGCCAACAAAGTATATGTAACATTATAACAGAAATGTAAAAGGAATTCATTTTATAGCAGCAAAGGAAGTATAGCAATGAATGCATAGTAATGGAATCCACTAGTTCTATCATGTTGCATTACTCAGAGGTCGCTGGCTTGAGAGGGTGATGGAGTATAGTCTTTTGAAGTTAACAACTGAGGAACCAACTTGGAGATGCTACTTTGCGTGGATTGAGCACCATCTTTAAAAACACATTATATACACTAAGTCAACAACTAGTGTATAATTCTGTGTCACCTGTAGGTAGAATACTTGGGTATGGAATGGAAACTAAGGGCAAAAGTAGAAATGGTTCCACTTACCATTACCACTCCAATTACCACTTACTATACAGGAACCTACCCGGGAATTTGTGCTTCCTGGCCTGATAACCCTGAGCATTAGGATTAGATACCCTAGTTTCCAGAGAGGCACTGCTTCCAACAAGGTTCACAGAAAAAGTCCCATAAACTAAACTACAGCTCCTGCCATGTCACTTGTCTCCTCCTTCTAAGAGACCAGAAGGTAAGAAAAGGGTTACCATTTTGTCAGAGATAAATTGATTCTTATTAAGAGAAGGTAGGGCTGCTGCTATGCAGTGGGGAAGGAAGAACATATTTGACATCAGGCGATCCACTAGGCTGTCTCTTGGCACCCCTTTGCTCTATCTCCATTATGAATAGACAAGCATATCAACCATGGCCTAAGAAGGGCATGATGCTAAGGTGATCAGAACCCACAGGGATGAGTGTCTGGATTATGACACCAGGTAAGCCACCTAGTCCAGCAAAATGGGTAGTAAAAAAAGCAGAAAATGAATTCCAACCTGAGACAATGTGCAGCACAGTAGTTTTCTCTAATAAAACATACTTAAAATGTTAAAAAGTTCTGGAGGAGCTCTTTCTAGAACTTATATAAAGAGAGTACATGTAAGCTGCTCAAGAGATGGGTTGTAGAAGATGCTATAATGCATCACATAAGTAACCCCTTTAGGACTGAGACACTCGGTCTCTAAGTTGTGGGGAGTGCGCTCAGCTGAGTGACTGCTTAGAAATTGAACTTTGGTGAGCCACACTAGTGTATATACATGTGTATAAACATTATGCATATATAAGTCTTAGTATATACTTATGTATTCTGTATTAAATATATTAAAATATGTAAAAATTAAATTTGGAAAAAATAGATTGAAATAGACTAAATGTAGAGTAAATCTTATTTATGATTATTTCTTAATGATAAATTTCCTTCTTATATTTTTTTCAGCTTTATTGGAGGTATACTTAATATTAAAAAAATTGCACATGTTTAATATAAACATAACCTCCAAAATAGATCTTGTGTCCTTTTGTTTTGAGGTGTGTGTGTGTGTGTGTGTGTGGTTAGAACACAACATGAGATCTACCCTCTCAATAAGTTAGATGCACAAAACCATGATGGTAACTAAAGGCACTATGTTATCCAGGAGATCTCTAGAACTTATTTATCTCATATAGTTGTAATGTTATACCCATTGAACAACAACTCCCCCTTGCCCTGTTTCCCCAGTTCCTGTCAATCACCATTCTATTCTCTGCTTCTATAGTTTGATCATTTCAGATACCTCACATAAGTGGAATCATGAAGTATTTTTCCTTCTATGACTAATTTATTTCACTTACCATAATGTCTTTTAGGTTCACCCATGTGGTCCAAGTAGTAGGATATCTTTCTTTTGTTAATGCTGAATTATATTCCATTGTATGTATATATCACATTTTCTTTATCTATTCATCTGTCAATGGACTTTTTGTGTCGTTTCTACATCTTGGCTACTGTGAGTAATGCAGCAATGAACATTAAGAGGCATCTCTTTGAAATTCCAATTTGAAGTCCTTTGGATATATTCTAAGAAGAGAAATTGCTAGATCATATGATAGTTCTATTTTTAATCTTTTGAGGAACCTCCATACTATTTTCCATAGTGGCTAAACAATTTTACATTTTCACCAATAGTGTACAAGAGTTTAAATTTCTACACATCCTTGCCAACACTTCTTATCATTTTTTTTTCTTTTCTGATAATAGCCATCCTAACAGGTGTGAGGTGAAATCTCATTGTGGTTTTGATTTGCACCTCTCTAATGATTAGTGATGTTGAGTACCATTTCTGTACCTGATAGCCATTGTATATTTTCTTTGAAGAAATGTCCATTCAAGTCCTTTGTCAAATTTTAGATCAGGATATTTGGTTTTTTGCCATTGAGTTGTAGGAAGAGTTCCATATATGTGTTGGGAATTAATTCCTTGTCAGATATACAGTTTGAAAATATTTCCTCCTATTATGTAGGCCCTTGTGGTTCTTAGTATGATTGCAAACACTCTCAGCAATAACCATTTATTTCGTTATTGGAAATTTGAGGAAAAAATGTTTATTACTTACAAGTTCTGGAAATTACACACCACACCTTGTGACACTTAGGGAGGTCACAGGTAGAGCAAAAGAGAGAGAAAGAGTGTGTAAGCCTGGGGTCTGCTTCTATTTGGGTCGAGGGTGAGAGCCTAGTGTTTCATGGGTTCTCTATTGGTACATTTAAAATATAAGAATGGGAATTTAAAGTGCAGGAAGAGAAAAAAAAAAGCAGCCCAAATGTTTAGTTATCTAAACCTACCAGTATCTATTAAAAAAAAAAAAAGAGAGAGAGACCTCGGGGGTGTGGTGTTCAGCCTGGCTTTATACTTAGTTTTGTGGCATAAAGGGGCTGACATCAAGTGAACAGGCAAGAAGAGTTAATGACTGGATGAAGGACAGGAGGTGGGAGACGGTAGAGCTGAAGGATCCTCAGCAAAAGGAGATGGAGGATAACCTGTAATTTCACTCATGCCTGACATTGATGGCACAGGTTCTGGTTCTTTGCTGGATTCAGTTCTATCAACCCTTTTGAAAAAATGATCCAGTGATGTCTGGGGAGTAGCTCTTTTCCTCTCCTGATAGATGACACGGTAGCACTGGATTGCATTCTGAACGGCTACTGTAACCTTCATATACCATTGTACGTTTGGGTCCTGTGCTTCAAAAACTAACAGTGCCTTCTCAAATAAAGAAAATCTCCTTGCCATTTCCTGCATCGTGAATTGCTTCAGTTCTTCAGTTACTGTAATTTCTCAAAGCATTTCAGGAAGTTACTGGGCAGCTATGCATCTGCACTCACTGCCTCGCCACTTTTATGTTGTGCAGGTTGGCTCTAGCCTTGAACCAATGAAACTAGTCATGACTGGCATTAAAAGATGCACCTTCTGATTCTTCGCCGAGTTTCTTCTTCAAGTCTTCATAAAGGCTTTTAACTTTCTTTTGAATCAACATTAAGCTGGGAGGGACTCGATGATGATACTGATCCTGCATCCACACACTGAGAGGTTTCTCCATTTCCATCCCTTTTCCACGCTTCTTCAATATTATTGTCAACATCATTGGCACAGCAGATTTGAAATGTTCCATGATCTTGTGCTTGTTCTTTAGAATCGTGCCAATGGTTGAATGATTCACGTTATAAGAATGAGTGACGTCTACCATCTTTTCGCCTCGCTCCACTTTCTCAATTATTTTCACTTTTGTTTCCATCGTTATCGTTTGGTGCTTCTTAGCAGTACCAGCTACATCACCAGTGCTTTTATGCTTTCTTCTGGACATCCTGGGCTTAAAACAAAGATACTGTACTACTGTTCTCTATACAGTACTGCACAGTAAAGTACGCAAAAGCGCAACCACTTGTAGATAATGCACGCACGTGAAAATGTATGCCAGACATGTGAAATAACTTAATGTGATTGGACTTGCGAACACACGTTCGCATCATTGAAAGTTCGCAACTTGAAGGTTCATATGTAGGGGACTTACTGTATTGATTCAATCTCCTTACTTTTTATTTTATTTTTTTAACATCTTTATTGGGGTATAATTGCTTTACAATGGTGTGTTAGTTTCTGCTTTATAACAAAGTGAATCAGTTATACATATACATATGTTCCCATATTTCTTCCCTCTTGCGTCTCCCTCCCTCGCACCCTCCCCATCCCACCCCTCCAGGCTGTCACAAAGCACCGAGCCAATATCCCTGTGCCTTGCGGCTGCTTCCCACTAGCTATCTATCTTACTACGTTTGTTAGTGTGTACATGTCCATGACTCTCCCTCGCCCCGTCACTGCTCACCCTTCCCCCTCCCCATAACCCCAAGTCCGTTCTCTAGGAGGTCTGCGTCTTTATTCCTGCCTTACCCCTAGGTTCTTCATGACATTTTTTCCCTTAAATTCCATATATATGTGTTAGCATACGGTATTTGTCTTTCTCTTTCTGACTTACTTCACTGTGTATGACAGACTCTAGGTCTATCCACCTCATTACAAATAGCTCAATTTCGTTTCTTTTTATGGCTGAGTAATATTCCATTGTATATATGTGCCACATCTTCTTTATCCATTCATCCGATGATGGGCACTTACGTTGTTTCCATCTCCGGGCTATTGTAAATAGAGCTGCAATGAACATTTTGGTACATGACTCTTTTTGAATTTCGGTTTTCTCAGGGTATATGCCCAGTAGTGGGATTGCTGGGTCATATGGTAGCTCTATTTGTAGTTTTTTAAGGAACCTCCATACTGTTCTCCATAGTGGCTGAACCAATTCACATTCCCACCAGCAGTGCAAGAGGGTTCCCTTTTCTCCACACCCTCTCCAGCATTTATTGTTTCTAGATTTTTTGATGATGGCCATTCTGACTGGTGTGAGATGATATCTCATTGTAGTTTTGATTTGCATTTCTCTAATGATTAATGATGTTGAGCATTCTTTCATGTGTTTGTTGGCAGTCTGTATATCTTCTTTGGATAAATGTCTATTTAGGTCTTCTGCCCATTTTTGGATTGGGTTGTTTGTTTTTTTGTTATTGAGCTGCATGAGCTGCTTGTAAATTTTGGAGATTAATCCTTTGTCGGTTGCTTCATTTGCAAATATTTTCTCCCATTCTGAGGGCTGTCTTTTGGTCTTGTTTGTGGTTTCCTTTGCTGTGCAAAAGCTTTGAAGTTTCATTAGGTCCCATTTGTTTATTTTTGTTTTTATTTCCATTACTCTAGGAGGTGGGTCAGAAAGAATCTTGCTGTGATTTATGTCATAGAGTGTTCTGCCTATGTTTTCCTCTAAGAGTTTGATAGTTTCTGGCCTTATATTTAGGTCTTTAATCCATTTTGAGCTTATTTTTGTGTATGGTGTTAGGGAGTGATCTAATCTCATATTTTTACATGTACCTGTCCAGTTTTCCCAGCACCACTTATTGAAGAGGCTGTCCTTTCTCCACTGTACATTCCTGCCACCTTTATCAAAGATAAGGTGTCCATATGTGCATGGGTTTATCTCTGGGCTTTCTATCCTGTTCCATTGATCTATCTTTCTGTTTTTGTGCCAGTACCATACCGTCTTGATAACTGTAGCTTTGTAGTATAGTCTGAAGTCAGGGAGCCTGATTCCTCCAGTTTCTTTTTTTGTTCTCAAGATTGCTTTGGCTATTCGGGGTCTTTTGTGTTTCCATACAAATTGCGAAATTTTTTGTTCTAGTTCTGTGAAAAATGCCAGTGGTAGTTTGATAGGGATTGCATTGAATCTATAGATTGCTTTGGGTAGTAGAGTCATTTTCACAATGTTGATTCTTCCAATCCAAGAACATGGTATATGTCTCCATCTATTTGTATCATCTTTAATTTCTTTCATCAGTTGTCTTATAATTTTCTGCATACAGGTCTTTTGTCTCTTTAGGTAGGTTTATTCCTAGATATTTTATTCTTTTTGTTGCAATGGTAAATGGGAGTGTTTTCTTGATTTCACTTTCAGATTTTTCATCATTAGTATATAGGAATGCCAGAGATTTCTGTGCATTAATTTTGTATCCTGCCACTTTACCAAATTCATTGATTAGCTCTAGTAGTTTTCTGGTAGCATCTTTAGGATTCTCTATGTATAGGATCATGTCATCTGCAAACAGTGACAGCTTTACTTCTTCTGTTCCAATTTGGATTCCTTTTATTTCCTTCTCTTCTCTGATTGCTGTGGCTAAAACTTCCAAAACTATGTTGAATAAGAGTGGTGAGAGTGGGCACCCTTGTCTTGTTCCTGATCTTAGTGGGAATGCTTTCAGTTTTTCACCATTGAGGATGATGTTGGCTGTGGGCTTGTCATATATGGCCTTTATTATGTTGAGGAAAGTTCCCTCTATGCCTACTTTCTGCAGGGTTTTTATCATAAATGGATGTTGCATTTTGTCAAAAGCTTTCTCTGCATCTATTGAGATGATCATATGGTTTTTCTCCTTCAATTTGTTAATATGGTTTATCACATTGATAGATTTGCGTATATTGAAGAATCCTTGCATTCCTGGAATAAACCCCACTTGATCATGGTGTATGATCCCTTTAATGTGCTGTTGGATTCTGTTTGCTAGTATTTTGTTGAGGATTTTTGCATCTATGTTCATCAGTGATATTGGTCTGTAGTTTTCTTTCTTTGTGACATCCTTGCCTGGTTTTGGTATCAAGGTGATGGTGGCCTCGTAGAAGGAGTTTGGGAGTGTTCCTCCCTCTGCTATATTTTGGAAGAGTTTGAGAAGGATAGGTGTTAGCTCTTCTCTAAATGTTTGATAGAATTCGCCTGTGAAGCCATCTGGTCCTGGGCTTTTCTTTGTTGGAAGATTTTTAATCACAGTTTCAATTTCAGTGCTTGTGATTGGTCTGTTCATATTTTCTATTTCTTCCTGATTCAGTCTTGGCAGGTTGTGCATTTCTAAGAATTTGTTCATTTCTTCCAGATTGTCCATTTTATTGGCATAGAGTTGCTTGTAGTAATCTCTCATGATCTCTTTTATTTCTGCAGTGTCAGTTGTTATCTCTCCTTTTTCATTTCTAATTCTATTGATTTGAGTCTTCTCCCTTTTTTTCTTGATGAGTCTGGCTAGTGGTTTATCAATTTTGTTTATCTTCTCAAAGAACCAGCTTTTAGTTTTATTGATCTTTGCTATTGTTTCCTTCATTTCTTTTTCATTTATTTCTGATCTGATTTTTATGATTTCTTTCCTTCTGCTAGCTTTGGGTTTTTTTTGTTCTTCTTTCTCTAATTGCTTGAGGTGCAAGGTTAGGTTGTTTATTCTAGATGTTTCCTGCTTCTTAAGGTGGGCTTGTATTGCTATAAACTTCCCCCTTAGAACTGCTTTTCCTGCATCCCACAGGTTTTGGGTCGTTGTGTCTCCATTGTCATTTGTTTCTAGGTATTTTTTGATTTCCTCTTTGATTTCTTCACTGATCACTTCATTATTAAGTAGTGTATTGTTTAGCCTCCATGTGTTTGTATTTTTTACAGATCTTTTCCTGTAATTGATATCTAGTCTCATGGCGTTGTGGTCAGAAAAGATACTTGATACAATTTCAATTTTCTTAAATTTACAAAGGCTTGATTTGTGACCCAAGATATGATCTATCCTGGAGAATGTTCCATGAGCACTTGAGAAAAATGGATGGAGTGTCCTATAAATATCAATAAGTCCATCTTGTTTAATGTATCATTTAAAGCTTGTGTTTCCTTATTTATTTTCATTTTGGATGATCTGTCCATGGGTGAAAGTGGGGTGTTTAAGTCCCCTACTATGAATGTGTTACTGTCAATTTCCCCTTTTATGGCTGTTAGTATTTGCCTTATGTATTGAGGTGCTCCTATGTTGGGTGCATAAATATTTACAATTGTTATATCTTCTTCTTGGATCGATCCCTTGATCATTATGTAGTGTCCTTCTTTGTCTCTTTTAATAGTCCTTATTTTAAAGTCTATTTTGTCTGATATGAGAATTGCTACTCCAGCTTTCTTTTGGTTTCCATTTGCATGGAATACCTTTTTCCATCCCCTTACTTTCAGTCTGTATGTGTCTCTAGGTCTGAAGTGGGTCTCTTGTAGACAGCATATATAAGGGTCTTGTTTTTGTATCCATTCAGCTAATCTGTGTCTTTTGGTGGGAGCATTTAGTCCATTTACATTTAAGGTAATTATCGATATGTATGTTCCTATTCCCATTTTCTAAATTGTTTTGTGTCCGTTTTTATAGGTCTTTTCCTTCTCTTGTGTTTCTTGCCTAGAGAAGATCCTTTAGCATTTGTTGTAAAGCTGGTTTGGTGGTGCTGAACTCTCTCAGCTTTTGCTTGTCTGTAAAGGTTTTAATTTCTCCATCAAATCTGAATGAGATCCTTGCTGGGTAGAGTAGTCTTGGCTGCAGGTTTTTCTCCTTCATCACTTTCAGTATGTCCTGCCACTCCCTTCTGGCTTGTAGGGTTTCTGCTGAGAGATCAGCTGTTAACCTTATGGGGATTCCCTTATGTGTTATTTGTTGTTTTTCCCTTGCTGCTTTTAAAATGCTTTCTTTGTATTTAATTTTTGACAGTTTGATTAATATGTGTCTTGGCGTATTTCTCCTTGTATTTATCCTGTATGGGACTCTCTGTGCTTCCTGGACTTGATTAACTATTTCCTTTCCCATATTAGGGAAGTTTTCAACTATAATCTCTTCAAATATCTTTTCAGTCCCTTTCTTTTTCTCTTCTTCTTCTGGAACCCCTATAATTCGAATGTTGGTGCGTTTAATGTTGTCCCAGAGGTCTCTGAGACTGTCCTCAGTTCTTTTCATTCTTTTTTCTTTATTCTGCTCTGCAGTAGTTATTTCCACTATTTTATCTTCCAGGTCACTTATCCGTTCTTCTGCCTCAGTATTTCTGCTATTGATCCCATCTAGAGTATTTTTAATTTCATTTATTGTGTTGTTCATCGTTGCTTGTTTCATCTTTAGTTCTTCTAGGTCCTTGTTAACTGATTCTTGCATTTTGTCCATTCTATTGTCCATTCTATCTCCAAGATTTCGGATCAACCTTACTATCATTATTCTGAATTCTTTTTCAGGTAGACTGCCTATTTCCTCTTCATTTGTTAGGTCTGGTGCATTTTTATCTTGTTCCTTTATCTGCTGTGTGTTTTTCTGTTTTCTCATTTTGCTTATCTTACTGTGTTTGGGGTCTCCTTTTTGCAGGCTGCAGGTTCGTAGTTCCTCCTGTTTTTGATGTCTGTCTCCAGTGGCTAAGGTTGGTTCAGTGGGTTGTGTAGGCTTCCTGGTGGAGGGGACTAGTACCTGTGTTGTGGTGGATGAGGCTGGATCTTGTCTCTCTAGTGGGCAGGTTCACGTCTGGTGGTGTGTTTTGGGGTGTCTGTGGCCTTATTATGATTTTAGGCAGCCTCTCTGCTAATGGGTGGGGTTGTGTTCCTGTTTTGCTAGTTGTTTGGCACAGGTTGTCCAGCACTGTGGCTTGCTGGTCGTTGAGTGAAGCTGGGTGCTGGTGTTAAGATGGAGGTCTCTGGGAGATTTTCGCCATTTGATATTATGTGGAGCTGGGAGGTCTCTTGTGGACCAGTGTCCTGAAGTTGGCTCTCCTACCTCAGAGGCAGAGCCCTGACTCCTGGCTGGAGCACCAAGAGCCTTTCATCCACACGGCTCAGAATAAAAGGGAGAAAAAGTAGAGGGAATTAGTAGAAGTATGAGGAAAGGAGGGAAGGAAGGAGGGAAGGAAGGAAGGAAGGAAGAAAGAAAGAAAGAAGCAAAGAAGGAAAGAAGGCAAGAAGGAACGAAAGGAGGGAGGAAGGGAGGGAGGGAGGAAGGAAGGAGGGAAAGAAGGAAAAGCAGAAAGAAAGAAGATACAGTAAAAATAAAATAAAGTATAATAAAGTTATTGAATTAAAAAATTCTTATTTAGAAAAAAAAAAAGGGACGGATAGAACCTTAGGACAAATGTTGGAAGCAAAGCTATACAGACAAAATCTTACACAGAAGCATACACATACACCCTCACTAAAAGAGGTAAAGGGGGAAAAATCATAAATCTTGCTGTCAGAGACCACCTCCTCAATTTGGGATGATTCGTTGTCTAAAGGAGGGAAGGAAGGAAGGAAAGAAAGAAAGAAAGGACGAAGGTAAAGTATAATAACGTTCTTAAAATTAAAATTGATTATTAAGAAAAAAATTTTAAGAAAAAACCATGGACGGATAGAACCCTAGGACAAATGGTAGAAGCAAGACTATACAGACAAGATCTCACACAGAAGCATACACATACACATTCACAAAAAGAGGAATAGGGAAAAAAATCATAGATCTTGCTCCCAAAGTCCACCTCCTTAATTTGGGATGATTGGCTGTCTATTCATGTATTCCACAGATGCAGGGTACATCAAGTTGATTGTGGAGCTTTAATCCGCTGCTTCTGAGGCTGCTGGAGAGATTTCCCTTTCTCTTCTTTGTTCTCACATCTCACAGGGGCTCAGCTTTGGATTTGGCCCTGCCTCTGCGTGTAGGTCGCTGGAGGGCGTCTGTTTTTTGCTCAGACAGGACGGGGTTAAAGGAGCCGCTGATTCGGGGGTTCCGGCGTACTGAGGCCGGCGGGGAGGGAGGGGCACGGAATGCGGGGCGGGCCTGCGGCGGCAAAGTCCGGCGTGACCCTGCACCAGCCCGAGGCCCGCCGTGCGCTCTCCCGGGGAAGTCGTCCCCGGATCCCGGGAACCCGGCAGTGGCGAGCTGCACAGGCTCCGCGGAAGAGGGGCGTGGAGAACGACCTGCGCTCGCACACAGGCCCCTTGGTGGCGGCAGCAGCAGCCCCAACGTCTCCCGCCCGCCTCTGGGGTCCGCGCCTCCAGCCGCGGCTTGCGCCCGTCTCTGGAGTCCGCGCCCTCAGCCGCGGCTCGCGCCCGTCTCTGGGGTCCGTGCCCTCAGCCTTGGCTCGCGCCCGACTCTGGATTCCGCGCTTTCAGCCGCGGCTCGCGCCCGTCTCTGGGGTTTGCGCTTTTAGCCGCGGCTCGCGCCCGTCTCTGGAGTTCCTTTAAGCAGCTTTCTTAAACCCCTCTCCTCACGCACCAGGAAACAAAGAGGGAAGAAAAAGTCTCTTGCCTCTTCGGCAGGTGCAGACTTTTCCCCGGACTCCCTCCCGGCTAGCTGTGGTGCACTAACCTCTTCAGGCTATGTTCAAGCCGCCAACCCCAGTCCTCTCCCTGCGCTCCATCCGAAACCGAAACCCGAGACTCAGAGCCTCAGCTCGCAGCCCCGCCCGCCCCGGCGGGGGAGCAGACAAGCCTCTCGGGCTGGTGAGTGCCGGTCGGCACCGATCCTCTGTGCGGGAATCTCCCCGCTTTGCCCTCCGCACCCGTTGCTGTGCACTCCTCCGCGGCTTCGAAGCTCCCCCCTCCGCCTCCCGCAGTCTCCGCCCGCGAAGGGGCTTACTAGTGTGTGGAAACTTTTCCTCCTTCACAGCTCCCTCCCACTGGTGCAGGTGCCGTCCCTATCCTTTTGTCTCTGTTTATTCTTTTTTTTCTTTTGCCCTACCCAGGTACGTGGGGAGTTTCTTGCCTTTTGGGAGGTCTGAGGTCTTCTGCCAGCGTTCAGTAGGTGTTCTGTAGGAGTTGTTCCACGTGTAGATGTATTTCTGGTGTATCTGTGGGGAGGAAGGTGATCTCCGCGTCTTACTCTTCCGCCATCTTCCTGCTCCGGAGCCTTACTTTTTATTGATCTGTTCATATTTCCTATGTCAAGATTCAGTCATAGTAGGTTGTACGTTTCTAGGAATTTATCAGTTCCTTCTAGGTTATCCAGTTTGTTGGCATATAATTATTCATAGTGTTCTTTTATTTTTCCATATATATTTGTGGCATCAGTTGTAATTTCTCCTCTGTTATTTATAATTTTACTTATTTGAGTTTTTTCTTAGTTTCATTTATTTTTTCTAATGTCTTTCTAGTCTGTATTTCATTTATTTCTGCTCTAATCTTTATTATCTCTTTCTTTTTACTAACTTTCGGCTTAATTTGTTCTTTTTCTAGTTCATTGAAGTGCAAAGTTAAATTGTTTACTTAAGATCTTTTTCCTTTCTTAATGTAAGCATTTAGCATTATAAACTTCTCTCAGTTACTTTTGCTGTTGTTTTCATCTTAATTTGTCTCAAAATATTTTAGTTTCTCTTTTGATATTTTCTTTGACCCATTGATTTTTCAGGAATGTGTTAATTTCCACATATTTGTGATTTTTCCAATTTTCCTTCTGTTACTGATTTCTAGTTTCATGCCATTGTGGTTGGAAAAAATACTTGATATGATTTCCATCTTCTTAAACTTTTTAAGACTTATTTTGTGAACTAACATGTGATCTATCCTGGAAAATGTTCTGTGTGCACTTGAGGAGAATGTGTATTATGCTGTTTTGGGGTGGAATGATCTGCATATGTGTTAGGTTCATTTGGTCTATCATGTTGCTCAAGTCTGCCATTTCCTTATTGATTTTTTTTCTGTATGATCTATACATTGTTGAGTGTGAAATATTGAAGTCTCATTCAATAATATATATAATTCTATTACAATACAATAATACATTAAAATAATGCATTGAAAATAATACAATAATAATACTATTATTATATTACTGTTTATTTCTTCCTTCAGTTCCTTTAATATTTGCTTATATATTTAGGTGCTCTGATATTGGGTGCATATATACTTATAATTGTTATGTTTTCCCAATGAATTTCCTCTGTTATCATTATATAATGATCTTCTTTGTCTCTTGTGACAGTTTTTGACTTAAAATCTACTTTGTGTGATATAAGTACAGCCACCCCTGTTCTCTTTAGATTACCATTTGCATGGAATATCTTTTTCCATACCTTAACTTTAGCTATGTGTGTCCTTAAATCTAATGTGAGTCTTTTGTATACAGCATTTGGTTGAATCTTGATTTTTATCCATTCTACTACTTTATGTATTTTGATTAGGGCATCTAATTCATTTATGTTTAAAGTAATTATTGATAGCTAAGGACTAACTACTGACATTTTGTTTATGCTTTATGTCTGTTTTGTAGTTCTTTTGTTCCTTTCTTGCACTCCTTACTGTCTTCATTTGTGATTTGGTAATGTTTTTGTAGAGATATGCTTTGATTTTTTCTCTCAATCTTTTGTGTATTTACTGTATGTTTTTTCTTTGTGATTACCATGTAAAGAGGTTCTAGACTCAACTCCAAAGTGTCTGTGTGTGTCGCAATTCTCTGACACCAGCTAAAAGTTCTAAAATTCAACTTAATTTTGGCACTATTTACCCAGAGATTGCATCAAATTCCACAGGTTAAGAGCTGAGTCCTACAAGACTGCCCCCTCTCTTATGCCAGTTGAGATGCTAGTCATAACTCCAGGTTATCACCTATGCTTTTGATAACAGGCTATAGATTGAGGGTTCCAGTGACCCCCATCCTTGGGTTTAATTAATTTGCTAGAGAGGCTCACAGAACTTACAGAAACATATTGCTTACCAGATCACTGGCTTATTATAAAATAATACTCAGGAATAGCAATGGAGGAGGTGCACAAGGTATGGGGAAAGAGTGTGAAGCTTTCATGCCCTATCTGGATGTACCACTTTCCCAGGTTCTCCACATGTTCACCAACCTGGAAGCTCTGCACACCTTATCCTTTTGGGTTTTTATGGAGCTTCATTACATAGACATGGTTGATTAAATCATTGGCCATTGGTGATTGAACTCAACCTTCAGCCTCTCCCCATCTCTGCAGGTTAGGGGTGGGACTGAAAGTTCCAACCCTTAAATCACTTGATTTTCTCCACTGGCATTCAGCTGCATCCTTAAGTGAGTTCCAAAAGTCACCTCATGAACATAGCAAAAAACAACTTTATGGTGTTCGTCCCTTAGGAAATTCCAAGATATTTAGGAGCCCTGTGCCAGAAATGGGGATGAAGACCAAATATATGTTTTTGTGTTATAAATCACAATATTACACATGGGAGTTACATAAATCATCTTATATTTAGAACAGTCTTTTTTTAAATCAATAGTAACTTAATTTTACTCACATACAAAACTCCAGATTTCTATTCCCCAAACATACTTTATGTTACTGATGTCACTATTTACATATTTTTATATTGTGTATCCATTAACTAGTTCTTGTTGTTATAGTTTTTCTTTTTTAAAAAATTATTTATTTATTTATTTGGCTGCATTGGGTCTTAGTTGCAGCATGTGAACTCTTAGTTGCAGCATGTGAACTCTTAGTTGCAGCATGTGGGATCTAGTTCCTTGACCAGGATTTGAACCCAGACCCCCTGCATTGGGAGCATAGAGTCTTAGTCACTGGGCCACCAGGGAAGTTCCTATAGTTATTCTTAATCATTTTTCTTTTAACTTTTATAATAGGGTTAAAAGTGATTTAAGTGACACCATTAAAATATTAGAGCATTATGAATTAATTATACACTTTACCAGTGAGTTTATTCTTTCATATGTTTTCATGTTAATAAATAATGTTATTTGTTACAACTTGGAGAACTCCCTAGTATTTTATGTTAGGCAGGTCTAGTGGTAGTGAATTCCCTCAGCTTTTGTTCATCTGGGAAAGTCTTTATCTATTTTGCATTTCTGAAGAACAGCTTTTTTGGGTATAGTAACTTTGGTTGGCAGTTTTTCTTTCAGCACTTTGAATATATCATTCCATTTTCTCCTGGCCTGCAAAGTTTGTGCTGAGAAATCTGCTGATAAGCTTACAGGTGGACTCTCTTCTATAGAATGTCACTTTTCTCTTGCTGCTTAAAAAATTCCTTCTCTTTTGTTTTTGACAATTTGATTTAATGTGTTTTCACGGACACCTCTTTAAATTTAGTCTATTTGAGCTTCATGAATCTGGATGTTTATTTCCCTTCCCAGATTTGAAAAGTGTCATCTATTATTTCTTTAAATAGGCTTTCCCTTTCTCTTTCTCTCTTTTGCTTCTAGGAGTCCTATAATGTATATATTAGTTCTCTTGATTAATCCCATAAACCTTTAGGCTTTGTTAAATTTTTTTTATTATATTTTTTTCTTTTTCATCCTCTGACTAGGTAATTTCAAACAACCTGTCTTCATGCTTGCTGATTCATTCTTCTGCTTGTCCCAGTCTGTTATTGAACTCCTGAAGTAAATTTTTCAGTTCAATTATTGAATTTTGGGGCTCTAATATTTTTGTTTGGTTCTTTATAATAAGTTACATCTCTTTGTTGGTATTCTTATTTTGTTCATGTATCATTTTCCTGATTTCATTTAATTGTCTATCAGCGTTCTCTTATAACTCACTGGGATACTGTTAGGTGACTAATTTGAATTGTTTATAATCTAATTCATAAATCTCCATTTATTTGGAGTCAGTTATTGGAGATTTTGGGGGAGGTCAGTCACTGGAGATGTATTTTTTTTTCTTTTGATTGTGGCATATTTTCTTGATTCTTCATGTTCCTCATAGAGTTGCACTGGTGCTTGCTCATTTGAAAAAATAGCACATTTTCCCAGTCTCAGAGAACAGTGCCAGTTGTAGGAGAACACCTGTTTCCTTTCCATTGTTGCTAGCTGTCCCAAGTGCCCAGGCTATGCCAGTCCTTAAGCACTTGCTATGAGGTGAAATCAAAACTGACCCCTCAAGGAACACAATGAAAGCCTGAGACAAGTCTCACTTTGCTTTCTCCCTTCCTCTAATAGGAAGAGCCTCAATTATGCAGCTTTTCCTAATCGCACAGAGCAGTGTTTGCTGTTTGGGTAAATCTACCCCTTTCCCTTTGTTCCTAGCTGTTCCAGGCATCTAGGCTGTGTTGGTCTTTCAGTGCTTAGTATGAGATGAGATAGAAATCAACCCTTCAGAGGAGCACACCACAAGGCCAGGAGGTCAGGCAGCCAGGCTCTCACTTCACCCTCCTTTCTCCCTGAGGGGGAAGTCATAGGCCAAAGCAATCTTTTTGGCACTGAGCTAACTGGTTTGGGGGAGGGGTTAATTCAGCCTTATGTTCTTCTGAGATTGCTGCAACTTCATAACTGTATTCTGGATTTCACCTGAAGGTTTTTTGGTCCAAATATGATTGTTATATCAGTGTTTCTGTGGAGGAATGAGGGCTAGGTCTTCTTATTCTGCCACCTTGCTGATGTCACCTCCTTCCTACTGTATTGGTATTTGGTCTCTCTAAAATATAAAAATATTAACAATATTTTCAGTGAGATATATATATGATAGAAATATATTCATAATTTCAAAATTTTTGACTTTACTAGTTGTTATAAAAAATATGGTTCTACATTTAATTTATCTTGATACTTCATGTCAGTTGCTGTAAGTGGAAAGAGTCTACTCTTAGTAATAAATACTGATATTCACCGTTCAATCCTATCCATGGCTTAGGTAACTGTTTTCCTTCAACTTAGTAATATTCATGCAAATTTCAGGAAGTGTTCTGTGTCAATATTTTTTTTGCAATGGCTTTAAATTCACTGAAAATCTTTATTTGAAAGGTATTTTTCCATTTCCAATGAGTGCAGATATGGAAGTCTTGTAGGTAAAACAGGTGGTTTTTGGCATTGATCATATAATGACAGTAACATTTCCATATGTATGTTTTCAAAACACTCTCCATAGCGTAATTTTCCACTCTAATGCAATTTCTTTCTTAGTCATTGCTAAAATGTCAGCTTTACTTTAAAGTGATATTTCAGTCTGAAAAATTGATTAAATTATTTACTAGTATGAACAATAGTGACAGCTGCTCTTATCAAGAAAAAAGTTCAGTAAATTTTGAAGATTTTGGGGGAGGGTGGGAAATAACAAAAAGATGTGTAATTTTAATTTTGTTCACTACTGTATTAAATACTTTGTCACCAGATATTTTTGTGGTAAAAAGAAACAATATTGTGAAAATGACTATACTACCCAAAGCAATCTGCAGATTCAATGCAATCCCTATCAAACTACCAATGGCATTCTTCACAGAATCAGAACAAAAAATTTTGCAATTCGTGTGGAAACACAAAAGACCCTGAATAGCCAAAGCAATCTTGAGAAAGTAAAACAGAGTTGGAGGAATCAGGCTCCTTGACTTCAAAGTACACCACAAAGCTACAGTAATCAAGACAGTATGGTACTGGCACAAAAACAGAAATATAGATCAATGGTACAGGATAGAATGCCCAGAGATAAACCCATGAACATATGGTCATCTAATTTATGACAAAGGAGACAAGAATATACAATGGAGAAAAGACAGCATCTTCAATAAGTGGTGCTTGGAAAACTGGACAGCTACATGTAAAAGAATGAAATTAGAACACTACATAACACCATACGGAAAATAAACCCCAACTGGATTAAAGACCTAAATGTAAGACTGGACAAGATAAAACTCTTTGAGGACAACATAGGAAAAACACACTTTGACATAAACCACAGCAAGATCTTTTTTACCCACCTCCTAGAGTAACAGAAATAAAAACAAAAATAAGCAAATGGGACTTAGTTAAATTTAAAAGCTTTTGCATGGCAAAGGAAACCATAAACAAGACGAAAAGACAACCCTCAGAATGGGAGAAAATATTTGCAAATGAAACAACAGACAAAGGATTAATCTCCAAAATATGGTGGTATAGTTTGAAACATCTCATTGAGCTGAATGTCAAAAACACAAACAATCCAATTAAAAACTGGGCAGAAGACCTAAATAGACATTTCACCAAGGAAGACATACAGATGGTCAAGAGGCACAGGAAAAGATGCTCAGCATCACTAATTATTAGAGAAATGTAAATCAAAACTACAATGAGGTATCACCTTACACCAGTCAGAATGGCCATCATCAAAAAAAATCTACAAACAATAAATGCTGGAAAGGGTGTGGTGAAAAGTGAACCCTCCTGCACTGTTGGTGGGAATGTAAATTGATACAACCACTATGGAAAACAGTATGGAGATTCCTTAAAAAACTAAAAATAGAACTACCATATAACCCAGCAATCCCACTACTGGACATACACCCTGAGAAAACCATAATTCAAAAAGAGTCATGTACCACAATGTTCAGTGCAGCTCTATTTACAATAGCCAGGACATGGAAGCAACCTAAATGTCCATCAACAGATGAATGGATAAAGAAGATGTGGCACATATATACAATGGAATATTACTCAGCCATAAAAAGGGATGAAATTAAGTTATTTGTAGTGAGGTGGATGGACATAGAGACTGTCATAGAGAGTGAAGTCAGAAAGAGAAAAACAAATACCATATGTTAACACATATATATGGAATCTAAAAAAGAAAAAAAAATGGTACTGATGAACCTAGTTGTAGGACAGGAATAAAGAGTTAGACATAGAGAATGGACTTGAGGACACGGGGTGGGAGACGGAAGCTGGGGCAAAGTGAGAGTAGTATTGACATATATACACCACCAAATGTAAAATAGTTAGCTAGTGGGAAGCAGCAGCATAGCACAGGGAGACCAACTTGGTGCTTTGCAATGACCTATAGGGGTGAGATAGGGAGTTTGAGAGGGAGGCTCAAGAGGGAATGGATATGGGGACGTATGTATGCATATGGCTGATTCACTTTAGTGTACAACAGAAACTAACAGAGTATTGTAAAGCAATTATATTCCAATAAAGATCTATTAACAACAAAAAAAAGAAACTTGGACGGGAATTTTCATTGAAGATTTATTAATATCCACACTGGAAACTACAGAAATGTCCTTCAATGGGTGAATGGTTAAACAAACTGTGGTAACATCTATACCATAGAATAGTACTCAGCAATGAAAAGGAATGAACTACTGATATATACAACTTGGATAAGCCTCAAGGAAATTATGCTGTATTTTAAAAAAAGCCAATTCCAAAAGGATACACACAATATTATTCCATTTATAAAACACTTGTGAAATCATAATTATAGAAACAGAGTGGTTGCCAGAAGTTGGGGGTGTTCATGTGGGGAGAATGGGGGTGAATGTGGCTAAGGAGGGGTAACACAAGGGAGTCTTATGGTGATGGGAAAGTATCTTGACTGTGGTGGTGGTTACCTGAAGCTGCACATGTGATAAAATTGCATAGAGCAACATATACACACACGAATGTATAACTGGTGAAATCTGAATAAGCTCTATGGTTTGTATTATCAATTTCCTGATTTTGGTATTTCACTATAGAACAGTAGTTTTGTAAGTTGTTAACATATGGGAAGGCTGGGTGAAGGGTGCACAGGACCTGCTTGTGTATTTCTTTGTGACTTCCTTTGAATCTATTGTTATCTCAAAATAAAAAGTTTTAAAAATGCCAATAAAAAAAGTTTAAAAAATCACAATATATATAAAAAAAATAAAGTGAGTCTTTTTTAGACAGCATATTGTTGAATCTTTTTAAAAAAATTCATTCTGTCAATTTCTGTGTTTTGGTAAGAGAGTTTAATCATTCACATTTAATTACTGATAAAGAAGAGTTTACAACAATGTAGTTTGAAATGATACCAAGTTAGCTTCAATAGCATACAAAATTCTGTTCCTATACAGCTTTGTTCCACACTCCCTTATGTTGTTGTTGTCATGAATTGCATCTTTAGACACTGTGCACCCATTAATATTGCATAAGTTTGCTAGGGCCATCATAAAAAGTACCCCAGATCAGCTGGTTTAAACAATAGAAATTTATTTGCTAACAACTGTAGAAACTGGAAGTCTAAGATCAAGTTAGCAGCAGGTTTGCTCTTCTGAGGCAACTCTTTTTGCTTTACAGATGGCTGCCTTCTCACTGTATCCTCACATGAACTTTCTCTGCATGAGTGCAGGACAAGTATCCCTTCTTCTTATAAGGACACCATTCCATTGGATTAGGGCCCCATTCTTATAACCTTATTTAACCTTAATTACTGTCTTAAAGACCCTATCTCCAAATACAGTCACATTGGAGGTTAAAGCTAGTACATATAAATTTAGGGGGAACAAAATTCAGTCCATAACAAACATAGATTTACAATTATTTTATGCCTTTTACTTTAAATTATGTAAAAAATCAAAAAGAGTGGTTGCAAACCAAAACTAAAGCCACGCTGGATTTTATATTTTCCTATGTAGTTACCACTATCAAAGTTCTTTATTTCTTCATATGGCTCTGAGTTACTGTCTAGTGTTTTGTTATTTGAGTTTGATGGATTCCATTTAACATTTCATAAATAAAACAAAAAAATAAAACAAAAACAACAAAAATGGTCTATTCGTAACAAACTCAATGTTTGTTTATTTGGAAATGGTCTTAATTTCTCCTTCACCTTTGAAAGATAATTTTGCTGTTGGATATAGAATTCTTGGTTGAAAGTTTTTTCTTTCAGCACTTTAAAAAATTTAAACCTATTTTCATCTGGCCTCCATGGTTTCAGATGATAAGTGTGCTGTTTACACTGCATTTTTTTTAATTTGGTGTTTTTTTTTTTAATTACAGTATTTTTTTCTAGAGTTTTAACAGAGTTGATTCTGACCACTTTTGCTTGGTTTTTCAGTATTGCTGTAGAAAGATAGTTGCTTGGATTTGCTTACTCTGTCATTTTTGCTGACAGCCTCTGATCATTCTATGAATATTTGTCTTTGATTATTAAATTTAAAATGTCAAAAATAGTGTCTAAACATAAGATCTGTTGAACTTTTGATAATTACATAATTCATATGAAGTTAAACATCCCTGACAAAACTCGAGATTTGTCTACCAGTTATAGAGGAGTTAATTTACCATTTCTTGATAACTGAAATAACTTAAGCTTATCATTAGTGAGGATCACCATTTAAAAGCAGCAAACACAGATTTCAATTGATTTGCTTAATACATATCTTACAGGATATTTTGCATAAGAACCAAGAGATGACTAATTTACATTGCTATCTGATAAGTACAATGAATGACATTTGTGGCAGACAGAATGTTTTATTCCCACCAGAATTCATATATTAAAATCTCATCCCCAATGTGATGGTATTTGAAGGTGGGGCCGTTGTGAGGTGATTATGTTATGAGGGTGGAGCCTTCATGAATGCAATTAGTGCCCTTATAAAAGAGGTCTCAAAGAGCTACATTGCCTCTTCTGCCATGTAAGTTTAAAAGACGTTCATCATCTATGAAACAGAAAGTAGGTTCTCACCAGGTATTGAATCTGCTGGTACTTTGATCTTAGACTTCCCAGCCTCCTGAACTGTGAGAAATAAAGTTCTACTGTTTATAAGCCACCCAGTGTATGGTGTTTTAGTTATAACAGCCAAAACAGACTAAAACAACATTTTTCTCTTGAAATTATCTTAAATCCTTAACAATAAAACTAAAGCAGATTGTTGCTCTCCTACTTGAAATTATGTACAAATCCTTGCCTCTTATATTTGTAAGTTTTTTCCTAAGCTTGGCTTGTTACTTTTTTGTTAGTGATGGAAAGACATACTTTAGGTCATATATATATATATATATATATATATATATATATATATATATATATAAAATACAGCTGGGTATAATTCCTAAAATGTTGTTTAGAGAATAGAAGATCAGTTTGTACCAAATTTGCCAATGTAGTAAATTTTTTTCTGGATTCTACTGTCGTTAGGGTTTAATTGTATATGGAGGAATAATAATTTAATGATTCTAATGCTTCTTGTATAAGTATTGATTTCTCTACATGTGCTCTTTAATTCATTTTTTATATCATTTAACAAATATTGTTTATATTTAGCAGTCTTTTTAAAAGCAAATATTTTGGAGAGTATGGAGAAAGGAATACTATTAAATATTTCTGAAAGAGCTTCCAAAGCAGTTGAGTGCTCCATTTTAAAATGAAATCAAAAGTAGTTAAAAAAAAATGGTGTATTAGTCAGGTTTCCCCAGAGAAATAGAACCAATAAAACCTATATATATAAGGTGATTTATTATGAGGAATTGGCTCATGCAGTTATAGAAGATGAGAGGTCCCATGATCTGCCTTATGCAAGATGGGGATCCAAATGGTATAATTCAGTTGTAATCCAAAAGTCTGATAGTCAGGGAAGCCAATAGGTAAATCCTAGTCCAAGGGCAAGAGAAGATGATAGATGAGATGTCCCATCTAAATAGAATATGCAAGAAAATGTATCATAGAGCAGCACTTCTTAAAACATTTTCTGAGACAACTCTTTCTTCAACACTTCTCATTTATAAAGTCTGTTAAGAGTCTCTCTTTTTTTTTTCTCTGTTTCCATGTGCTCTCCACATCTCTTTCTCCTACTATTGCCCTGGCCTTCTCCCTTAGGAAAAATAATGTTCTCCCATGCTGATTGCTTTTCTTGCAAAAATACTCAAACTTTTATCCCTATCCTAGCCCTTGAGATCCTGAGGCATAAACTTTTCTGGCAATCCAAGTTTAGGAAAATGTCTTAGTAATAGATTTGAAAATGTCTCAAAGATGTCCATAAGCTATAAGAATATAAGGTTGGATAGGCATTCCCTGTGAATTTCCCCCAGGCATATTTCTAAAAACTAGGGTGAAGCAAAGACAGACGCAGGTTTTTAATAAATAGCAATGAGTATATTTTCTGTTCTGTCATGAGACAAAATAAGCCACTATACATTTGTCAGAATACTATTTCTGATTATTATGTTATTACTTTTTGTTATAATCTCAAATAAAGATCTATTTAAGACAGTACTAAAGAAAGTAGATTTTAAAAAAATCACTTTCTGTAAGAAATAACATTTACTTCCAAGGTAGGGTGCCTGATTTACTAGGCAACTAATTAACTCATTAATAGATTTTTCTTTCTTTAATATGAGCAAAGTTATAGGATTTAGGCCAATGCCCCATTCAAATATTTATGGAATCACTCTCCATATTTATGACATATTTTTGAGGATAACTCATGGCACTACTTTTGCTGTTATATATTTGCTGTATGATATGAATGTGTTTACATATAAAATAAAAAATGTATTTGTAACCCAATGATTTGAAAACCTTATATGAATTCCTTGACATCTTCATCTTCCATTCTTACCCATTCATCAAAATTTACTCAGTTACCCTGCTTCAGAATCACTGGGTAGAATCAACAAGAGAAGACAGTGGAGACTACAGGAAGAAGTGCTGGTTAGTTGTCAATATCAATGTTCATGGGAGCTTAGACACAAACCATGCAGGATTCTTATTAACATGAGATGGTGGAGATGAGAAGAAGATCTGAACGTGGTGGCACCTCTATCAGCAGAACTGATCCTTCTGAAGTTTTGAACCCTATTTTAGTGAAATATTCCAATAAACTGTGCCTCATGGAGTATGTCAAAATTTGTCTTGATTGTCCAGACCTCAAAAGCTAGTTTCATAGGTAGTGCTGTGTTTAATCTTCCTTCCATGTTGGTCAGAGCTCCATGGTACTGTCAGTAGCTTCCAGGGGGTCCAATCTCAGATTGGGTCTCAGGAATATAGTGACTCATGTCTAAAGTTCCAGTGCTTTAAAATAATGGACAAAATTACATAAACAGACTCTTTTGTGTTTTAAAGAAGAATTAAAATGCACAATTAAGGTAAGTGTCAACAAAAGCATTCAAAGCTCAATAAGAATGGAGAAGCAAGATAATGAAGATACAGTATAGAATGAGGGTTTTTGCCCTCAAGGAATTTAGACTCTAGAAGAAAATACTTATCTAAGGCTTGATATATACTCTACTCCAAAGTTTAAAGCTTGAATTATCAGTTCTTGTATAGTACTTGACAACTTTTAAGATGTTCCATGCATTTACAAAATATTGATGTAGTTATAATTGCATTTCTTCTCTTTAACATATTGAATGTTTTCTTCTTAGGAAGTGTGAAATGACTTGAGGTTCACTTCAGTAGTGTTTTCTGTTTGCAGATGCATATAAAGTTATAAAATAGTTTAGTAATCCCAGAAGAGATTGAAACCTAAGGGTCGGTATTGGAATAAAAATAACTCATCTTCGTTTATCTTTAAAAAGAGGTTATTTGAATGTATTCAAAGATGTAACTCTTTTTATTTATAGATTAATAAGGCTATGGTCACTGACATTACCTTTCCTTATTTTAAGATTTGTATTACTGGGGATCTCATTCATTTTAATAATTAATCTATAAGGAAACAACATGCTCATTATAAGATACAAAAATATGCTCTAAAAATGCATTGTTTATAAGGAAAGAATTGATAATGAGAGCAGAAGTGTGAAAATAAAATGTTTTTCACATATTCTGCTTCTGTATCCCTAGTTTGAAATTTGAGTGTCCCTAACCTCATCCTTAAAATGAAACTATTGAAATTGCCACATTCCTACCTCATGAAGATACTATGAAGACTAACAACAACAACAAAACCATTAAGTATTTTAAATTAAAAAGTTTGTATTTTAGTGACAAAGGTATTTTGCCTTCAAAACTATACCTTCGTGGTAAATATTGCTTGTTTTGCAACAATTTTAATCCATATGTGATTTTCCAGCCTTATAGAGTAGATTGGGGAAACTTTTGAAATAAGATCTATTGTTTGTCCAGCATTTGAATGTGCAATAATTTGACCATACCAGTTCTGGCAGAACATATAATATTGGGAGGGTTATTAAACACTGAGAATCTGCAAAACAAATTAAGTTGGAGTTATTCATCACAGATGTTTTAAAAATCATATCTATTTCAACATTTAACCATACTTACCAACCTTAAATCTTATATTTGGCATTCGTTTTGGCATCAAGAGTATGTATGACTGTCATATAAAAATAACAGAAATATTTTTTTATAATTCAGAACTCTGTTTTGTGTGAGTCTTCAGATTTCTGAAGCATATGCATTTGATTTCAGGATTAAATGAATTGGTACAAATGGTAGAGGCACAAAACAGATTACAAATGGTTGTCTGGAAATAATATTCATTTAAGTCAAAAGTACTGACAAATGTCATTGGGATGGGTAAATCTATGAAGACATGATTGAGGTGAAAAAGAGGATTCACTTATTTTGGAAAGTGCACTGATATATTTGGTCATTTTTATTATTTATATTAGGAAATAATAAGTGTCAAAGGAAAACTATTTGCATATTCTCATTTTACTACCAAAATTAAATTTAAACATTCATGAAATTGTTATGAGTAGATTTTTAAGAGTAAATAACCCCTATAAAGAATGTAAAATCCTTATCTCCAGCAACCTTATTTTATTAGGAACAGCCAATGTGAATCAAGACAATTACTACCCAATGATAGTTAGGAAGCCATATACAGTGAAATATCATTGGGATATGTTATTGGTGTGGTAACTTCCTTTGGCCATGGTATGTATTTCACTAAAATGTTTAAAATCCCATCTTCAGGAGCTTCAAGATGGCAGAAGAGTAAGAGGTGAAGATCACCTTTCTCTGCACAAATACATCAGAAGTACATCTACATGTGGAACAACTCCTACAGAACACCTACTGAACGCTGGCAGAAGACCTCAGACCTCCCAAAAGGCAAGAAACTCCCCCACGTACCTGGGTAGGGCAAAAGAAAAAAGAAAAAACAGAGACAAAAGAATAGGGACGGGACCTGCACCACTGGGAGGGGGCTGTGAAGGTGGAAAGGTTTCCACACACTAGGAAGCCCCTTCTCAGGCAGAGACTGTGGGTGGCGGAGGGGGGAAGCTTTGGAGCTGCGGAGGAGAGCACAGCAACAGGGGTGCGGAGGGCAAAGCAGAGAGATTCCCACACAGAGGATCGGTGCCGACCAGCACTCACCAGCCCGAGATGCTTATCTGCTCACCCGCCGGGACGGGCGGAGGCTGGGAGCTGAGGCTCGGGCTTCAGAGGTCGGATCCCAGGGAGAGGACTGGGGTTGGCTGCGTGAACACAGCCTAAAGGGGGCTAGTGTGCCACAGCTAGCTGGAAGGGAGTCCGGGAAAAAGTCTGGAGCTGCCAAAGAGGCAAGAGGCTTTTTCTTGCCTCTTTGTTTCCTGGTGCACGAGGAGAGGGGATTATGAGCGCTGCTTAAAGGAGCTCCAGAGACGGGCACGAGCTGCGGCTATCAGCGCGGACCCCAGAGACGGGCATGAGATGCTAAGGCTGCTGCTGCAGCCACCAAGGAGCCTGTGTGTGAGCACAGGTCACTATCCACACTGCCCCTCCCAGGAGCCTGTGCAGCCCACCACTGCCAGGGTCCCGTGATCCAGGGACAACTTCCCCGGGAGAACACACAGCGCCTCAGGCTGGTGCAACGTCACAGTGGCCTCTGCCGCCACAGGCTCACCCCGCACTCCGTGCCCCTCCCTCCCCCCGGCCTGAGTGAGTCAGAGCCCCCAAATCAGTGGCTCCTTTAACCCCATCCTGTCTGAGCAAAGAACAGATGCCCTCAGGCGACCTACATGCAGAGATGGGGCTAAATCCAAAGCTGAACCCCGGGAGCTGTGCAAACAAAGAGAAAGGGAAATCTTTCCCAGCAGGCTCAGGAGCAGCGGATTAAATCCCCACAATCAACGTTATGTACCCTGCATCTGTGTAATACCTGAATAGACAACGAGTCATCCCAAATTGCGGAGGTGGACGTTGGGAGCAACTATATATATTTATTTATTTATTTATTTTCCCTTTTCTTTTTTTGTGAGTGTGTATGTGTATGCTTCTGTGTGTAATTTTGTCTGTATGGCTTTGCTTTTACCATTTGTCCTAGGATTCTGTCTGTCCGTTTTTTTTTTTTTTTCTCTAGTATAGTTTTTAGTGCTTGTTATCATTGATAGATTTAGTTTTTGGTTTGGTTGCTCTCTTGTTTCTTTCTTTTTTTATGACTTATATTTTTTTAATAATTATTTTTTATTTTAGTAACTTTTTAATTTTATTTTATCTTCTTCTTTCTTCATTTTTCTCCCTTTTATTCTGAGCCGTGTGGATGACAGGCTCTTGGTGCTCCAGCCAGGCATTAGGGCTGTACCTCCAAGGTGGGAGAGCGAAGTTCAGAACATTGGTCCACAAGAGACATCCCAGCTCCATGTAATATCAAACAGCGAAAATCTCCCAGAGATCTCCATCTCAATGCCAAGACCCAGTTCCACTCAATGACCAGCAAACTCCAGTGCTAGACACCCTATGCCAAACAACTAGCAAGACAGTAATACAACCCCATCCATTAACAGAGAGGCTGCCTAAAATCATAAAAAGTCCACAGACACCCCAAAACACACCACCAGACGTGGACCTGCCCACCAGAAAGACAAGATGCAGCCTCATCCACCAAAACACAGGCACTAGTCCCCTCCACCAGGAAGCCTACATAACCCACTGAACCAAACTTACCCACTGGGGGCAGACATCAAAAACAACGGTAAGTACGAACATGCAGCTTGCAAAAAGGAGACCCCAAACACAGTAAGTTAAGCAAAATGAGAAGACAGAGAAACACACAGCAGATGAAGGAGCAAGGTAAGACCACCAGACCTAACAAATGAAGAGGAAATAGGCAGTCTACCTGAAAAAGTATTCAGAATAATGATAGTAAAGATGATCCAAAATCTTGGAAATAGAATGGAGAAAATACAAGAAATGCTTAACAAGAACCTAGAAGAACTAAAGAGAAAACAAACAGTAATGAACAACACAATAAATGAAATTAAATATTCTCTAGAAGGGATCAATAGCAAAATAACTGAGGCAGAAGAATGGATAAGTGACCTGGAAGATAAAATAGTGGAAATAACTACTGCAGAGGAGAATAAAGGAAAAAAAAAAAAAGAATTGAGGACAGTCTCAGAGACCTCTTGGACAAGATTAAACACACCAACGTTTGAACTATAGGGGTCCCAGAAGAAGAAGAGAAAAAGAAAGGGATGAGAAAATGTTTGAAGAGATTATAATTGAAAACTTCCTAATATGGGAAAGGAAATAGTTAATCAAGCCCAGGAAGCACAGAGAGTCCCTTAACAGGATAAATCCAAGGAGAAACATGGCAAAACACATATTAATCAAACTATCAAAAATTAAATACAAAGACAAAATATTAAAAGCAGCAAGGGAAAAGCAGCAAATAACATACAAGGGAATCCCCATAAGGTTAACAGCTGATCTTTCAGCAGAAACTCTCCAAGCCAGAAGGGAGTGGCAGGACATATTTAAAGTGATGAAAGGGAAAAACCTACAACCAAGATTACTCTACCCAGCAAAATCCTCATTCAGATTTGGCAGAGAAATGAAAACCTTTACAGACAAGCAAAAGCTAAGAGAATTCAGCACCACCAAACCAGCTTTACAACAAATGTTAAAGGAACTTCTCTAGGCAGGAAAGAAAAGAGAAGGAAAAGACCTAAATTAACAAACCCAAAACAATTAAGAAAATGGTACTAGGAACATACATATCAATAATTACCTTAAATGTAAATGGATTAAATATTCCAACCAAAAGACATAGACTGGCTGAATGGATACAAAAAGAAGACGCGTGTATATGCTGTCTACAAGAGACCCACTTCAGACCTAGAGGAACATACAGACTGAAAGTGAGGGGATGGAAAAAGATATTCCATGCAAATGGGAATCAAAAGAAAGCTGGAGTAGCAATTCTCATATCAGACAAAATAGACTTTAAAACAAAGACTATTACAAGAGACAAAGAAGGACACTACATAATGATCAAGGGATCAATCCAAGAAGAAGATATAACAATTGTAAATATTTTTCCACCCAACATAGGTGCACATCAATACATAAGGCAAATACTAATAGCCATACAAGGGGAAATCGACAGTGACACAATCATAGTAGGGGACTTTAACACCCCACTTTCACCAATCGACAGATCATCCAAAATGAAAATAAATAAGGAAACACAAGCTTTAAATGACACATTAAACAAGATGGACTTAATTGATATTTACAGAACATTCCATCCAAAAACAATGGAATACACTTTCTTCTCAAGTGCTCATGGAACATTCTCCAGGATAGATCATATCTTGGGTGACAAATCAAGCCTTTGTAAATTTAAGAAAATTGAAATTGTATGAAGTATCTTTTCCAACCACAATGCTATGAGACTAGATATCAATTACAGGAAAAGATCTGTAAAAAATACAAACACATGGAGGCTAAACAACACACTACTTAATAACCAAGAGATCACTGAAGAAATCAAAGAGGAAATCAAAAAATAACTAAAAACAAATGACAATGAAAACACGATGACACAAAACCTATGGGATGCAGCAAAAGCAGTTCTAAGAGGGAAGTTTATAGCAATACAATCCTACCTTAAGAAACAGGAAACATTTCAAATAAACAACCTAACCTTGCACCTAAAGCAATTAGAGAAAGAACAAAAATCCTCAAATTTAGCAGAAGGAAAGAAATCATAAAGATCAGATCAGAAATAAATGAAAAAGAAATGAAGGAAACTATAGCAAAGATCAATAAAACTAAAAGCTGGCTCTTTGAAAAGATAAACAAAATTGATAAATCATTAGCCAGTCTCATCAGAAAAAAAAGAGAGAAGACTCAAATCAATAAAACTAGAAATGAAAAAGGAGAAGTAACAACTGACACTGTAGAAATACAAAGGATCATGAGAGATTACTATAAGCAACTATATGCCAATGAAATGGACAACCTGGAAGAAATGAACAAATTCTTAGAAATGCACAACCTTCCGAGACTGAATGAGGAAGAAATAGAGAATATGAACAGACCAATCATAAGCACTGAAATTGACACTGTGATTAAAAATCTTCCAACAAACAAAAGCCCAGGACCAGATGGCTTCACAGACGAATTCTATCAAACATTTAGAGAAGAGCTAACACCTATCCTTCTCAAACTCTTCCAAAATATAGCAGACGGAGGAACACCCCCAAACTCATTCAACGAGGCCACCATCATAGTTATACCAAAACCAGACAAAGATGTCCCACAGAAAGAAAACTACAGACCAATATCACTGATGAACATAGATGCAAAAATCCTCAACAAAATACTGGCAAGCAGAATCCAACAGCACATTAAAAGGATCATACACCCTGATCAAGTGGGTTTTATCCCAGGAATGCAAGGATTCTTCAATATACGGAAATCAATCAATGTGATACACCATATTAACAAACTGAAGGAGAAAAACCATATGATCATCTCAATAGATGCAGAGAAAGCTTTCAAAAAATGCAACATCCATTTATGATAAAAACCCTCCAGATGGTAGGCATAGAGGGAACTTACCTCAACATAATAAAGGCCATATATGACAAACCCACAGCCAACATCATCCTCAATGGTGAAAAACTGAAACCATTTCCACTATGATCAGGATCAAGGCAAGGTTGCCCACTTTCACCAATATTATTCAACATAGTTTTGAATGTTTTAGCCACAGCAATCAGAGAAGAAAAAGAAATAAGAAGAATCCAAATTGGAAAAGAAGAATTAAAGCTGTCACTGTTTGCAGATGACATGATACTATACATAGAGAATCCTAACGGTGTTACCAGAAAACTACTAGAGCTAATCAATGAATTTGGTAAAGTAGCAGGATACAAAATTAAAGCACAGAAATCTCTTGCATTCCTATACACTAATGATGAAAAATCTGAAAGTGAAATTAAAATTAAAAGTGAAATAAAATATCTAGGAATAAACCTACCTAAGGAGACAAAAGACCTGTATGTAGAAAATTATGACACTGATGAAAGAAATTAAAGATGATACAAATAGATGGAGACATATACCATGTTCTTGGATTGGAAGAATCAACATTGTGAAAATGACTCTACTACCCAAAGCAATCTATAGATTCAATGCAATCCCTATCAAACTACCACTGGCATTTTTCACAGAACTAGAACAAAAAATTTCGCAATTTGTATGGAAACACAAAAGACCCCGAATAGCCAAAGCAATCTTGAGAACAAAAAAAGAAACTGGAGGAATCAGGCTCCCTGACTTCAGACTATACTACAAAGCTACAGTTATCAAGACGGTATGGTACTGGCACAAAAACAGAAAGATAGATCAATGGAACAGGATAGAAAACCCAGAGAGAAACCCATACACATATGATCACCTTATCTTTGATAAAGGAGGCCAGAATATACAGTGGAGAAAAGACAGTCTCTTCAATAAGTGGTGCTGGGAAAACTGGACAGCTACATGAAAAAGAATGAATTTAGAACACTCCCTAACACCATACACAAAATAAACTCAAAATGGATTAAAGACCTAAATGTAAGACTGGACACTATAAGACTCTTAGAGGAAAACATAGGCAGAACACTCCATGACATAAATCACAGCAAGATCCTTTTTGACCCACCTCCTAGAGAAATGGAAATAAAAACAAAAGTAAACAAATGGGACCTAATGAAACTTCAAAGCTTTTGCACAGCAAAGGAAACCATAAACAAGACGAAAAGACAACCCTCAGAATGGGAGAAAATATTTGCAAAAAAAGCAACTGACAAAGGATTAATCTCCAAAATTTACAAGCAGCTCATGCAGCTCAATATCATAAAAGCAAACAACCTAATCCAAAAATGGGCAGAAGACCTAAATAGACATTTATCCAAAGAAGATATACAGATTGCCAACAAACACGTGAAAGTATGCTCAACATTACTAATCATTAGAGAAGTGAAAATCAAAACAACAATGAGGTATCACCTCACACCAGTCAGAATCGTCATCAAAATCTCTACAAACAATAAATGCTGGAGGGATTGTGGAGGAAAGGGAAACGTCTTGCACTGTTGGTGGGAATATAAATTGATACAGCCACTATGGAGAACAGTATGGAGGTTCCTCAAAAAACTAAAAATAGAATTACCATATGACCCAGCAATGCCACTACTGGGCATATATGCTGACAAAACCATAATTCAAAAAGAGTCATGTACCACAATGTTCATTTCAGCTCTGTTTACAATAGCCAGGACATGGAAGCAACCTAAGTGTCCATCAACAGATGAATGGATAAAGAAGATGTGGCACATATATACAATGGAATATTACTCAGCCATAAAAAGAAACGAAATTGAGTTATTTGTAGTGAGGTGGATGGACCTATAGTTTGTCATACAGAGTGAAGTAAGTCAGAAAGAGAAAAAACAAATATTGTATGCTAACACATATATATGGAATCTAAGAACAAAAAAGTTCATGAAGAACCTAGGTGCAAGACGGGAATAAAGATGCAGACCTACTAGAGAATGGACTTGAGGACATGAGGAGGGGGAAGGGTAAGCTGGGACGAAGTGAGAGAGTGGCATGGACTTATATATACTACCAAATGTAAAATAGATGGCTAGTGGGAAGCAGCCGCATAGCACAGGGAGATCATCTCTGTGCTTTGTGACCACCTAGAGGGGTGGGATAAGGAGCGTGGGAGGGAGGGAGATGTAAGAGGGAAGAGCTATGGGGATATATGTATATGTATAACTGATTCACTTTGTTATAAAGCAGAAACTAACACACCATTGTAAAACAATTATACTCCAATAAAGATGTTAAAAAAAAATCCCATCTTCTTCTTCTATTGATAGAGATGTTGATGTTTCCTATAACACTTTGTAGAAAGTCTTGTTTAATATTTGCTGACACACAGGAGCTTCGTAAATGCCAAATCCATTCAATTAAGAAGAAAAAAGATAACAGAGAGTAAAAATATCTTGACAAAATTCCAACAAGTATTTAAGGTTTTGCCCTGAGTCATTCTGTTCTCTGTTCCTCTCTTCTATGTTTGGATAATTATGAAAAAGAACTATGATAGCTTCCTGTGAGTATAGCTAACTAAAGGATATTTTTAAGAGAGATGTACATGAATGTATAAGGCAATAGGTCTTGCTTGTTTGGGGTTCATTTAGATTTGATTTTACGTTAAGTTCTTTTAAACAGCATGGGTCTGTCATCTCTGAATTGACTCCTTCAACACCCTAACAGACCAAACTTTTCATCTGAATACTGTTTTATCATTAAAATTGCACTAAATTTAGATTCCTCTCAAGTTCTGTATGTTATTTCACAGTAAATGTGCAGAAAAATACCCAATCATCACTGTGGGGTAATTGTGAGCTAGGCTGACTATGAAAATAAACTTCTCTATCCCTTCCCCACCCCCAACTTTCTATAATACAATGGTCCATCTGTGAGGTAAGAGGGACCAACTCCACTTTAAAACAGAAGATATTTTTTAGCCACTCATGTATTAGAAAAAAAAAAGCTTTAAAATAAATGTCAAACTGCTTAGTCATTTCTTTCTTAAAATAATTGACCTAAAGTTCAGAAAAGGGCAAGAAAGACAAACTATTAGGCACAGTAAGAGAGGGATTACATTCAACAGCAATTTTCTTTTAAACATTTTAAGTATTTCTGATATGTGCAAGAGTTTCCCACCCGCATAATAATTTCTCATTCAATAAGTCAAATTTGATGGTTTTAGTTATTGCACAGTATTTGGAGAAAATGTTCATAAATATATATATATATCTTCTCTCTCTCTCTCTTTCTCCCTTTCTGTTGTGAATACCAAATCATTTCAAAGATGATGCATCTTTTCAAAATTCTACTTCTTTCACCTAATTCTACCTGTAGTAATTTAAGTCTTAGTGTAGAGTTCCCTCTACCTCAAATACTCTATTACTGTTTGCATTAGGGACATCTAGCTATGGACAAGGTTTCTTTAGTTCCAGTTTGGTTATTGAGGTCTCAATATTTAAAACATTGCTTCTGAATCTGCATCCCCTCATTCCTAGGGATTTTTGACAATATTAAGGGAGAGTTATGAGCATTACACAATGTTTAATAAAGCTCTGTGAACTCTGAAGATTGTCTAGAACATTTAAGTTCCCCTAATATGACCTCTAATCAATTATCAAATTACTCTCTAAGTTTCCCAGACAAGCCAATATGGACAAGTGGTCAATCTAAAATACTGCCACAAAGGATGTGACTATTTTTTCTCTAAACTGTTTTCATCTTGTTTTTGAAAGACTTGTGATGAAAGCAAATTCTACAAAGCTGAATAAATATAACAAGATAGGAAATGTCCTACAGTTAATTGTGCTCCAAATAAAAGACATATGTCAAGAAAATTGTCACATTCTATTACATTTTTGAAGCTCTAAATAACAGTTAGCAAGGACTGGCTGAAAGATGGCCTAGGAAACAACGTCCTTGGAAGTCATCCCCTGTGAAGTTGAAGGTAGTGACGTGGGTCTCTTCTAGCTTCCCTTTACGCACTTTACTATTTAGCATTATACTTCCTCCTGTTGACTCCACCTCCTGCAAATCCATGGGCAAGTTCCTAGGAGGTTCTTAACCTGGCAGCTAGCTATAGGCTAGAGGGGTTAGGCATTATTAACTATTCCGTACTATGAATCCACTATATTTCCTTCCAGAGCATTAATTCAGACCCAGGTTATGTCCCTCTGGGTAGTGGCCAGAAGAATTCAGACCACAGAATACAGAGAGCATAAGGTAGTAATAACTCTATTCACCCAAGCCACTTTGCCTGAAAGGACCCATTCACCGCACTGAGAAGGCCTGAGATGTGACCAGAAGGTGGGGCTTGCTAGACTGACTGCAACATTTCTCACCTCCTAGAACAGCATCAGGCTATGGAATTCTCTATAAATCCAGAGAGTTACTGAGAAACAGTTTGGAACACCATTTCTACATGTTGCTGCAAGCACTGTAACTCTCTCTAGCTCTTGAGTTGATTTAGGATTCTGGTAGCTTCATAAATAATGTGTTTCTAAACTTTGTATTCATTTCACTGTTTTACATTTAAAAGAAGACCTAGGAAATAAGTTTAAAAATATACCAAGAATTGGACAAAAAATTCAGATTTCAAAAAATTGTGTTAACTGAAAATTCACACAAATTTTTCACTTTGAGAAGATGAAGGATAATGAAGGTGATAAATTTAGGTATATTTTTACCTTAAGGTTCTTAATTTTTAATTATACATTTCAAATTCAAACACAGTATGATATTTAATTATTTTATTAAATTATATTAACAATTTGAGGTTATAATCAGAAAAACTATTTGGTGGTATTTCTCTGCAGCTGATATAAGACATCTCAAACATTCCGCAAGCAACATTATTAATACAAAGTATTTTTTTACCTATTATCTAAGAGGTAAATTTCTTGATGTGGGAATGGTTCTTTGTCACAGAGAGTGACAGTCTTGTTGAAAGTATTTTTTAGTTGCTTTCCTCATTTTACATGCCTCTTACACATGTCCTTATACAATTCCATCTTGGGCCTCAGTATAGTCTCTGAACAGCTTCCTTCCAACTCTTAAACCACATAGCTAGAATATCTGATTAATCTCATGGGTCATGAGGTATATTTTGGTAACTAATAGAAAATTAGATTTCTAAAAATTAGTGGACATATGCACCTCATAAACTTAGTTGAGAATCCTTAAGCCATGAAATATCTTAAATACTCAGCATAGGTCCTGGCCAAAGCTTCCAGTCTTTACCAACAGGAAAATGTATTCATTCACTCAGCACATCTCTATTGAATGGCTAATGTATGCTGGCACCTTGTTTGGCTCTGTTCCAGAAAATTTTTGCGAGACGTCTTAAGAAATATTAAGGAACAAAAAGGAGCCAATAAGAGGGAATAATTTAAACGTGGAAAAAATGACCAGAGAATCGATACTCCAGGTTTAAGTGGATTACTTTGAGGAGGGGTAAGTAGAAGGAATTTAGAAACCTGCCCCCTTCTTATTATTTTCACTGTGGAGTGACCATATTTTCAGCTCCTGAGGCCCTTTATGAGGAGCTGTGGGCCTAGACGCTTGGAGATCTCTGTGAGTTGCTTTCCCTGTCTTTTCTCCTCCCCCTCTGCCCCCTCATCCGGGTTCAGGACGGAATCAGCTGGAAAATTCAATTACTCACCCCCTTAATGTCAGCTCCCATACATTTCCTTCTCCTCCCGCCTCAGAGTACAGTTCAGCTATTTAAGAGACAAGCCTTTGAATGAAGCTAGCGTAGAATTTAAACATTCAAGAGAGAAACCTGTCAGTTTCAGACCTCGACGGAGAGCTTCCCTATAAGATCATGGGTTTTGACCTCTTGGGTCCCTCCATCTCACCTTCATCCCTTTCTTTTAGTTCCCGGTTTAAAAAAAGTATTAAAAATTCTTTTCGGAGCAGGCAAAGCAATGAGTCCGCTGGTTCCACGACTGCTATAAGAAGCAGACTTTTGCACAAGGATAAGGTTACGGCTGGCAGCCCAGAACTCCAGCGGTGTGGCGGATCAGACGCTGGGCTCCTCCCCTCCCCCGCCGACGAACGAGAGGCTAACAGACGGGTGCAAGAAGACAAGTAGCTGTTTTTATTGAATACAGAAGCTCCTTGAAAACTCTGTGGACTCCGGGGCTCTCCTGCAATTCCTTTCATTCCCAAAGTGCTGGAGCCAAGCACGCGTCCCCCGTAACTCCCTCCCATTTCTTCTCGGGGATTTGGGTAGGAGAAGAGGGAGGGGAGGAGTGGGGAGATGGGGAGGGGGGTGGTTGGTGGGCTGGGCTTGCAGGGAGACCTGATTCTTGGGCAAAAGAGAGGGGGGCGGGCTCGGGGCTGCCCGCGAGGCGTGTGATTGGGTCTGACCTTCAGCGGGCTTGTCAGTTTCGCCCGGGGTAAGGGGGGCGCCGGAGGGGAGTGGGCGGAGGAGGGGGCTGCCCAGAGCCTCTCGTCCGGCCCACAGACGGCATGAAGCCTTTAGGGGCACGCAGTCCTCACAGATTTTTGGTTGAAGCCCCTCATCTGCCTTCA
The DNA here is from genome assembly GCF_949774975.1 of Lagenorhynchus albirostris. Taxonomy (NCBI): domain Eukaryota; kingdom Metazoa; phylum Chordata; class Mammalia; order Artiodactyla; family Delphinidae; genus Lagenorhynchus; species Lagenorhynchus albirostris. The sequence goes on from NC_083096.1 coordinate 95,677,387, forward strand.
GTCTGAAGGCAGGGCCCCGCAGAGGACGGATCGGAGGGTCCCGACCAGCGGGGCCGACCGAGAGGGAGAGGAGGGGGCAAGAGACAGGAAGGAAGCAAACCATCAAATTTAAAGAAAAAGCCCTTTGACTTTTTCCCCCTCTCCCTCTCCAATGGCTGTGTAGCAAACATCCCCGACGATACCTTGGAAGGGAGTTGGTCTGCAGTCGCGTTTTCGTGGGTTGAGCTCACAGTTGTGAGTGCGGGGCTCGGAGATGGAGCGGTGGTCCTCTAGGTGGAAAACGAAACGGTGGCTTTGGGATTTCACCATAACAACTCTCGCACTGACTTTCCTCTTCCAGGCTAGAGAGGTCAGAGGAGGTAAGAAAAAATGGTTTTGGGGAGGTGGGAGATTGCTGTCTTTCTCATTCTGTGCCCCTCCCCCCTTCCTTCTTCCAACCCGCCTCCCCCCCCCACCCAAAGAAGCAATTCTCTTAAATCCAGATTGTAGCTGCCATCAGGTTGGAAGTGAAGACTGGAGAGAGAGATGGATGTAGGCGGGACAGTAATGGGAGAAGAGGTAGCAGGAAAAAAAGATCTGTCAGGCACAGAGCCTGCTGAAATGCCCTTCACCACTTTCCAGGGGCTTTGAAAAGAGGAAAAGTATTACCTTGAACACAAGGGCAGTTATACAAAGCTTTTGTTTGAGGAACAGTCCTTAGACTGCCCTTTGAACACATATTCTGGTTTCTTCAGATTCTAACTAATGGAAATGCTTTTTTAAAGGTGAGCTGAGGAGAAAATACAGAGAAAGTGTATAAAATGAACCTTGATGAAGTTCTCAAGCTGTTTTACTTTTAGGGATATGAGAGGAAGCAGGGGGCCTGAATCTTGAAGACTGAGAACACTGTGTGTGTGTGTGTGTGTGTGTGTGTGTGTGTGTGTGTGTGGCATTTTGAGGAGATGTTAAGAGGAAAAAATGGGAGATTATAAGAAATAGATAAAGATAGGAAGAACTTTTTTCCCGGGATTTCAGCCCCCTCCTCCTCCTGTGACCCCTCCCACCCCCAACTTCTTCTTGCAGGTTGGACGTGCAGCTCTCTTGGAGAATGATGAAACTCGCCAAGCAAATGGGGTGGGGGTGGAGGAATAGGGATTGGAGGGAAGGGGAGGGGGCGTGGGGTGGGATGGGAGGAGAGAGGTAAGGAAAAGTTCCTACGTGGCACCACCAAATATTCAATGACCAGACCTGCTCGGGAGACTGCAGCCCTGTCAGTACCCAAGGAGGGAGAGCGACTTCACTCCTCCCCTCCGCCTCCTCCCTCCCCTTCCCCCGCCCTTTCCCGCAAAGGCATCTGGCTGAAGCGGTCCGTTAGGTGCTGTAGACACGGCTGGCGGGAGGACTCCTTTGGAGTTAAGGGAGCCCAAACAGCTTAGAGTAAAAAAGCAAGCTTTGTCAGGAGTGCGCAGAGAAGTGGGGGGGTAAGAAGGAGGGTGGCGATGATTGGCTGAGGGAGAAAGAAACTGTCAACCACAAATGCGCAGGCTTTAGTGGAAACCTGAGTCTGACCCTGTGAGTGCCAAGATCTGAGTTCTCCCTAATGGGAGTTAGCGCTCCCGGAGGCCGAACTCTGCGAAACCAGGTCTGTATTTCTTCCCCACACTTTGTGATGTTCACCTTCCTGAGTAGCGGGCAGTGGTGGATTATTCCTCTGTGACTTTTCCTGGAGAATACAGTCAGAGCCTCATTAGGACTATATTTGAATTTTGAAGTAAGTTATGCTAATTACGTGGATTCATTCATTTTTACATTTTAAAAGATAAATAGTAGAGTCTTGAAAGTGGAATCCATCAAAAATTTGTATTTTACCTTTGGTACCTGGTCACCAGCTGGATTGGTCAGTTCTGTCAGCAGGTCTGCCCTCTGCTGGTTTTATTATTTGGAATTCAAGCAACTGTGTTAGTAAATGAGGCCTCTTAAAATCCTTCTAAGGATATACAGTGATGCTGAAAAAGGACACTCGATTAAGGAAGAACAGATATGCTGTTTCTTTTTGAGCTTTTTCAGCTATTTCTTTTGTTCAAACGTAGGAAAAAGTATCATAGTGGCAGCTATTTTTTTTTTAATATGGAAACTAAGACTTTCTTCAGTGAAGACAGATGCACTATAAACTCAAGAGACGTTATCATAGGCATTCAGGGGTTATTTCACTGAAGATGTTTCATTTCCACACTGGGACTTCCTTAAAGCTCTAAGGAGATCAGAAAGATCAAATTTCTATACTTGTGATGCATAATTTTTTCATTTAAATGTAGCTGCATACCTAAAACCCTTTTAAACAAACATCTCAGTACCACATCAAATAAATGGTGGAAAAAGAACCTTCTCTATTATTATAAAGCCATCTAATGTGAGAAAGAGCGAACTTTAAGGATAATATGTTGTTTCTGTTTGTCATTTTTGAAGAAATGTCTCGAAAGTTTTATGGTTATTTGGATCTTCATATTGTAAGATTTGGTATTTGTTTCACCAAGTTACTAGGTGCTTATTGCTTAGTGGGAAGCTACACATTTTAAACCTACTCTTGTAGTCATTCTTTGGCCCTTAATGAACTTCAAAAAGGAAATAGTATATTATTTATTAATGCTTAAAAAGGAAACACTAGCCTGAATCATCTCACAAGGGGAAAATAAACTCAATGTCTAGCTCTCATACTAGCCTTCAGATTTGCAATTGATGTAACAATGAATAAGTTCCTAAATAAGGTATTATGTACTAGCATTATACTATAATTTATTGATTTCACTGAGGCACACTGGTGTGATTTGGTTGCTAAACCAAAAGATAATTTAAAACAGCCTATTTTCATCTAAAATTTTTATTTCTTGGATTAAAAACACTAAAGCCTTAAAAAGTTCTGAGTCATAATAAATTGGATTCTAAAAATGTGTAGTTAGGATCCTGAAACATCTAATCTTACAGAGAAAAGTTCTTGGAGTGAATGAATTAAAAGAAAATTTATGAACAAACACAGAGTTATATTATTTTACCTTGCAAATCCAAACTCTGTAACTTGGTAATCTTTAACTTACTTATTTAAAATTTTAGTATTTATTATGATTTAGCATAAAAGAGTAAGCATTATTTTTTATAATATATTTATTTGCATTAACTTCAATTTCATGATTCATATATTTGCTTATGGTTAATATAAATGTTTTATCTCATGAATTTATTAATTTCATTTTCAATTAATTCATTACTTATTATAGGTAGAACCTGAGATTTACCTGGAATTTATAGTGACTATAGCCTGTGATTGTGTTAAGATAGAGAGTTTTAAGATAGATGGTTTTAAGCGGTTTTTAAAGGAGTTAAGATAAATTGAGTACGAAGGGAAAAAAATATCTAATTGAATCATTTTTCACTAATTAAGATGGTATTCAACCTTTGGTGGTTGAGCCAGTAATGTGCCTTGCAAAAAGTTGATTAATTTTATGAAGAACTTTCAAAGCTTGTCAGCAATTGGTAGTGAGCCCTGCTGGAGTGTTTTGAGTGCCTGGGATCAGCAGGTGAAATGGTGCTGGCTTCCAGAGTATGTGCTAATCCAACTTTGCAAAGAGATCAAGTTTGTCCCTGTGATTACTTAATCAGAAATCAGTTAAAAGATCAGATATGCTTCTGATGACAAATGCAATGTCTTCTATGATTATTAATATTGCCTTTCCATTTGTTTTTTAAATCAAAATGGACAAAGCCTGTAATAAACAATAAAGAAAAATAGGTATCTTATGAGAAGCATCTTCCTGAATCTTTTATACAGATAACCTTAGCTTAAGTGACACATATATATTCAGCTAATTATAGACACTTTCACAAAATTGTCTATTAGTTTTGAAATTAATTTTATCAATATCTTAATGTGACAATTCACTTTATAATTAATACTTAACTAGAATCTACTTTATAAAAATCACTCTATAAGAGGTACTCTCAGAGTTTTAAATAGTTATGAAGTTGAAAAACAAGAAATGTATATACCTAGATAGTATGATTGCTTATGATTTATTTAATTAATTTTTAGCTTCTGTATTTGCCTCAATTTGTGACTAAAGTTGAAGGAGCACATTATTCAAGTTATCACTAAAATATAGCAAGGCAAATATGAGTCTCTTTTCATATTTGTGGATAGGATTTCTTACAAAAAACCTAAGTAATCACCTTTCTTTTCTAAAATTTTTCTTCTTTTCTGAGACAAATTTCTCTTCACTCTGGTTAATTTATAGAAGTACTACCTATGTAATGATAATGAATGGACTTGAATCAAGCTTGGGTGAGAGTGTGTAATAAAAAGCTGAATCTTTTCAAAGGAAGAAAAGGTGTTTAGATTTTTTAAAGAGAATGCTTGAGATAGAAATTCTTATAAAAATTGCATCTCTACTACCTTCTCACTTTACTAACGAGGAAACTAAGGCACAGAAAATTTATTAGCTGAGTCCTCTTTCTCAAAAAAATATATTCTTATAATAGTCAAGGTTTTTCTAATGAGTAAGGTGAAGATTTGCAATAGTGATAAAAATATCTTTAAATAACAGTAGTCTGAGACAATGGAATAAACAATTATTACTTAACGTATATGTATTTATAGAATATGGAATGACCAAATATTACTTAAATGTACATGCTGGAGTTTAAATTAGTGAAAAGATAGATTAAGTGAAAATGACTGATTTAAAGAAAAACAGGAAATTATAGAAAGCATTTAAAAATTCCTCAAAGTCCCAAGTTTGGAGATAGGTAATTTGTAATGTTAACATACCTAATTATGTGATTCTATAAGATTATCTGTATCAAAGTAGAAAGCACAACACTTTGTAAAATATTTTTTGTATACATATCTTGCTGAATTAAGAACATAGTTTTTTATCCTCTCTAAAGTTATTAATGGAGGACCCAGTACAGCTTTGAATTTTCAAGAAGCTAAGAAAATTATATATTTATTTCAAATAAGGCAAATAGTGTCAAATTTCTATGCTTTTCATGTTAATTTTAGATTGATTGGGTGATATATATTATATATAATAGTCTGGCTTTTATTAATAAGTCAGACAATAAATTAATTTTTACTTGATATGGGTTATTTGTTTAATAGATAATTTTTTCTAAACAAGTGGTCAACTTTGGTAAAAAATAAGAGAGCACTTAGTAGTGCAAATTCTAATTCAGATTTTTCTTTTGGATTGTCAAAGTGTCTGAAATCACATAAATACCTTTTACTTCAGGAATAAATGGACTGTTAATTTGTAGGGAAGTACTCCCTCTTAATGGGCTACCATGATATGTTGTGCTGGCAACCACTATGGTAGAGCTAGTATTTCAACCAAATGAAGTTTTTTCCTCTCTTTTGGGAAATGCAGTATATGTCCTTAGGGTCCTGAAGAAGAAACTATGGAAGTTAATATTTATACTCATGGCTAATTCTAACAGTTTATATAAGTATAGGGTTTTATAAATATCGAGCCAGTCCTATCATTTTATATAATTTTTAGTGATGGCATTTAAGTATTTGAAAGCCAGAATCGTATTGTATCCTAAATACACTTTCCTTTCCCATCTACCTTTGGAGAAATAATTAAGTGCAGTTGGTCTGTGATCATTAGGAATTCAGGGCAATTGCAGAGTGGGAGCTGAGGGCTGATTTGCATTTCTGCTTTTACTCCTCCATTTCCTTCATTTAATAGTGGGGAAATGTGGCCTGAGCTGGGTGTGGTGAGAGGAAACCAAACATTTTTTTGTCTGTTGAAGTTTTGTTCCTTAGCAAAGAAGAAAGAGAGGTATGCACAGGTGCTATAAAAAGTTGCAGCGCTCCCTAAGTTGTCTCACTGAAGAGTCCATTTTAAATTCAGTTTTCAGATATACTAAAAGTATACTATAAAAAATTTCCTAAATTTGGACTTTTTCTACTCATTTATTTTGCAATTTAATTCAGAAACTAAGGGGTTTTGTTTTTCATTTAACTGCCTTCTATATTCTAATGCATCTAATATATTTATTTCTCCTTTCAAAACCCTAATATGATTTTATTTTTATAGATAATCTTGGGGGTTTTTTTCTACTTTCAGTAGTGTCAGAACTCAACATGAATAATACTATCTGGTAGAGAAGATGAAAGTCAATTTTAAAGTGATTTAGTGAGTAGTATCTATCAGTTGCAGTCTTTGGCTTACTACTGACTTGGCTAGTGGTTCTTTAGACATTGGCTGATCACCAGACCTACTGTTATCTGGTAAAATAAACTCTTTGCTTGCTGCGCATGGAATTAGAGACAGTGCTATTAATTTAGGAGAAAGAACTCAGAGAAAAGAAAGGTTATCATATTTCAGAGTAAGAGACCAGCTTAAATACGACTTGACAATTGAGAACTAAAACAAACCTGTGTAAAAGTGCTTTAGCACAATCAACTTTTGCAATTCCCTCAAACCTTCTTTTTTTTCCTTAAAAAGCATTTCTTTCTTATTTTAACCAAATTTAATTGCTTTTGAATGGCCCTGTACTGTACAGGCAAATGAAGGTCCCTATTCATAGAACTTGAGCGCATAGGGTGTCAGTGGAAGCTTCCTTCCTCTGTCTGACTGGTAAACTCACATCCGGGCTTAAACGAGCGAACCTTAGATGGTATGAGGTGGTTGGTTTTCCTTCCTCAGATTTTCACAAACAACTTCCCGAAAGGATGCCTGCCAGAAAGAGCAGTAGCTGAAATTCCTGACAAAACTAATAAGAAGCTCTAGCGCACTTTCCTACTTTGTGCTCTTGGATAGCTCTGCAGAGAAAGAGCCATAAATATTAGAGTGGTGTTTGCCCTCAATTCTCTTTTTAGACTAATTGTGGAGGACAACCTACTACTTGCTGTCACTCTTTGAACGCTGATGAATCTTCAAAATACTTCACTGGTTTTGAAGACAAAAGTGTTGTCCAAATGGCCTAGCGTGGTGTAGAGTGCCCTTCAGGATGTGGCCCTTGTGTACGTCCAGGCTCAGGATCAGCCTTTTTCCACCTGCTGCCACCCCACTCCCATTCACCCTGCACTTGTTGAGGCATGTTGAACCTCTTGCCCATATTCTCCCCTATCTTTGAACACACTATTCTTTGTACCTAGAATGTATGTTTCCTTCTCATCCATCTCACAGATGCCTTCTCATACTTCAAGATTTACCTCAAGCTTCATACTCCAGGCAGATATAATAACAAGCTCTCACATTGAATGCATGCCCATTATGTACCAGGTCCTGTTGTAAGCACTTTTTGTATAAAATATCATTTCATTCTGACAATTGTCCTGGAAGTAAGCTAATACTAAAATCTCCATTTTACCCATAAGGAAATTGAAAAACAGAGAAGTTAATTATCTTTTTTTTTTTTTTTTTTTTGTGGTACGCGGGCCTCTCACTGTTGTGGCCTCTCCCGTTGCGGAGCACAGGGTCCGGACGTGCAGGCTCAGCGGCCGTGGCTCATGGGCCCAGCCGCTCAGCGGTATGTGGGATCTTCCCGGACCGGGACACGAACCCATGTCCCCTGCATCGGCAGGCGGACTCTCAACCACTGTGCCACCAGGGAAGCCACAGAAGTTAATTATCTTGCTTAAGACCATACAACTACTATGTGATAGACCTGGGATTTGAACCGAGGCAACCATGCTCCAGAGACCTTGCTTTTGATCACTTGCCCATGTTTACTGTGTATTCTTAATGCTTTTACACAGCCTTCGTGACTTTGCTTATGATTATGGTGCCCTGGGGCCTAACATTAATGCACAAATCATGCAGCTGCACCATAGTGAATATCGTAAATTGTGTGAATAACTTGAATGCCACCAAGGAAAAATATAAAGAGACTCTCATTAAAGATGATGTTATAATTCAGGTAGCTCTTCAGCCTGCACTAAAGTTCAGTGTTGGAGGACCTGTCACCCTTCCCATTTTAGGGACAAACTTCAGCCCTAATGATGGTGGAGAACCCAAAGGGGAGTGGATGGAAGCTAGTAAATGTTACTTTATTTCCTTTGACTGATTGAAGGAGAAGTTGACAGCTGTATCTCTTGGCATTCAAGGTTCAGATTGGGGTTGGCCTGGTTTCATTAAGTTACAAGGACACTTACAAATTGCTGCCTGTTCTAATCAGGATCCATTACAAGGAAGAACAGGTCTTTTCCACTTGGGGGATTTGTATGGTAGTATGCTTACTACCTTCAGTATAAAAGTGTCAGATCTGATTATCTAAAAGCTGTTTGGAATGTAATCAACTGGGAGAATGTAACTGAAAGATACATGGTTTGCAAACAAACATTCACACACACACATTATAATTATTTCAAAAATTTCTCATTTATATGTTAGCCTTTCTCTAGGAGTTGCTGGAGGGTAATGACTGTGATTTAGATTTATTTCTTCCCCTGGTGTCTACCAACATGCCAGAATGCACAGGATATGATATAGTCACTATTTAGATTACGAATTGTCTTCTTACTTCGCTCAGCAGACTGGAACAAGGTTAAAACCTAGTTAACTTGGAGTGGTGTGAAGTGACCTCCTCATGTCATGTTGTTAGCAGTAATTAGATCTCTCCTCCCCCCCTTTTTTTACTCATTTTCTGAAAGTGAATGAGTTGCGACTTCTTTCTAGCTTTCTTCATCTGGAAAATAGTTTTGCACATTCTCTCCAAAGATATCTTTAAATATTTGAAGCTCTTGATTGACCATATTACCTCTAAAACTGTAGTTTGCTTTAACATAGGAATCTGATCGAGAAAAATACCACATGAAGTCGTGTTTTTGCTTTGACAGCAACATAAATCATCATTTCATTTGTCTACATGATTTCAACTTGTAAAAGTAATAATTGGGAAATTTCCTCTCATATATTCATTTTTGAAACCTTTATCTCAGTTTTGCATCCTATTAAGGATTGTCTGATTTTACTTAATGACTATTAGGAAGGTTAGCCTATCTATATTTATTGCTTTATGATTATTTTACTAAACTAGTTCTTTTAGAGAGCAGTTTGCATATTCCACATGTAATTATGATATTAGGAAGTACCATCTTTAAGCAAGGAGTATGTAAAATTTCAAGGGCTTAATAAGGTTAATAGTCTGTAGGTGTAGAATTGTTTTTGATGAAAAATATGTTTTTAATATTCTATTCCTATCCATTGTATGTTTTAGTTCCACTAAAATCATTAGGATGGATGTCTTTATCTGCTTAATTTAGTGTGTCTTAAGCACATAGATCGGAACTTAACACATAGTAAACATTATAAAATTTTTGTTGAAAGAGGTAAAGGTGTTGATTGCAGCTCTAATGAATTGCTCTTTAATAACCTAATTGATGATCTGAGATGGGATATAGGGTTATGTAGATCAGTTATTGCCAGTGTCTACAGAAGTATATTGAACAAATTTTTGCAATACTATTGTGATTTCCTGAAAATAGCACTCTCTGTTTTTCCTCCAAGCAAGCTATGATCTTCACCCTGAACACTCTCTCAATCTGCTTAGCATTGTTTTTTTACACAGAATTTAAATATTATCTCCTCTAGGAATACCTCTCCTTAACCATGAAGACTAGGATAATTGACCTTGTATAACATCCTAAAGCACACTGTACTAACTCCAACTTGAATACTTATCATAGAATATTTTTGATGCTAAAATGAAAGCAGGGACTGCATCTTTTTCATCTATGTAAAAATTTCTGGCATCTAGGTCTAGCACCATACCTAGATCATAATAGATGGCCAGTAAATATTCATTGAACGAATTAATGAACTCATGAGCAAGACAGTTTCACTAAAGTCAAGAAGACAGGTGTACTCAGTCCTGGCTTGATATCACAATCATTTTCAGTTACATCCCTATAGATATTAATTGAGTAGATTTTGTGCAGAATCCAAGCACAGCTGCTTTATAAGGCTCTACATATAATTTTGATGCACAACCAAGGGTTCATGAACCTTCTGTAGTAGGAAATAAATTTATACAAAGATAAGGATGTGCCTAGCTTGTGTAACAGGGTACTGGAAGTCAAGTGAAAGGTTATCTGCTATGTGGAAATCAGTTGATACATACCTTATTGCCAGACAGAAGTGGCTCTGCAAAATGATTTAAATAGATCAACTGATTATGATATTGATAATGCTTTTTAAAAAAAATCCTCCTCTCCATAGCATGTGATAAACTAAATGCCAATAAATATTGCTCTTCTCAACATTAAAGTCAAGTTGTTGTAATGAAAATATAATTTTAGTTTTATAATAAACATATTTTAATAGCTGTGACCACTTATAAATCAGCAATGCCATACTTTTCAAATATCCCACTTTCAAATGGTGTTTGTTCTTCCCTCACCATTCTCAGAGTTGTGATACTATTTCTGCTTTTGACTTTCAGTTCATATATGCTTTTTGTGATATGAGAAAGTTCAAGATTGAGGTTGTTTAATAACTGAGAAAATTAAATGACTCTCTTCTATGTGCAGTCACTATGTTAGATGCCAGGACTACAGAGATGGTTTGCCAGCCTCCATTCTCATGGAGTACGTGTGTTACTAGGAGAGTGCTGGAGTTGGGGATGTGGGCAGGGCCACATAACACAAGACCATATGGGTATATTTTTCTGGATAGAATGGATTCATGTGACTAATTTAAGAGTCCAGGGAGGCTGCTAAGATGGCATGGTCAGTGCATACTTTGATATCTGTACTTACTAGGTGGTTCCAATTGGTTGCAACTATTGGATCCTCTGACAAATAACCAGGGAAGTAGAGAGCAATGCAGCTTTTTCTGGAATAGCCAACCCACTGTAAAGTCACCTGGGGGTCTCAATGATAATTAGTACAGTTAAGTCACACTTGATATGGAGTTATGGCCTTTATAAAGTTGAAAAATATATGAATGAATAATCTTATTTTATAAAGGAGTATGTTAAGCAAGCATGTACACACTTATAAAGTCTATTATGAGACAAAGTTGCCTAACATTTTTAAACCTTAAACTGTGATTTTTTTGGTTATTAAACAAATTATAGCATGTTTTAGAACATAAAGTGTAAATAGTGATTTTTGTTTCTGAAGATTAATATGTTGGACCAAGGTCTCTATTTTGATTATTTGAGAGAATAAAATATTTATTATAAGCATTTTTAGCATTTTTAAGTCATAATGATTTCTTTCAGGGTAAGTTATATCAAATAGAGTTTTAAAAACATATCATTAATTGAGTTAGTTATAGTTTAAAATAATCTTGATAGGCTGTCAACTCCCAAAGTTTTATTTTTATCCCAGACCTTGCCCCTGAACTTCAGACTCATATACTCACTCAACTGTCTATTCAGCTATTTCCAATGGCATTATTAAGTCATCTCAAAATTAGCACACCTATAACAATTGCAGAACTCTCCTCCTGAAATCCATTCCTTTCAGTCTTCCCCATTTCAGTTAATGGCAACACAATCAGTCATGATGTTTGAGCTAAAAAACTTGGAGTCGTCTTTGACTCGTTTTCTCTCATACTCCACTCTGATCTGCTCTGTCCCCAGAATATATGCATAATCTCACAAAGTTTTTCATCTCTCAGTCCAAGAAAACAATATCAATAAAATTTTACATCTAGAAGACTACAGTTGTTTCTCTGTTCTCTGATTCCACTCCAGTGTCCCTAGAGTCTGTTCTCAACACAGCAACCACAGTCTTCTGAAAAATTAGTTGGTTGATGTTCTTCCTCTCCCCTTAACTGCCAATGGTTTTCCATCTCATTTGGAACAAAATCCAAGCTTGTTGAAGATCCCACAGGACCTATACAAGCTGCCTTCAACATTCCCTCACCCTTACTTCTCTGACCTCATCTCTTATACCCCTTTTATTTCCTTTGCAGGAGATATATTTGTCTCCTTGCATTTCCACCAATGTCTTGGGTCAACTCCTATCTCAGGTTCTTTTTACTTACTATTCCCTTTGCTTACAATGCCATTCTGTAAAAATATCAGGATAGAGGAACATCTTATGCCTTTCTAGAATTTACTCAAGCATCATCTTCTTATTGAGGCTTTTCCTGTCTTTCTTATTTTATATTAAAATCCATGTCTCCTTAACCCTCCCTATACTCATTCACTGATTTATTTTTCTCCTTGGTACTATTCAAATATTTGTGATTTATAAAAAGTTATGACATTTAAATTAAAGGTTGAGATTTTATTTTAAGGCTTTATAAATAATGTAGAATTGGATAATTTTGGAGTACAAATATTGCCTTAAATTTTTTGGGCAGCTTCTAAGCCATATTTATCCAAATAATTCCCATGGCTTTTCATTTCATTTTACCTATTTAGATATAGTCAATATGACAGTCAAAGTCCACGCAGTAAAGCATTTTACTTATTTGATAGACACCATACACATTGATCCAGTTGTCTTAAGAGGTTATAGTCTAGAAATGGTAATGGGAGTTTGCACTTTATTTTACTGGTTTAACAGAGCCATGAGGCAGGACTTTTAGTTACCTAGAAAGTAAAGGGGAGATGTTCCCAACTGAAGACGTAGACAGCAATTACAGATTAGATATTATCAAGAAAATGGAAATACATGTTACTATTCAAAGCAAATTCATTTATTATTCCTAATCAACATTAAATCTGGGATTCTGTGTTTTGTGGATTTCTTTTAACCACTAGATAGGTCAGAATTAGAATAAATCATGAACATTTGGATGTGAATACAATTGATTTTGATGGGAGTCATATTTTTCCATTAGTTCCACTTCAGAGTATTTTACTATGTATTTTTTTCCCTGATCTTTCCAATTTTGAACTTCACTGTGTAACTGATTTAAAAAAAAAAAAAAAAAACAGAACAAAACAGGGCTTCCCTGGTAGCGCAGTGGTTGGGAGTCCACCCGCCGGTGCAGGGGACACGGGTTCGTGCCCCGGTCTAGGAAGATCCCACATGCCGTGGAGCGGCTGGCCCGCCCGTGAGCCATGGACACTGGGCCTGCGCGTCTGGAGCCTGTGCTCTGCAACGAGAGACCACAACAGTGAGAGGCCCGCCTACCGCAAAAAAAACAAAAAAACAAAAAAAAAACCTGGTATTTTCACGGAGCTGTAAGGAAGTACATTTACATTTGATCATTGAGTTTTTATTTTCTGAAATGGTAGTACCAATAGGTTTGTAGGTATTTGGATTGGTAAAATTAACTGTAAAATTCCTAAAACTCTAGGCTACTGTTTTGTTTTTTTGCGGTACGCGGGCCTCTCACTGTTGTGGCCTCTCCCGTTGCGGAGCACAGGCTCCGGACGCGCAGGCTCAGGGACTATGGCTCACGGGCCTAGCCGCTCTGCAGCATATAGGATCTTCGCGGACCGGGGTACGAACTCGTGTCCCCTGCATCGGCAGGCAGACTCTCAACCACTGCGCCACCAGAGATGCTCTAGTCTCCTGTTTTATATTGTCTTTGTCCATGTCTTTCTCAATTTGATGTTTTTCTTTGTTTGAATATCAAATAGTGATTTTTTCCAAGAAGCATAAGAGACTGCTTCTCAAAAACTTGAGCCTTGAGATGCTTATATTTATTTTATTCTTTTTTTCCTGTAGGAAAATATATACTCTAAGCATAGGCATATACTCTAAGCATAACATTTAAGTTTATTATAGAACCCCTTGGGGGAAAATGTAGTCTAAAACCTTCCCATACCCAGGAATATTTAATGTAAACTATATATCTATAATCTTATATACTTACAATTTACTGATGTAGTCAAGCAGTTCATTTCTCCCATTTTGCACTTGTTTTGACTACAATGGTTAGATCGCAAAATACAGACAAAAAGTCTGGTAATTTAAGCCAAAAATAGTTGTGTAGAGACTTCGGACACTTATGTGATTTATATCGACATTATTTGTGCCATATAGGCATTTAAAGATGAGCTTTCACACCTTTTTAAATATGAGAGAATTTAGGTCGATATGTTTTATTTTCTAATACGTCATGTTAGTTTATAATACAAGATTTGTATGTGGCATATGTGGGTTCGAAATAAATGAAGGAATAGTATCAGAGGAAAGACAATAAAATATTAGTTTTTAAAAAACCTTTTAATAAGTAACATGTCAGGGTTAATCTATAGTTATATCAATGTCTATGAGATGTAAAGAAAAAATTATTGAAAAGGAAAACATTTCAATGATATCAGTGTATTAATGTCAAGTTGTGCTACAGGGTGGTAATGGAACAGTGAACATGACAGCTTAAGCTGTCGAAGTTCCAGGAAGCCTCCTGGGGTTGTATGTCCTCAGAATAACATAAAATCATGCTGGAGAGATTGCTAAGCATTGCATAATCTTCATGGATGATATCTAATGGATCTTTAGAGACAGAAAACTGTTCAGTCTTCTACTTGACTATAAAGAGATTTCCCAAGGTAGTCAGAGGAAATGGATGACAGGAATCTAGTGAATTATAGCTCTGGGAAAACACTGGTGGCACTCACTGAGACTGTTAGAGATGTTCAGAAAGGTTAAAATTTTGATGAAATAGTGCTTTCAGGTATTATTTTTATTGAGTGCTTAGACACTATCCTCCGAGATTAAAATGCCTTATCTCATTTAATTCTCAAAATTTGGTTAAGTTGAAAAACCTAACTCTTAGAGAAGTAAGTAGCTTATCCAAAGTTATACAAATAATAAATACCAAACTTGGGTTAGAAATTGGGCTGTTCCAACTGCAGAAACTGAGTTGTTAATTGTCGTTTATACACTTGTCATATCCTACATTTTAGATTCTTTATTAAGGACTCTTATGATTTTGAAATATAGCAGGGTGTTGGTAGTAGTTAAATTATAACAGTCACTTCTCTCTCATTTTTTCTTTTCCCAGACCTGCATCCCACTACTACATAAACACAGTAGCACTCCTGGTTATTTTATACTTATCTAGAGCAGCAAAGCATTTCATAACTGGGTGGGAGATGACTTATAACTCTGTGCTTTATTTTGTTTTTATTTCTGTCTATAATGATATGCTTCAGGTATGACCTGTAATATGAGGTACAAGGTGAGGATAAGTGACTCCCTAGTAGTGGGGAAAGCATCTAGCATACTTTAGGAAGGTCTCTTCAGACCTGTGTTCTTGCCATACCTGAATCAAATGGAAACAACAAGACTTGTCAAGCTCTTCAGGGTGCTGTTTGTAAAGGCCACTTTCAACCCTTTTTTTCTGAGACTAATAAGAAAGAAGCTTCAACTCTGAGGCAGTATGTGGCTGCCCATTTACTCACTTATTCATTCATTCATTAACCATATTTCTCTTGATTATTTATTGTGTGTCAGCTGCTATGTTATTTATGAATACTGCAGTGAACATCAATAGTGCTGATGTTTGCTGTCAGAGGGTTTACAATCTATCAGGGGAGGCAGACATTAACCAATAAATTACAAGCTTAGCAAAAAGAGAGAAAGAGAAAGAAATTAGTGGCATAAGTATGTAACAGGGAAATCAGACCCATAATTTAGACATACACTGTGGATGAGAGCACACAGCCTAGAGTGAAAATGAGATAATTAAGCAAACAAACAAAATAGAGCATGGAGTTAACCAAGGGGGTATATGGGGCACTTGGGATCATATGAAAGGGTCACATAACACAGCCTGGGAGGGATAAGAAATGACTTCCTGAAGAAAGTCATGGCTAGGTTGATATCAAAAGATTGATTAGATCTGAGTTCACCAGGTTTCAACCCCAGCTACCCATTAGGCTCATCTGGGAAATGTTTAAAACATGTGAATGCCTGGGCCCTATGCCAACCCAGACATCTATATGTTTTAAAAGCTTGCCAGGAGATTCTACTGACAGTTAGGGTTGAAAAAACCACTCAACTATCCTTAGTCAATTGATGAAGGATTGAAAAAAATCTCCAACAAAGGGAATACAGTAAATTTTAGAAGCTGAAAGAAGTTTATTTCAACTGGACCATAAAATTTGGGGTTGAGTATAGGAGTTAGTGTAGATGTCTCACTTGGAGTTTGTGGCTGTGGGTGTTCATGGCAGAGATGTGATTTTTCTCAAGAACTCCTCAGCAGCCATGATGCCCCCAAGGAGACTTTGAACATCTAAATTTATTCCGTATTGATGTCTTGTCAGGACATGACTAGTTCCATTTTCTTGAACTCTGTACTGTCTTGTATCTGTGCTGTCATATTTGATACTTCTATCACCTTCCTCTTCATTGATGAATCTATCATTCAAGATTCAGCTTAAAAAAACCACATAGTAGATATTTTAGCCTTTGTGGGCCACACAGTCTCTGTCAGCTACAGAGCTCTGTCCTTGTAGTGCAAAAGCAACTATGGACAATATATAAATGAATGGCTGTAGCTGTATTAACAATATAAATCTTATTTGTGGAGACTGAAATTTAAATTTCATGTAATTTTCATGTGTCATAAAATATGCTTCTTTTAGTTTTTTTTCAACCGTGCAAAAATATAGAAACGTTCTTATTTCATGTACCATACAAAAATAGACAGCAGGAGGTCTTAAACCATAAGCATAGTTTTCCCAGCCACTGTTCTAAGGCATTGTTACAAATACCAACTTAGTTCTCACAAAAACTCTAACAGGTAGGTACCTTTTGTTATTCTCATTATACAGATGTGGAAACTGAGGCACAAAACAGTAAAGTAGTGTGTCCAAATCACACAGATGCTAAGTGCCAGAGGTGGGATTCAAACCAGTTTGGCTTTCCAACACTGTGCATCGCTGCTTTATCCTACTTACTGGTCATGGGAGTATGTGAAGAAGTTTAAAGGAGGAATTAATTAGATACTAAACAGTCAAAGTGTTGTGTGACCTTAGAACAGTAATTTAAGTAGACACTGGAGACATGAAGGAGAAAGGATTAAAGACCTGGGATAGACTAATCAATGAATGAATGGAGGTGTTTAAGAGATCAACAGAACACAATAGGAAAGACATATTAGGCCCTCACAAATTTTCGTTTCAAGACCAGAGAGCCCCATAGACTTCAGAGGAAGCTGCTTTTATATGTTTCACATGATTGTGTTTCACGTTTAAATGATATTTTATATAGCCTGCGCGCGTGCGCGCGCGTGCGTGCGTGCGTGTGTGTGTGTGTGTGTGTGCGTATACCTGTTCTCTTCTAGTTTTGGAAAAAAGTCAAGTGTAGGCAAATAATTAAAACCAAGTGTGAAAAGCACTATCACAGTGGTGAGTATTTCTAACCCAGCTTTGAGAGATAGGGAATGCTTTCAGGAAGATTGCACATTAATTATATCCTACTTATTCCTCAGAACTGGATTTATAAAAGCTCAGAGACAAGAGGAGGAACATAGTGGGTAGTCTGTGAAGTCTGAGTCCAGTATGGCTAGAGCACTGAGTGAGGAAGGAATTAAGGGGTAATGAGATACAAGGACGGAGATGCAGTAGCATGGAACTGGAAGAATACATGGGTGTGTCCAGATCATTAAGATTTTATATGCAAGGTATGTGCGTACCATCTGGA
Source organism: Lagenorhynchus albirostris (assembly GCF_949774975.1). Taxonomy (NCBI): domain Eukaryota; kingdom Metazoa; phylum Chordata; class Mammalia; order Artiodactyla; family Delphinidae; genus Lagenorhynchus; species Lagenorhynchus albirostris. The sequence goes on from NC_083096.1 coordinate 95,694,929, forward strand.
AGTTAGTTGGGTTCTCAGAAGGAATTTAAGCAAAAGGACTTGAGGCATGGAGTTTTGGAAGCTCATTCAAGCTGTGGTATGCAGATTGATGAGAAAAGGCATTGAAACCAGTTAAATGGCTATTGTAGTAATGCACTGAGTCTGCTATCCTATTTTCCCATTTAATAAACCAAAAAATATACAATAAAAGGCAGGAAAAATATTATTGAACAAATATTGTGCTGACTGGATACTTCTGAAATGAGAATCATAATCTGTGCCATAAGGATTAGCAACATAGAAACAATTAAAATATTAGGGTGGGCTTCCCTGGTGGCGCAGTGGTTGAGAGTCCTCCTGCCGATGTAGGGGACGCGGGTTCGTGCGCCGGTCCGGGAAGATCCTACATGCCGCGGAGCGGCTGGGCCTGTGAGTCATGGCCGCTGAACCTGCGCGTCCGGAGCCTGTGCTCCGCAGCGCGAGAGGCCACAGCAGTGAGAGGCCCGCGTACCGCCAAAAAAAAAAAAAAAAAAAAAAAAAAAAAAATTAGGGACATTTAGGAATTGCTTTGAATATCAAAATTACAGTTTTTTAGATATATCGAGTTAAGCTATAATAAATTACTGCTTTTAATCTTTAAACTTTTGAAGTTCAGTTAATAAAATATGAAGAATAGTTTCCCCCCGTGTGTGTGTATGTGTGTGTGTGTGTGTGTGTGTGTGTGTGTGTGCGCGCACGCGTATAAAACCATCGAACCCATGTTATGAGAATTTGTTAAATGCTATAATTATGATATCAAATAAGAGGCAGATTTCAAAGTGGCTTAATTTATTATTTAGTTTACTTGAAAGGAAAAATCTTTAAGACTTGATTAACTGAGTTTTACATTTTTGTAACTTTAGATGACTTTTTAGAAAAAAACTATTTGCAATTTTTATTATATATCCCTATTTTTTGATTGTTTTTTTGTACAGTGAATTTTTATTTCATATCATATGTCTCTACATAGAACTTTGTTTAGTCTTTAAAAATAGAGCCCTTATTTTGAATCCTGTAGAGGGAGTGTGTTTTTATCACATTGCTTTCAAAGTAGGAACTAACAAATGTGACAAAACCTGTGCTCTTGGAAAAGGTCATCCTGTTAAAAGATAGTTTGGAGAGAAGGAAAGTTGTGGTCCATTTTATGTATTATTTACTGATATGCAGTTGGGACTGTGACCAAGGGCTGCAACCTTTTCTTCACAGAAGGATTACAGCCTTCATAACTGTGTTCTTGCCGATCCTGGAGTCTTTACCCTATTCAGATGTACTTTTGCTAATGGCTTCAGAGCAAGAAGATAAGATAAAATAAGCAGATAAGATGCTGTGCTTTTAGAAACAGTCTCCTTAAGAGTAATTTATACCCTGAAGCGTGAATTGAGTTTAATTTAAAGCAAATATAAACATCAGGGATCAATGAACTGGCTCAAGATTATCTTAATATATTTATGTTTTAAGTTACTTTTCACAGTGTTTTTATTTATGGGCTATAGCAATGAAGGTGATGAAGTGGAATGAACTTAGATTTGATTTTGCACAGACTTTGGGAGTATCCATAGTTTGCTTTCTGGTTCTCAATTCCTTCATCTGCACAATGGGGATAAGAACACATGGCTTGCAAAGTTTTTTGACGGTTAATGCTAGGAAGAACTTAGCCCAAGGACTGTCACATGTTAGGCTCTCTGGGCCTGGCAGTTAATATAGTTGTTATTTTCTTAGCTTTATGATAAGAGAAAAAAAGAATGTAAAAGTAGTCAGGTATACTATTGGCCTAAAAAAATTGGCCATTGAAAGCAGGATTCCTGCAAAAAATGTTTTTGAAAGTTGTTATTATTCTTTTAAATATTCCAAGTCTAAATTAAAGGGGATCATATTTGATAGGGTTAATGATCCCTTAAGTATGTCTGATTTCCATAAAAAAAGCTTTTTTTTCTTTTTAATAATTTGGGACGATGTGTAGTCTACTGGAAAATATGTTGATTTTCATTCAGAAGGTTGATGAAATAGGTAGACAGTCATTATTAAAGTACATTTGTTATAAGGTAAAAGGCAAATTATATAAAGCTTCATTCACATATGTTTGTACATATAGAAGTTAATATGCCTAAAATTTAATTAACTAAGGAAGTGACCAGATGCACGTTTCTCACGTACTCATTCGATCATCCATTCATACATTCTATAACTAACTCTAGTTATTATAAAAAAAATATTAATTGACATTGTAATTTTCGAAGAACACCACTCTATTGCAGGTCACTGTCTATTTTGTGGAGTGTGATAAACTGTGCTGATGGTATTTCCTGATTTTACACTCAGTCCCTTTTTCATTCTAAGTCCTCCTAGAAATAGTGTACTTATAAAACCCAACATATTTTGAAATTAGATGGCAATTCTATTTTTTTTAACAAAGAACTGAAACTTTTCAAATCAATAATATTGGTCTCACTTTCAGCCAGAAGTGATCTCTTTTCCTTCTAAACAAAAGAGTACTGTGTGCATCTCTATAAAACTATAAATACTGCCTCCTACGTAATTATTGGGCCCTCCTTAATTAGAATCTAAATACTTGTAGTCAGGACTATGTTTCAGACATGCTCAGTGATGCATTAGCTAACACATGGCCTTCTCTGAATATTTTTATTTTTGAATAAAATAGAAATTCAATAGAATATAAGTATATTGAGTAATATGGAGTCCTAAGTCTATTTTTATAACAATACTTACACCACATAATTCATTTTTTGACTTGCTTAGTGAATTAGGAAGTTGTGGACCAGGGAATTCGAGGGTCTAAAAAATTGTTTGTCCTTTTATGTCTGGTTTATTTCATGTAGCATAATGTTTCAAAGGTTCCATGTGGTAGCATGTATCAGAACTTCATTCCTTTTTTGGTTGAATCATATTCTATTGTATGTATATTATCACATTTTGTTAATCTGTTCACATACTGATCGAAACTTGGGTTGTTTTCACCTCTTGGCTATTGTGAATAGTGTTGCAATGAACATTCGCATACAGGTGACGGTTTTAAGCCCTGACTTTCCATTTGCTTAAGTATATACCTAGGAGTGGCATTGCTTGGGCATATGGTACTTCTGTGTTTAGCACTTTGACAGATATTATCTGATTCCCCTTATATGAAATTTCTAGAATAGGAAACTTCATAGAGATGGAGAGTAGATTATCAGTCACCAGAGCCAGGGCAGAGGAGGGGAATAGGGAGTTATCACCTAATGGTTAAACAGTTTCTATTTGGGGTAATGAAAAAAGTTTTGGAAAAAGATTTTGGTAATGGTTACATAGCATTGTGAATGTAATTATGCTACTAAATTGTATACTTTAAAATGGTTAAAATGGCAAAATTTATGTTGTGTATATTTTACCACAATTAGAAAATGAATAGTTTAAGAAGTATAATATACCAGAACTAATAAATTGCACACTTGAAATGGGTGAAATGCATGGTATGTGAATTATATTCCAGTAAAGCTGTTTGAAACATCAAGTTTATCCAAAAGGATTATACTTGCAAAGGGAAAGTTTAAGGTTCCAAACTTATTTTATGTTGACTACTTCATGGTAGCAGGAGGTAGCTGGAATGGAGGAATGGAAAATTTATGCTTCTGCCAATAAATGGCCCTGTGTTAGACACCCTAGGGCTATATAAAAGGGGGAAAAATTACTTATCTCCAGGGACTTTCAATCTAAATCATAAGGCATGAAGCAGTGCACATGAAGTTACTCTGGCAAATGCAGAGGATTAAAAACAACAAATTATGCATAGACATACGTGCATGCACACTTACAAAGGCACACACAAATACACAGATATATACATATACTTTGTAAGTAACTAACATAGGAAAGCACTCAAAACTAGAGCATTATATTTGTTACCTATTCTTTTAAACATCTTTTAACTTATCTTTGGGTATACAATATGGCTTAGTAACTGCACAATTTACAATATTTATATATAACATTTATTGTGAATTTGAATCTTCAGAATCACCTTTGTTTAGATTATGAATAGTTGAAGAGTAAATCTATTAGAAATTAATGGAATATATACAGATGCTGGCTTTTTCAACATCTCTTTGCTTCTCTGTAGTTTGATTTCTGATTTGAGATATTTTGACTTTGAGAATGTTACAGTTTATATTTTACTTGCTGCTCCACTCCTTAGCTCCCCACCTAAATGTTAGAGAAGCATGGCAAAAGATAAATAGATTTGAGGAGTAGGACTATAAACTATTTCCTCTGTTTAAAAAATACTAATTTTTATATTAGATTATTTGTTCAATTACATTTTCCTATTTTTAACTTATTTTTCAGCTGCTCCAGTTGATGTACTAAAAGCTCTAGATTTTCACAGTTCTCCAGAGGGAATATCAAAAACAATGGGCTTTTGCACAAACAGAAAGAATTCAAAAGGTTCAGATACTGCTTACAGAGTTTCAAAGCAAGCACAACTCAGTGCCCCAACAAAACAGTTATTTTCAGGTATGTTCTTTTTATTACTACGACTACTGCTGCTTTGCTAATTATTATTTTCCCTTTTTATTATGCTATGTAATGCACAATTATGGGGGGATTTTTCATAATGGTTTGAAAAATACTCAGTGAATATTTTCTTTCTGTCCATGAAAACACTAAATGACCTAATAGTACTAATTATCAAGAAATCATGATAATGTAGGGAAAGGGAGTTGAGTAGTGAAATGACAATTTCTGAGTGTCACATTTTCTAAGCAGGTAACTTGTTATGAGTACTTGCCTGCTATTGGATACATGTTGATTATTTTTTGTTACAACTTCACTAAGTTGAGTGGCCTTGCTCCTATTTAACAGAAGAAATTGAGTTTCACTGAGACTCTCTGATTTGTCCAAATTACAGGAGGCCAATATTTAATGCAGGGTTTGTCTGTTGCCAAGGCCAATATTGTCTGTATTATCAAGTATCCCTTTTTGGTGTTTTGGGATCTTTTCAGAAACAATTTATCATTTAAATTCTTCATATTATCCTCTACTGTCTTCACCTGAAGGAATTTGAGTTCCCTATTTTCATATAAAACTGTTTTCTAACAACAGAAAAATTATAAATCAAAGTACTAAAAATTAACAAAACAAGAAAGCATATTTTTTGGGAAAGAACATTTTAAAGTATTTTTGAAAATACATTTATTTTGATAAATCATTGATTCTTCCAAAATATTTCCTGTTTTGCAATTATTTGTGGTGGACAAAAGTAGCAAACTGCAAATATAAAGACTATTAATGCATAATTTTTCTGACAAACTAAAATTAAAATGGTTATTAAATCCACAAAATATTTTTCAAATCAAATGTGAAAGTTTTAAACAGTAAAAACTAAGCTGCTTTTCTATTTATTTGCACTCTAATGCAGAAATAGGAAAAGGATGGGAATTTTCAAGAGAGAAAAAAATAGATTACTGGAAATGCTTGGCTTATCATCTCAGGGCAGTTTTTATGCCCTCCAGTGTGAGAGTTATTTTGATTATTTCTGTTGTTTTATCTTGGAAAAAGAATACAACCTATGTCTCTAGGATCTCCTTCCATGTCAGTTAACAGAATATATCAACATTTCTCCCTCTTCTCAAAACATTGTGTCTTAGGTATGTGATTCTAATAATGAGTAGTTCAGATAGGAAGAGATATCTATGGTAAAGACCTCATTTTTTCCCCGTGCAAATGATTATAGGCTTATCTTCCTAGAGGATAGAGCTTCTTGTCAAATAATACTAAACGGCATTTAATAAAAATTACCAATGACACATTCACCATTAAAAAAATCTGAACAGTGAAAATGTGAATAGTATTCTCTATAAAAAAATAGTAAAAAAGATCTTTGAAAATTTATTTGGAATATTTTTTCTTCCATTACGAAAACACAAAATAGCAGCTTCTTTCCAATGAATAAAGTAAGCAGTATTATTGGAAACTTCAATATTGGGGTGGGGGTAAGAGTTTTCAGATTGTCATAATACTCTACAGAATTAAGGTATATGTCCTCCAAAGTCCCAATTTGAGACTTTGAATTTAAATATCTGAGAGCTCTGTGCCTGTGAACTGCATAGACACTGTAATTTACAAATTCTTTCTGGCCTCTTTAGAACACCTGCTGTAGGACAGATGCTATGCAAGAAACTGTGTATATTGATCTTTATGTTCATAACCATCTGGAAAGGGGTATATTTAAACCCAAATTATAGATTAGGAGTTAGGAAAGTGAAGTATTTGAATATAATCACAGAACCTGTGGATGATATGAAGCTGAGAGACAGTTTGGGGTTTTTTAGACTAAAGTGGGCTTTTCCCACTATGCCAAATGACCTTCACTCCTCATTTAAAAAACCCTACCAACCACTATGCTACATCAGAAAGAGATTTTATTTAAATGGAGACATATTCTGCCTGGAAATATATTGACCACAAGTTAAAAATTAAAATCAAATAATAAAGTTATTGTGCTTTCTTCATATCAAATGTATTCATGGATGCAGTATCTGTTGAGGTTGAAAGCCCATTTTAAGAATCACTATTGAATCTGATATACTCAGCGTGAATTATGATTATTGTCACATGTATAGGATTTATGTATACACACTTATTAAAGGTAGTAATAACACTTTTTTCTTTAACAGCAGTCATTTAACAGAGAGGATGCTTTATTGTTAGTTTGTATTTATAGATTTCAAAACATATTATTTAAGTTGCAAAATTCCACATTTTATCTGGATCATATATACTGATCACTACTATGTTAGATAAAATTTCACATCTTAAGTGGTTGACTTTGTGTTGTTGAACTTATCTCATAGTGAATTCTCTCTGATAAATTTAGTTGGTTATGAACAACTTTGATTAGTATCTAATAGGGAGGAATCTAAGGTAGATGTCTAGGTTATACTGTGAACATTTTGACATCAAGTCATGATTTTTTAGACAACTAAATTTTCTTTTTTAAAGGTCATAGTGTAAAGATTATAATTAAAACCTTATTGCTTAATTTTAAATTGGGAAATACTTCCGTAATTGAAAGATTTTACTCAATGTAGTTTGAAGTTGACAATTTTCAAAAGTTGTGTTATATAAACTGGATGATTAATTAAAATTTGTTACAACTTATTTAGCCTTATATGAATATACTATTTTCTGAAATTCCTCTTTTTCTAAATGTCTCTATGTAGATCTTATATCATAATGTTTTTGCAAAAATGAAAAAGATATTGTTTTCTCCACCTCATAATATTTCAGCATCATTTTTCAATGTATGAGATATTTGAAAATTGAGGTATTTAGGGAAAGAAGTCCTGTAATTCTCAACATTTTGAGCTATTCATTTGAAGAAAAAACTTATTTGCTGTGGAGCTTCCTCAATAATAAGCTGAATTACCTAGATTTTTATTTGTAGTATAAGCAGCTAAAAGGTGTTTTTGTTAATTGATGTGTTTTATTACCTTTCAATTTTATACACATGATTATTTTTCTCAATTGATTTTCATGAATATAAAATTGGATATATCTGTGACACAAATCTAATCAAACAAAACTTTCTCTCTCTCTCTCTTCCTCTCTCTCTATATATTATATCTTTTTTTTTTTGCCATGAAAGCAAGGCTTTTATGATATATTTGTGATATAGTGAAGTTGTATTATTGGTAAGTTATTTTAAAAATTAAAATTGAGAATTTTAAATAAACACTTTTTAGTTTGGAGATATCTATCTAGATTCTAGATAGATAGATTAGAACCAAATAGTTAACATTAATTGGCTGGTTTTTTTGTGACATATTCTTATTTACTTTCCACAACATTTTAAATAATTTCCACTTCATAAGACATCTTTCCACGACATTAAGTGGCTGCATAGATTTCCACTATATAAATGTTTCGTATTTTATTTATCCAGTCCCAACCATTGCAGGTGATTTTAACATTTTATCATTATTCATAGTGTTCTGATAAATTGACTTAACAAAATATCTTTACATATAAGCATCCCTATCACCTCTGTAAATTCTTAGAAGTAAAATTGCTAGTCTCCTACAGTTTTTTGAATTTGAATCCATGGCAGTCATATTCATTTATGTTTATTATTTTATACTACTATACATAATAGAATATGAAATGAATGGACTGAATATGGAATCTCTTGGTGTTGGCCCAGATATCATTGATTACATATGCACATATACACCAGTTTTGCATATGGAAAACTTTTTAATTTAAATAATCTCATCCTTCAAATAACAATGCCTGCTTTACTTTTGTCCCAGGGTAGTAAAAGGATTAAATAAGGTATATATGTAAAACTATTTTTGAAAAATAGAACCCATAATTTTATATGCAGTGTTTTTATAAAAAATATACAATAGTCATTGCTTAACTACCTGAGATATACTTGTGGTAACCATTTAATTTATATATTTATTTAATAAATGCTTACTAAGAACTTATGTAGATATGGCCCAGTGCTGGATATTTGGGATATGATGATGAGAGGGAAAAGAAAAAAAAAAATTTCCTTCTTGAATTTAGAATCAAATTAACCAAGTATCTAAAAGTTCTGACTTACAATGACATAAGCTTTTTATTAGTGAAACTTCATTGTGTGATAGGAAAAACTGCTCAGAAACTCTTTAGCTTTTGAAGAGATGACTAAAAGTGTACCTTCATATGTTGTGTCCTTACAATGCCACTTTAAAGAGAGGATAGATGGCCACAGATTAGATAAGGGCAGAAAATACAAATCTTACACCAGAATTTCTACTTGAGTGTTTTAAAAGTGCTTATTGTGTGTTTGATATTGAACTGGCAGTATGATCTTGTTTCCTAACCATGAATTCAATTTTACGTAATACTTGTGCTTTAAATGAGTGGTGGTAAAGTTTGAATACAGCTTCAACAGTTATTTCAGACAAAGATTAATAGAATCCCTTCTCCATTGCTTTTTAAATCTGTATTGTTATTACTGTTTGAACTTTGGTTACTTGTTAAGGCCACTTAGTAAGCTCAAAAAGAATAAGGTGATCAAGGAATAATTTGGAAATTTAGAATTTTTGACTCTTTGGCATTTTCTTCCCAGGAGGAACTTTTCCAGAGGATTTTTCAATATTATTTACAGTAAAACCCAAAAAAGGAATTCAGTCTTTCCTTTTATCTATATATAATGAGCATGGTATTCAGCAAATTGGTGTGGAGGTTGGGAGATCACCTGTTTTCCTGTATGAAGACCACACTGGGAAACCTGCCCCAGAAGACTACCCCCTCTTTAGAACTGTTAACATCGCAGATGGAAAGTAAGTAGCACAATAATCCAATGTTTTAGCTGTGTTGAAAACAATTCTTTCATTTGATCATTCAACAAATATTTATAAAGTGTGATGCAGGTTTTCTAGGGAGTGGTGATATAGAAATGAACAAAACAATAAAACACCTAATCATACATAGTTTACAGTCTGGGTAGACACATAATGAACAATAAAAACTTACTAATAAATAGTTTATCAGATGGTGATAAGTGAGAGAGAGAGAGAAATATAGCAGTGAAGAGAATAGGGGATGATGGTGGAGAGTGCAGTTTTAAGCAGTGAGGTCAGGGATAGTCTCACTAAGAAGGTGACATGTGAAGGAGGAGGGGTGCATGCCATGCTGATAATTAAAAGCATACTATTCCAGATGGAGGAAAAGCAAATACACAACCTCTGATTCTGGGTGTGGCTGATTTGGTCTAAGCAACATCAAGGATGCTAGTGTGGCAGAAACAGTGTGGGATGATGAGGATGGAGAATCAGTGGGAGGCCAAATGGTATAACACATTGTAGGTGGTTGTAAACACTTTGGATTTTATTCTAAGTGAAATTGAAAGTCACTGTAGACTTTTTGAGCTGAAGAATGACCAGATTTGACTTCCTTTACCAATTATGTTAATATTGAAAATCATAGGAAGCTTTATATAGCATCGATATGTGCTACGTACTGTTCTGAACACTATACATAGTCAACTCATTTAATTTTTCACGACTCTTGGAAGAAAATAATATTAATAAACCCATTTTACAGATAAGGGAAGTGAGGCACTGGGAGTTTAAGTAACATATATTTGAAAAGTGGCAGAGATAGGGTTTGAACTCAGGTAGTCGCACTTTCCAGTAACAGCCACACTCTTCTCAAAATCATGCTGAATTCTGAATTCTGTGTTGTGAATATTGCCTATCACTTAGGGAGCAGCTAAAGACAAATAAATGTTTATTAAATTTACTCGGTATTTTATTGCTGAATTCAGACAACTAAAAAAATATTTATCGGAAATATGACATTTGGTTGTAGACATAAGAAAGAAATAGCTGTTCAGGTGGAAAAAAGATTCACACTCAGATTATCATTGTCAGGACCATGGAAAAACCTTCATCTCTGTGCAGGGAAAACTGGGCTTTCATGAGTAATTTACATCATTATCCTTAATAATTCATATGAAAAGTGATGATAGTTCTATGAATGAAACTATCATCAGGGGCAGGAATGTAGAGCGTACTGTTTTAGACAGAGCAGTCCTCATTGACATAGTTGCATTGAGCAAAGACATATTGGAAGTGAGAGTGGGCATGTGGAGATATAGAGCAGAACATTCCCTGCAGAGTGAAGAATATGTGAAAGGAACAAGAAAGAGGCAGCAGTGGCTGGGATACTGGGAATCAGAAAGCAAAAATTTGGACATGAGATCAGAGACTGACAGGGCGAGGCAAAGTAAGGACTTCAGTTTTTATTGAGAGTATTATATTAGTTTTTAGCAAGACAGAAACTTGATCTGACTTATTTTTTTAAATTGTCACTCTGGTTGCATCAGAGTAGAAGCAGGGACCAGTTAGGAGTCTAGGTGAGAGGCATGGGTACTTGGACAAAGTTGTGAGCCTTTGAATTCTGTGTATACTGTGAATATAGGATTGACAGATTTTCTGATGATATGAATGTGTAGTATGAGAGAAAAAGAATAATTAGGAATGACTCCAAAACTTAGGGTTAATTTAATATTTTGAATATTATATGTGATACCATGATTATGACATTATTATCAGAGCTTAAATTAATTCAACAAAAATATCAAGTTTAGAGTCCTAATCTTCTTTCAACAATTGAAAGAATTCATTTTTATTTTCTGTTAATGAAAAGCACATACCCACAATAGTAGAGATGGTTTAATTTAAGACACAGGCTTCTTGGCAGAAAAATGTGTAAATTTTACTCTCACAGTATTAAGTGCCTCCTCATATAAATCTTTGCTCAAGTCAAACCAAGCAGATGCCTATGCTAGTTGAAAGTGCTACGGAAAGACCAAAGATTAAGTGTACATGGAAATATACTTGGTCCTCATCAGTAGCCGTGCCAAGTCACATGAAACAGATATTTTAGAAAGCCTCCTGCAACTTTTTGGGTACTTTATTTTATGGATCTAGTCCTAGAAACTTCTGGAATATTAATTTAGCACTTTTCGTTTGGAAAAAAAATAGAGTGGCTTGCAAAATCCAAGTGCGTTCCACTTAGTTGTTTATGTTAGCACCAGATACTGTTAATAAAACCCACCATTTTACAGTATGATTAGGGTATTTATGTTTCCAAAGGGCTGGCCACGTCTCCCCCCAGGTCTGTCATCACTGCCCTGAATTAGCTGGAGCAGTAGCTTCAGAGTGAATTGAGACTCACTCCACACATGCGTTGACTATGCTTTCTTTCAATGTTCCCACTTCCTGCCAACCCTGGAAAGAAGGAGAGATATTGTGTCTCAGTCTTGGATCCTGCCCACAGTAGTGATCTATAACTGTCTTGAAATTGAAGTGGAAAAAGAAAATGAAAGCACTTGAAATAAATGTGCCTAAAGACAGAGAAGCACATTGTGTCTTACAATTAGAACGTTCAGTTGTTCCAGATGGAGCGTTCATTCAATTAGCAGACATACCCTTTTACAGTCTATCTCAGGGGATCTCTCCAGCAGAATTTTTTTAAGTGGAATTCCATTTTGGAAGAAAGCATTTACGTACATAGAAACTATTAATTACTCCATATCCCGCCCCTAATCTCTATCAAATACCGTCATCAGGACATGGTGAAATTAAGCTTTTGTTACAACACAAAGTGAAGCAAAGGATGGTCACTTTCTTATCAACATAGACAGCCAATCCTGCTGTGCATCTTACAGTGCTGGTGTGTCTTTTTGAGTACCTAGCACTGTTCTGGGTTAATAGTAAGTAGTCACCTGTTAACTGATTAATAAATGAGCCTACATTTTGTATACTTTCAGATTATGTGTATAATTTAAAATACATTGTATTTTAATGTGAATAATGGTTTGGCAATGTCTTTGGAACTTACAAAAGAATTACTTGGCTTTTTAAGGTGGCACCGGGTAGCAATCAGCGTGGAGAAGAAAACTGTGACAATGATTGTTGATTGTAAGATGAAAACCACAAAACCACTTGACAGAAGTGAGAGAGCAATCGTTGACACCAGTGGAATTACAGTTTTTGGAACAAGAATTTTGGATGAAGAAGTTTTTGAGGTAAATCAAACTTTATTTTAAGCTGAATATTATTAAATCAGATGAACTGAGTTAACAGTAACAATCAATATATGCTATAAAGCAAAGTTGTAAACTCTAAAGGGTGACCTACTTTCTTCCCCCGTGGGTGTAGCAGTGATGTTTTCTATTGTTCAGTAAGAGAATGAGTAGACAATGGTGACTGTAACGCCTGGGAAACTTTAACAGAGATTGGTTGATTTAAACACAGGCATGCTATTCTCCTGGGAAGAGCAAATGACTTTCCTCTTAGTACTTTGTATTATTTTCTTTGGAGAAAAGAACATTTTCTTCACTTCCTCCTCTCAGAGATTAATTTAATGAAATGTACAAGTCTGATATTTTGCCTTTCTCTGTTCTTTGTGAATGTTTCCAAGGTAAAATAGAGATACTGCAAAAGATGACCTGTAATTTAAAAAAATCACTATTTTAATAATGTGAAGGTCATGGTAAAAAGCTCCTTTCCAATTATAATTTGCCAGTTATGATAATCACATTCTTTCTTTTAATTCTTCAATCATTGGAAACTCTTGCTTTAATTTTCATTTAGTCAATCATTAACAGAACAAACAGACCAGACCCCATAAAGGGATGCACTCCTGAGATATTAGTCATTACTGAGATGATTGCTTTTATATAATTTCAGAATAATTTATTTTTCAAAGTGTAACAAAGTAAAGCTGTGTAATATATTATGGATTAATAGATAAGTTTTACATGGAAGATTTTCTGTAATCTGTTGAAATGTGTGTGTATATGTATATTTATATATACGCACACACAGATATGTACACATAGAGATGTACACACACACACACACACACACACACACACACACACACAGAGTATGTATTTTCAGAAAAAGCAATGTAAATTCAGAGGGTCAGTAGAATATTGCGTCCCTGTACTTAGTTATATAATCTATGGCATAATTTTAAATATAATTAATATTTGTGACATTTTCAGATTATTTGGGATTCTATTTGTTTTTGAGTTTCTGCATTAGTATGTACCTAAGCCTTTGACTCTAAACAAAATGTTTTAACACATCATATCATACTAAATTAATGACAGACTGATTCAGGCAATGTATAATAATATAGTCTCAGATCTCTGATATCAGGCATTGATTGCACACAAATGATAAATCAGTATTTATTTATTAGATGAATGAGTATTATAAACAAATTAAATTTTAGGCTAACAAAGTTCTATTTTAAAATTAAACTCTTCATGAACATCAGTTTCACAAACTAAACTTATTTTTGTAATATCCAAATCCTTATTTTCCTGGAACATAAATGAGTAATATGGAAGAAATATATCAGTGGATGGTTTCATTTCATACATTAGTTTAATCTATTGCTGTACGTATTCACAGAGCCCATGGAAGTTAAACAACAGAAATGAAAAGTAGAATTTTTTTGTCATAAGTGATTAGAACATATAAAGAGGAAGTATAGAAGAGAAAATATACAAATTAATATTAATTAATTAATCCTCAAAATTTACTGGCCCTGAAATATGATATTTGATGTATGTACATGTTGATTAGATTTTTTTCATACAGTTTCGTAGCATTGAGACTTCTATTTTTACCTGAACTTACTTCTAGGTGAATATCATTTAATTTTTATTTTTTACTCCACTCCAACACACATACCAAAATAGACTATACTCCACCTTCTTTCCCATATACTACACTTGGCCTCACTGGGGTCCAGTTTAGAGTTTTTCAAGTATAGTTACAGACTATCACAGTAAGTTCTTTTTTCAAAATAAATAATTGAACCTGATGTTGCATATTAAAAAATACGTAATAAATTCCTCTGTGTTTCAGAGGCTGATTATGGTATCAACAACTAAAACACATAAAGATGATTTCCTTAAAATATTTCCATGTTTTCTTTTTTTTACATCTTCACTGGAGCACAACTGCCCTACAATGGTGTGTTACCTTCTGCTTTACAACAAAGTGAATCAGCCATACATACACACACATCCCCATATCTCTTTCCTCCTGCATCTCCCTCCCTCCCACCCTCCCCATCCCACCCCTCGAGGTAGTCACAAAGCACCAAGCTGATCTCCCTGTGCCATGCGGCTGCCCCCCACCAGCTATCGATTCTACACCTGGTAGGTTATATCTGTCCATGCCACTCTCTCACTTTGTCCCAGCTTACCCTTCCCCCTCCCCATGTCCTCAAGTCCATTCTCTACTAGGTCTGCATCCTTAGTCCTTATTCCCGTCCTGCCCCTAGGTTCTTCATAACCATTTTTTTTTTTTTAGATTCCATATATATGTGTTAGCATACAGTATTTGTTTTTCTCTTTCTGACTTACTTCACTCTGTATGACAGACTCTAGGTCCATCCACCTCACTACAAATAACTCAATTTCATTTCTTTTTATGGCTGAGTAATATTCCATTGTATATATGTGCCACATCTTCTTTATCCATTCATCTGTCGATTCCATGTGTTTTCAACCACTGCTAACCCAAATATCTCTAGCCAAGAGGCATCTAGTAAATAACCACAGACAAAGGTACTGGAAGCAAAGATTATTATTATTCTCTTTGATTAATTCTTAACTTTCTAATATATAAACCATATTCTAAATCTTGAAGTAACTTCAGCTGTTTATTTCGAAAACCTCTATTAAACCACTAGAAAAATAATCTCTAAAAGACTCATTAATGAAACCTTTAGTGAGTATGACAGTGGGTAGCAAAAATAAGTTTATTAAGCTGCTTTGCATCTTGGAGTTTCATGAAAACTTCTGGAACTTTAAATATAACATTTATTTTATATGAAGTGCAGTTAGTTTTGAAAAAGCAAATGCAGAACCTTCACTTTTAGGTTTATCTTGTACTATCTTTGATCAATTAAATGGGGAAACTATTTTTACTTAATAAAATATTGGGAAGGCTTTAGAATAAGAATGTTTGAATTGGATGAAAATTTGTATTTATCTAATCCGCATATCAGAATAGTCATCATACATAAATTCAGGTCTTACTTCCTAAAGTGTATTATTGTATGGCTATATAAAATTTTAAAAACAATGTAGTCTTCTCCACTTGATAAAATGCTATGAAGAAAGTAAATGATTCAGACACACAGATTTTTAAATCGGAATAAAATTTTCTGACTCCTTTTGTGAAATTAGTTCATCTTATCTGAATATGTTTTTAATGTATCTTTCCCTAAAATTTACTCAAATATTTTTCCTTTCATTTTGGTTTGTGTTATGATACCTATCTAGATTTTTGAATCTTTGCAACTAAATGTTTAAAAATTGAACTAAAAATGGCAGGAGATAGGAATGGTACCATGTTTGCATTGTTTTAGTGTTTGATAAACAGTTGTAGTGATGAAGATGACATAAAAACACCAGTGATTTATTAATCTGAAAACTGAAAATATTACTTCTTTAGAAATAGTATCATTCCACTTTAGATGAAAATTTGTTTAGTGTATCTAATTTTGTCTGTATATGACCCTACATTTATGCAATGGTAATGTTAATGGCAATAAATGCTAAAAATGTCCATATTTGAATTGCAATCTGAAGAGTTTAAAAAATTCACCAATAAACAGATGAAAGCAAAACTGGAAATATTTTAAAAAGTATGATGAAGTGGGCTTCCCTGGTGGTGCAGTGGTTGAGAGTCCGCCTGCCGATGCAGAGGACACGGGTTAGTGTCCCGGTCCGGGAGGATCCCACATGCCGCGGAGCGGCTGGGCCCGTGAGCCATGGCCGCTGGACCTGCGCGTCCGGAGCCTGTGCTCTGCGGCGGCAGAGGCCGCAGTGGTGAGAGGCCCGCGTACCACAAAAAAAAAAAAAAAAAGTATGATGAAGTTAGTTTATGCCAAAATGAATATATAGGCCCATAATTCAGATTATATAATTTCAGCATAGCAGAGTGAATCTAAGAATTGATTCTGGAATGAGAAAAATCTGATTTTGAATGCCAGTGCCTAGCTTAATTATGTTTGTCTGTGCAATAAATTGTGCTGGTTTTAATTTCTCAGTCTTCAAATGGGAATAGTAATATAATCTCTCTCAAGTATTTATAAAAAATTGAATTTATGTATATAAAGTGCTTAAAATACTAGTATTTCATTTATATATATGGTTATATGTTATGTGTTAATTTACTTATGCACTAATATGTAGTTTTCTTCATTATTATAACTTCTTTTTTACCTTACAACTCTGACTTTTTAAATATTCTTATACATTTTGATACGAGTGAGCAACAATGATCCATATATCACAAGTCCTTAGTGGTCTGACTTGTAAACGAAGTGCTTCTTTCTGGGCTACTGCTTGTTTACAAGGTACCCTGTGGGAATTAGATAAATTTGCCCTTTCTAGACAGAGGTAGCACCTGGATATGGACCTTAGTGAGTGGAACATGGTCTGAGGGGATGAATATTTTCATGCAGGCACAAAATATCCAACCAACCGTAGTCGACAGCCTTGGTTTGTTCTAGTTGAATAATACACTTCAAAAATGTGAAGAAAAGCTAAATTAGAAGAAGAGCCACACTGTCTATATTGATTATTAATAAAATTACTTTTGGAGTCTTATAAAGAGGAAATTTTTTTTACTAAATATCAAGTTGTAGCCATTATAACTCCAGTTTTCAAAGCATTGCTATTTCCATCTTATTTTTCTTTTTTAATGAATTAAAGTGGGTTATTCCAAGTCTTTTATATTTTTAACAATTATCTATCTTTGGGCAGTTTCTTTCTTTTGAAGCAATAAGAGAAATATGATGGCAATTTGAGTGGAAAAGCTTGTTGATGAAATTTTTCATTTTTTCAAACTTCTCAGAAGAGATTTTTGCATTCAATTTTCTTTGGAGAAATTAATGAATAATAATTTATAAAAGCTATACTATTTCAATAGTTCTTCAAGGCCTGAAAACTTACCTTAAAGTAATAATAGCCATCTCAAATATTTTGTTAAGAATTTGATTACTGACTTGTGATGTCCATGTGTCATTTTACTGCATATATTTTCCAAGGTACATACTTAAAAAAAAAATTGTATGCTAGTAGACGTAGTTTTTGTATAGAACAGCGTGATAGAATGCAGGTAGCTTTCCCATTTACCTACCTTTCCCAGTCTAGATGCATTTAGGTCATAGTCCTTGAGACTTTTTTCTCTATTTATCAAGGTATAATTGAAGTACAATAAGTTACAAACATCAAAAGTGTACCATTTAATCAGTTGCGGCATATGTATATACCTCTGAAATCAACATCATAATCAAGAAAATAAACATTGCCATCACACCCAGAGGAAGTGTCCTCCTGCATTTTTATGATCCATCTCTTCTCCCACCCTAACCCCAGGCAATCACTAATTTGCTTTTTATCGCTATAGCTTATTTGTTCTAGAATTTTTATAAATGGAATTGTGTTGAATGCACTCTTTAGCTTGGCTTTTTTTCTGTCAGCATACCATTTTTGAGATTTACCCATGTCTTCATATGTATCTTTATTTTGCTTATTTTTCTGAACAGTATTCCAATGTATGAATAAACCACAATTTCTTCATCCACCTATTCTGTTAGAAGGCATTTGGATTATTTCCAGATTTTGGCTAGTGCATATAAAGCTCTTGTGAACAATCATGTATAAATTTCGTGTGGGCATTTATTTTTATACCTAGAAGTGGAATGCTTGAGTTATTTGGCAGGTGCATGTTTAACTTAATTAAAAAAAAAAAACTAAACTGTCAAATTGTGTTCCAAAGTGACATTAATCATTTTACACTCCCTCCAGCAGTGAATGAGAGTTCCACTTGTTCTGCATCCTTGTCAACCCTTTATCTGGTCAGTCCTTTAAATTTTAGCCATTCTAAGTGGTTATGTACTAGTGTTTCATTGTGGTTTTAACTGGCATTTCCCTGATGGCAGATGATGATAAGCATATTTTCAGGTTTTTATTGGCCATTTATGCATCTTCTTTTGTGAGGTGTCTTGCCCATTAAAAAAAATGTCTGCTATATTCTGATGATGACATTTTAAGAGTTCTTTATGTATCATGCATACACTTTAAAAAAATAATTAATTGATTAATATATTTATTTTTGGCTGCGTTGGGTCTTTGTTGCTCTCTAGTTTCACTGCATGGGCGTCTCATTGCCGTGGCTTCTTTTGTTGCAGCATGAGCTCTAGGTGCACAGGCTTCAGTAGTTGTGGCACATGGGCTCAGTAGTTGTAGCTCACAGGCTCTAGAGTGCAGGCTAAGTAGCTGTGGCACACAGGTTTAGTTGCTCCACAGCATGTGAGATCTTCCTGGACCAGGGCTCGAACACGTGTCCCCTGCATTGGCAGGCAGATTCTTAACCACTGCACCACCAGGGAAGTCCCATGCGTGCACTTTGACAGGTATGTGCAAATAATTTTTCCAGCATGTGGCTTGCCTTTTTATTTTCTTAATGATGTCTTTCAAAGTGTGAATACTTTTCATTTTGATAAAGTTCAGTTTATCAATGTTGTTTTTCATGTTTTATACTTTTTGTGTTCTAAGAAACCTTTACCTACACCAAAATCACAAGATCTCCTGCTATTAGACATGTTGAAGTTTTACGTTTTACACATAGGTCATGCCTCATTTTGAGTTAATATTTGTGTATGGCATGAGGTAAATGTCAGCACTGATTGTTTTTCCATAAGGATATCCACTTCATCTAGCATCCTTTATTAAAAAAATGTTTCCTTTTATTCATTGGATTATCTTGGCTTCTGTGTTAGAAATCAGTTGGCTACATATGAGTAAATCTCTTACTGAACTCTCAACTATCCCATTCCATTGATTTATTTGTCTCTCTTTTCACTGATACCAAATCATCTTGATTACAGTAATTTTATAGGATGTTGGAAATCAGGTGAGGTAACAGCTCCAACTTTTACTCTTTGTAAACATTGCTTTATTTAATTTAGGTTATCTGCACTCTGCATAAGTTTTAGAATAAGCTTGTCAATTTCTAAAATAAAATTAAGGTTTTAATTGGGATTGCATTTAAGCGATAGAGCAAAATGAAGAGAATTGATATTTTAACAAACATTGAGTTTTCCATTTTCTGAGTGTGGTGTGACTTTTCATTAATTTTGGTCTTCTTTAATTCCACTCACAATGTTTCCTAGTTTTCAGTGTAGACATTGTGGACATCTTTTATTCATTTTGTTCTTAGGTTGTTTTTATTTTTATTTTTTTGATGCTATAGTAAATAAAATCATTTTTAATTTTACCTTTCAATATCTTGTTGCTATTGTATAAAAACACAATAGGTTTTAAAAATATTAACATTGTATCCTCCAAACTTGTTAGATTCATTTTAATAAATGAGTTAGTTCAGGTATTTTTTAAATGCAAATAATCATGCAATCTGCAAACAGGGACCTTTCACTACTTTCTATTTTTACACCCTTTATTTATTTTTCCTTTGACAATGGATAGGACCTCCACCAAAATATTGAATGGAAGTGATGAAACAGGCATTCTTATTTTTTTGTTTTTCTGTTCTCATGTAAATAAATATTCAGTCTTCAACTGTTAAGTATAATGTTGGTTGTAAGTGTTCAATGTAAATTTATCAGTTTGAAAATGTTCACTACTTGTCTTAGTTCCCTAAAAGTTTTTTATCATGAATGTATATTGAATTTTGTTAAATGCTTTTTATGTTTTTATTGCAATGATAATTTTCTTTTCTGTTAGCATATTGAATTTTATTGATTGATTTTCAAATGTTTAAAATCAACTTTTCATTCCTTAGGTAGACCCCACTTGGACATGATATATTATTCTTTTTATATAGTGTTGGATTTGATTTGCTAAAAAATCTTTAGGATTTTGAGCCTTTATTAATGAGAGGTATTATTGGTATATGATGCTCTATATTTGTAATGTCTTTGTCAAGTTTTGGTGTTAGGATAATATTGGCCTTATAAAATGATTTAGAAAGTGATCTCCTCTGTTTTCTGAAAAATTTTTTGTATGGTTGATGTTGTTTCTTTCTTGAATGCTGCATAGAATTCACCAGTGAAAATGTCAGGTGTCAGAGTTTGCTTTTTAGAAACTTTTAAAACATATTTAATTTCATTCCTAGATATAGGTTAATTAATTTTTGCTGATTTTTAAAACATCAATCTTGATAAATTTTACATTTAAAGAAATTTTTCTAGGTCAGTAAGTTGTTGAATTTGTTGGCATAAAGTTGCTTGTAGTATTTTCTTGTCTACATTTAATGTCTGTAAGGTTACTGGTGGTAACTACTTTTCATTCCAGATAATAATGATCCGTATTCTCTCTTTTTTTCCTAGATCAATCAGTTTAAGTAGGCCCTTGAAAATTTTGTTGATATTTTTAACAAATCATATTTGGCTCTTTTTATTATCTCTCTTAACTGACCTCTTTTCTATTCCATTATTGTTGTTCTCTCTATCCTAAATTTGGAAGAGGAAAATCTTTTTTCTGGTCTTGCAAAGCAGAAAGTCATTATTTTCAGATCCATTATTTGCCAGTATAAACATTTAAAGCTATACATTTCTCTTTAAACAGTTTTAGCTTCATCCCATAAATGTGTTATACACATTTTTTATGGTCATTCAGTTAAAATAGTTCCTAATTTCTAGTGTCTAGATACCTGTTTTTCTTAGATTGCTTATTATTATTGATGTTTAATTTAATTCTATTTCTGTCTTACAGTAAACTTGCTGTGATCTCATTCCATTCAGATTTATTTACAGTCGTTTGATGGCCCAGCTTGTAGTCAGTCTATCTTGATGAATGTAGCACATGTCTTTAATAAAAAATGTGTTGTGAAATTGTTGGACTGAGTGCTTTATAGTTTCAATTAGCTGTTTTGAAGTCTCTTTTTTAGAGTTTTAACAACTGGGTTATCTCAGAGTTGGCATTTGTTTATTATCTTTTAAAAATGATTTATTAATATATTTTATTTCTGTAGAGCTCTTTTAGGTTCACAGAAAAATTGAGTGAAAATTATAGGGAGTTTCCATATAGCCTTGTGTGCACACACATGCAGCTTCCCCCACTAGCAACATCCCTACCAGAGTGGCACATTTGTGGCAGTGGATGAATGTATATCAACACATCATTATCAGCCAAAATCCATAGTTTATATTAGGGTTTGGTACATTCTGCGTGTTTTGCAAATGTATAATGGCATGTATTCACCAATACATGTACACAGTAGTATCTTACGAAATGGTTTCATGCCCTAAAAATTCTCTGTGCTCCACCTATTCATTGCCCCCTCTCCCCTAAGCTCTTCCATTTAGGGGAGTTTTTACTGGCTGCTTAGTTTTGCTTTTTCCAGGATGTCATATAGTTGGAATCATACAGTTTTTAGTCTTTTCATGTCAGTTCCTTTCACTTAGTGACATGCGTTTACATTCCCTCCATGTCCTTCATGGCTTGATAGCTCATCTCTTTTTAGTAGTGAATAATATTCCACTGTTTGAATGTATCTCAGTTTATTTATCCATTCATCAACTGAGGGACCTACTGATTGTTTCCAAATTTTGGTAACTATGAATAAATCTGCTGTAAACAACTGTGTGCAGGTTTTCGTGTGGATATGTTTTCAATCTCTTAGGGTAAATACCATGGAGCATAATTGCTGGATCATATGGTATGGGTATGCTTCGTTGTATAAGAAATTGGCGAACTGCCTGCCAAAGGGACTGTACTATCTTGCATTATCACCACAATGAATGAAAGTTATTGCTTCACAGTTTTGGCACTATTTGGATGTTGTCCATTCTGATAGGTACATAGTAGTATCTCATTTTAGTTTGCATTTCCCTGATGACACGTTGAACGCCTTTTCATATATGCTTACTTGCCATCTGTATATCTTCTTTGCTGATGTGTCTGTGAAGGTCCTTTGCCCATTTTTTAAGCAGGTTATAGTTGAATTTTAAATGTTCTTTGTATATTTTGGAGAAGAGTTCTTTATCATTTGTGTCTTATGCAGGTACTTTCTCGCAGTTTGGCTAGTCTTCTCATTCCCTTGACATTGTATTTCATGGAGTAAAAGTTTTTAATTTTAATGAAGTGCAGCTTATCAATTATTTCTTTCATGCATCATGCCTTTGATGTGATAGCTAAAAAGTCATTGCCATACCCAAGGTCATCTAACCTTTCTTATATGTTATCTTCTAGGAGTTTTATAGTTTTGCATTTTACATTTAGATCAATGATATATTTTGAGTTAATTTTTGTGAAGGGTGTGAGGTTTGTGTTTAGATTCAGTTTTTTGCATGTGGATTTCCAGTTTTTCTAGTAACATTTGTTGAAATGACTGTCTTTACTCCATTGTATTGTCTTTGTTTGCTCCTTTGTCAAAGATAAGTTGACTGTACTTATATGGGTCTACTTCAGGGCTCTGTATACTGTTCCATTGATCTATTTGTCTGTTCTCTCACGAATACCACATTGTCTTGAATACTGTAGCTTTATAGTAAGTCTTGAAGTCAAGTGGTGTCAGTTCTCCACCTTTGTTTTACTCGTTCAGTACTGAGTTGGCTATTCTGGGCCTTTTGCCTCTTATTATAAATTTTAGAATCAGTTTGACAATACTCACAAAATAATTTCCTGGAATTTCTTTTAACTTATTTTTTTGGCTGCATTGGGTTTTCATTGCTGCAAACGGGCTTTCTCTGGTTGAGGTGAGCGGGGGCTACTCTTTGTTGCTTCTTATTGCAGTGGCTTCTCTTGCTGTGGAGCCCGGGCTCTAGGCACACAGGCTTCAGTAGTTGTGGCACGCAGGCTCAGCAGTTGTGGCTCGCGGACTCTAGAGCACAGGCTCAGTAGTTGTGGCACACGGGCTTAGTTGCCCCGCAGTATGTGGGATCTTCCCGACCAGGGCTCAAACCCATGTCCCCTGCATTGGCAGGTGGATTCTTAACCACTGCACCACCAGGGAAGTCCATTTCCTGGGATTTTAACTGGGAGAGTTGACTCTATAGATCAAGTTGGGACAACCTTACATCTTGGCAATACTGAGTCTTTCTATCTGTGAAAATGGAATATTTCTCAATTATTTAGTACTTCTTTGATATTTCATCAGCATTTTGTAGTTTTCCTCATGTAAATCTTCTTCATATTTTGTTATTGTTTTCAATTTCACTCATTTCAGCTCTAATTTTTATCATTCTTTTCTTCTGCTTACTTTGGAATTAACTTGCTCTTCCTTTTCTAGTTTTCTAAGGTGGAAACTTAGATGATTGATTTTCAATTTTTCTTCTTTTCTAGTATTTGCATTCAATGTTAGAAATTTCTCTTTGACAATTGCTTTTGCTGCAACCTACACATTTTGATAAGTTGTGTTTTTATTTTCATTTAGTTCAAAAATATTTTAAAACTTTCTTTGAGATAGCACCATTGACTCGTGTTATTTGGAAGTTGTAGTTTATTCTCCAAGTTTTTTTAAACTTTACAGACATCTTTCTGTTATTGATCTCTAGTTTAATTTCACTGTGTTCTAAGGGCTGATATCATATGATTCTATTCTTTTAAATTGATTAAAGTGTGTTTTATGGCCCAGAATGTGGTCTGTTTTTGTGAATGTTCCATGTCAGCTTGAGAAAAATGTGTAATCTGATGTTGTGGATAAAGAAGTGTATACATGTCAATTATATCCACTTGACTGATAGTGCTGTTGAGTTCAACTATGTCCTTACTAGTTTTCTGTAGCTGGATCTGTTGATTTCTGGTAGAAGGGTGTTAAACTTTCCAACTATGATATTAGATTACTCTATTTCTTCTTGCAGTTATATCAGTTTTTGCCTCATTTTTTATACTTTGATATTCTGTTGTTAGGCACATACACATTAAGGACTATTATTCTTGGACTATTGACTCCTTTATCAGTATGTAATATCTCTATCTCTGATAACTTTTCTTGTTCTGAAGTCTACTGTGCCTAAATTAATATAGCTATTCTTACTTTCTTTTGATTAGTGATAATATGGTATATCTTTTCCATCCCTATACTTTTTTCTTTTTTTTTTGGAGTATAGTTGCTTTACTGTATTGTGTTAGTTTCTGCTGGACAGCAAAGTGAATCAGCCACACATATACATATATCCTCTTCCTTGGATTTCTTTCCCATTTAGGTCACCACAGAGCATTGAGTAGAGTTTCCTGTGCTATACAGTCTGTTCTCATTAGTTATCTATTTTATACATAGTAGTGTATATATGTCAATCTCAATTTACCAGTCCATCTCACCCCCTTCCCCTCTTGGTATCCATATGTTTGTTCTCTAAATTGTGTCTCTATTTCTGCTTTGCATATAAGTTCATCTATACCATTTTTCTAGATTCCACATATATGCATTAATATATAGTATTTGTTTTTCTCTTTCTGACTTACTTAACTCTGTATGACAGTCTCTAGGTCCATCCACGTCTCTGCAAATGACCCAGTTTCATTCCTTTTTACGGCTGAGTAATATTTCATTGTATATATGTACCACATCTTCTTTATGCATTTCTCTGTTGATGGTCATTTAGGTTACTTCCATGTCCTGGCTATTGTAAACAGTGCTGCAATGAACATTGGGGTGCATGTATCTTTTTAAATTATGGTGTCTCCATCCCTATACTTTTAATCTATATGTGTCTTTATATTGAAAGTAGGTTTCTTGTAAACAAAATATTGGACCTTGTTTTTTGATCCACTCTGACAATCTCTGTCTTTTAGTGGGTATATTTGGACCACTGATGTTTAAAATGATTATTGATATAGATGAATTTACATCCACCATATTTGCTACTGTTTTCTATTTGCTGCCCTTTATTTTTGTTCATATTTGTCTTCTATTACTTTTCTGCCTTCTTTTTTGGTTTAAATTGAGCATTTTTTATGATTCCATTTTCACTATTTTCTTGGCATATCAATTATACTTCTTTTATTACTTATTTTAGTGGTTACCCTATCATTTGCAATATACATTTACAACTAATCCAAGTCCACTTTCAAAAAATACTATATTATTTCACAGGTAGTACAAGTTACCTTATAATAATAATGTAATCCTTATTCCTCCCTGCTATCTTCCTGTACACTTTAAATCTTCTATAAGTTACTTATAATACCTAATACAGTGTAAATGTTATGTAAATAGTTGTAAATACAATGAAAATGTTATGTAAGTAGTTGCACGCATGCAGCAAATTCAAGTTTTGCTTTTTGGAACTTTCTGGAATTTTTTTTCTAAATGTTCTTGATCCACAATTAGTTGAATTCATGGATGAGGAGCCTCTGGATACAGAGGGGCAACTGTGTGTGTGTGTGTGCATTTTATTTATATATATATATATATTATTTTGAACAAACTGAAACAGATCAATTAAGAATAAGAAAAATAAAAATTTCTGTTTTACCTTTATTCTTTCTCCCATTCTTTTTTTCATTATCTGGTTTCTCTGAATTATATCATCTTTCTTTTCTCTGAAGAACTTCTTTTTAAATTGCTTGAGAGACAGGTCTACTGCCAGCAAATTCCCTCAGTGTTTGGCCGAGAAAGTATTGTGCTTTCAATTTTGAAGGGTAATTTTGCAGGGTACAGAATTGTAGCTTGTTGTTTTTTTTTCTCTCAAGACTTTAAATATTTCACTCTACTCTCTTTTTGCTTGTATAGTTTCTAAAGAGAAGTCAGATGTAATTACTGTTGATACCTTTGTATCTCTGTAGGTAAGGTGTTTTTTTCATCTGATTTTTTGAAATTTTTTTTATTATTGATTATCTGAAGTTTGGATATGACGTGCCTAGGTGTCAGAGGTTTTTTGGGCATTTATGCAGCTCCTGGTTCTCTGTTCTTCCTGGATCTTTGAAGGGTGTCTGATATTAATTTGTGCAAATTTTCAGTCATTATCACTTCACATGTTACTCTGTTTCTTTCTCTTTCTTTTTCTGGTATTCCCATTATGTGTATGTTATATCATTTGTAGTTGTCCCACAGTTCTTGGATATTCTGTTCTGTTCTGTTTGATTTTTTTTTAAATCTTCTTCTTTTTTGCTTTTCAGTTTTGGAAGTTTCTATTGTTATATCCTCAATCTCAGAGATCTTTTCTGAGCCATGTCTGGTCAACCAATAAACCCATCAAAGACATTCTTGTTCCTATTACCATTTTCTTAATTATTATGGGTTTCTTTTTGTAGGTCCTTTTCTTCTCTTGTGTTTCCCACTTAGAGAAGTTCCTTTAGCATTTGTTGTAGAGCTAGTTTGGTGGTGCTGAATTCTCTTAGCTTTTGCTTGTCTGTAAATATTGTGCTTAAATAATTGATGTAGCGATACAAATAAATAGTTGTAATAAATATGATTCTGCCCATAATAAAGATATAGGTATGTTCAAGGGAGAAAATAACAACTGTATCCAAAATGATGAAAAATAAAAGGGTATTTAAAGATGAGGGCACCTGTGCAAAAGATGAAAGTTTGGAATGAGCTCAGCACATCTGAGAATGCAATTTGCTTCGGGGGTATTTGGGAGATGAGCTGGTAGGATGAGTTAGGGCCTGTGTATGGACTGAATTTTATAACATGCTGAGGGGGTTGAACTTTAAACCATAAGTCATAAGAAGTTTCTTTAAGTAGAGGAATTAAACATTGAGTCTTGTTTTTTAAAAGTTCTTTTTGTGGCAGTGAAGGAGTTAGTCTAGAATCAGAAGAACCTGGTGGGAATAAAACACCAAAACTGATATGTTGAAACATTAGTTCAAATAAAAGGTTACTTACAGTAGAGACAAGGCCATGACAGAAGAAATGGAGAGAAGGGTCTTGCTTCAGAATGCTAATGTGGGTTAGAATTGACAGGTCTTAGGGGCTGATTAGGTATGTGGGGTTAAGGGAGAGAGGAACTTAATACTTTATGCTTTACATAGAGTATTAAATAGTCAATGTTTTCTTCTTAAAAACATGAACTGTTTGGAATTTTAACTAAATTCAAAAGTCTTTAGTTCTCTTTTTTACGATTGATGAACTACATGCTTTTAATGAAGCTTTAAAAGGCCATAGGATTATCCTGGACCAAATAATCTTATTTCACCATGTTTCTATATACTTCTGAGCTTTACAGTAAAAACATAGGTAGTGTGAAATTATTATTAGCTCAAAGAAGTAGAATAAGAATGTGATAAATTATTTAAATTATTTTATATTTTTTTAGGAAGTAGTTTTTTTAAGGCATGACCTAGTTCATTTTGGTTTACAATATGACTATATAAAGTTCTTAGAAGAGCGGCAGGTATACAGTAAGTGCCAGTTAAGTATTATTTATTATTATAATTATTAACGTTATCTATTTCTTGGAAAATTGCAGGAGGCTTTTAATTGATCTCCCTGTGTCTGTCTGCCCATCTGCTAGTCTGTTCTCTAAGCAGCAAGCCTAGACTAGCAGGCATATTCCTGTCAAATAGCACCTGGCTGAAAGAATGAATGAGTCAGTAAAGAATGTCACTTCCTTGTTTATAACTGTCTGGTGGCTTGTCATGTCATTTAGAGTACGTTAAAGTTCTTTCAATATTCCGTCGTCTCCTAAGTGATTCATCCACACCCTCTGCCCCTTTTCTCTGACTTCATCAATGATTCCTTTACCCCCTTGCTCCCTCTGACCCACAAGGCATCCCGTTTTGAACACATCAATCATGCTCCAGCCTTGGGGTCTGAGCATCCACTCGTCCTTCTGCCTGGAAGGCTTTTCCTTAGATATTTCTATGAATTTCTTACTTCCTTGGTTCCTCAGTTGTCTCTGTCTCAGCGTCCCTTTATCAGCAAAATCTTTCATGATCACAGTTTGTTATATAGTATCTTACTTTCTACAATCTCTCCTATCCTGCTTTATATTTTTAAAGCACCTATTACTCTGATACTATATTTTGCTTATTTTCTCTTTCCTTCTCTGGAATGTAAGCTCCAAGAGAGCAGAAGCTTTGTATTGTATCCGTAGTGTCTACAGCACTGCCTGAAAATATGTTTTAAATGGATGAAATAAATATGCTTTCTAGCATTTATTAATTCAAGGAGTATAGATCATCTTGGCCAATAAGGAAGCAGGAAGAAAGATTTGTTACCTTTTTCCTAATCATTTTTTCTTTCCTCGTTTTCTTTTATTATTTTTTTTGTGGAATAGAGCCACATTGATAGTTCTCTTTCAGTAGGAATGTTTATTAGAAAGTATAAGATAAACATGCCCTTTTTGTGGTAGTGTTTTATACAACTTTAAAGTTTTAAAGTATTGCAGTTTTTGTAATACTTGGTAAATAGTTGTTGAATTAGTAGTACATTCAAGTAACATAGGATCACTACTCATTTTCTTAAAACTGATTTCTTAAGCTGATTTTGGGACACAGTGAAATATAAGGACTGTGTGGGTAGCAGTTCTGTCTGTGATTATGTGGTTTTTTTCATTTTTTCCTTTGAATTATAGTTCAGATGCAATCTCTGATGCATTTTTCAATTAAACTAAAATTTGAAGCATTTTGGCAGCTTTCCTTTTCCACACAAAATAGTTGAGAAAGAATCATTAACCGTATAGAATGTCTGGAAAAAAAACTATGATGTGAGTTAATGCCTTGGCAAATTCAGAAGTCTTAGTAGGCAAGAAGCATATTTTTTCAATTAATCTTCTGATAATCTCTAATTTTTTGCGCATTTTATGCCATGTTTAAGATTTAATGTCAATCTTGTTCCTGGATATACAATCAAAAACCTCTTCCAAGACCCACCATACTTTTCAACAAAGCTCTAATATCAAATGTGAGCAGAAGTTTTAGTGTCCAGGGAATATCTTATGGAAACATTGTAGAATTTTTTTAAGCTATTGCTTTTACAGTGGTACATGCTGGAAACTGTTTATCTGAATGTATTTTTCTTTCTCTTCTATTATACTTTTTCCTTATGGGCTTTACTTATAGAATAATAACTTTAAGTCTTCTGAAACTCAACTTTTTTGGAATTTATTTATGGAACTAATAAAAATATATTCTCCAGCAGCATTTCTTAAATTTTACAGTCTATAAACACATCTAGAAGTTTAAGCTCAAAGGTGTGTTCTCCTTTAATTGGCTTCAAGTACTATAATAATTATACCTTACGTCTGTGTACACTTACACTTTAAAAATTGCTTAAATAGGTATTAATTTTTAAAGAATCTGTAGGAAATACAAGACAAATAATAGTATTCTTAATTTACAGTTGTTGAAATTGAGTCTTATAATGGTGAATAAATTAATTGCCTGGATATCTATTTACCGAACAAACTTTTGGTACATACTCACTACGTGCAGGCCTATTCCAGGAATTGTGGAAACCTGGGAGAACAAAACAGACAGGTCCTTACTCTCATGAAGTTTATATTCCAGTGAGTTTAGCTGTATAATGTAGATTGGCTTATTAAGAAGAGGAGCCCCTGGGGGTTCCTGATAGCCTAGTGGTTAGGATTCCAGGCTTTCACTGCCATGGCCTGGGTTCAGTTCCAGGTCAGGGAACTGAGATCCTGAAAACCGCACGGCATGGCCAAAAAAAAAAAAAGAGGAGCCCCAACCACAAACTGTGTGTATTCTAGTAGATACAGTGTACTTTCCTGGAAAGTGATATATACTGATTACTTGAATCCTTAAACTTAATATATATATAAAACGAAGATACCAATTACTATTTTAGGGCCTTCAACTATGGGGTCTTTCTCTAACTTCTCATACTCTCTGTGAGTGAGTTCAGTGTGGGTTCCAGCAGGAAACTGAATTTCTACTCAGGTGATTTCAGAGGTTTGAACAAGGAGGCAGAGTTACCTGGCAAGGAGTATTACCTTTCCAAGTGTTAAGTGGGCAAGGGGCAGAAATAGCAGTACAGTGAAAGCTGGAGCCCTGCACTAGTGCTTTCTGACAGTGGCACTAGTGGTCAAGGTATCAGACTGCCGTGACAGACAGGAAAGTGTCTGGCGAAACTACCCAACCTCCTTCTCTTCCCACCTTCCTAACTCCTAACTCTTGGTGGTCACTTCCATTGTCTGTACTGGAAACTGACCTGCCAAGACAGTCTGATGATGTGGGCTATGGGGTCATATTCTTTAGGCACAGGGTAAGAGAGAGCAATGATTAGGATTCTGGGAGCCAACAAAGAATACCAAGTATCTTTATATTTAAAAGAAAAACTAGACACTTTCTCATTAATTATCTCATTTATGCCAGTTCCTTCTAGATTATTCCTTTGATTTTCTGAGATGAAAATTGTGTCATTACCCCACCCCTGCCACCCCAATTTATTTATTTTTCATAATTGGAATATAGTAAGTACTAAAGAAATATGTTTCTTATATATCATGTCTGTGTTTAATTAATCTCCCTTACCAGGTTATATGCTATCTGAGAGTAGGATCTGGGTCTGATTTCCCTCTTTATTTTTCTTTTGCCTATCTATAGTGTCAGCATGTTACTTTGCCTCAATAAATATGTGTTGACTAAATGGATAGATGACTGATTGATAGACAACCAGGGGAAAGGATTCTGAAAGTTATCTGGCTGTCAAATTTCTGTGTAAGTTACCACTAAAAGTTATAGAAGAAATACATTTATTATCTGACTTATAATGTATCTGTGCCTATTAATAAAATTATGTGTTACTTCTGCTGTTTTCTTTTTTAAGAAAATATTTTGTTTGGGGGAAAAATGTAGCTTGTCTTAAAATTGTAAGGCATGAAGTGCCTCCTGGAATTAGGAATGCTGTGTAACAGGTTTGCTTTTTTTTTTTCCTTCAAAAGTATAGTTCTTTGCAAATACTCCCATTTCAATAGGGAATTCTGGCTTTCAAATTTGAGAGCATAACCCCCATCTTTCACTGTTCAGTAGACATATATACAGTTTGACTACATTCTGTAGTGAGCAAAGAAGTTTTCACATTGGTACTAAAAAAACATTTTTTTCAAAATTAAAAAAGAGTAAAAGGTATATCAATTACTTTATAATGTATATGCATACTTTTAAAATCCTCTTAGGCTTATATATTTCATAAAATGGCCAAATTTTGATTTAATAAAACTTCAATTCACTAAAGAAATGTATCATTTATTATAGTAGAGGAGTGCAACAGAGTAGAAATAAGGAAGTATTTAAAAATATTATTTCTAGGACCTATTACTGGGACAATAATTACTGGACAATATTACTTCTGGGACAGTATCATTGCATGTAGAACTAGAATAATAAATGTATAAAAATGCTACTACCAATGACTTCTTTTCATCCACTGATATTTTCTCTAGACTTAAAAATAGTCAATAAAGGGCTTCCCTGGTGGCGCAGTGGTTGAGAGTCCGCCTGCCGATGCAGGGGACACGGGTTCGTGCCCCGGTCTGGAAAGATCCCACATGCCGCGGAGCGGCTGGGCCCGTGAGCCATGGCCGCTGAGCCTGCGCGTCTGGAGCCTGTGCTCCGCAACGGCAGAGGCCACAACAGTGAGAGGCCCGTGTACCGCAAAAAAAAAAAAAAAAAAAAAAAAGGCAATAAAAATGATGATGCTAAACAGACATGTGGAAAGAAATGATACAGTTTATTTGCTTGTGTTAAAAGAGTAAATGTGCCAGTTCAACTGTTAAACTCTATGAAATGATGAAAAGTCTATCACTTCTTTTCATATTCAAAAGATGATAATTACTTTAAAATAAATTCAAAATTTACTGTCAAGGCTATGAAATACAAAGTAAATGTCAAATTCTGCAGTTAACTTTGTGTGACAGGCAGCGAAAGTCATACCTGCTTGCAAAGGTCATATTTGACCTTTATGCTGATATTACTTATATGAATTTGTTCTTTGAGTCTATATTAAAATACAAGTTTAAAATATTAAATGATTCATAATATTTTTTTCATACAAATAATATTTTTTTCTCAAGTTAATTTTTAAAGATAAGGTCTCAAATGATTTCCATTTTGTTTTAAAATCCTCTTTTTAGATTTTAAATGTTATCTTCAGTTATATTATTTTGAACAACAGATGTTTGTAAAAAGTATCAGATGACTTTATTTTGGGAGGAAGATCAAATTTTGATTATTCATATTTTAAATGTTCATTATTTAATGAACATTTGAAATGAAGAGTCTTTTTGTAATCTGAGGATCATCTCAGTATTTTTTATGATTTGTAATTTAATTTTGCATGTCTTTTCTTAAATCAAGAAAGAACCAAGTATGTTGTTTTACTCTTGATTTATATTACTATGAATAGATAAAATGAAGTATAGAATACAAAAAATGTATTATTCTGATTATATATATATTTTTATATTATATATAAAAATGATAAAACACTTTTCTATTCCTATTTTCATTGTTGAAATGAAGTAGAATTAGGATATACTTT
Source organism: Lagenorhynchus albirostris (assembly GCF_949774975.1). NCBI lineage: Eukaryota > Metazoa > Chordata > Mammalia > Artiodactyla > Delphinidae > Lagenorhynchus > Lagenorhynchus albirostris. Next base: position 95,727,955 of record NC_083096.1, read on the forward strand.
CATTAATATGGAGTTGATACAACAAGGAATTGTTTTCACTTTTTTACTAGTATAATGAAATTGCATTTTTAAAAAAATCATATAAATGGTTGTTTAAACTCACTATGACCTCTAGCATAATTTAATTTGATAAAGATCTTTAAAACTCTGGTAAGTTTACTTAAAAACTTGTTCCCTTCAAATTCTTTATTTATACTTGGAGACAAATATTTATTTATCATTCTCACTTTCTACTACCTCTAATGCTTGAGGGATATTTACACATGATGATACTGTCGGGTGTATGATAACCTGTGATTACCCTGAGTTCTAGCTGCTTGCCAAATTAAATCAGTCAATATTTCCACAGCATCTACTTAATACCAGATCCTGGACATAGTTAGAGATTACCCATGTTACAAACAAACAAAAATACTTGTTTTGAAGTGCTCTTCTTTATTCTGCTATGAAGATAATACTTGCAAGATATAAATAAAAACGAACTAGTATTTATCAGTCTGTATTTGTTTGCTAGGGCTGCCATAACCAAATACCACACACTGTGTCTTAAACAACAGAAATTAATATTTTCACAGTTCCAGATGCTTGAAGTCTGAGAGCAAGATGTTAGCAAGGTTGATTTCTTTTGAGGCCTTTCACCTTGGCTTGTAGATAGTCATCTTCTCCTTGTGTCTTCACATGACCTTCGCATTGTGGTGTCTGTGTCCTAATCTCCTCTTCTTATAAAAAGACCAGTCATATTGGATTAGGGCTCTCCATAAAGATTTCATTTAATCTTCTGTCTTTATAGGTCCCATCTCCAAATATAGTCAGGTTCTGAGGCTAAGAACTTAAACATATGAATTTGGGGCACACAGGTCATCCCATAACACTAAGTCTAGACAAGTTCATTTTGTCTTTGATTACCAGTGAAAAAATGGGTATAAATTGCTACAGAAAGAGGTATGGGCTGTCCAGCTAAAGGGAAAATTTCTGCTGATTCTTATTGATGCTTATAACTTAGTTTGGTCTCAGTGATATAACCTGACAGTCGGCACATAGAGGAGTACAATTCAAAAGTAAATAAAGGCAAGTTTCTTAAAAAAAAGAAAAAGACTTTTTCTAGAAAAAAATTAGTTATCATTTCACTTCATAGACTTAAAAGGTTGATCCCCAATTTTTCCTTTTTATTGTTTCTCAACTGAGTAAATGGATTTTCCGTCTTACCCTTGCTCATACCAGAAACTACAGAACTACCTTCCACTCTTCTCTAATGCACTTCCTCCCTCTCTACTTGCCATTCCCATTCCACTCCATCATCATTACCTAGTCAGTTCTCAAATCTCACACGTTTTTCTCTAATAAACTCTATGTATCCTCTACTCCATTCCTGCTGTTGCTGAGTTAAATTTCCCAATGCTTAACTGTGATGGATTCCTAAGCAAGATTCTCATGCTTCCAAACTAGCTGCTTTCAAATCATCCTTCCCTATGTAGTCATAGCAATTTTGTTAAAATACGTCATTGGTCAATTTGCTCCATGGTTCAAAGTCCTTGAATGACATTCTGTAACTTTTAGAATTCAGTTCACACACAAAGCTTTTCTCAGATTGGTTCTTTGCTTGGTTCTTTTTCTTTCTTCTACTTTATCTCTTTCATCCCTCAACCCTCACTGCTCATTATCACCATATAGGGCCTTCCTTCCAACTATACAGCACTATATGTACTTTTCCAACTTTGTCAGTTTCATGCATCCAGAGTTCTGTTTAAGAGGTTTCCTGTCTTTTTTTAAAATTAATTAATTAATTTATTTATTTAGGGCTGTGTTGGGTCTTCGTTTCTGTGCGAGGGCTTTCTCTAGTTGTGGCAAGTGGGGGCCACTCTTCATCACAGTGCACGGGCCTCTCACTGTCGCAGCCTCTCTTGTTGCAGAGCACAGGCTCCAGACACGCAGGCTCAGTAGTTGTGGCTCACGGGCCTAGTTGCTCTGCAGCATGTGGGATCTTCCCAGACCAGGGCTTGAACCCGTGTCCCCTACATTAGCAGGCAGATTCTCAACCACTGTGCCACCAGGGAAGCCCCGTTTTCCTGTTTAATACTATTTCCCTCTCCATCTTCTTCATCAACCTAACTCCTATTTGCTTATAACATACAGTCAAGATTTTAACAAGAAGCATTTTATAAAAGCATTCATTCCCGTTGAGATTCCTGCATGTTAAAGTTAATGGAGGTAAGAATGTGCTTCGGGAAATTTGGAGGCTAGCTGATTTTATAGAATGCAATTGCAGCATGTGATTTACAACAGGTTTAGGGGAGATGAAATTTCTAACTCTAGAAAGCTTTGAAATTCAGTGAGACACATAGTCAATAAATACTTGGAGTCTTCTTTTCCAGATATTACCGAAAGTAAGTTATTCTCCTAGAATATAACTAACACCCAAGTTTTAATATTAAAAGTTTAAATCTTCCAAGATTCATAGTGGAATTAAAAGCCTTATAAGATTGTAGAGTTACTAGTTGCCAGGTTGATATTAGAGAGAGTGTTTATAAATAAGCTGTTTAAAAACAAACTGTTTATTGAACAATTATAGTTGTATATTGATCCAGCCTCTGCTTTAACTGTTTTGGTTATGTCTGAATTTCCTCTGTCATTCTTGGGATCTTATTATGCTTCAAGCACATAATTCATTCACAGGTTACCTTATTCAGGCACATGGAATTGAACATGACAGCTGATCAAAACCCAGTTTTTCATTGCTCATTCTCAGGAATCAGCTGCTGTTGCTGTACAGTTCAGTGGATGCTCAGGCTGGGAACTGACTTCAACCAAGCACTGGTTGACTTCATAGGATGCAGAATTGAATCTGAAAATTCAGACACTTAGCATTGACACATTGACATGTGACCTTAGATATTATACCAATTTCTTGTACAACACTTTTTCAATAAATGTGATTTCTTGTACATGCAAAAAAGCTAAATGTGTATTAACCTGTGTATTTCCTGAATTATAATGTAATTACGTTCATAGCAGAGAAAATGGAAATAGCTAGGCCTTATAGAGAGTTACTATATATATGCATATACAAACAAAAATAACAAACAAAAATTGTTAGAATATGTGAATTATATTTTAGTTTTGAGAGGAGGATATGCTATTATTTATATAATTGGTCTTGAAAAAAATGTGGCTGGATCCTTTTGCAATTCATGTGACATTCAGAAGAACCTCATCTTTATATATAGTTTCTGTTCAGTTTTCTTGCATTTGTTTTGCTTCCCTCCTCTAGACTCATTCTGTCTATAGAAAAATACTATAGTATAGACCTAGTTGACACAGCTGTAGATAGCAAGGTAATTGTTTCAGCTCTACTTTAATTTTGGCTTTGTAGAGCATTAGAGGAGGAGGATGTCTTTTTCATATGTTGTGTACAGCAGATGCCAATTTTACTTGGTAACTTCACCCTTTTCCAGCTGTAGAAATTTTTATGACTGTTGAATCTAAATATTTATAGTTCATTCAAGCTGTCAGGATGCTTTGTTTGTCTACAGACTGTCTCATAACATGTCATATGATTAACATAAAACACTATAAAATGCCTTCCGGGGAAAATAGTACTGTAGGTTTTTAACACAATTTTCCAGTTTCTTTCCAGTAGTACTATATTTAATGGCTGAATATCAAACACCTGAAAAAAGAATTTATTGTGGAAAGGTTGGCAGGCTTCCATTTAATGAAGCAAAGTGCCTTGACTAGAACAGTTAAGTACTCAGGAAACCAGTATTCTTCTAAAAAATATACTGTTAAAAATACTATATGTAATAAGATAGGCAATTTTTTGTGTTTCAGCAAAAGCTTCATTTGGTTTATTATATTATCTATAAGTTAAGTGTGGAACTCTATAATTTTTAGTTCTGAAGAGGACCTTAGATATGATCTCTAAAGGCATTCATTTTGGGCTTCCCTGGTGGCGCAGTGGTTGAGAGTCCACCTGCCGATGCAGGGGACATGGGTTCGTGCCCCGGTCCGGGAAGATCCCACATGCTGCGGAGCGGCTGGGCCCTTGAGCCATGACCGCTGAGCCTGTGTGTCCAGAGCCTGTTCTCCGCAACGTGAGAGGCCACAATAGTGAGAGACCCGCGTACCGCAAAAATAAATAAATAAATGCATTCATTTTACAAATGATGAATTAGGGTAAGTGACTTGCATAATTCCAAGTAATTAATGGCAAGGCTGTGATTCAAGAATCAGAATTTCTGATTGAAACCCTCAGTGATGACAGTACACAAGAGGTACTGAATGATGCATTTTTTAACAACAGAATGACGAATATTCAAATTTCTCTGTTACTAGTTATTACTCATTTATAATAATTCAATTGTGGCTACTCAGTGTTCTAAACTCATAAGTTAGTGTTTGAGAAATGTTATCAATAAATTTTAAGAACTTATATTCATTTGCTGTGAGAATGTTTAAAATCAGTAGGCATAAGCTAAATATTAGAGTCTATTCTAGCTATTTACAAAAAAGAATAAAAGAAAATCTCAGAAACAATCTAATTTGTTTGATTGTACTGCCTCATAACATATAAAAATAAATAATTTTGATGCTGGACACACTAATAATAGTATGACCATTATAAGCCATATAATTTTGTGGGTGGGTATTTGCTGATTCTGCTTTATTTCATGTTTTACTGGGAAATAAAGTAGGTGTTTCCTTATTTGGGTGCTATCTGAACATATTAACATGTTACATGCACTTTCAAAGCACTTTTTGAATGAATGATTGAATGAAATGACTAAATAACTGAAGAAATACAGTTAAATCTGATTGTAGAGAAATTTCTGAATTCAACAAAATTTATCTCAAGGATTACTAAACATTGTAATATATCATGTCAATGAAATTTTTATTGGCAGATGTATGTTTTTGACATTTTAATTTTAGTCATATTTCTGTTACTAATGAGACATTCTAGATGCAGATCTTTAGCAAGTAGTTGGCGGTGTTCATTTAACTGTTAGGATATTGAGCAAACAAGGATCAGACAAAGACACTAAAAATAAAAAGTTTGGAAATGAGATGTCTATAAAGGTCACTGAGGAACTTCAATATACTCTTGGAGATCTAGGAGGCCTGTGTGCATGTCCAGGAAAGACCTGAAGAGACCCTAATATCTCAAATATTACTGACCTTGAGGATCTGCATAGCAAGAAATGAGATCTAAGGCAGAGTTGTAAACTGTTGGAATATTATAGGCATGCTCACACACAAATACATACTCAAAGTCTCTTGGCAAATAGTGAGAGATTTTTAAGGAATTCTCTGCCCAATCATTTGCTCATCACTAATCTAACTGAGCAGACACCTCAGTGGACACAGGAAACAAAGAAAATTGACTTATATAATTACTTCAACAGGTCACCAGACAAGCAGCAAAAACAACCACAAACAAAATAACAACAAGCATTGAGGGGAGGGGGCAATGGAATCCAGTCTCCACAGGTGACATTTAAGATGTACAGCTGTCAACAAAAAATTATGAGACAGGCAAAGAATCAGGAAATTATGTCCCATACAAAGGAAAAACAAATCTATAGGAACTGTCCTTGAAGACATGCAGACATTGGACTTACCAGACAAAGACTTTAAATCAGCAATTATGAGTATGTTAAAAAAAAAAAAAAAAAACTAAAGGAAGCCACAGCTTAACAACTACATGAAAGTAAGAGAATGAAGCCTTATCAAATAGAGATAAATAAATGTAGAGTGTCTTAAAAAAGAACAAAATAGATTGGGAGTTGAAAATCAATTGAGATTACTCAGTATGAAGAAAAGAAAGAATAAACTTGCAAAAAGTTTACAGAGCATCAAAGACCTGTGGGACACCATCAAGCATAGCAACATAGACATAATAATGAGTCCCAAAAAGAGTGGAGAGGAAGGAGGTACAAAGCATATTCCAAAAAATAATTACCAAAACCTTCCCAATTTTGATGAAACACATTAATCTACATATCTGAGAATCTCAAGAAACTGCAAGATAAATTTGTAGAAATCCACACGCAAAGTATTATAATCAGTCAAAAGACAAAGAAAGAATCTTCAAAGCATCAATAATAAAATAACTCATAATATAAAAGAGATTCTTATTAAGACTAACAGCTAATTTTTTGTCAGATTTCATAGAGGCCAGAAAACAGTGGTTGACATATTCCAAGTTCTGGAAGAAAAAGATTGTCAACCAAAAATGCTATATCCTGCAAAACTATCTTTCAAAAAACAAAGAAGAAATTGACATTCCCAGATTTATGAAAAACAAATAACATATCAAAAGTAGAGCTGCCTTACCAGAAATAAAAAGGAATCCTTTAGATTGAAATGAAAGGACATTGGACAGTAACTCAAATTCACACAGAGAAATAAAAAAACACTGGTAAAATTACCAACATAAGTATATATAAAAACAGTACAAATTTTTGTTGTTGTTGTTTATAGCACTTTCCTTCTCTTATCTGTTTTAAAATACAATTGCATAAAGCAAAATTTATAGAACTATGTTGATGGCTAATATTGTATAAAGATGTAATTTGTATAACTATAATATTACAAAGCAGGGGAAAAGGGAATAGAGTTATACAGAAACAAATTTTTGTATAGTGCTGATATTAAGTTGATATTAATCTGAAAAATGTTATAAATTAAGATAATTATAATCCCCAAGGTAATCACTAAAACAAGAACTCTCTAAAATATAGTAAAAGAAACAAAATCATTAAAATTGTTCACTAGTAAATATCTATTTAGCACAAAAGAAGATAGCACAAAATAAGAGAGTAAGAGAGTAACAAAAAAGAAATGACATATTAAAAACAAATAGCAAAATATCTACTAAGTTGAGACAACTCAAATAGCTAGTAACAGCTGACTAGATAGACAAAATGTATTCAATAGTAGGTTCATGCAGAAAGTTGTTATTTCAAAAAAGGAATGCAGTACTGATACATGTTAAAACATGGGTAAACTTTGAAAACATGACAAATGAAAGAAGCTAGTCACAAAAGGCCTCATGATGTATGATTCCATTTATATGAAATGTTCAGTGGTTACCAGGGGCTAGCAAAGGAAGAGATGAGGTGTGACTGCCGTTGGTTATGTTGTTTCTTTTAGGGGTGACGACAATTTCCTGAAATTAGATATTGGTGATAGATGGAAAACTCTGTGAATGAACTAAGAAACACTGAATTGTCCACTTTAAAGGAATAAATTCTATATGTAAATTATATCTCAGTAAAGTGATATGAATGAAAATATAGATTTATGATCCATTAGCATAAATGCTAATTTTAAGAGTAAGAATATACAGTGCTTTTTAGACAGAAGAAAGAGCAATGCAAATAGAAATAACTATCACACCAAAGATAGGAACCACAGTATTCAATAAAGGATTGCCAGCTAGAACTAAATAATTTAATTCTTTTCTTGGCACTTTTCACAAGAGTCTGCTATATCTTTTCAAGTTATAAATTTTATTCTCCATTTTATTACAGTTTTAAATCTTAACCACTATATTGCACTCTCCAAGGGCAAGGATTACATCAAATTTATGTTTCCATCTTCAGTGATACTATGTTCAATGTCTTGTGTATAGTACTTTCTCAATCCACATTTGTTGATGAATAAATGAATAAATGAATATTGTGGTATAAAAGTGCTATGAATTCTTTCCTGCTCTCTAACTCAATGTTAGAGACTTCTAAAATTTTCATCAGGCTCTAAATGGCTTATGTTAATCAGATGTAGAGAAAGCTGAAGTAACTTTGAAATTATTCAAAATGATATCAGGAGTTCTGTGAATCAGACTCATGAGCTCAGACTTACAGGGACTTGAATCACCAAGTCAAATGGATATTAACCCAGACATTCTTCTAGGACTGAATATAATTCTGAATTAATATGGTCATGACCCATAGATTTATATCAAACTAGTTTCATGTCAAATTAGACCCATGTGGAAATATTCAGATGGGTTTGAGAGAAAAATATTTGATCTTCCTCTTGTTTACACAGTTTCCAGAACCTCCTGGAACTAAAACTCTTTAGATAACCCTATTAATTATTTCTAATGTTTATTTTTTATTAAAATTATTCAGATTTCTAAATAAGTGATTTTGATATATGCTTAGATGCTCCATTTTTAACAAAAATATGCCAAAAGCAAATATGCTTTTTAATTTGGATTTTTCTGGTCTCTGCATTTCTCATTCATATTTGTAAGTAGAAATTTCTTTTGATATTCAGTTCTCTAACAGAACTCAATAGTTGGATCTATATTTTCATTTAAAAATTCTTGTATAAACTTGCTTAAAAAATAATTCAATCGAACTCTTCCATTATTTAATATTGGAAATACATTACAGTTTTATAGTTTTAAAATCTTATTTACTTTTTTATTAGCTTATTATTCACATTTCATTTGTCTATTCCACACAGAGTAAACTGTGAATGCAGTTAAACCAAGTTTTAGCAAACATGAATATACTATAGATTCTCTGAACCACAATATAGCAGAAGATCTGATTTGTTAAACAGGTGTGAATTTCTCTCTCAATCCTATAGGACTGTTTTTAACATTGAAATGTAAGCGATTTCTTCTCATATTTAAAGATGAACTACACTGTGTCTTGGATAAATCTTGTTCTGGATATATGTGTATTCAAATATGCTGACTACATAACCATGTTTGTTTCTTGGCAGGGGGACATCCAGCAGTTGTTGATCATAGGTGACCCCAAAGCAGCGTATGACTACTGTGAGCATTACAGTCCAGACTGTGATTCCTCAGCACCCAAGGCTTCTCAGGCTCAGGAACCCCAGATCGATGAGGTGAGGACCGTAAGGTCAAGGGCAGATTTTCTCATTCCAATGGTAAGGACATAGGTTTGCAGTTTGGAGGCTCACCTCCATTTATTCACTTTTAATTAAACTTTACCTTGTATTTGTAGTGTTTTAACATTTCTAAGAATATGTGATTTAAAGAAGATTTTTGGTGTTTGTTTCCATCTTAAGTATTTTGTTACATAATTTCTTAAAAATACAGATACTTCACATATACTGTGTAGAGGAGCATATTTTATTTGGGGGGAGATGAGAAAAAAGATAATTTCTCAAAGATATATTTTGTCCTTAGCATTTCAGTAATTAAAACAGCCTCAAGACAAGGGTAACTATTTTCTGGCGTACTTGCCATATCCACAGGCCTTTGGCAATTCATGCAGATAAGAAAGGGACTTTAGTGCTATCTTAAAGTTGTCAGGCTGAGTTGAATATTTAGAGGGTTTTTTTTTTCCATTTCTGTAAGGCTATGCTATATTGATATGTAAGTTTTCTTTTTCTTGCATAAGATTTGATACAGAGAGCAATGAAATGAAAAGCATTATGAACTGATTGCCGTAACTAAATATTCATATTCTTTGATTAATATTATGTCACTTTATTTGAAACTTGGGTGTGAAACCATTCTTCCATGCTATTTTTGCAAGAAAATTCACCATAATGAAATTTGACTCTATTCTCTCTCAGACCAAAAATAAGTACATTTAAGTTAGCCATAGCAATTTTGTCAGACTTGAATATCCCAAAAAACAAAAAAAATATAGTACAGTGTATGCTTTATGCAGATTTTTAGATAATTCTTTAATGTGAATTTTCTGGAAATTAGAAAGCAAATACTGGAAGAAATTGAGTCTTTAGTTAGCAGCAAATCTATATTTTTATTTTTTTTTCAAGGTGAAGAGTTCTAAATTTTAGAAGGTGAGGGTGGAAGTTTAAAGACATCAAGACTGTGCTTATGTTTGAAAATAACTCAAATAGCTTTCTTCTTGACTATTAAAATACTATTAGATACCATCTTTTGAGTTCTACTATTTAGAATAGGTTAGGATCTTATCTCTTAATTTTAATTTACTGTTATTTCTGCATGATAATTCAATTTGGATTTTACCATTTAAGTGCTTGAAATATATTTTTTGACATTACTTTCCTTTTTGAGGTATGATAGTGAATTCTGTTGCACTGATCTTTTCCATGACTTAATATTAATGTTTTTTTAAAACAGGATAAAGTCTTAAGAAGCTAACAGGAAAGCAAATATGAGAGAAAAAAGAGAAATTACTTGGATATTTGTGTTTGCTTCTTTCAGTTCTCAAGTGCTTCATTCTTTTTATTACCTCATGATTTATTAAAACAGTCTGTGAATTCCCTCATGATTTATTAAAACAGTCTGTGAATTCCAAGAAGATAGGTAAAATGTCCATCAGGTTTTAGTGTTTTTATATCTTAGAGATTATGTGGTGATTCAATATTAAAATTTATAACATTTAGTATGGGTGTTCAAGATGGGTGAGATTTATTTTGCTCTTGTTTTAAGAAAGATAAGTCTTGTTGTTTTTAGTAACAGATATGGCTCTGATTTTTGGAAGAATGAAGGTATGCATTCTTATTATATCACCTTGAGGTGTTTATTCCCATGTTTTAATGCTATTACATCAGGTAAGCAGAGTTGTTTTAAAGCAAAATAATATTTTTAACCATTTTTGTCTTAAATTCATTTAGAAGTAGACTTTCCCTTTTTGACCTTAGTTGTTGATTCATAAATTTAACATTCTGTTGATAAATCAAACTTGTTTTTACTGGAAGCAACTGATAAGGAAAAGAGCATGCTGCTATAATAAAACCTTCATGAAAATCTGGTTGGGTGATGTAATAATAGCATTTCTTACAGTTTCTATGTTGAGTATGTCACAATGAAAAGTTTTTTTGAGGAATCAGCTCTCACTTTTTCCCCCAGTACTAAATTACATTGATACTTCAATAATAAGATAACTATTATATACTAGTATGAAAAACACCTGGTTAACAGAATTAGCAAGCCATCCTTATATTACTTTTGAACCATAGCCATTAATACATCATTATATTACAAATATGCATTTTAATAATTACACTACAGATGTTTTACCTATACAAAATAGGAATACAATGTTACCAGTGAATAAAGAACATAAAGTGCAAAATAGAGCATCAAACATACATGTTGTACTTTATATTGCTTAATTTATAATTAATAAATTTGAAAAATTGCATATTTATTATTCTGATTTGGATTAATAAATATATCAATTTATTTTATAAATTAACTCAAATGTGTTTTATTCAACTTGTGATTTTGTATAGTTCATATCCTCTAAATAACATATTTTAATTCATTGTTAGGATTACATTTTTTATGTGTTTGGCACAGTATCACATCATCATCATAGAGTGAAATGTAAAATGAAAATAGATTTAGACATAGTGATAATATCAAACTGTTATTCTATGCGAAGCTCCACAATACCATTTATATAGCAAAGTAACTAATATTAAAATTATGATGGTTTTGTATTAAACCATCGTGTTAAATTATCCTTATATCTTAATAAGAAATTAGATGTTAAATCTACATATGGTTCTTTCTTAATGTGCTACACAGACTACAATGCCCTTTATACACTAGGCAATTGATGTTCTTCTTTTTAAATATATACATAAAGGATGGAAAAAGAAGCAGCAAGGGAAAAACAATATTTTATAAAGAAATTTCTTACCTTAATATTTTTTGCCCTCAATATTCATCATATATTCTAGTTCTCAAAGACGTTCAGGTATTTACTTATGCCACTATTTTTCTAACAAACTGAATAAGAACAGACTTGACATTTCTAGAAGAAGACCCTTTCTCCTCACATACTATAACTTATGCTAGGCAACTCACAGATCATAGGTGAGATCTTTCCATCACTGCATGTCTTTTTGCATATATACATCTGATTGATTACAAGTAGTTCTCTCTTCTTTACCTGTCTTTGAGACACCCCCAAATTCCATAGTAAGAAGGGAGAATCATCTCCAAAAATAGGTTGTAAAGCTTCGTGTAGACCAGCAAAGTCCTAAGTATATCAATACCCACCAGAAGGGGCATGTTGTTTAGATAAAGAAATAAGGAGAAGAGAAGCAGTGATTCTTTTCACTGACTCCTGAATGCCTCTAAGAAAAAGATGTGCTTTAGTGCCTAAGCAGGTAAGCATGTTACTGCCTTCATTATTCCACAACCACAGCTAGTCTGCTTGATCTCCATGTGGAAAAAGTTTAAATAGAGGAGAGAATTATGGAGGTTGGAAAAGGTTTCCTCCTATAAGGAAAAAAAAAAAAACATGATATAAAGATAGTAAAAGTAATTGGTGCTTTGAATACCAGGCTTCATTTAAGATGCATTTAAATTGTCCATTTTTACAGTCCTTTATGCCTTTATATATTGTCTTATGTTTTTACAATTCATCATAGATGCATAGGATTCTGAAAAGTCTGCTTAATTTTAAAACTCTAAAGCATAAATTAGCCTGGCTAATCTTTTTTCATGTTTTAACTTCAAGCTGCCAGCTAGTAATTATATAAATCCACTATTTCTTATTCCAACATGTGTGACTATAACTATGGAAAAAAACTATTCATTAGACAATATTCAGTTTCCATTAATTATTTTAATATGTATCTAAATTCAGTATTTAATTATTTTATTTATTTAATGATGCTATTGATTAATACATACTTTACCTTTCCTAGAAATAGTCGGCATTATATCTTGCTTGCAGAGTCATGAAGAAACACAAATGTTCAAAAAGTTATATATGCATTCTTCTATTTTAACAAATTCTACTCAAATACTAACTAGAATGAAGATTTGTTGAAGTCTTTGAAATGTATATTCAATGAAAATTAAACTATTGCTGGATAGGTAAAATTATGAATTAATTTCAATTAATTTAATCAAATTGAAGTTTTGACAATCATAAAAACTGAAAGTATGTCTATATATATCAATATGACCTTCAGCTGAACCATCTAGAAAAGTTTCCTCTAGTGAGGGTATTTCATTAAGGGCCAGATATACAATATTGCCAGGGGGTCAGTTTTGAACGTGTCTCATTATATGTCTTTGTGAAATTTGCACTCATTTGCATTGCTATATCTAATAGAGCTTTAAAATTAGAAGGCACAGTGATCACAGTTCTCTAAAAGACATGTGGTGAAGAGTTATTTTTCTGGCACATTAAAAGAGATATTTTGTCAATTTGAAAATACCAAGAGAGGTCCAGTTGGGATATAATGAAAATGTGACCAAATATAATACTTAGGGAATTTCAAATAGGTTGCTTTTAGCATATATATATACACACACACACATAGGTATATATGTATATATACACACATAAATATGTATTATACATAATAAATATATGTATACATATATATAAATGTATATTATACATAATAAATATATATGTGTGTATATACATAAATATATATACCTATACATAAATATATATTATAAATAATATATAAATATATATGAGTTTTAGCTTGTTGAGTTTGCTGCTTAATATCTTTTGTTATATATGATCTTAATGGATTTACAGTTATTTTAATTAAAACCAATAATTAAAATATGTTTCACAATACCTATGTTGGTGTTTAAAAATTAAAATTTTGATAGAGGTGTTTGGCTCTGAAGGTGAGCAAGCATGTTATTTACAATATTAATGATTGTATTGCACATCCCTCTACTGAGAAACATACCTTTTTCTCCTAAATTTTTTTTTAATACAGAATAATCTAGTATTCCATTTTTCAGTTTGAGTTACATTTACATGGTTTAAGGTATCTAAGTGTTATGCTCTTTTTTCAATAGAAAAAAATGCAGTATTTGTAAAACTGAAATGTATTAATTATAAACAGATCTAATTTTGAATCTTTTAATGGTTCACAAGTATTCTGTGCTCATTTTGATCTTAAGTAAGTCTATAGCAAATTAGTTATTTCTGAATAAACTTTAGATTGTATTTTTACATCGGTTCCAGTATTCCAAATAAAATATAGACTCATTTCATGTTCCTCTGTTCCCTTTCATTTCTCTCCCCTTTCCGTCTCATAATAGATATGAAAATTCTTTCTTGCTTGGGAAGACTACTCTCCATACATTTATTTTTAAACATGTAGTTTAATGGGAAAAAAAAGGACCTATTGAAATTGCTGTAAGATAAAGGAGGCTTATGTGCAATTTTTACAAATCAAAATTAACGTGACTATTTAACAACTATGTCCAAGTATGTAATTGCTATGTTTGAATTAATATTCAACAACTAAAAGTTTGAATTAATATTCTAAACTTTTAATTTCCTCACAATCCTAACCACTATTCTGCTCTTAGAAAACCTGCTTTGTCACTGTTATTATACTCTGTATAAGACAGTATTACTTCTTGTAACACGAAGTAATATTTAAATAACAGTATTTACTTGTCTCTTAACTTTTACTAGTAAAAGTTAAGAACATGATTACCACTTTGTTAATAGTATTACCTGCAACTAACAAAATTGCCTGATATTTTTTCCTTTGCGATGTAGTATGCACCTGAGGATATAATGGAATATGACTATGAGTATGGGGAAGCAGAATATAAAGAGGCTGAAAGTGTAACAGAGACTCCCACTGTAACTGAAGAGACAATAGCGCAAACCGAGGTAAAAGCAAAGTAGCGCCTTTGTGTATGGTGTCCTGCTGTTTGTCATCCTGTGGTTCCTTATGTCCACTTTTCCTCAAACTTATCATAAACCTTTCATTCATCTGATTTCTATGACCTGATAACTGTGATTTTTATTTGACAGTAGCTGTCCTGAAGGAATGATGCCCGGTTTGCTTTGCTTATCCTTCCTTTCATCCATGCTCTTTATTTCCCTTTTCATTTTATTTATGTTTTCCATTCCATCTTTCACCACATTTTACAGAAAAAGAAATTCAATTTCAAAATGAAGACGAAGACAGTGGCCACTAACTCAAAGAAAAAGTCCAAAAAGTTTACACCCCCTAAATCTGAAAAATTTGCAACCAAGAAGAAGAAAAGTTATCAAGCCGCAGCAAAAGCCAAGCTAGGGGTAAAGGTAGCAAAGAAAAAGCAATCAAGATCTCTCCTAGATAAGCTGGAAGATCTCTGATGATGAGTCATTGTCCTAACCCAACTAGATAAATACTCATTTGGCTAATACGATACCCCAGTTAAATCATGATTTCCATAGATTTTGGATTACCTCACATTTTTACTAATTGATTTTCTTTTGAATTTACCATTAGGCAAATATTGTTGATGATTTTCAAGAATACAACTATGGAACAGAAAGTTACCAAACAGAAGCTCCTAGGCGTGTATCTGGACCAAATGAGGTAATGCTCATAGACAGCATTAAATTTTTAAAATGTGTAATATTTCTTGGTATATTTCACTCTGGAAGAATCTATAACCTCTGAAAAGTTTGACATTTTTATTCTTTTACTGAGGTAAGAGAAACAATAGAATTGGCTCACTATTACTAAAAACAGTTCATTTAAAATTAATGTCAATTCAGATTTTGCATGACTCTTTGCTTCATGCAAATGCTAAATTGATCAAACTGAATTGGCTGCTATCATTTTCTTGATTCCTCCTGGGATTGAGCAAGCTTCTCAAAATGTTGTGATTAAGGGTATTCACAACATGACCCTTCTGTGAGGAGGAGAATCCTCTAAAGTAACAACTGTATCATCAAATGATACAATTAGAATTTACTCCATCTGACCAATAATCATGCATTTTTATGACACAAATATTTTGAGAAAATATAGTCTTAGTTGGTTTTAGTGGCTATTTACATTTTCAAACTTAATTATGGTTAAAATATTATATCTTAACCTTTTCCAGTCCTTTCTATGAAAATGTTTAAGTACATACAGGTACAAATAGAACAAATAGAACAATCTTCCTGAATTTCATACTATGCCTATATTCTGATTATGAAAAAAATAAGTACACAATTCAGTTTAACTGGTATGAGGAATACCTGAATCATTTTAGTTATTAAAAATTTATATAACATGTGTCCCAGTGAGGCAAATTAACTGAGTGAGACTTTATATGCAAACACATAATTTAGAATAATAATATTTTAGGGTAGGAACCAATTTCAAGTTTCATCTAGTCCAAAATAATCATTTTCCAAAAATTGTTATCTTGATTCAAGGTGTTTATTTATATACCCAAATTCATTCATCTTTTGCTCAGATCTATGAACATAGTAATATTCTGATCCCAGATGATATGCACCCCCTAATGATAGTATATACTCATTGTTTAAGAATACAAAAATATTATGGTTATTGGACATTTTATTTTAGTTAACAATCACTAAATTAATCATTTAGTCACATTTTTCATTCACATGACTTTATGTAACACTACATATTATTCAATATTGTTCTATCATCTAGATTCACTATGTTATAGCAAACAAGTTATTTATGAAATTCAAAAGTAGCAAGATAAATTATTTAATTTATCAAATTTATTTAATTTATCAAAATCATATGGCCCAAAATTACCTAATAAATATCATTCAGATTTATGCTATTAACGAGAATTATTTATGAAAAAAGGAAATTTTACTAGCTTTATTTTTCTATATCTCTGAGATAGTATTTTTGATGTAATTTTTACTTTTAAGTGAATAATCTCATACTCTTTATGAGACTACACAGTGATATATTCTATTGTATTAAATTCTGAGGACTATAATTTACATTTTATTTGCTATAAAGAACTCTTTGGTGATATAATACTTCCCTACATTCTAGATACTCTGCATAAATATTGCAATGATAAATCTCAATATTGGCATTAATATTTTATTTTTCGGATTGAGAGTCAAACTTACATGACTTTTCTGGTAGCAATTATATTTCATTATGAGGTTCTGTGAGATTTGAAAATTAAGCAAAGCTTTAACTATCTATTTTCTATATATACATATATATATATTATTCAAGTCAAACTATAAAGTAAATATCAAATTGCATAACAAGTTTTTTCCAATGGAACAAGCAAATACACATGTTGAATCTATGTGAATATTTGCAGTTTATTGGCAAAAGTTCTTTGAAAGCAATATTTCCTTGTACATACCAATGTACAAAAATATTTCTTTCAATAATGCTGAAAGGCTGTCTTTCCCAACTTTCAGACGTGCTTGAGTAGTATTCAGACCACTTCCTGTCACATTCCATCAAACTGTAATTGCAAATGCTTACCTTGCTTTACTAACAGTAAACTTCATGTTCTCCAATTCCTTGCAACTTAAATTAATAGCCAAATCCAGTTGAAGAAGTATTTACTGAAGAATATCTAACTGGAGAGGATTATGATTCCCAGAGGAGAAATTCTGAGGATATGCTATATGAAAACAAAGAAATAGACGGCAGGGACTCTGATCTTCTGGTAGATGGAGATTTAGGCGAATATGATTTTTATGAATATAAAGAATATGAAGATAAACCAACAAGCCCCACTAATGAAGAATTTGGTCCAGGTGTTCCAGCAGAAACAGATATCACAGAAACAAGTGTAAGTCAGTATTCTGCTCTGTGTCATTGTATGTCTTATTTCTGGAGTATTTTCGTGTTCATCTTGATGTCTCTTCAGGTTTAAAATGTAGGTTATGTTCTTATATAAATTATGAATATTTATCACTACTAGGTTACCTTGATAGGTTCTTCCTCATGGGGATCTTCAGCAGTTGTATCTCAGGCCACACTACTGGAGTCTTCATTTGAAAGAATAATCTTTAATAGAGTTGTATAAAAGTTTTCTTGGCATTGATAAGATTAAATTACAGTCATTGTCATTCTGGGTACTAAGACTGTTTCCTAATTTTTAGACTGTTTTATTTATTTTTCTTTTCTGGTGATGCTCAGGAATGCACCATATTAATTATCATTTTATCATTATAATTATTATTATTTAACCTTTTGAACCCCTTTACCCATTTCTTCCCTCCACCTCTATTTTATTGAATTTAATTTGATGACACTTTTTGCTTAGTACCTTGGGATAATAATGAGGTCGACAGATATCTTTATCTTTTTATAATGTGTCTTTAAGAAACAATTGTTCAATCTCATTCAAGATTTAGCATTAATGTTCATTGTGTTTCCGTTTGTATATTTTCAGTATTTAAAACTTTAATAGGTTTCTATGTTAAAAAACACATTTTAATAGATTGTTTTAAATGCACTTAGATGATTAAATGATCTTTTAAAAATACTTAAATGGCCTTATTTACTTAAAGACAGGCTGCTTGAATTTTTCACTCAACAGATAAATGGCCATGGTGCATATGGAGAAAAAGGACAGAAAGGAGAACCAGCAGTAGTTGAACCGGTAAGTACTGGTATGAATACATTGTAATAGTACCATTGAAAATTCTAATGTCCGAATGTTTATAATGCCACAAGTAATGAGTTAGTAAGGCCAGTTCTGGCAAGTAGAATTTCAATAAACCAAAAAAATGTAGAGATACAGAATTTTGGAATTTGAAACTAGCCGACAATGTTTTAGTCTAATTCTCTCATTTAAAAACTAAGAAACCTAAGACTAAAGGGTTCAAATGTTTGGTGGTTGAGATATGACCAGACTTTACCTCTTCTATTTTCCAGTCCAGTGATTTTCTCCTCTAATTTCTATAACTTAACATTATTAGAAATATATTATTTGACATAGTACTTATTTGTTTCATATTCAAATCACATCATGTAATAATATGAAAACGTTCTTTTTAAAATTTGCTTGCTTTTCTTCCGTTGGAAAAAATCTTCAAATCACTTCAAAAGTGACTTGAAGATTTATATTAATGTTACTACCACTCAAGATATTGGTAAGAAGCAAATTCTTACTGGAAGTCAATTTTACTGTTGTTCTCCCTAATCAGCAATTTGGGAAAAGTATTGCATTAGAACTAAAGGAAGTATGTTTAACTATTTGCCTCAAGCTAATGAAAATCATTTCAGGAACTGCAAGGACGTAAAATTTTTATAAAAGATGGAGGAGATAAAACTATAAAAGATGCATCTCTAAGAACATTGTTGTCTGTTTATTACTCCAAAATCTGAGAAAGCACATCATATGCTCACCAAAGTCTTTAAAAATAATTTTTCAGAATAAATTTGTCCTTGTTATGAAAATTTACAACCAACTTTTTAAATGACAAGACAGTTTTCAGCAGTAGAATCATAAACTTTCTAGAATTGTGTTCTTATCCTGAAATAGTATTCTATTCTCTTGTCTTTTTAAGAACTTATATTTATGTCCAGTTCTTTAACATGGACTTTTCTCCCCTTTCCCTGAGTTAAAGTGCTTAGGTGCTGCTTTCTTCCATCCTTTCATTCACACAGCAAATATTTATCAGGTTCTTGCTTTGTGCCTGGCATTATTCTGGGTGCTAGGGAAAACTTGGTTAAATGTCTTTGCCCTCTTGGGGAGCACTTAGCATATTCTCTTTGTAATATTACTTACCTGAATATTTATTTCCTTGCTAATTAGTTCACAGATTTTCTCAGGGCAGGGATTATGTCTTCTATCATTTTTAATTTCCTCCCTTCCCCATGCAAAAATGCTTGTAATCGTTTTATATGTAGGAACAGATAATTTACCTTTTAAAATGCAATGATGTGGTGCTTTCTAAGAGCCAATTAGATAAGAGGTTAGGGGTCACATTGCCCTAGTAATGACTCTATCTTTTTTTAACTGTAGGGCATGCTTATTGAAGGACCACCAGGGCCAGCAGGACCTGCGGTATGTAAATGTTTTAAGATTATTTTTGTCTTGATTTTTTAAATAATAAGATATAAGATTTCTATTACACTGTTGAATTTATACATTTTAGACTAATTTGAGTATTGAATTATAGAGGCAAATACTTGGTCAGAGGACCCGGTGGCCTTCAATCGCTTTCTGATTTGGCTATCCAAATGATATTCTTTTGAGAGCTATGAAATTAAATTTTGTTTTAAATATTTTTGTTGCTTAAATATCTCTGACTTTTCTAACCTCATCTTCAATTTTGTGCCTGAAAGTTATACAAGTAAAAAAAAAGCCCTCTTTTTTTTTTTTAAGAGGTATAGATATATCTCAAAGAAGAGAGCTGAGAATTCTAAGTGGACTGTAGCTGCCTTATCTGTACTTCTGAATGGAGTGACTATCAGCTTCCATTGTCATTTCCTAATAAGGCTAATGTTACTCATCAGGGTGTCTTTATTGTCAGGTAGTTGTACTGATCTGACTTTGTAAGAAATCCTCTTTCTTTTGTGGAATTAATTAAATTCTTGTCATGTGAAATAAATATATTATACTGATGCCTTTAAATACTTTTACCCATAAAGAATATAAATGATTTCTACATTTCAACTTCACTGTCACATTTTTGCAGTCTAATTAAATGAGTATACCATTTCTTCAGTAAGAACTGGGAGCAAACTTCCACCTCAGGGACTGTACATTGGCAGGATTTCCTTTCCTGTTCTTCCTTGGAATGTCTGTCTCTACCCTGAGAGCAGCCTTGTAGAGGAAGAGTTGAGCTAGCTACAAAGTGGTCCCTACATGTTCTCTTTTTATGGGAAGATAAATAGGGCAATTGTTTGGGAGAAGAGTGTTTATTTATGAATATGAGTTCTTCTTTGATTTTGGTAGGATGAATTTGCCTGAATACTAACAAAATCAGGAATCTAACTCAGATTATGGTTTATTTCTCTGTAGGGTCTTATGGGTCCTCCAGGTCTACAAGGCCCCACTGGACCCCCTGGTGACCCTGGTGAGAGGGTAAGTGAAGGGACTCATAACAAAAGAATGCAACATAAATGAAAAGAATTAAAATATATTCTACAGGTTTAACATATTATTCTCACTTGGATAACATATGAATTCAGTGTTGTGCAAAATTTTGTTTAACTTTTCTAACTATAATTATAAAAGTGAGGTGAAAGAATGTGCATTTATCTATGTTATAATTAGTAAGAAAATTTTTTATTTTTAATCAATTTCCATTTTGATATGAACCCAATACATTAGATTAAGTTCTTCCTTTTGAGTTCAGACATATTTACCAGAAACTCCCATGACTATTTAGTTGAATACTGATAGACTGAATTAATAAGGCTACATCCTAATTTGAAGATCACATCCTGGGTCACATGGAGAAATAGACCATTTGCGTTAAGTCTATTGAAACTCTTCTTGTAAAATCCCTTTTTTTCTCCTTCCTTGAGTAGGCAATAAATTTGTGCATTATTTAAATTATATAAAACTACTGCAATGAAATACAATCCTCTCTAGGTATCCTTACTAAAAGGAGATTAACCAAGAAGTAGAGGACAAACACAAAGTAGATAATGTAGACTTATGGTATTCAAAGTTATTCTGTTTCTAATACATTTAATTATTTTATTTATTGATTAATTTTGATGATTTTATTTACTTCCCTAGGGTCCCCCAGGACGTCCCGGTCTACCAGGAGCTGATGGTTTACCTGGTCCTCCTGGTACCATGTTAGTGTTACCGGTATGTTTTTTATAGTTATAAAGATGATCCAATGTTTTGTCATCCTACTGATGAAAAATATCGCTTAACCATATTATAGATCAATCAAAAAAACATTGTATGAGGTAGAGATACTTGAAATGAAGCAGCCTTCAGAAATTGTGATAAATTTTGCTAAAGCAAAATTCTGGTAAATATTTATTTCTGCAGTAGAACTGAGGCTTTATTATTTCATTATATTTTTTGACAAGAAATCTTAGAGGATTTTCTTAATATTTTTAATCATGTGCTTTATCCTGAGTCATATGAGTAACATGCATTTCATGTATTAACATAAAGTTAATATGCTATTTACTACCATATAGACACTAGCTAATACTTTTTAAATACGATATATCTATAGTATTATTCATTGTCCAAAAATTATTTGTTTTACCTTAAGATTGCTTTTTAAAGTTGCCCGAAAGAATTAATATTGTTAAAATGGCCATACTACCCAAAGCAATCTACAGATTTAATGCAACCTCTATCAAATTAACCTTGACATTTTTCACAGATCTAGAACAAAAAATCCTAAAATGTATATGGAACCATAAAAGACCCAGAATTGCCAAAGCAATCCTTAGGAAAAAGAACAAAGCTAGAGGCATAACCCTCCCAGACTTCAGACAATATTACAAAGCCACGGTAATCAAAGCAGCATGGTACTGGCACAAAAACAGACATATGGATCAATGGAACAGAGTAGAGAGCCCAGAAATAAACCCACGCACCTATGGTCAATTAATCTTTGACAAAGGAGGGAAGAATATACAATGGGGAAAAGATGATCTTTTTAGCAAGGGATGTTGGGAAAGTTGGAGAGCCCCATGTAAATCAATGAAGTTAGAACACACCCTCACACCATACACAAAAATAAACACAAAATGGCTTAAAGACTTAAATATAAGACACGACACCATAAAACTTCTAGAAGAGAACATAGGCAAAACATTCTTTGACATAAATCATAGCAAAGTTTTCTTGGGTCAGTCTTCCAAGGTACTAGAAATAAAAGCAAAACTAAACAAATGGGACCTAATCAAATTTATAAGCTTTAGCACAGCAAAGGGAACCATAAACAAAACAAAAAGACAACCAACAGACTGGGAGAAAATACTTTCAAAGGATGCGACTGTCAAGGGCTTAATTTCCAAAATATACAAACATCTCATACAGCTCAGTAACAACAAAAACAAAAAAAAACAATCAAAAAATGGGCAGAAGACCTAAATAAACATTTCTCCAAAGAAGACATACAGATGGTCAATAGGCACAAGAAGAGATGCTAAACATTGCTAATTATTAGAGAAGTGTAAATCCAATCTACAATGAGGTATCAACTCACGCCAGTCAGAATGGCCATCATTAAAAAGACTACAAATAATAAATGCTGGAGAGGGTGTGGAGAAAAGGGAACCCTCCTACACTGTTAGTGGGAATGTAAATTGAGTCAGCTACTATGGAAAACAATACGGAGGTTCCTCAAAAAACTAAAAAATAGAGTTAACATATGATCCAGCAGTCCCACTCCTCGGCATGTATCCACAGAATACTCAAATTTAAAAAGATACATGCACCCCAGTGTTCATAGCAGCTCTATTTACAACAGCCAAGACATGGAAGCAACCTAAGTGTCCAGTAACAGATGAATAACAGTAACAGATGAATGGATAAAGAAGATGTGGTATATATATGTATATATATAATGGGATACTATTCAGCCATTAAAAAGAATGAAATTATGTCATTTGCAGAAACATTGATGAAACTAGAGATTATCATACTGAGTGAAGTAAGTCAGACAGAGAAAGACAAATATCATATGATATCACTTATATGTGGAATATAAAATATGATGCAAATGAACATATTTACAAGATAGAAACAGACTCACAGATTTAGAAAACAAATTTATGCTTACCAAAGGGGAAGGGAGGGGGGAGGGATAAATTAGGAGTTTGGGATTAGCAGATACAAACTACTAAATATAAAATAGATAAACAACAAGGTCCCTCTGTATAGCACAGAGAACTGTATTCAATATCTTATAATAAACCATAATGGAAAAGAATAAGAATATAATACACATATATTTTATATATATATATATATATATATAAAATTGAATCATTTTGCTATACAACAGAAACTAATACAACTATACTTCAATAAAAAAATTTTTTAAATAAAGTTGCCCAAGTTCTTGTGGAAAAAATTTATTTGTTTAAATGTAATAAAGATTCAAGTAATAATAACATAGAGAGAAATTTATTCATGCTGCATTTTGAGTTAAAATGAAAAAGGAGCTTTAGCATTTTATAGAGGGATACAGAAAGGATCAGTTTCCTAGTATAATTACTTAAGAAAAGGTAAACAAACTGAATCTATCTCAAGGAAGATTTCCTCTGTGTTCACAGAGATTCCAGAAGTTTTGCTCAACAAAATAGCAGTTGATCTACAACACTACCGAACTTAGTGCATTTAGAATTTTTACAAATGAGTGAGTAGAATGGGTAGCGTTTGTGCAGGTAAAGAAATGGATGATAGCTTATTCCATAGTTTTCAAAAATTATGGAATTTAAAATTGTAAAGGAGTCTGTAGTCTCTTCTACAAGTGGTAAAGCATGGTCTAGAAAACTTCTATAATGGACAGAAAGAAAATTATAAAAAAATCTAGGTATCATGATTCATGATGGAGTTACCATGGACTTTTGTAAAATCCCACCATTTTAAGTAAGTAGTTTTTAATCTAGTAATTAATGCACCTATTTGAGAAATTCTTATTTTGAGCTTCTGTATGTTATCTTTTCTTAGTTTCGTTATGGTGGTGATGGTTCCAAAGGACCAATCATCTCTGCTCAGGAAGCTCAGGCCCAGGCCATTCTTCAGCAAGCTCGGGTAAGAAAGGATCAACATGTAGTTCCATAACCTGATTCTGTGCCAAATTATGCAAGAGAGAGAAAGTGTGCATGTGTGTGTGTGTGTGTGTGTGTGTGTGTGTGTGTGTGTGTGTGCGCGTGTGTGTGTGTGTGTGTGTATCTGGAGGGTGCTACTATTATGAACAAAATACTTCTGAATAGTATGTTGAATTTAGATGGAGAAGATACTAAGATAATATCTATTTTTCCGATAGGAATATTTTCTTTAATTTAATATTTAATTTAAATGACTGACCCTTACAGTATTGCCATACATAATTCTGGCAAAAACATGCAGACCATAACACACAAATTTTCTAATTTTTTTTCAAAGAGTACTGATGGATTTATATGTATCACCCTTTATCTTTCACATCCAGTTTTCCCTGCAAAGGCATATGTCAATGACCAATAAATAAAGTAAGAGGGTAAAGTTTAAAATAATTTTTCCACCCAATCTTATAGATTATTCAGGATATCCCAAATAATCCAGAAAATTAAATTTCTTAGGCATTCTTGTGGAGGAAAGAAACCTTCAAATATGTATTCTAAGCTCGAATCATTGTAATCTATATTTTAAACCAAATCCATTCAGTTCATATTTGTTTGTCAGCTAAAAGCTTTTCACTATCTGTATACTTATAAAATATAAAATTGTTTGCTTTTTAAGTTAGCTCCAGTGCAGTTAAAATATAGATAAGAAAATCAAAAGAATGGATCAGGAAAAGGTTGAAAGTCATATAATACTTTTATTCATAGTATAGTCTTTTTTTCTTTTCAAGGAAAAAGGAAATAAAGGGCTTATAGTTGGCATGGATACGGGTACCTGCTTCCTAAGTGATATAAATCATTTTGGTGATAACTATTTATCACCATAAATTTATGAGTGCATAAATTATCTGAGAGTGTAAGTCTATTAATCTGAAAAGATGCCATTGTTTGGTTACATCATTTATAAAGAAAATGAAAAACTTAAATATTTGTTTATTAGAACTTGGCATAATACAAATCTAAAAATATTTAAATTGATTTACTAATGATGCCTACAACTTATAAATTTTATTACTTTGAACAGATTTTAGGTAATTATTTGAGCTTAAATAGTTTATTAGGCCATTGAATTCCTAATTTTATTAGTCCTTTTAACCTCCTTGGAAATAGGTAGCAAGCATTATAATTCCAATTTTTCAGATATTTAATCTCAAGGATTAAGAAG